>NC_084951.1:7822371-8524246 GCF_949316205.1 Platichthys flesus | reverse complement strand
TGAGCTGCTGTGTCTGGAAGGGAAACAAGCTTGATGCAACATGACGGATGATTTGTCCTGTTGATGCTGTTGGTCATGTGGTTCAGTTACAGAAAATAAATACGGGAAGAAAAGCCTCTTTACCTCTAAATCTGTGTTTGTTTGTTTGTCTGTTAGTTAGCATGATTACACAAAATCGACCGGATGGATTATCACAAAACAAAAGATTCTCTATGGATTAAGAAATAACCCATTACATTTTAGTATGGATCCAGATAAGGGTGCAGATCAAGAGATTGTTGTAACTGATATTTAAAGTTGCAGTGTGTAGAATTTAGTGACTTTTACTAATAAAAATTTAGTAATAGAGTGGTGAAGGTGCATGTTGCAGTTGAGTACCTCTCACCTCACCCTCCCCTTCCAAACATGAAAGGGAACCTGTAGTAATCTTCAGTTTTCATAAAAACTAGAAAGGTGTTCCGTTTGTCCAGTCTGGGCTACGTCAAACAACATGGCGGCCTCCATAGAGAGGACCTGCTCCTGATGTAAGTATAAAGTATTTAAATATAAAGGGGCCTTTCTAGGATAAATAAAACAACAATTTGTATAATTTAGATGCCACTCATACACCACTATGATTATTTGATATACAATTTCTGTTAATAGATCCCTTTCAACTAAAACTTACACATGTGACCTTTAAGTGTGGTTTCATTACAGGGCTATGGGTTAAGAGGAGGTTTGTGCTCCACTGATGTGATTTAGTTTGTTTGATAGTGAGCAGCGTTACACAAAAAAGACAGCACACATTACCACAAAACCATTACACTTTGGTGCAGATCCCAAATATCTACGATTTATTTTCACTTTATTTAACATTGTGAAATAGAGCAGGTTTTTTGGGGGTTATTTTCACCAATTGCCCAGGGAATAATTCATGGATCTACATGAAAAAAATCCATTGTATAGGAAACTAATATCTATGAGTGTGTGAAATTTGGTGCAGCTTGAATTTAAGGGGACTGCTGGGCCCTAGGCACCTTGGAGGCAATTGCACCACGGCGATTCCAGTTTAAAGTTGAATTCAAGTTGAATTAAAATTGAATTCAAGTTGAATTCAAGTCTTTATGGCGTAGTCCTTACACAAAAAAACGTATTGAAGATAAAAATAGATTCAGTGAGCATTTCTTGGCATTTCTCTGAAATTAAAAGCACCACGTGAGAGGTGTCAATTGTTTTTAGCTGTTTGGATCACTGCTGTTTGCATTTATATTTCACACTTCCTCTTTTCATTCTAACACTAAACTCTTTGTATCCTCTGCAAGCTCCTCCTCCCCGGGTTCCTCTGCTCTCTCACATTCGTCTACACACTCAGGAAGTCCACATAGAGGAGCACACTGTGTTGTTTTCTGAGAGCCGCAGACGGGGACCCCTTCACTCAGCTCTGATGATGGCGGTGACATGATGACCTGCGTCTCCACGTCACCCGTGGCCTTCAAATCGGGATGCAGAGTATATTTGCTCAGCTTGAGCTGGAGCCGAGGCTTCAGGTTTTTACTCCTGACCCTCTGTGTGCTGTAGTTGCTGCTGTGTGTAGGTGAAGCTCTCTGCGCTGATGATGAGGAGGAGGTAGGATGATGGCCGGACTTTGAACTGCCCTGTCCTGCAACACTCTCTGAATCATTTTTACCCTCCAATCCTGACTTGCACCTTCTGGGCTCAGCCTTTTGTGTCTTGTTGGTGGTTTTCTGGAGGGATTCACTGTTTGTGTCGTTCTTGTTGCAGGCCAGCCTTGAATCAGGAGGAAAAACTCCATTGTAGAGAAGCACAAACTCTCTCTGACTGGCCAAAGGAAGGATTCTCTGCCTTAGACGGCACTTGTTGAAGATCTCCAGAGTTAAATCTAGAGAAAAGCATCACAGCAAATATAATAACAAATTTAACACACAAAAAATTTGAAATTAATTGATTAAAGGAACTGTGACTGTGTCATGCAAACAATAAAATAATGAGTCTGTCTTCGGTTAACTTTGTGATGGCCTCAAGGGGAAGCTCAATCTTATCCTATTGTGTTTGGGTTGTGTATTATTTGTATCAGGATATTTAAAACTATAAGAGTCGAGACAAGGGGTGTGTTTGAATACTTCATTTTGCTTAGGAACCCTCTTAATTGAGTATAGGAGAAAATGCTATCCCTCAATTCATTGCAGCAGCAACATTTAAAGCATGTCATCATAGTTGCACCTGGACAGACCAACGTAAATATATAAAAAAGAGAACAACTGTTTTATTCTCCTGACACAAACCAGTTCCAGATTATCTAAGCTCCTGATTTCGTCTCTGTGGCATCTGTCCAGTCAGGACTCACATTGAAAAACAATCACCCTGAAATTAAATATCACAATATCATCAGCGATACTAAATACTAAAGTCATTACCTCTTGTGGAAAACATGAAACTAACAATTGTCTTTACTTGTTTATAATACATGTTCTTATATTATTATAATGTTTTACTCCTTTTATTTTCATTTTCAAATAAGTCTAATTTGTTAATGCTTCCTGTGAATATGGTTAAATTATGAGATGTTTCCTCTGTAAACTGAAAACGTTGTTTATTACCAGGTGCTACTGTGTTTTGGAAAGGACACCAGGAATATTTGTCACTTGACCATAAAGTGAGTAAATATTTTATATAAGTTACATAAGCCTCCTGAGCAGGCTGTGCTCAGGAGGCCATACGCCTGGTAACAACATGGCTATCTGCTACATGTGAGTTTCTGGTGATGACGTTAGGTCTGAGCTCACCCAGCATCTCCACGACAGTGCTGGGAATCACCTCCCTCAGCACCTCACAGTTTGTGTGCAGAGCTGGATTGCAATTCATTTCCAACAGCCACACCTGTTAGCACCACATGGAGACATCATTAAGACACATGTTGGACAATTACCCCCCCCCCCCCCCCCCCCCCGTTTGGACATTCACCAGCACCTCCTCACCCACCTTGAAGTCCTCATCGACCATGAAGTCGCAGCCGATCAAGTCAAAGAAACCCAGACGGCAGTCTAACTTAGATTTGACTGCAAAGAAACACTGAGTCATGATCCGCTGCATGTGCTTCTGATGCATGGGGAGGAAGAAAAACAGTAAAGTCATTGTTTATTAGGCTTCACAGAGACACACAGAGCATTTTGGAAATCTGCAGCTTCATATTTGGAAAGTTGCATTTCTTCATTTATTTGACTGTTTTTTTTTATGACTCACATGACTGGACTTGTGTTACAGTAATATAACTGCAATATATCGTTTTTTGGCCACTTGGGGGCAGCAGAACAGCCTGTATGCCTGACTGTGATGTAAATAACATAGTTATTATATTTTCCCTTATAAAGTTATCATTTATGAACTTAGGCTAACGGCATGTTTTATTCATATGTATTTTGTGGAGGACTTGTTTGGTGAACATAGTGTCTTTCAATAAATTGTAATGGCCTACAGTATTGTCTTCATTAGCTGACATCAGTCTTTCTTTGTGTGTGTGTGTGTGTGTGTGTGTGTGTGTATGTGTGTGTGTGTGTGTGCGTTTTTGCAGAAGTTTCTCATCCTAACTTTGTGAAGCAGCAGCAGTTTTATGTTGAACTGCACAGACTCAAAGCCTGTCACTGTCAGGGATCGAGGGTTTGTTTTGACATGTGCCACTGATACTAAACAGTGTGCTGTTTAATGTACGACTCATCGGATTAAACAAACAAACAGTTAGTGTTATTCTTCATTTCAGTAAGAGGATGATTCATCCTCAGACAGCGATGAAATCAGCCAAACCAAACCACCATCTCAATTAGCTGCGAGCACTAGCAGTCATCATTAAAATGGTAATTGGTCCCTGAGAGCTCCATCACACAGCAGCAACTCACTGCGAAGATGCCCAGAACCCAGTCCCTGGGCAGACCCTTGGCAACCCCAAAGCAATCGTTGATGTAGGCGTTGAAGCTCTCCATGGACCACACGGTGTCCTCCTTCAGCAGGCTGTACAGAGGGTTCTTCTTCTGCATGTACTGGAGACGGACAGCAGGGGGACCACAGACACACAGAGCAGAGGCAGAGCCGTAGATGGTGACAGAACTGCATTTGATTTAAACTGCCCCACTGGAAGTAATGGAGGCGAGTGCTGCTTTTATTAACTATCATCATGATGAATTTAGTCTTTTTTGTGTAAACATTAGAAATCCTTTAGAGAAAACACATGAAATGATGTACACTGAAATTACGACACAGAAAATCACATTGTGAATGACTGACAGAGAACTTTCAAAATCCCCAAACAAACTCAGTGTCAAAATAATTACGTCGGCACTCTGTGTTTTTTTTTCCAGTGCAGATAACCACTTAACGTTTTTTGCCCAAGTTCTAATCTACTTTGATGGGATGAATCCCTAAGACATTGTAACTGCACCGTTCTGTTGCGTGTACCTGATTGGTCAGGTGGGCAGAGAGGTTGTTGGAGCTGGGGTCGTAGAGTTCACAGGTCAGTCGCACATAGCCATGGCGAAAGAAGACCAGGTAGGGTGCCGTGCAGGCGATCAGGAGGTAAGAGCGAACGTCAAACTTCTTCCCCTTTAGAAGGAGAGGACTCTTGATGTAACTGAGGGCAAAAATGTCAGGTTAGCTTCGAGACAGTAAGAACGACAGGGCATCAACGTACCGTGGCATGCACATTTGCAATTGTTGAGATTTGTATTTCAGTTTAATTTTAATTTCCGAGTCTGTCGGTGCTTGTTGAAACTTCTCCAAACTTTTCATTTAATTTTGAAGCTAAGTTCACCCACTGTTGGACGATGCGAGCCTGAGCCTGGCACTGATGCAGCTTCCTGTCGGCCTGACTGTCGTCCATGTGCTGCAGCTTCAGTCTGAGGGCGGCTAAGTCCTCCTGGCTCTTCAGCAGAAAGATTCCTCTGCCCTGGTTCAGACCCGTCGGTTTACAGATCCACATGCGGCTCTCGTTGTTCCTCTCACCTGCTTACAGTCACACAGATACAAAAGGTAAATGCTGCTCTTAATCTGTGCTGTTCTCTGTATTTCTGTTCTGCTCTGTACAATTTTTTAAATGTTGTGTTTTGTTATAAAGTATTTTTTGTGAAAAGGCAACAATATAACATTTTTTATTCTATGAATAATCTTTATTCCGTATGTGGAATCAACCGCTGTTTCTCAACATTTGTGCTTGTAAAAATCCCACAATGCAGTTCTTCCACTTTGAAAATAAGCATTATGGAATAGTGAAACAGTAAGTATATATATATATATATATAATGACAGGGGACACTCGATGTCTTATGAGTATTTTATGATTCAGATTTTATTGTCATCTATACGTTAGCATTTCAGATATCATTAAAAGAAATGACATTTTTAATCTTGTGTGAATGTGTGTGTGTGTGTGTGTGTGTGTGTGTGTGTGTGTGTGTATCAAGTGATAGCTTTTGGAAATAACAGTATTCTTACGAATGCAGGACTTGTAACAACTGACGTTTCATGATGGCAGTGGCTATATTATGTTAAAAAATACTCAACAGGAGAATTATCAAGTGATTTTAGTGTGGCCAGTATTTATTTCCTTCATGGTTGTGTTGTTTCTTTGTTTCTTTTTCTTTCCTTTACTTTTCTCCTCTCTTCCCCGCCGTAGATTCATCCATCACTTAGAGATTCTAACCCACCTGTCCATCTTTCTCCTGTTTACTTAGTGATAACCATGTTTGTCATAACCTGCACACCACTGGTCATAATGCTGTGGTATCAGTTGTTACAAAAACACGGAATCAGGTAAATCATTTAATAGCCAGTCTGTAATATAATGAAAATCCTTTTTGGGTTTCTGTGTGACAATCTAAAAAGGAGTTATTATTTGTCTCAGTTCAGATCAGAGCTGCAGCGACTCTCCACCCGGATCCGGCTGAGTGTGTCTCCTTGTGTTTGTGTCTCAGCCCTCTGCTGATTCATCTCTATGGAAACAGCATGTTCCCTAGGTGATTTTATCAGGGCCTTATGGGAGGTGAAGTGCGTTATTATTTTCCAACGTCCTCAACCTCTTGATTAAACAATCACCAAGGCAACTGTTGTCTTAACACTGCTGAGCTCATACTGCTTCTTTTCATTGTTGGATGCAGGGGAGGTCTTGTTTGATCGGGAGTCTTCAAACAAAACATGTTCAACTGAAGAAGTGTCGTGTTGTTGTTGCATCAGGATGTGTTGCATGTTAATGTGGCCGGGATGTGTTTGGGGGTGTTACCCTCCTGCTGGGCAAAGAAAGCTTCCCTCTCCTCCCTCACATCCATGCGGTAGGTGATGGGAATGAACTCCTCCATCTTCAGCCTCCTGTGAAGTACAAAGCAACCAGGAGAGTGAATGTCTACATGTCCTCAGCTAGTTGTGTAGTCAGACCTTCCAGAGACAAATAAATGTTTCACTGTAATCCCAAGTGTAATTTAATTCAAAGACTGGAAGCCGGGGACTGGCTGAAGGTAGGAAACAAACATAACACTACAGTATATATATGTGCAGGGGAAATTCAAAGTATAAATGGGCTAAAAAATACAGAGCCATTGCTATTATTGCCGGCACATTCTATTATATGCAGCACACAGGTGATGAACACAAATGTACAGTTTCTAGCTTTAGTTCAAGTTTATTATTCAATGAATAAATGCCAGCAGTCATATTTTAGGCCAATGGTCTGATAAATTTATATTTTGGGTATCAGGGACATTTTATCACAATCTATTATCTAAGCTATACTGCTGGGCGGAGGTATATGTTTAGCATACAAACTTGACATTGTAGTCAGTCTCTACTTCCAACTCTAATATCTGATTCTATTTTTCAAAATGTCAAACTATTCCTTTAAAAAATATATAGAAATATCCTGCTTTTTAAAAATGTATTTGTGTCTGGTTTGTTTTATTCCGCCATAAAAGTTTTGTTAGTTAGGGTGAAATCATTTTTTTTTTTCAACTCTACCTCCGTTTCCTTATAAACAAAAACCTCAAATTATATGTTTGGTATTTAGGTCATATTTCCTGTGTTAAAGGTGTGTGTGTTAGTGACTGAAGAACTTTATGTAGTTGACATATTATAAACTTAAAACCGTGCTTGTGTGATTCAGATGTGTAGAGCCAAATTCCTGATTTGCCTGTGTTTATTAAATAGTATCACAAACTAATACGTGTTTCCATGTTTGCAGAGTCAGGCAGAGCCGACTCTCCATGGTGATACCAGATGGTTGCTGAGAGATCAGAGCCACAACTGTCGGTCCTGTGAACCGACGGTTACATCCGTCTGCTTTTAATAGATACAAGGCGTCTGGATAAGAGAGACGGACACAGCAGGGAGACAGGGACACACTTCACCTCAGTCCTTGACCGTGGTTGACTTTGCTGCTGACTCGCTCATATTCCCGCAGACTGCTGAGGAGGCCGATCTTAGTGGTGAGCACCTTGTTGTTAGGAATCTGGTAGAGCAACTGTTCACCTGGAAACAACACGTGAGGGTTTCTTTACGTGAACAAAAGGCCATACACCTATTTCTAGCAATAGCAAAATGAATGCAGGGATAGAAAGAGGAATGAAACATCTGATGTACATGGGTTTTTCAGCCACAGATGTATGGGGGTAGTAGAGATATTTAAAAACATTAATCAAGATTCTGTCCTAGGCACTCTTATACCTTCTCTGAAGTTGCAGTAGTTGGCTGGTGATTTGGTTTCACACCACTTGAGTTTGAAATCCTCCCTGTGCTTGTTGTAAATCCTCTTCCACCCTCTGCTCTCAAAGTAACTGCTCACGCTGAAGGAAAACCCCCAGAGGAAATCAATCACACTTCAGCTCTAACCACACAACAGGGGAAACTAAAAACTAAACTGAACACATAACATTTAATTTTGTTTTAACAATACCTCTCTTTATCAATTATCAACTTTCTTAATGTTTCCATCACGATCACAGGAAAACATTTTTTATTAAAAAACTAGCAGTTCATATTTTTCTATTTACATTTCGGCCCCATTGGTTCCACCTAAGAAGAAGAAAGGACCAGGCCCCCGGGGCTCATCTCGATGCCGCTCTCTGTTCCTGTCTGGGAAGGAGCAAATTGACAAGCCCCTGGGAAAGGACCTCCGGTGACATCGCTGCACTGAGCAAGCACCTGTCATTTTAACATACACAAACATGCAGAAATCAAGCAGGAATACAGTTATCTAAACACTCAAATAAGCTCTATCATGTCAGTATATGGTGTTAATGCACTTACATTGTCAAACACTTATAATACACTGCAGAATAATACAAATGTACAAAATAGAACAGCAACACAACAGTTTTTCATCAGCTTCAGGTGGCTTCTGAAGATGTGCATATTTGTAGATTTGTATTTTTACGTGTAATAACAGATAACACAGTTTAGACAGGATCTCAACTACAAATCTCCCTTTCTGTCCCACACACACCTGACCCTCGAGCTCGGCCCTCTCGGTTGACGCTCATGTGGGAAAACTTCTTTCTCTTCATCTCCTCCCTCTGGACCTGCTCCAGTCCGTCCTCTGATGTCACTTCCTGGGTTCCACTGGGCTCAACTGATGGACCTACCTCTTGCCTCTGGTTTGCCGGCGCTGCAGGCTGGTCGTCCTGGCAGGGAACCTCCACTTCCTCTGTCTGGACTCCATCTTGTTTCTTCACGAGCCCTGTGTCTCCCTGGCCCTCAGTGCACGACTCCACCCAGAACTCAGATGACATGAGCAGCTTGATGGTGATAGCTAGAAATGTTCCACCAGGGGAGGGGAGTAGACCTGTGTTAGTGTGTGAGAAAATGGGATTAGGTATGAGATCTTTTTTACTTTTAGTCACAATATGCTGAACAGTTTAGTCTTCATTAAGAACGCTGTTGATCTGAGTGAGATGATACATGACATTATTCTTTTTAAACTATAATAGACTCATTGCTTTGTGGGGTTATGTTTGTCGGTTCAATGCCTTGGTTCAGACTGAAATATCTAACAATTGGATGTTGTCTCTGTGTTAGTCTAGTTGTTAAGGCTCATGCCAGATTACCTCAATCTCCATGGTTACTGACTCTGTCTACAATAGCCATCCATCCATTATCTATACTGCTTATCTGTTGAGGGTCTTGGGGGAGTCAATTGGGTGAAAGACGTGAGATTATACGCTTGACAGGTTGCCAGTGTATCACAGGATCAACATACAAATGCAAACAACAATTCACACTCATGGTTCCAGCTACCAGGCACGAGCACAGACATTTTTGGGGGGCAGGTGCTCAAACCAAAAAAAAGGACATCCATCGCCAAAATTATTTATGAAATTAAAAATAATAATAATAAATAAATAAAAAACACATTAGGATATTTTCAACTTATATATTTATTTGTGTTAACAAACTAACTAAAATTATCAATTTGAATAAAAAAATGAATAACAGGCAAAAACAGACAAAACAAGGCCATATTGAATAACCAAATAATATGTTAGGGTTAGCGTTAGGGTTATTGATGTGATGGGCTTCTCTGGACCAGGTAGGGTTACTGATTCTCCCTCATCTGTTTTACACCGTCAGATATCAAAACACATTTGGGAGGAATTGATGAATGAGAGGGTAATTTTTATTCTTAAATATTGATGAATGAAGAAAAAATTGGGCACCAGCAGAAGGGCACTTTTCTCATCCAGGCCAAAAGGGCCAGTGCTTGATCACCACTAGGGGTCTATCTGTGCACGTGCCTGACAGCTACAGTCAATTTGTCTAACCCCAACCTGCACGTCTTCGGACTGTTGGAAGAGGGAGAACATGCAAACACATGGAGAAAAGCCTTGTCTGACCCAGGATTCAAACCGGGAACCTGCCCACTAATGTAACATTTTGCAATAACATTTTTTAAAGACGTCATGTTAAGAACATATAGCATCTGGAAACAAATGCTGTGTAATGTGACAGAAAGCAGGAGTGGAACTATGACCTTAAGCCTGTTGTAGCTACATTTGGAAGCAAATGGATTTACCTGCCACTCCAGTGTCACAAACTTCATGAAAGACCTACTCAGTCCACTCTCTTTCCGCCATGTGTGCTCAACCTTGTAGTCCGTCTGCAGACAGGCAGCAAACCCACGGACTTGACAGAGACTGAAATCACTCGGCCCGTCTGCAGTCCTCTGCGCACCAGACCGGAGTAAACAGTCAGCGGTTCCTCGGGTAACGGGACCCTTAGCAACAGTTGCCCCTTGCGCACTGAATCTTACAACAACAGCTAACTACGAACCCCCCCCCCCCCCCCCGCCTCTGAGTTTAGCTTCATACAATATTAATTGCCTGTAAGCCTCTGTTGTATGAACCCGATGGTAACATGAGAGTGGAGTGTCAATCAAAACGGATTTGCCAGTTTTCCACAGTATTATATCCTGACACAAAATGTAAAACAATATTTCCTGCCGGCTCAGAAATAATTGTTCCGCAAACCGAAAAAAAATCTTGACAGGCGACATATTATGATATTGCAAAATGTCAAAATAAATTCCACGTTCATCTGACCACTTGTTAAAGACTCTACACATTATTTTACTGCTAACCCTAATTTATTTATTTATCCATTCATCGGGTCGAATCATTCTTGGATTTCATTTACCAGACGTTATCATCACTCAATCTGTCTTCTGCCAAATCCAGTACCGAGTATGCAGTTGAGCAACATAGTATTTGTCTGCTCGCATGGCAAATCCACTAATCACCTTCTGTCTCAGTGATTTGACTCAGGAGGAAACACCCAGGCACAGCCATGGTCGGCATCGGCAATTATGCATAATCTCCCCTCTTCCTCCCAACTGCCTGATAATTGACAGGGGCGGGTGCCTCTAAGACCCAGCATCTATGCATCTGTATAATTACACATGCAGTCTGGTCACCCTGAGCAATGCATACATCTCAGTTTGATGTAGATAAAGTGCATCATGTCTAGCAGAGTGTATTTGGAGAATGTTTGGAGCCGCGAGTCAGTCTGGAGTCACTCTGGAGCTGGTGTTTTAATCCTTACCAAAACTGAGTCCCATTGACACTTAAAATGCAATGTGAAGACTACAGGAGAACATGGTTTGGGTCATATTTAGTCATATTTAGTTGCTCCATCATCAATAGGCTCATATATCGGATGGAGACGCAGGTTACCAACCATGCCCCGTAAACTGCTACTGAGTCCGTATTACTCTTTTGCTCCATAGTTCAGATTAAAGAAAAATTGCAGCTGTCATGACAACCTGCAGCAAGGGTTATCAGACATTTCACATGCACCAGAAGGAAGCAGCTGTCAGCCGACAGTCTCATCAGATCAGTCATTTACACACACACACACACATGGCTGTAAACGTCCCACTGTGGGCGCAAAATGGCAGCAATAACCGAGAGCTGCAAGGCACTAACGTGAGTCCAGCACCGACACCCCAGTAACTGGAAGCAGGCCTCCAGTATTCCTGTTGAACAGAGCTTTGTATGGAGCCAGTGTCAACCACACCTTGATAAAACGCTGCCATCTGATAGACACAGTGTGCAAAGGGCTGCGTAGGTGGACAAAGAGAACAGGCTTGTTTTACAGCCCTGTCAACCTCATGGTGCACCATCTGCCAAGAGGCTGAGTGTGTGTGTGTGTGTGTGTGTGTGTGTGTGTGTGTGTGTGTGTGTGTGCATGTGTGCATGTGTGTGTGTGTGTGTTTGTGTGCGTGTGAAAATGATGCGTAAATGTGTAAATGTACATGCCTGTGTAATTTGTGTGTCTGTGTTCCTATTGTTGTGCTCCCTTCCATTCATTTGCATTTTGTTAATGATTGTTATTTCGTTTCGGCCTTTCTTCATTTTTACACAAAATACGCACATCACGTCACGTCATTTTTCCATGTGGAGGCAGGTGAATGAAAATGTACAAGGCTTTTCATAAGGTTTGAGTGTTTGATCAGAGAAACAAAACTTACATTCAGGAATATGAAAATTAAATGAAACACATAGAAATGAATTATTGTCAAAGTGTGTGTGTGTGTGTGTGTGTGCTAGTCTGGGTGTCTCAGGGCGGTGACACCATAAGGTGTGTGTCTGTCTTTGGAGACTCGCCTATTCCCATGTCATCTCAACTGCCGTCTGTACCAGGAAGTGCTTAGCAATTACAGGGATGCAGCCTGCAGCAATGGTGTCCCTGCACAACCCATTATTTGCAGGGATTCTCCTTGTCAAGGTGTTATAGCGGAAGAAATGGAGTTAAGTTACAATGTAAAGAAAGGGCCATTTAAAGAGGGTCTCTCTCTCACTCCCCTGCTATTCATGATTTCCTTATAGAATTACACCGATACAGCAGAGAGGGTTGTAGAGGCGGGGGGGAACACCATGTTCCCAGGGTGTGTACCCACTCGCTCTCGCTGGAGATGGAGACACAAAGCCAAGACTGACTTTAACATGGGAAAATGTACAACATGTTTTTTAAGCCAGATAAACAGCTAAATAAAGGTGGTGCCGTTATTGTCTTTATACATCATTAGGTCAGACTTGTATTATAGGTATTATTCTATCAACAAGGCGTCTGTATGCGATATTTGTTGACTGAACACATCCACAGGTCATCATCAGTCTTTAACACCAGAGCCTGACTTCATGGCAGTGGCATAGGGAACATCTGAAAAGACGTAGTTTGAGTCATATCATTGCAATGAGATGGCTCTTAAACAAAGACTTCATGTGATCCATTTAACTTGGGTGCATCTTGCCAAAGGGAGGGATAGGGTTTAGCCTCAGTGGTTTTTCTAAATGCATGTAAACATGCAAGGTGCTTGTTTTCAGGTGATACAAGCAGCCTCCTGGACTAACGTCACTCATGATGATGGTTACACCCTCCAGAGCAACGAGAAGACACAGTGGAAAATGACTCACCAATCAAACTACAGCAGACAATAATATGACAGAGAATGGAGAGCAGGAATAATGGCAGCAGTTGGTGAGATTCTCCAGGTTCAGTTTTAAAATACACCAACTAAGGAGAAGTGCGCTTGATGCGAGGATTGCAGAGACCACTTCACTGAGCAGTACTTCAGAAATCAGTCAAGGAAACCAGCACCACTGACACACAGGCTAGGTATTCAAACTGCTTGAAGTGACGTGGGCTATGGTGGTTAATCTGCTGAGTATTTAGGCCTCAGTTAATGGGACACAAGCAGCAACAATATATATAGCCAGAGATTGTGAAACTCATCGTACATTTTCTAAAAGACAAATCATATTTTAACCTGTGCAAATTACCATACATGCATCAATTAGCATCAAACTATTTAACCATTAATCCTATGCATTCTTACTCCTAGTAACTACCAGCTGCAGGCTGCCATATGTCGGTGTACCTGAGTTAAGTCCATTCAGCTACTAAGGAATTTATCAGCCGAAGGACCTGTTTAAAACGAAATCAGATACAATACAAACACACTGGGAAGAGTAATATCTCCTCTAATGTTCTTGGGTTTGTGTCTGGTTGTCAACTAAGCTACAGCGCACTCCTCTAACTACACAAACTGAACATATTTGTGAAGTTTACATGGCTCACTTTTAATAATAAAATGCTTATCTATATTTAAAGGGTATCAATTTAATGATTGGTAGGAATCTGATTACTAACTGACAATGGCCGCCTGATTATATCGCATCCTAAGAGTGATCAAGTCTTCAAGTACCAAATGTTGCCTTTCAGAAATAACAGAAAAAACCTGAACACAAAATACACAAAAGATGGCGCCTACAAAGTACCACATCGGACCACTTTCTGTAAGAGGGGGTTGGTGGATGGAGTGGGTAAAACCATAACAC
The DNA here is from genome assembly GCF_949316205.1 of Platichthys flesus. Classification (NCBI taxonomy): domain Eukaryota; kingdom Metazoa; phylum Chordata; class Actinopteri; order Pleuronectiformes; family Pleuronectidae; genus Platichthys; species Platichthys flesus. The sequence goes on along the minus strand of NC_084951.1, from coordinate 8,510,381 downwards.
TACTCAGGGGCCCCAGGTTTGAGAGGAGGCCTAGTCATTCACTTCATAAGTATCTCATAATTCTATGTCATAGTGGATTCTGAATATATCTGAAGATGGTTAAATGTTTGTGCACGTTACTAATATGCTCATTTTGTTTAGTTATTTAAGTCCTAATGTGAAATGATGCAGTATTTTGACGCTGGTGTGCAAGTGTGGGGGGATGATCTCTTGACAGCATAGTTTAATACCGCATTTACATCAAAATGATCAGTATATGTGTTTTCTTAAATGCGGGTAAATTCTCTAAAAAGGTGATTTGCGTTTTTCCCATTCCCATTGGCAGGCAAAACTGACGCGCTTTTTCATATGGCTATCAAATACATTCACCTGGGTGGTTCGTGTCTATCACTGCCGACTGGAATCAGAGCTGATAAACCCACAACTACTGCTGAGGCGTTTGACCTGGGAGTGAATGCAGATACAAATCCAGTGTTTGTGTATTTTTGACCAGTGGAAAAGGGGCTTGAGTGTAACACAATCTGCAGTGGTGCCTCTTACTGTTGTCTGTGAGGCACTGACCTCAAACCTGCAGTTAATCCTGGCTGCTGCACTGTGGCTCCTCACTGCTCATTAATAGGATGGGACAGATGCAGTTGACATATTTACCCGATCTGCACGTACGTCAGCTCCAACCCATTGCTCTGTGATTAACCATTAAAGGAGTTGCCGGCATACAACAGCTTGACACTTTGAATGTACATCAGCAGCCTGTCAGGTATGTCACAGCCGTTTAAGGTTGCTTGTGCAGCTGTTCCAGCCCGGTGACAAACCCTGCTCAGTAAACCTGGCCTCCTGATCCACAGACGGCAGTGGTGCAGGAATCTGGTCTGACTGCACCAAGCATGCACAGACCAGCGCAGGAATCCTCGACAGGCTCTGCGCCAGCCAGGAATGTGATTCAGTCGTGCTACGTCACCAAAGGGGGAACTAACTAATTACAGTTACCTCCTGTTATCCAGTATTTGAAGTGGTTGCATCATCATTTTATTGATACATGCTTTAACTTGTAAGTCTCTGTTTGCTGCTTTGTCAAACCATGTGCATCACAAAGTAAATAACCGTTTTAAGAGATTACTTCATGATAAACGAAACAGATATTCTCTAGCAATTTCAGAATAGAATAAGTGACATTTTTCGTTATAAAAGGGTTGATGGTTTTTTATTGGTTGAAAGGTTGAAAACAGAAAAAGAAAATCCTCTCCAACCAACATTGATGCTTAACTTAATGCTGGTAAAACAAAATAAGCGATACACTTGGCAATATCTAAATATTGAGGAGTTTCTTTTAAACATAGATTATATAAAGACTTCAGAATTTAAATTTATTCTAGAAGTTTATATACATTTGCCAAGCTTTATTTTCATGTCTGTGAATGGTTGTTGAACTTAATGTTATGTGACTAAATTCCTGTTAATTATGAAGAAGGTTTGGTCAACATAAAGCAAGTGCTTCAAATAAAGCTTCACAACCAAATTGGTTTTGGTTATGTTCATGTTTGAGCCATGTAAATACAGTTGTTCACATTTTGACTTGTCATAGAAGAAGATGTGCATGTGGCTCTGTTTTTACTTTTCAAATGTCCCAGTAAGTCAGACCAGTTTCACTTTGAGCCAGCAACACCAGGGCCCTAAAACTGATTTCAGCCGTATAACTGATTGATGTGTGTTTCTCCAAGTGTGTTGTTAGTTTTTTGTTGAACACACATGTCTATTTGCATTCCACTAATATATCACCAACATGAAAAAGAAGCGACACAATAATGATACTGTGTCTTTTACTTATTTATCTTTTTTTTATTCTTTGCAGAGCTTGATGCTTTAATAACAATATTAAAGTAGGAAGGGGTTATTCAGTTTTTCCTCATACATCTTACAAAGTGCAGAGAAAATGTTGGTGTCAAACAAGCTTATATTAATAACTTAAAGGATACTTTTCCAGAGTTAAGTGTATTTATTTCTTCGTTCATGTAAAAAAATACCACAAAGATTCTGAATATTTTGGAATTTGCTGCAAAGGATGTGATGAATCTAGGACTTTGGTCATTTCTTGAGCCTGAATGTGAAAACACAATGATGTCTTCCTCCCCAGCATCAATGAGGCTTGGGGCCCATTATGTTAAACGGCTAAATGGTTTTTGTGTTTGTGCTCCTGCTGATAAAATCAGAGGTGCGTTTAACTAGTCAACTGAACCCATGAACTAACAGGTCTATTTAAACACCATGTTGGCTCCATGTGTGAGTAACTGTGAGAGGGAAAGAGCAGTGCTTTGAGAAAAAAATCCCATGTAATTTAACCAGTGCCCAAAGACTGAGTGCATGGATCTCAGTTGCACTGTACCCACTGTAAGTCGCCTGGTTCCTGGCAGTGAAAACACGCCTTGTGCTTCTCGGTTTATCAAGTTAGCCTACTGTGTGCGACTATAGACTGGGACACAATGAGGGCTTAGCAGGTGGGGGGGGGGACTCATGGGTAAATTGAGGCATTTAAAAAGAAGCTCTGTTCAGTGGTAACCTGATCCACACCTGACTGGGCCTCGACATTCCGGTCTGTCCGAGGGAAGAGTTCACAATCATCAGAAGCTGCAACAAAGGGCCAGAGCACGGGAGATGTGAAGAATAAAGATTGTAAAAACTTCTCAGGGAAGAAAAAATGAACAGGACAGACATTTCAAATTTGATCCAACTTTATTTATCTTTTTGTTTGCATTAAATCATATCACAAAAAAAACATTTAAAGTAATGTACAGAAGATAGTGATTTTTCAAAACTTGTGCACATTGTTGTACTTTACCTGAAAGCTCCTAGAAGATTATTTATTGTGGTTAGAGGAATAGGGATCTTTTAAACGATAGAGGAATTTTCTATTCAACATTTCTTTTTACATGGCTTTATTAACAATTATTAACACATTAACACTCCTGCTGCTCCACGGTGCAGACTTTGTGAGTAAGCCTATTGTAAGTAGAGTTGTAACCTGGACTGCCGCTCAGTGAAGAAACTCTGACTCAAGTCACATGGAAGAAACCCCCATAATCAATCAATCTTCCAGTGCGAGGATCATAGTTCCATAGTCATGTTCGTTTGGCCCGATCTGCCACTACTGTCATTTTGTTCATGTGCTTTCCTGTACTGCCCTTTGTCAATACGCTGCACGTCAGTTGCAGGAAAAGCGACAGAGGGGGAAGTAAGAGAGCAGAAGGTAATGCCATTTAATGGACGGCATTACCAGACAGTATTAGACACCAATTATTACATCTAACCATGTCTGGTAAGACGCCTATCAACAGGCTGGAAGGATGACCTCTGAGCTTTCACCTGTGCAAGGAGGAAGAACAAAGTGCTGTAGGAAACAGAGCAGTGTGTAGCAGAGACAGAGTGAAATGAGCAGTTCCTCTTTTTTTGCAATCACAGATGCTGTAACGTACTAAGCTGTACTTTCATCTATTCATCCATTTAAATTACAACCCTTCATGCACAGCGAGAATAAAAGGCGAGAGTACACCGATCTAGGAAAGAAGAAGAGTAAGCTTGGTAAACTCTGTTCCAATCTTTCTACATTATTGCAGTAAAACACAAATATGTGACGCCAACGCAAATGTCTGTGGCTTGGATAATGGAGCCTGGTGGGCAAATAAAGGTGCGGCTCAGTGTTTGCGGGGTAATTCTCCCTCCTTAAACAAATATTAGGTTTCTGCTCGCCTCAGTCTATTATTTGCCTTTGTTTCTTTTGTCTGTTGAGAGGCTGAACGCATTAAATTAGCATTTCTGCATTTCTGTCTTTTCAATGTCCTCAGTTAAATCATATTTAATCTCCATTGTTTTAAATCAATAGTGCAACGGAATCAGTGCAGGTTTTACATTTCTACATATTTAATTGTACAACCTGAAGTTCTTTTTTGAGGTAAGAACCCTGTTTAGTGTCTGCCTGAGGCATTGAAATATCTCTCAATCGGCTTAGAAAAGCCTCAGAAACCAAAGAGGAGGCAAAAGCGGCTGTAGCAGTTTTTCTTCTTCTCACTCTTTAACCAGTTAAGCGCTCTCAGGTGAGCTCATGTGTCAGTTTCAAGATGTGCCACGCAAGTAGGGCTAGTCGGACCAATAAATGCTGCACAACACAAAGACCAACAGTGTTGGGGGGAGGGAACAAGGAAGCAAGGCCTTGCAGGACCGGTGGAACCATCAACCGACTGCTACTCTGTGGGTGCGGCGGTGTTGCCATAAAAGTAAAAAAAAAGACAGGGAAGTAAGTAAAGAAGTAAAAAAAAACTTGAAAGCTGACCTTTAGGGCTATCACCGTGTAAAAGACCTGTTGTAACAGAAATCCATCTCTTTCCATAGATTTAACTCCAGAGAGGAAACTTAAGTTCGAGTGAGAAACTTAAGTTTCCAACTTTCTTTCCAAGCTTCAACCTCAAAAAAAAAACAGAGCTAACCATGTGATTACCCCCAGTGACAACATCAAAAAGAGAACGACAGATTTGAACAGTTTGGGATTAAAAGATACCTTTCAATGGGCGACTACCCAAGAGTCACGCCGGAGACCAAGGAGTCACCCAGGAAACATCGTTACCAGACAGTGTTAGAACAACAGTCGTACATCCATCACTGTAAGGTAAGATGGATCCTGAGAGCCATTTCTGCCGCTCAAGCACCTGAGCCGTCCCAGGGCCCCCGCCAGGGGCATGCCGCTTCTAACATTGCAACGGTGGTTTGTCTGGTTGCAGGCCGCAGATGACTATCATCATCATTACCAGGCAGTATTAGAGAGAGTGATGATATCCAATGCTGCCTCGTAAGATGGAGATAATCACCCAAACACAAAAACATTTTGTAACTAAAACCACTGAGGTGAACAGCACTCACTGATACTAGGCCGAGATACCTTTGCCTCTGGAACATAATGTGATATCAGTGCCCATTATTAAAGGTTAATGAATGAATCAATGGGATATCTGCTGAGGCAGACTGAGGTGAGAGCAGTACACCAAACTTACATATCTTTGTCTGAAAGAAAAAAGGGAACTCAGCCTTAATATTTGGTTTGAAAAGCAGAATATGATTGGAAATAAGAGTGTGCAAGTCCATATTTGGAGACCACCTCTCTGTAGTATAATTACTGAGTCCTTGTTGTGGTGGAGGTTTTTAGCTTAAACTTGCTGTCACAGAAGACTGGGCCACAGTAGTTGTTAATGATTGCCCAAACCTGTTCCAACTAGTCTAAATCTATGGCACGGCAAGTCTGGGAGGGCTGCTTTTCACACAATACACGGCGGTTACTAATTTTAAACATAGCACATCACATAGGTGCAAACCAAAATGCCACCAAGTCAAACGCATGCCTCAGGCTGTTTCTGCTTCTGTAGCCCAGAGGATGGGAAACTGTGTTTTTCTGCTGCAACATCTCATCTTGGCTCTAATAAAGCTATACCTTCAAATTCTTTTAAAAGATTTTTTTTTCTTTTTCAGTTTTTTCGTTAGTGGACCTCTCAGGCCGTTGTCTTTGTTTGCTGAGTGATGAAAGGCTGATGGAATGCTGCTCGGCTCGACCTGAGGCTGCCCCATGTATGCAGAAGGTCACTGAAACAGCCCTCGTTTACTGAATAACGTGGATCATTCACAGGTACACTGCGTGAAATCCTCACACCCCAGACGGACGCTTTATCATACATTATTATTCAATTACTTAAACATTAAAGTAGTATTGTATCCACTTATCTGTTTAAAATCTGTATATTGTACTGTATACGTTATCACATAAGCCATTGGTTTTAGTGGAGAGTTCCCTTTTTCTTTCAAACAAAGATTTGATGAAGTGTAAAATTTTGTTTAAAAAAAAATACATCATTCTTCTCTTCTTAAAAGCACATGACAAAATTATTTCAGAACAGAAGCCTCCTGATGATAAGTTGAGATCTTATTGTGTTTGGTAAGAAAGAACAGGTTTCCAGTCATACTGAAAGCAATGCAAAAGTAGAGCACAAGCACGAGGGGGAGGGAGAAGGAGAGAGAAAGAAAAGAGATTATAAGGGAGGGAAAAGTTCAGGGAAAGAAGGTGGAGAAGGAAAATGGAGAATGCACCTGTAACCTTACCGTCATGAAAGGTACCCCAAGGAAAGAATGTAACAAAACCAAAGTAAAGGGAGTATATTTGGAGGGAGGGGGCTGAAAAAAGAAAGGGAGAGAAAAAAAAGGATCTTGAATTTCCAGCCCGCTGCCTGAGAATGCTCCGTCTTCCTCCCGGTCAGTCAGGCCCCATGAAATGAGAAAGCCAAGCGGACCTGCTCTCCCAGACTCTATTTAGTTAATCATCAGCATTATAAACCAGATCTGCAGGCCCTCTGAGGAAGAAAAGAGAGAGCGAGAAAGAGAGAGTGAAAAAAAGATTAGCCCAGAAAGTTCTAAAGAGAAAGATCAAAGTGGAGCACGTCCTGTGTTACCTTTCGAAATGTCTGACCCCTGCGTCCAACAAACTTCCTCTCACTTTGTCCTTCCTTTAGTCCGAATATCTCTTCCTCTGCTCACTCTCAAGGTTAAACACTTCAGACTTTTCCTCATTCATTTACATGCGGGAGCTTCAGCCACTGACGGCTGCCCATGCTTTTTGCCTGTTGGAAGTGAGGCGTGATCAGGTAACTCTGCCCTCTGTGCTGGAATGTGACTCCACTGTGAAGTGAACAATCCGATAGGCAAACTGGCCTGGCCCTTAATCAATAGTTGCTGTCTTTGTGAGAAAACAATGGCGGGGGGAAACCCAAAACCTTATTTAACTGCGGACCTTATCTCAGCGCCACCTAACTGGGCCCTCAGACCACTGAGGAGCAGCCTGTAATATTCAGGCTATGATAGTGATAATCACCACATCCGTCTGCACCTACCTTTTTTATGAATGTATACTGTAGTTATACTTTAAACACCATAAAAGCTAGGAACTCCTCCCTCTCACTTCCTGTTACTCAACCTCTGGGGTCTGTTTAATTTAAAAAAAGGAATAAAATATTCAACGGGTTTGATTATCAAAAAGGGGTTTCAACTTTTTTTTTATTAGAGTTAAAGTTTACAATACTTAAACTTAGCTACCTAGCCATGGCTCCTCCTTTTTACTGGTAGCTTCAGTGGTTTAAAAAAAGTTGAATCATTCATAACACTATGAATAATTATGTATTAACATGTTGTCGGCTCCCTGGAGGCACAAAAGGTAACATAACTTTTGCCAAAGTTGATTAAATGTGGAATAAATCCAAAAAGAGGAAATTGTTTTTTAAATACATATTATGTATCCTTATTACCATGGCCTTTTGATGAAAAAAGCAAACAGCTTTCTTCAAACATTAGCATGCCATTAAACGGCCCATAATGCTGGGTCATTCCTCCTATCAGCTGCATCAAACTGCAGCTCTAACTTCACCTCTCACCCCATGAGGTGATAAGAGCAACAGTTCCCTTTCCTCTCAACCCTGCCCCTGGAAACAGGAACAAACAGCGTTAAACCGCTCCACCATTTCATCTGGTCTCAAACCCCGGGTTCTGCTGAAATTCTACCCTGCACTTCCCGCCCCCGTCGTCACACACTGGCTGAGTGACTCGCACTCATGTGACTAGCTGCTATTCAGGTTTATGAAAGAAATGAACAAATGTTTCTCTTTCCACCAATCACAATCCTCCACCTCGCTCTGGGGCCGCCGCCGTACAGTACGCGGTGGACATTTTCCCTCCATTTTACCTCCTTCTTCCCGGACTGCATCCGTCCTCATCATCTTAAAAATGATCTTACTCAGTACCCAATACCTGCAGAGAGTCGAAACTCTCTGCTCTGATAATTCCAACACTGCCGTCTGTCTAGACTCGCAGCAAAACCTCTGAGGCAAGGAGAACACACGAGCAGACATTTTATGTACGACAGAGATCCGCTTCATTATCCTCTTCCTTTTTTTCATTCTAAAAGTGAACGGAACTGTCCCTGTTCAATCAGATATCTATCGTAAAATGCTAATAGAGAAAAGCAGAAACATGTTGACAGTGGAAATAAAAACTCTGAACAGGTAACTAAGGCTTTACAGTTCAACAGGTTGTGAAGAAAATTTGTTCTGAACTAATTTAATTATAACATAACAATAATGTTTGTTAAGCTAGTGTGTTGTTGTTGATAGATACTAAAATCGTAAAAACTGTTTCATACCGTATTTTGGTGGATGTGTCCTCGTAAAGCATGTTTGAGCGCTCTAAAAGAAGAAGGAGTCAGCCGCTGTCTTCATATCCTTTGACAAGTCTGGCGGTTTGCCTGTACCTGCCCCAACTGGTCGATCCAGTTTAGGAATGAGCGTTGGCTTCTATTGTTTCCTGTTCTTTCTCTGTGGTTAAATGGAACTGGAATTCGATACACATTATTTTCGCTTCTGATCGAAACTACCCCTACCCTGCTAGACCTGCTCACAATCGCCGGGGGCTTCGTACAATGATCTAAATTGTTTGCCGCACATTTCCTGATCTTAGCCGCCGAAAAAAATATCCTTAAAGTTTTTTAACTATGCCACCGCTATTCAACAGGTTGTGACGACAGCTCAAGCTTCAAAGATGGAGAGCGAAGACAAAGAAGGGATCACGTTTGTGAATTTACCCCGTCTTTTTTCCCAGGTGTGGTCGCCGAGCCATAAACCCTAGACAAGAGGCGGCATTGTATGAGGGCTCTTGACGCCCCGTTGGCTGGTCTTCCTCTTTCCTGCTCCCGCTGAAGGACAGTCGACCTCTGGAGTGGTGGTGAGGAGGAGAAACGCCGTCCCTCTCCGGTCGATGCGGCTGTAGACAAACCCCGGAACAAAACCAACCAGTTTGAAGAGCGTCAGCTATCTTCCTGCTGCCCGAGCAGATCTTGTCTTTCTTTCCCAGGTGCTCTTGTCAGCGGTGTAAGGCGGTTAAGCTCCTCAAGTAGACAGTGACTGAATTTGTAAAGGGCTTGGTTTACATGTAGCCTAACCCCCCCTCCTCCAGTTTTCCCCCACAGGTGTAATTTTCAGGTCGCAGCCAATGTCCTTAGCCTCTGGCGCTCACAGGTGTGTCCCCCATGCAGCCTTCAGCCAATGGCGGTTGAGACCAAACCCAAATCCCCCCCACCCGACCCCCACCTCACCGGTTCGCTCACCTCCACCCTCCTGATCAGCCCCCAGGTACCATGTTGTGTGTTTTTTTATGATGTCAGCTCAGGCTTCTGTGGGAACAACCTCCTCTGCTCCTATTACTACACAGACAACAGCAAAACCACCATCATCCTCAACTGGAGAACACACCCATCCTGTCCAAGCCGAGAAAATAAATCATAAGGCCTGACATGCACCATGGGGCCTAACTACTCAAAAATACTGTCTGTAAAACTGTGAGGTATTTTCACATGCATAAACCTTCACCTGCTCCTCAGCTGTATAGCTCCACCATAACCTGAAATACCTGCCCTTTGCTCTCAAGCCTTCCCTCTCTTTGTATTCACACACCTTTTTTGTCCTGACAATAATCTGACTGAGTTACAGCGAGAGCGGCAGGTGAACAAAGTGCAGGTGAGTAAAAGTTAAGAAAGATCCACCAGCACAGTGATGTCAGTCTTAGGTGGGGGAGCAGCAACTAGGGGGTCGGCCATGCAGTCCAGAGCCTGCATGGCCAGGGCTTGCCTGGATGCTGGGCAAGGCAGCCACTTTCGGTCTTGAGGTGTAATTGTCGGGATTAGTCTCTCACAAAGAGCACAATGCCAGAACCATATCCTGTTTCAGCAGGGGCGTAGCAAGGGTTGCTGTGGAGCTACCCGGCAAAGATGGAGGACAGCGATTGTTTGAATTTGTAAGTCATAAAACAAACAGCAGTCTGGAAAATACTGGGCCAAACCACCATAAATCACTTATTATCCACCAATCGAAAACTTCTACCTTCAATTCTAGGAAAGTCATCACAATAAAGCTCTGGTTGAAATTACACTGCGGAAAATGAGCTGATTCAGACTGAATGGTTAGTTCCTCAATAGAATATATCCACACTGCAGAACAAAACATAATAAAAGAATGAAACAACCAAAACCACCATTCGTCTATATGAGTTATGTTTAAGGCCACAAAATAGACTTAGTAAGTAGTGGCAGAAAGGATTTGCTTCAGCGTTGAAGGTAACCTATTCGTTTTTTTGTCTGTCACTGCGTCAAACCTGAGTGCAGCTCAGTCTCTTCAAAGGGACAGGTTGGTAAATGGCTCTGTGCTGAAAGCTTTGCCTTGTTTAGGTTTTTCATTTGCAAACCAAATGAGATGTGGAGTGAAGCACAGGGGCCTGACCTGAACTTATTTGGGTACTGATGGCTATCTTGCCTGCAGGTCACGCAAGGCAGGATATGCATATATGCATCGGCAGCACTGACCCAACAGATACATTGCTACTACAAACACCCAGGAGCAAACACATATGCTCACGTACACAAGCTCAAGCTCTGCCTAACAATACCTGTATGCAAGGATTTATATATATAAAAACACTTATGAGAAAACATAAAGTAAATAATGTAGGAAAAAAATGTAAACGTTTGTCCACAATTTCATAAACAATAATAATCTTTGCTTTCAGAGAAAAGTATGAATTGTCACCCAATGCCACAAGTCTTGTCACGTGCAACCTTTAGACTCACGCTATACATCTCTTGGATTTATTTTGATATTGGACTGAGAAATGTAGATAGTTTTGACCATAAACAAATCTAAAGGACTACATGTTGTCCTTCACACAGTAGTTATTTTATTTAGAGAAAAGTCCAATATTTTAAATTTTAACCACATTCTGAGCTGTAGTTGTTCTGCTCACTGCACAGATCAGTCCGTCCATATATATTTATCAGAATTATAAGATTTCTTATCTTTTTTATGAAAATCGCTATTTGGTGTACAACTGACTTATAGTCTAAGAAGTCAAAGTCAAAATGTTGGGAAACTACTTGTTTAAGCTTTAGTACTGTATTGTATTATATCATATTATCATATGGCTTTAACATATACATCTTAATCAGAAAAGTAACTAACTAAAGCTATCATACAACTCTAGTGGATTAAATAGGACATTTCTTTCTTTCATGGCTTAGAGTATGAGAATAAAGAATCATAAAATAGAAATGACCCAATTCAAATATAAACACTTCAAAGTCTACTTGTATTAATGTACTTACTTTCCACCGCTGCCTATACAAGAGGGGTAGCGGCGAAATATGCAATGTTAATGAGTAGTTCAGGTGCAAACATGTTTTATTTGAAATCATAAAATGATTAAATTGTTCACACAAACTGGGAAGCAAATCTCCCTGCTCTATATGATAAACTTCACTGTATTTTAACTGTTTTGTTGTTGCCACGCTTTTATTTTCTTACCTTTTCAGTTTGTAATTTGAAACTGAGGTTTGACGTGTGGGGACAAACATGTGGCATGTACAAGCTTGCTCACTAGAAAACAGTTAACGTCATTAACGGACACACAACAGGACAGTTTGACAGAAGCAGCCAACGTGGGGATCACGGTCTGGATCCATGCCACAGCTCCGTCAACGGAGAGGAGAAAGACAGTGACTCATGTTGTTTCGATCTTTCCCAATGCGCTGTGGCAGAAACCTCCACTTGTCTTCCTTCAGTATCCAAGGTTACTAGTAAAGCTGGACATGAGTCTCCCCTCAGCCGTTTAACTGAAGTCATGATGCAGCTTTTATGAGGCTTAGCCCGCTGAGAGTTAAATTATAAGAGGTGACCTTGGAGGGTTCACTTTAAACAGAAGAAAGAGTGTAACCTCTTTAATCATCAAACACGAGAAAGATAAAGGAATAAATCATTTAACTTGGACGTATCAGTCAATCCCCCAGCATGCTGTGTCTTTATGCTACCAACTGTAGGTAGGACTTACAAGTAGGACCTAATCATTGTTTTATTTCGTCACTGGTGCTATTTTCACCTGGTTTTGTTACAGTTTTTGTTTTAATAACTGCAGAAATCTCTGTTTGTCTGTATGTGGCTCGCATGTCTAAATAATTATTCATCTTATTGTCTTCACACTTTGTATGTGTATTGTTAAAGGCCTAATGAAGTGCAATGTCCACTTTGGTGTGATTTGGACACGTGAAATGTTCACCAGCACCACGTTAAGAACAATCATTTTTGAGTTCTGGGTTCTGGTTTCTGAGGAGAGTTTCCCTTAACTTTGAATAAACAGGTGAACAGCTCTTTGTGCAGCTTCAGTGCTCTGCAGAGTCCTGCAGTCGGTCTTTACTTACAGCCACAAAATGACTGCAGGTCACTTTCACAGTTTCAGAAAGAAAGCTGCAACCAAGGATACCACTTATAATTTGTCACTCTATCTATCTCCTTTGCTAATTTTAGGAATATGTGACATTATACCTGTGAACAAGACTTTTCTATATTGATTGTCTGAAGTGGTACACGCCTCAGTGAGTTGTTTTTCATACAAATGATCTGACATCAACAGAAACCAGGGGAAGCATGCAAAGCAAGGTATTCAATACAGAAATAAAGAATTTTAATGTGGCATCATTTAGGAAATAGTGTAAAGCACTAAATATTAAATTTGTGTTAAAATGGCTACAATACTGTATTAAATTGTCTTGGGCTACTCTCGCATAAACAAGCCTGTTTATGTGCATTAATATTAAACTATTGTGATGTTTCATATTTAACGATCATCTGGTTCAGCACAAAATTGGATAAAGTAAATTAAGAGCCGACTAGCCTTATCTAGAGATCTGTGTCCAAGCACTTTTGAGATCATGGCAGAACTAAGCCCAAAACAACAACAACAAATAAACAACGATAGGTATTTAAATACTTAAAACTGTTGTCTGACTGTTGTTTTCTACACTCACCCACATAGTGTTTGAATGTAGGACAGTTTCAAACCTGATAGAAAGAGTGAATCTACCTTAATGTACCAGTGTGCCGCTGGTTGACAGCCTGTATGAGTCTGTTCACAGGGACATGGTGTTGCTTTGAGAAGTCAGTGTTTAATATACACTTGCTCAACATCAAACAGATTCTAATTATTAAAGCAGTGAATGTTGCATGTAATGGACAAGCACTCAGATGAGGCTGTGTTTGCCTGTCATGAAGTAAATAGACACCTCGTACTGTAAACCAGGCAGCTCATGAAATTGATCCTGAACACTACCCAGAGTGTTATAACAAATTCGTCAGTGATAAATAATGGATAACAATCTTTCCATGCACTGTGAAAACTCATAGACGTGGTGAGAAGCCATCAACAGATGATATTCTCATAGGTTTCCCCCAAATTAGAGGCCTCATCTCTCTCAATGTGCAGCATCTGTCTGCTGAGTCCTCTCTGTTGTTTTATCCACCTGTCTCCTCCACACAGCCCTTCTGCTCAGTTGACTGTGGGATAATTACAGAGATTTACTTTGTCTATGAGGAAATTGGAGGACTTAGCCCAGGTGTGATGTATAAAGGCCCCTCATTACACTGATCAGCACTCAACCACTGATTTTTACCAAGTCTCTCGCCAATTAGCTCCCTGTCTGCCCCACTACCGGGACGGCACAGCCCCACACCACGTCACTCTATAGTAGATAGCAGATAAATGACTTACATCACTTTTTAGGAGTTTGGATTTTTCCTGTAATACAATGTTTAAAATTGTTTTATATTAGAGTTTTGTATTTGCCTGGTGATGTGAAGTGATTCAAGTCTGATTTAGTTTCACAAAAGCCAGAGAATCCTCGGGGGAGCAACATGCACACCAGTGGTCCAGAAGCCACAGCCGTGCTCTGACTTGCCGCCTGCCACCAGCAGCGGGTAATTGGCCCCCGAAGGATTTAGGGCGGGATGGTGTGTGTGGATGGTGCAGTCGTATCCCATAATCTCCGATGGGGCACGTTGCCATAGAGAGACAGACCGAGGCATACCAATTATTATTGCATCTTATTCCACAACACACCTGTTTGGCTCATCTGCTAGGTTGGAGCCAAACTGCTGCTGTGATGAGTCTGACATTCAGGACAAGGAACAAGAAAAATCGACTAATATTCATTAATTCATTAATATAATCTTGCCCGTATTTAATAGTAAGGATATGAAAATGTACAATAAACTTCCCAAAGCATTAGAAATAGAATCATGTAAATCGCTTTTCACTTTAGCAGAATATGTTTTTGAGAAAGGTTTGTAAATCAGAGAACATTAAGATTAAGATGCATTTATTTGTCCCAAACACATGCACAGACATGCAAAGGCATACTCATGCAGGTCGGGAACTTTAACTTCTACACAGAGAGCAGTGAGCGACCATGTACGGCGCTCGGGGAGCAGATGTTGGGGGAGTAAGGTGCCTTGCTCAGGGGCACTAGACAGGGTAGGGAGACTGTCTAGTCGAACCAGAGACCTTCTCTGCCCAAAGTCCAAGTTTCTGACACTAGACCACCGCCTCTCCGATGGTCATAGTTAAATGTTGATGCCTTGTGGGATGCCTCCATATCCTCCAATTGCTCACAAAAAAAGAGGAAGATGGTAAATGGTTTTGTATTTATATTGCGCTTTTCTAGTCTTGATGAGCACTCAAAGCACTTTACAATTCAGTCTTACCATTACCCATTCACACAGGGGCAAAAAACAGTATTTTACACTATTCAGATCATATGCAATGCATGATGGTAGTGGAAATGTTGAGTGTTGTGGTTCAGAGTATAACCAGTGTACAGTTTGTAATGGTTTTCCAGAGAGCAGAGCTAAATTTAACATTAGTTCTGTATAGTTAATGATCGGAAACACATGATGTGTCTTTGGGTGCAACAATAAAAGATGCATTGTTACTGCCAACGGCAAAAACTTCTTTGTGTATTTTTGTATGGAACCCTTTCCTCCTTAAACATCCATGTGCACACATCTTACACAAACAGTGACACACACACACACACATGCACACAGTCACTGTCAAACACACCTGCAGGGCCGGCCGGGTCGAGTTTCAGTCATTCACAGCCGAGACGTTTGCAGTTTGTTTAGGAAATGAGCTTAAATGCCGACCTCAAGGTCATCATTCATTGTGACCGACTCTAAATAGCATGTCAGCCATTGAGTGCCTCGTGGCCAAATATGGCATTGTCAGGCTGTGAAGGGTGCGTGTATGTGTGTGTGTTCCTGTGTGTTTCTGTGTGTGTGTGTGTGTGTGTGTGTGTGTGTGTGTGTGTCCATTGAGGGCATTATGAGGTGCTATGATAGCATACCGTCTCCAAACACACCTGCCTGTTTCTTCCATAAGACTTTCTATGGGGTGACTGGCTCACTGTCTGACGTGTTTACTGAGGCATTAGCATGTGCAGAACAACAATGATTTTCAGAGAAAGGGCTATAGGCCTTAGTTCATGTTTGTATGTTGAATTCATACAGGCATGAAAACATATGAATGGCACAGACAGAGAGGGAGTGTACCATTACATGAGCCGTTTGAATCCTCCGGGCAGGAAACGTCATTCTGTGAAGCCGAAGCTGTTCAGCTGAGGATCATTTGAGTCAATTTCACACTTATTAGATTAGTGGAAAGGCTTGAGATAAACAAAAGCAATATTTACTGTTACATTAACATTAAATAGGAATGCCTGTCTCCTCCAGATCAGTCCAGAGAACCGTTCTCGCTCCAGAACAATTTGTAGGAGATTCAAAACTGGTTTAGAAATGCTTCTATATGATCATAGTTTCATTGTTAGCAACATGGCTGATGAGTCTGGTCTGGCCTCTTTGTGTCACAATTTCCCTTTTCACTGAAAGTCTGTTTTGCAATATTTGCTCATGATGCTACAAGAAGAGAGAGTGACCATGTTGTTCTTTTAGCTCACAAACACACAACGGACAGGAAGTCCACTGCACACGTTTTCACTGTCGAGAAACATTGCAAGTAATGTCCTCTCACTGATTCGCTGTGGCAGGGGCTTCCTATCTGAATGAATGCTCCCATAGTGTCATGAATGGCTCGTACCCGACCAAACTCCGCCCTGAAAGTTACTTAGTGCCACCTCTGAAGCAGGGAAAAGCGAAAAACATGATGTTATATCAAAGAGAAGAAAGTTAACTCAAAATAAAGCCTAAGACTGCTCACAACTGTTCACACTAATAAACGGCTCCTTGTATCAATGCCCCGAACTACCAAGAATTTCATCTGTAAAAGTATTCCTGCTGGATCACAGTGTCAGCCTGACATCGCACCTCTGTACTCAAGGGTTTTATCAGTGGAAATATACAAGTCTCTTTACACAATGCAGAGAGGTGGTTTCATACCTGCTTCAACCATTTAGCATTTTTTGAATAACTATTTTATCTCTTTAAAAGATAAAAAGATAATAGAACTAGAATATCTTCTCTGTCGCCAACCAGTGCAGTTTCAGTCTGCATATTCTCCAGACTCACATGAGGTAACCCTGACCTTTCACCATTGAAATAGAATCAGGTCAAAATATTTGAGATTCTTTAAAGGTCAAAAACATATTTTCTGAAGCCACCGTGACCTTGACCTTTAACCCCCCCCCCCCCCCAATCTAATCTGTGTGTCTAAATCAACATTTGTGCCATAAGGGCTTCCTTAAGGTGTTCAAATGCAAAATTGGTGTCAAAACCCTAGGCAACCAAATTCTAATGTAAAATGAATGTGACATTGACCTTTGACCTTCGACCACTAAACTATAATAATTTCATCTTTGAGTCTGAGTGAACGTTTGTACCAAATCTGAAGAAATTGCCCCTGTAGGTGTTTATGAGATATTGTGTTCACAACAATCCAACGCTGGACAGATGGACAACCTGGCTGTCGCCGGCACTGAGACATACAAATCACTATTTGGTTAAGAAGGACACAAGTGGAAATATTCAACCACTACAAGAGGTCCAAGTTCAGGTTACTGTAATTGAAGGAGACCTGAATTCAAAAAGGATTCTCAACGACGTCATCAATAAGAACTAGCGGATGTGGGAGTAAAATGTATTTTATTACTTTATTACTTCATTATTTGTACTTCTATCATCACCATCATAGATGTATGACATATGCTGTAATCTTATACTGTACATACTGTTCACCGGTAACACAACTCTTCAAAGCAATGAAACTTGAACAAGGAAGCTGTGACATATTTAAGGAGCTTATTCCTCAATGTGACAATTGAGGACAATTGCCACTGAGGTAATTTAAAAAAAAAGGTTAATTGAGCTGGTTTTTTTTAGAACATTGAAATTTTGTGGTGACATGAACTGTTTTCTCCTCAAACACTGTACAGCTAATCATAGGACACAACTGTATAACCCACAATATAGAGGTTTGTATAGTATAAATGCTTTATAACTTTATATTGTTGCATCCTTCAGTGTAACGCTCCATATCTCTGTGTGCTCCTACTGGTTGATATGAGGCCATAGCATGAGAGGGTATTCACTGTGAGCTGGATAATGACTGATCTCTCCCACTCAGTGTATCATGGGCTCTGGCTGCAGGATAACAGCAGCCCCTGCTAATGATGCAAGACATGTTTTTGATGTGGAGGCTCTCCAGGGAGGCAGGGTTCAGGTGAAGCCAGAGTCGGGAAGCAGCCCAGTGGGACCAGTTACCAAGAAACACTGCCCCTCAGCCCCCTCCCAACGCCCTCACCTGTACACTGCACCTGTACACTTCCTCTGTGTGTGTCAGGGCGAAGGCTTGGCCAAGAGTAAAATCATGCACTTTATCAGACATTTTAAAATGCCTGAGGAAAATTGGAAGTAGGTCAATCATCGGCTGTGACCTGCCGGCTCTCCTAGAACTTGTCCACTCCAGGACCAGTAAGAGAGCACGCAAGATCATTGCTGATCCCGGTCACCACCTTTTCCAGAGTCTCCCATCCGGAAAAAGGTTCCGGGCCATCAGGACTAAAACCTTGTGCCATCTGAACAGTTTTTTCCCCATGGCAGTGGGGCTCACAAACAAGTCCCCTGCATCACACTGACTCTGCATCCCACTGACTCTGTCCTCCCCTCCCCCCCCCGCATATAATTTATACTTGATGTATAATTGGCACTATCACCAATCTCTGCAATTTAGCACCGCACGTGCCCATAACTCTGTTACTGTATATATTTTGTTCTATATTGTTGTTTTTATATTGTTGTTTTTAGTTCAGTGCACCAATGAACGACACCAAGGCAATTTCCTGTATGTGCAATCATACTTGGCAAATACAAATAATTCTGATTCTGATTCTGATAAACATAAATCTACTGTAGTATATTTTTCCCATAACTCTCCCCAGCTCTTCCTGCATCATTTACTGAACTGAAAACAATCACCATGTCAGGGCAGATTTTCCAGTCGCCTTTTACTGAAGAACAACGCCCTCTTTACTCTGTGCATGGTAAAGGGACTACTGCAGAGTCATTCTTAGCCTGCCTGTATGGGCTGATCTCCCATGTTAATGCCTCAGGTACTTCAGAATGATGCCTTGTCATCAGTGAGTCCTCCTCAAACAGTTGTACAATGAACTGCCAGTCTTTATTGTTTGCTGGATGTTGTGTGCAGAGATTTTTTATAAACTGTCTAGGATGCAGAGGGAAGTTAGAAAATGTTACGTTTGTCCTAACTGGTTTATCTGCAGTGAAGATTCAATTCAACATTTTTCCTAAACTGAAACTGAATTTGCTTCATTACTGTTCATGTGTCGGATTTACATATACATTTTAATCATTTACTAAACTGGTGTTTTTTTTTCATACACTGCAGGTCAACAATTCAGAGTTCTGTTTAGCAATTGACCGATCTTGGACCTTTAGATCCAAGAACAGTAACTGGCAGCCTACAGTTGGCCGCCGGCTGCCAGTTACTGAGTTTATCTGAGGACATAGAGGAAGACATGTTCAACTCGGTCCGCAGACTGAAGGCACACTGCCCTGCCCCCACTGAATCCACCTGTTTATCCAAATCCTATTAATAATGAACATATTGTGTGTCCAAATTGCAACACTGCACTTCCTTGGGCCACTAAGGACACAGAGGTGTGAAGTCATTAAAATGAACAGTTTGTGAGATATGCGGTCCACTTTTACACTGTGACAGACTTTTGTGGAATTAGAAGGAAGACGGAAATAGGTCTGCACATGTGATCTGACTGCACACAATATTAAATACAATAAAAAAGAAAATGGAAGTGGTGAAACGTGTCCCTCATGTTCAAGTGTGTTCCTCATCATCCAGAACAACTGTCAGATATAACTCAAAGTTTCCACCTGGAGAAAATCCTCATTGTGAGAAACCTGCTGGATCAGGCTAAATGCTGCCAATTCAAACATAACAGGTGACACTGACTGCATGCATGACATTGTTAGTCTTTTCTTTCCAATTTAACTTTCACTTGTTTGTTGTTCCTCACAGGAAAATGCATTTATGCACAGAGATCTTCCACAAACCAGATTTTTTTCAAAACAAAAGACACAAGCATTGCACACAGAACTATGACAAACCACTTGTTTCTGCATGATTTCAGCTGATAAAACTAACATGATAACAATGTTTCCCATCAAGGCCTGTTGGCAGTAAATTACCGCTGAGAAATAAGACCGTTGCAATTAAGTGAGATTTATAGCTTGGAGACATTTACTGCCCTCTGAAACCCTGATGCCAAAATGTACATCAGACCTCAGCGGCGCGCAGGGCAGAGAGATACCAGGATATTCAACCTTCCCACTCAAAGGACATAAATATTGATAGGGAGATGAATATAAGGAGGAGATCTTAAATCTATGATTCAAGAGAAAATCGATTAAAGGTGTTGTAGTCCTCACCTCATTCGACCTGCAATGGGAATCAGAGGAGCACTGATTTCTTGGAGTTATCATAAAAGAAAGTGTTACTGAGAGCTCTACAGATCTTATCTATGCAGATAAAGTTAATGACTTTGGTTCTCTTGTTCCTCGTGCCAACAATGCTCCGGTTCCTCAAATATAAAAATATGACCAAGGTGTTTGAGTGGCTATTTTAAAGGGAACTGTTTCACTTCGCTGATTAGTTCCTGTTGTGATGCAATGATTTTACCCCATGTCTGATAATGGTCTGTAAGTATACGGTGCCTTTCAAGTCTTGATGACCACTCACACACACATTCATACAGTGAATCTTTGTGGAGCCCTTTTTTATACATCAATTACGCATATCGGTCTGGGGCAATTTGGGGTTCATATTGCCCAAGGACCCTTCGGCACGCGGAATGGGGGAGAGGGGGTTCAAACCGACAACCCTCTCTACCTCCTGAGCCTCAGCCGCCAGGAGCTAACTTCATTACAATTACATCTGCTTTATAACACATAGAGCATCTGTATAAAGGCTGTATTGTTGAGTGGTTATGAGCCAATCGTCTGCAGTAACTTCAGCCTCAGAGGAAAAACATCAG
This sequence comes from Platichthys flesus, assembly GCF_949316205.1. NCBI lineage: Eukaryota > Metazoa > Chordata > Actinopteri > Pleuronectiformes > Pleuronectidae > Platichthys > Platichthys flesus. The sequence goes on along the minus strand of NC_084951.1, from coordinate 8,489,914 downwards.
TGTAATGTAATGTGATGGTCATAGCCCTGAGTTGCAGGTTGCTATGAAGGGGTGAATAGAAGTGAGGTTAAAAAATGAGAACTCCTATAAAGGCACCCTACTCTGGAAAATCCCAGATCAGCTTCAACCCTGAGTAGCCCTGAGAGTGGCCTGAATTTGTATGCAGGTAAATGATCTGCAGATTTCATTCTTTGGTATGAATCATGCAGAAACGCGTATCAAAGTCCACAGGCCTAAACATTACCTAAGCCTCTCTGTTACGCAGAGCCGTCACTGTAAAGAGCTACACATTAACACATTCAACACACTGGCCCTTCTCGAAGCTCAGCCAGGCTTTTACAACCCTCCAAACACACCCTTTGGATGTGGGTGCCGCTCTGTCAACACTGTGGTCTCCAGACGCCAGGAACCTTGGTTTGTCTCGTTCTCCCAGCCAATCACAGCGTGGCAGCTAGGTGCAACGCAGTCCCATGAGAGCCTGTAGGAGAGCAGGAGCCATGGAGACCAGCTGTTTGTCGGACGGTGATGGGCAAGGATGTGTTGAGGGTGCAGGTGGAGTGTATACACTGAGCTGCTGGTGCAGGTGTTTTACAGTCTGTAAACTTTGTAAAGTTTACAGAGTCTAATCCACGATCATTCAGGAAGGAGCTCTGAATCAACATTGTGGAAGTTAGCTGTGCAGTCGAAATATTTCACAAGCTGTATATAAACGGCTTGTATTTAAAAATGCATCCTAATCACTTCCCTCATCTATTCTTTATACTGCTGAAGAAGACTGAAGCCGACTCTGCCATCAAAACCGACGTCTGTACATTTCCCATGAGAGAAACCTCCCTCCTCTGTTTCCACAGTCTGTCTCCATCAGGTCGGAGGCTACAGACACTCAATAGATGTGGGAACACCTTCAGCTATAACCCCAGCTGACCTACCTCTTGATGAATATGACCTCTGCCCTGGCAGATCACCAGACCTCTCCGTCTATTCAAGAGAGAGAATCTTCAAACACAACGCCTTAAGTCCTGTCTCCTCTTGAAAAAGCTCAGAATGGGAATCTTGTTCCTTCCAGCTTGATTCTGCTCATCCTGGGCTGTGAGACAGACTGTATTTGACTGGGAACTGGGAGAAAACCAAAGATGCTGGCAGCTGTGATGTGTGTTGAGAGGAATGCACTGGTGTTATCACTCACTGAGTTATGCAAGAGCGATTCGGTGGAAACCTTTGCCTGGTACAGTGTTAGGCCTCAGCCTCCTTTCGCAAAGAGGAAATTCACACACACACACAGACACACACACACACACACACACACACACACACACACACACATACACACACACACACACACACACACACACACATACACACTCAGAGCCAAGCAGATCCTGCCCTAAGGATTTTCTAATTACCCTCAGTGAAGGGAGGCAGTCAGACACACAGAGAGCTGACTGCCTGGGTTATCACACACACAAACACAATGACTCCCCGATCTTCTTCCGAATGTCCTATTTTTAGCTTTCATCTCTAACTTTTTTCCCCAAGAGGGCATTAGGTGTATGGGAGGCACGATGAATATAAAACTTGTTTAACTGAAACTTTGTACCCTGAGCCACAATGTAAAAAAAATTCTTCATAAAAAACGATCCACTGGCCTCTTCTTCTCCTGCTCAGAGGAAATGATCCGAAGATGTCTCGGAAAAAAACTAGTGCTTGATCTAAACAAACAGACATACACACTCTCAAATGGAAAAAAGGAAACATATCAAACATGGGGTGGTTGTCTTGAATGAGAGTATGCAGACTGAAACGTAAATTTTGCATTTGGACAATTTTTTGGTTTTGCTTTTTACTCTGTCCATTGCCTCACACATATGTTCAGTATTTTGGGGGGATATTTTAACTTGTTATTTTGTGTCTAGCGTGGCTGGATTTACAGGTTGGGAGGCCTCAGGGTCGATCGATTCCTTCCTAGTCTTAATTTCTGCGGTAATTTCATTAAAACAAGTGGAGTCAGAAAAATGATCCATGTGACAGTTAAATGTACAGTCTAATAAGGAGAACAGTTACAGCAGTTATTCTCCTCCTGAAGGCAGATCTACAACAACAAATGATCAGGATGCAGGATGTGTTTACACACAACTAGTTCACACACGCCTCAAATCACTTAACAAGTACAACAACCTGCATTACCCTGAGAAGTGAGTGAAGACTGTTGAGGACCACAACAGTCACAGAAATAGTTATAGAGTATGTTATGAATTATTAGTTAATTCTAAGATATAAAAAGGCAATTATTTATATATAGATTTATTAACCATTGACTAAGTTATTGTCTTATTATCTGGGTTCAAATTAGGTGCGAGTATCATCATCATGGACATCAGACGGCTCTCCATGGAGAAGCAGTTCCAGCCATCACATGAAAGACGTCAGTGTGACATGTTCAATAATTCAGAGTGGCCCACAAAGGTTGTAATAAAAATGGAAATGGGCCTTGATTGGACAAAGGTTCCTGACCCCCTGGTATAACGACGCTGTTCATTTCTAACACAGCTGCACTTTGGTCTTTTCTCTCCCTCTCTCTCCTGTAAACATTCAGGGGGACCTAATGATTCCACATAGACGGCAGGCAGAACACAGTGCGGTAACAAGCTGCAGCCTCAGGCCACTGAGCTGAATGGAGTGACAGTCAGGTGAGGAAGACTGGTATCGGATGAACACATGAAAGAGGGAGGTTGCTGGATTTAAGGCCTTTTTTGTCTTTGGTCGTTCAAAGGAGACAGCTGTCGACTGCATAAGGCCCAACTCCATTCATGTGGGGGGGACCGCAGACAGGGACCACGCCAGTGCACGCACACACACACACACACACACACACACACAAACACACACACAGTTCAAAGAAAGGTGTGTGTGGAACCTGTTCCATCAGATTCACACTATTATTATATCACGGGACATAACCTTATTGACATTAGTGGGACCAACGTTATCTGTTCACATAACCTGATGTATTACTCATGGAGAGGTTGTGAAAGAAGTACAATACCTGATGCACAGTGCATCTCTTTAGTAGCTCTCTGGTTTTGTAGTTCACTTCCTGTATTCAGACAGGCTTTGCACTTTAGAGGAACATTTAAAAATGTAGCGAATTGCCCCTGTTTGTTATCCTGTCTTGTGTAAGAGGTTTTAAATGGCTCTCATTTTTGTGTATCTAGTACCGACAACTTGTTAGCTTAGCTAGCTTAGCAGACAGACTGGAGGCAGCTAAATTAATTACATGGTATGTTTTGATTATTTTATAGAAAATTATTTTTTATGGTCAATCACATCTGGAACAACAGTATCAGAATCATTTATCCAGGAGCTGTTGATGTTGTCTCTAAAGGTGGTTTTATTCAAGTCCGAATTCATCTGTACCATCACGAAGATCAAATTAAAGGTAGGGTAGGTCATTTGTTTCTGCAACACGATTTCTCTTATTTGTTGAAATCATCATCACATGCTGAAATCTATCAATAAATAAAGTTAATATACTGTGTCTGTGGCCCTCAGAGGACTGTAATGAACACGATCAATTATTTCACTCGAACCAAATAAAATGATTGGCTGACAGACTTAGTGTCACTTACTGTACCTGCCTGCCAGCCTGAACGAAACCTGCCCTGCCCGTTGTCACGCAGTTTGTGTCAATATGGGCATAACTTTCCAGGTCTCATGGGAGGCGATGGAACCTCTCAAAGTGTGGCCTGCTCTTGCTAGCTTCTCTAGGATCACTGATCAAACTAATGTGGACTAAACACACTTTGGGACAGGCTGCATGGTGTTGCCAAGAAAATGTTGGAAGAATCAAAAAAGAGGCTGAGAGAGAATGTTTTTTGTGTTGCACTTTATAAACTGCACGTTGATCAAAATGAAACTAATCTTGTTTTCTAAAAAACTCTAAATAAAGCATTATATTTCCTTGGCAAAGTTGTGTGATTGACATTCAGTGCAGTACAGATGTAAAACATCTTTTAAGAAAATGTACCATTCAAATGGTCACACTTATTATGTGAGGTCGACGCAAACACTACAAATGAATGTCTATTACTCAGTGTGGTTTCAGATTCCATATACCAATATATATTTTGAGAATGAAAAACTGAACATGGAAAAACGAAACCTGTTTTGATTCAGTAGAAGCAAAGTTTCACCGGGTGAACAGATATCTCTTGCCTGCTGGTACTGAAAGTCAAATCTCTCTCTTTTTTGCCTACAGCTATTTTTTTTTTTCATTGCTGTCTGAGCTGCGTCATAGCTGCACCATCTTCAGTTGATATTTGCATCAGAGGCAAATCAGCCTGTAAGAGTGGGAGAGACTGTGCCTATCAGCAGAGCTGCAGCTACAGAGCAGATCACACTGTAAAATCTATGCGTTTTGTAGCAGAAACATAAAAGGTAGAGCAACTGAAATGGAATTATTTGTCAGAGCTCTAGAAAAAGCTCTAGTAATATGTAATACAGTTTCTAATACACATTTACACACGGTTTTTTTTGTATAAGTATACATCCACTCTTTCTCCTTAGTGGATCCTCGACTGGTGGGCCACACTCAAACTCCCCTACTCCCAAAGACTTGACTTGTATTTTACTATGCAAATAACTTTGCATTAACTATTCGGCTGCTGCAACGGCTGCAGGAGACAAGGCTGCTCTCTCCTGCCTGAGTCTCTTCCTGATGTCTTTTGTTCAAGTCAAACCAAGATGCAAAACCCGCTTCAACAGCACCAGATGAAGCTATGACAAAACTCTGTCTCCTACAGTTTGTGAGAGGAAACCGATTGAGGTGTTCATTTAAAACTATGCAGATTTGGTTTTGGGAGGAGGAAAGGAATGAGAAATTTGTTTTAATAATAAAATAAATAATAGTAATACCTTTATTTATATAGCGCTTTTCAATGCAGGTAATAAAGTGCTTTACAACAAACAATATGAAATTCACAAAGTGTTCCTGGCTCATAAGGAGATAAAAGGTCGGAAATATAGGGCGGGGCAAGCCCATGCCTGGCTTGAAATATATTTAAAAGAATTTTGAAATCAATCCTAAAATCAACAGGCAGAGAGTGCAAGGATGCTAAAACAGGGGTGATATGGTTGCATTTTTGTGATATTGTTTAAAGCTAAGCTGCAGCTTTCTGGACTAACTGTGGTCGGCGGACTGATTTCTGAGTAAGACCAATATAAAGGGAGTTACAGTTAAGAAGATAAGAAATAAGGGCATGAATGATTTATTTCCAGGTCTGTGAGAGATAAACGATTTAATGTTTCTTAAATGATAAAAACACGATTGCACAACCTTCTTAGAGTGGGGTTTGAAGCTCAGGATTCAGTCAGAGACCACACACAGATTTCTAGTTGAGGACTTGGTTAATGGTGCTAGTTCACCAAGGTTTGCCGCGATATCATCCATGCTGGAGGTGAAACCAAAGACAATTATACAGGATTTGGAGAGGTTCAGTTGGATAAAGTTGTTTGCAATCCAGTGTTTAATTCACTTGGCATATAGATGGAAACTAGAATGGTACCTAGGATTGAACCCGTCGAGACACCATACTGCATGTTTAAGGGGGGTGAGACTGAGCCAGTGTTTGCTTTGGAAGGATATTACGATGATGAACTTAGAAAATATTTAGATAGATTTTGAAAGTTTATTGAAGCTGAGGAGTGGAACAAAACTTGGACCTAAAGTTGTCTGGTATTGTTTAGTGGGATTTGGGTGTTGTGTTTGCTTTGTGTATTGTTTTGTCTGTTTCTTGATGAGTTATATTAAGGTTCTGTTGTTTAAGACAGAAAAAGAAAATCCTTTAATTTTCTGATATTATTTATGGTTTTCAGAAAAAAATCCACAGACTGGACTTCAAACATCCTGCGTGTATATAATTGTTTAAGTAATCTCCAAAGAAAAGGCCTCACATGTTATCTGGGTCTCATCAGGCGTTAACTAACCTGCTTCCCATCCAATTTACCCATCTGCTGCGCCGAGTCTCTCTACATATGGCCTGTATTCCCCTATAGGAAATGTAATGACCACCTTCTTAACAAATCCGCTGCAGCAGAGGCCTCTGGGCCGAGGCAACAGCAGGTCGACTACAATGAGGGTGGGATGGAGGAGGGGGGCCCACCAGTCGCAGCATGGGCAGGCCATTGAAGTGTTAAGCAGGTACACAAAGGTGGGGCTGGTCTGAAGGGAGTTAAAAAAAGAAGGCAATGCATCAAAACATGGCTGCTCAGGTGATTCACTGTCACACAGAGGCGTATGAAGTGGAATATATAGTGGATATGTATTTTATAGCAGATATGAAGTAACATGAAACATGATCTGCTGCTTGGAAACACACAAAGAAACTGGTTCTTGTTACAGCTCTCCCATAACAACTGTAATATCATGAGCGAAAACACGACAGACTAAAATTAGGCTGTGTGCGTTTGCCCAGAGAGGGGAGCTGAGCTCGGTCGATATTGCATCAGTGGGAATCCCATCATGGCAACCAGGTGGCTGTCGTCCGCCTGGGAGGCTGCAGACAGAGGCAGAGACGGAGAACAACAAGATGCTCTCTCTCCATCTCACCTCCGAGAGTGAACATCAGCTCATCATTTCAAATTCAACACACACACAAGCTCCCATTTTGTTCATATTGATTGTACATGTGATTTCTCTTTTAAATCTCATTGTGACGCAGCAAAGCAGAACAAAGCACAATAAAACTGAAGGTCCTTAATCATTAACCCACGATGACAAAGACTTGACTGTGCCAGCCAATAGTCAGGTCATTAATGTTAATATCACTCACTATCATCAGGATACAAAGACATTTCTGTTTTATCTTTCCTTTTTTATACACGTCAGCAAAACAATGGACGTGAATCAGGGACCTTCTCATCTGAGTAATAACATATATTGTGTCATGTGTTATTCATGTGTCATCATCCAGTAATGGGATGATTTACATTTTGAAAAAACTGTCTGTATAGTTGCTGTAGTTACCTCAGCCATGGAGGTTACGTTTTCACCCCTGTTGGTGGAAGGATGTTGTATGTGTCAGGGAAGAATCCATTCAATTTGGATGATAATATGTTATTCACTGTGTAAAACTGACACTTGTGCAGAGACACAGAATTAAATTAACAAGGTCAAAATAGAATATAGCAGTTAATGCTCCAAAACACCCAGATCCTAAATTTACAATAAGTCATTTATTTATTTCATTAAAGCCTGTATGTCTAAAATAACCATTTCAGTAATGACCACACTTCCAGTTTTTGTAACACAGGCTGAATTAACTGTATTATCTACATAATGTGATCAAACGTAACCATGGTGACATCAGTAGGGTGTGTTTGTGTTTTTTTCATGATGTAAAAAAATGAAAAGTGGCACACAACTGACAAATATAGAGCTGCATTAAAATGTCATCTCAGATTACTAAACAAGTTTGGTTGGAGTGATTTCTAAATTCCCAGAAATCTCAATAACTGTCATCCGTCACCGTCGGTTGCTTGAATAATAAGCATGGGTTCATGATGTAATCTGTCACGTTCTTCTTCTATTATAATTCATTTTTTCTGTGATATGTTGTGTGGCAAAAATCAGAATGAAGAGTTGCTGTGATAAACTGAAATTACTCCTAATAAATATTTGTACGAGATAAATATGTTCAAAGACACAGACACAGACAGAGAGCGTCAGAAAAAGTCAAAGGGGCTCAGTGTTTTAGCTTGAAGCTGTTGATTGTGTGTCGGAGGGGTGGAGGAGTGGAGGGGTGGAGGAGGGAGAGTCACATCCTACTTCCTTTGTCCGTCCTGTCCTCCTCCTTTTGTCACATTTTATTGAGTCACTGAGATTATCTGATCTTGCAACTCAATTTTTTTTAATCATGCACAAAGAAAATCGGCTTTTCATCTCCTGCTACCAGCATCTGCTTTCAGACATTTTGGAGCAGTAAGGTGATCCAGAGGAAACCGTCGGTCGCTGCATTCATCAAACAATAACGTAACAACAACGCCAGCCTAACAACCCAGTTTCACCACACAAACCCCATCAGCAAATCCTCTGCTCAACTGCCGGCGATCTTCTCATTTTCGAATGATGCGGCGCAACTTGTTGATGGAACAACAGGTGTGTAGTGACAGTGTAAACAAAGCCACCTCATCTTGAATTGCTGGTTTCCTTTGTGCTGCACGAGAGTCGCGTCTATAAAGCCCTAAGCTGCAAAAAAAGAAAAACAAATTCAAGGAGCTCATGGTGCTTTCCTCCAACCCACCTGATTACTGTATAAAGTTCAGATGACGAAAAGGAGCAAAGGCTGCTGGGACAGTATTTTGTCAATATGATGTCAGGACACCACACCATGTGACATACAGCTCATTGCAATGTCTTTAGTCTTTAACTTAATCCAGTTTGTTTACATCTATTAACTAGAATGGCACCCAGCATAGCTCGTACCTCAGCTACGGCTCAACAGTCTCCTTATATCCAATCAAGCTGCACCAAATGTCACACTCTCATAGATATCAGTCTCTAAATATACCAGATTTTTTTCCATCAAGATCCATGAATTATTTCCTGCATGGGAAAACAGGGAAAATGGCCTTTAAAAAAACGGCCTAGGTCACAATGTTAAAGAAAGCTGATTTTTTTTTTCCCAGAACCTGCTCCCTGATCAAGAACCTCTTTAATGGAATCTTTCCTGACACTGAAATCCATTATATACGATTTGCATAATGTTGCTTACCAACCAGCAATACAACAACCCAACAGACAGGAGCGACAACATAGCATCACTGTCATCCGCGTAGGTCGACGCTCCAGATATGGAAGCTGTTATTCAAACCAGTGAATCTGATCATCGTTATTGCATCAAGCCCATGAACTGTTAGCACCACACAATCAGGACACAGGGGTTTCTGTGGCTGGGAGTTGAAATGTTTGCCGCATTTTCTGAAACGTGAAATGTTTGAAAAGAGTGTCTGGAGAACTGCAGCGGTGGAAAATAAACAGAATTTATCAGATAGATAGTTAACAAAACTGGAGAGATAACAGTCACCAGTAACCAGGCAATCGTGTAATCATAAGAAATGTCTGAGCCCTGTTTGTAGCTTCAATATTCATGGTCTTTAGTTAAGGCTCGGTGTGAAGGATTTAGTGACATCTAGCGGTGGAGTTGCATATTGAACCGAGCTGAGCAGCCTCCCCCTAGAGGCCGACAGGAGAAGCTACAGTGGCTCTCGGGTGACGTAAGAATATGAAAGTTCCTCTCGAGAGCCAGTGTCTGGTTTGTCCACTGTAGAAACAAATCTGTGTGAGATTCATAAAACTTAACTCAAGGTTTCTGCTTATTATCTTGACAGAACACAAAAGGGAAAATAAACCTAGAAGTTTCAAATAAACAATCCAATCTGCAATATCATCTAATATCATGCAGAGGAGACCACTCTCCTTTATGAATCAGAAAACAATTGATCCCTGTGAAATTATAGGAACATACTCTTTGTTATGATAACAATAGAAAAACAACCAGATCCTGTCCAAATGTTTCAACACCCACTTTTAAAATACGTGACTCTTCATGATTTGTTTTCTAAGCTGAGCGAAACTCCGTGGTTTTTTCACTTGAACAAAACCGAGTGTGACTTTATTCAACGAAATCTAAACCTACTTTTATCAAATCCAGGGATTGTCTCTGATCTTTCAGGGAGTGAGAGGTCAGCTCCCGCACGATGAAGACAAATAAACTACAAACCAAGCAGAAAACAATAGTTTTAATTTGAAGGGAATAAAAGTTGACGTGACCGTGCTCTGCAGTTAATGTTGAAACTGACATATGAGCAAAGTACTGGAGAAAATTAGCTACTGTGTCAGTGAGAGGAGGCAGCCTCAGCTCACACGGAGATCAGGGAGCAGTTCTGTTAACTAGTGCGCCCCCTGGAGTAAAGGCTACACAGTGCTGAGCCTCCACGTTGACCAACTTTTAAAATCCAAAATGTCTCATGCAGCATGAAAAATTTATGTGAAAATACGGAGAGTGGCTTGTGGAATAAATGATTAAATTGCCTCGTGGTTCTTGTAAATCCAGCTTCTCATTTGCCTGAGTCAGTTTTCTGACTCTGGCCAAACTCCGTTCACAAAATGCAGAAATGTAATCAGAGTAAAACACACATATTATAAAATTCACAGAAGCTGACAAAAACTTACATAAACAATCGTGTCTCTACAGAACGGAAAAGGATTAGGGCCACTGTTGAAAAAACAAGTGAGTTCTGAGTTTAAACTCAGAATTCTGACTTTTTTCTCAGAATTCTGACTTTAATCTCAGAATTGACTTTAATCTCAGAATTCTGACTTTTTTTCGCAGAATTCTGACTTTTTTGGTGACTGTTATCTCTGACTTTTTTTTCTCAGAAAAACCATCACTTTTTGTTTCTCTTTACGTGAATTACAGAATTCTGAGAAAAAAGTCAGAATTCTGAGAAAAAAGTCAGAATTCTGAGATTAAACTCAGAACTCACTTGTTTTTTCCACAGTGGGCCTAATCCTCTTCTGTACTACAGATTCAACAATAGCCAATTCTGGTTTCATCAACATTCTCCATAAGTTCATTGTGTCGGGCTTTGAATTAAGTGCTTTTGACAATGATTAAATTCCTACTTTTCCCTGAAATGTGTGTGTGTGTTTGTGTGCGCTTACGTGTGTGTGATCCTTCAAATACAGTCTATGGTGTGATCTGAATGTCTGTCTATTGTTTTGTATCACTAGATGGCGCTCTCATCCCATCATGTTGAGGACAACACACATTCGACCTGCAAACAGCACAAGCTTAGAAGGTAAATGCTTAGTGTCAGACAACTGGAGGTTATATTGTGTAAAAATGCATTAACATCACAAAGAGATCAATAGAAACAGCTGAAAACAGTAGAGCAGTATAAAAGAAAGTACATGTACACAGAATGTATACAGTGATACATACATGTAGATGGATACTGGAGTGTAAACTATGAAACAAATTTAAAGCATGATAATATTCACAACCCTGGATAATAGTTTGAAATAGTTCAGTAGCCTATGTCAAAAATGTTGGGGAAATTGTTGATATAAACAAACATGTTAACAGCTGCAGCAACATTTTGAAGTTCTAAGTCAAAATCAAACTGATTTGAATGTTTGGGCATTTTAACATTTTCACATAATTGTAAGGAGGAAACTTCATTTTTAACTTCAATGTCATATTTCAACAGTGAACATGACTGTCACGGTGTTCGCATTGATTTATTTCGCTGTCAATCACACCTACAACTACATCATTTAGCTTATTCTGGCCAGTACATTGGTCATGAAGACATACTGTGTCACTCTGATGGATAAACACAAATATGTGTAAGATAAAGAAATACACAAGTTCTTTGCTGAACAAAAAAAAGTTCAATAAACAATGTGCTTACACAATTTCATACATGTGCTGTGTATCAGAACAACCTATTAATACAGGTCACTATATATATAAACAGCACATTGGTGGTAGGGCACAGTGGCTCTGTGCTTGTTCCCAGTGTTCAGAGCTCTCTTCCTGTCATCAGACAGGACGTCACTGCTAAAGCGCTGAGTCATATGCCAAAGCCATCTGAGCCCTAAGACAATTAGGACTGAGAAGTGGCACGCAGCAGTAGGAGACTGCTGCACAGATACCAGCCTGTCTAAACGGGTTAGTGAAATCACAACCTGCTCACCTGCTGTTTACCTGCACTGTGGAGAAACGCATGAGGAGGAAGTGACTCCCAAACAGGTCAAGAAATGTTAGGATTATAATTTACACTGTAAATAATAAGAAAATCCCCAAATCATTATATCAGCATATTCATTTATTTCTCCCAAAATGTCATTATAGAAAGTTTGAATACATTTGATCAAAGACATCTTTAAGGTGCAGCATCCTAAATGTTAACACCGCTAAAATATTATCACCAAATGGTTGGGACATCATGTTAATAATTTATGTCAAAGAAAGGAATATAAACCACTCTTAATAATGTGAATGTCAATAATTTATTTAGATATTCAGCAGTCATCAAAGTAAAGAGACACCACTGATGATGCGGAGAATCAAATGTATGATATGAACATGATGTTTTCAGGTGGGTCAGCAGAGTAACACAGGGGTTAAAGTGGGATGAAGCAATTCATGAGTCAAAGCTTTTTTATTTCATGTGACTCGTCTGCAGTGGGACGACATTTAGAAGATCATTTCAAAATAGCTTCAAAATTACAATTACAAACTCGACACCAGGTCCTTAGAAAACAGTTCCATATTTATTGCAAAATATTTTTGTACAGAATACAACTGAAAAAACACCAACAGAGGAGGAATGGACAGTAAGGCCAACATCAGAACTCCAAGAGCTGAACTGTACAAACACCAATAGTAACGTTTGCTGCTTTTATTGTGTGTTTATACATAAATTGTATCCAGCCGTTGCAGCAGCCTCTTTAAGGGGAAGGGAAAAAAAGAACTCAAAAGTTTTCCCCCTTTTTCTAAAACATTATTGCCTTTTGCCTGTGAATCCATCATCTTAGAACACCAGTGGACAGATCCTTAAAATGGTGCCAGTTCTGTAAGAAACTCGTTGCTCGATTGATGTCTCACAAAACATAAATATCTATATATATCTATAGATATATATCTATAGATATATATATACTTGTAAATAGCTGCAAACAATATGGGATTGATCATATTTTGGAAGTGAGCGTAGGGTCACCTGTCATAGAGAGCATGAGGATGTTGGGAGCACAACAGCTAACGCCATTAGCTCAGCCGCTAATGTCAGTACTGTAACCAGGTGTGCAGAGTTTTGTAACAAAACATTGACGTTTAAAGTTTGCTTTTAGTTTACTTCACACTGCCGGAGTTACAGAACCCTCGCTTGAGCTTAGCAGGGGGTTTTTTTTAAGATAAATTCGGGCGTACATGCCCATGCACATCCTCATGCTATTTGGCACTGATGTAAAAGTTCTTTCCTCAAAATAAACCTTGTGGTAAACACATGACTCCTTCTCCTTAACCTTTTCTTTTACACATAAAAAGGCAGAGTGAGACAGGATACATTTTTTCCCCCTCGACATTCAAATGTACATCTTTAACATTGGCTCTCCCAAAGTTTGGGATCTAACAAAGACCAAAAAGAAAATACAAAAACTCCTGTCTGCTGGAGTTCATTATAGAAAATTCAAATTAAATAAATGATTAAAATACACATTTTTTTTTCATATGCATAAGCCCTTCAAGAAAACACACCAAGACAGAAAGGATGAGGATGATGTACAATCCATTACTCCAGAGGAGAAAGGAAGGGACCAGGGTTTATACTGAATTAACTCGTCTAAGAACAAGGAACCACAGATGCAACACAACAGTGTCATGTTTTTGCCCTTCTGATTCTCTATCTTACAATACGTCTGGTGGATAAATAACAGAAACTTGAGCGACCTCCTTGAAAGGGTGAGCTTGGTGCTCACATGGGACTCAACATCAGTCATATGACTGACTGACTGAATGACTGACTGACAGACTGAGAGACGGACAGACGGACAGACGGACAGACTAACACAATTCTTTCTGTCCAAAATTAAACAGAGTTAGAGCTGAGTGGTGCTTCTGGGATGTTTTAAGGTAATTTATTTTGTATTGTTTTGAAGTAGAATGCAGTTCTGTTGCAGAAACTCATCTGCAAACATTCAATTCACTAATGAGAGAAAACAATAGTTATGGGTTGATAAAAAGGTTTTTTTCCATCACCTATAGGGTTAGTTATCAATGACCTTTTCCTTCAGTGACCCTCCACCAAAATGATCTGACAAACTGTTTGTGTGTGTGTCTGTGTGTGTGTGTGTGTGTGTGTGTTGGGAGGGGGGGTCTTTAACCTTTCATGGATATCACAAGTGCTTTCAATAATTTGATACCCTGAGTAGAGGACATAGGCTTGGGGTGAATTTCAGTAGAAACAATAATATTTTTTGCCAAGCAAACACCAACTGAGAAAAGGACATTACCAAGTAAAACCACCTGACACACATAAATAAAAACCTGCACTTATCGGTACATTAAAAACCACAAATGTAACCAGAGAGAAATAAAAACAACGACAACGACGACAAATCACCCATGACGACACAGTCATTTTCAGCTTTACAATATGCATATACTCATGCATATATAGTGTGTATTTCCCCTTGCATACAGGCGAGTGGTTGGGGAATATAAAGAGAGCCTTTAGTTATACCAACTCCCTCTGCAGAGACTAACACTGATTATTAAGCGATTGATACAAATGAGAGCAAACAAATTCACAGGACAGGCCGAGGCGGCACGGACACGGGGCTGACTCTGTGCAGCTTTGTAAACAGAAGGGGCCAGACAGCCAGAGAGGATGATGGGTAACAGACATCCACTTAAAGCAGCAAAGATAGGACAGATTACAGGTGGTGGTAAAGAAGATGCTGAGGGCCTTTTTCTCCCAGCTTCGCATTGTCTGCTTCCTGTTGAGCTCGACGGATGATCAGTACTGACGGCAAAAAATAAGTGATCGACTTGTTCCTGCCCGTGCTGCTCAGGAGGGAAACTACAGAGAATGTAACAAACGGTGGAAGATGTAACACAGCGTTTCATAGCAAAGCATCATGGGCAGAGTGTGCATTTGAATACGTGTGGTGGGCATGAGCAGGAGGGTGCGACAGGCAGATACAGGTCGCTGGATCTTCAAGCGGTAACAGCTGCCCCCTCCCCGCCCAACCCTCACCCATACTTCTTTCCAATCCCCTAACGACATCCTGTTTGGGTCGTGTAAGAGCTACAGAGGAGTTCAGACGAACAACTGGATCCGCTCGCGTATGGTTTGCCGGCAGATGGGGCAGGTCTTGAGCGCAGCGCTGCAGTCGATGCAGGAGGCGTGTCCGCACTGGAAGACCAGCTTGATCTGGTTGTCGATACAGATGGGGCAGGTGATCCGCTCCTCCATCTGCCGGTAGCGGGACTGCAGCTGCTCCAGCAGGTTGTGCTGCTCTGAGTTCTCATTTCCAGGACTGCAGTCTACCTCTGTTTGGTCTGTGTGTGAGTAAAGGATTGAAATGTAAATGTCAATTAAGAACTGGATGTACAGACTAAGACAAAGCTGTAGATTACTGCTTTCTGATGACACCGCCTTGCTCTTTCACTGAGCTACTGGGTCATATATGGCTGGGTACTATGGAAACTATAGTATGACTAAAAAAAATGTCATTAGTGTCTTGCTGTTGAAAAAAAGGTGCTTTAATATACCATCCAAAGCTGTGTCTCACTGATACCTGATCAGGACCAGTGATCACTGCCCTGAAAGTCCTCTCTGCGTTGTTCACATTGTGTCAAACAGCAATGACCATCTTAAAGTATATGTCCGTCGAGCTTTATACCCTATCTCCCCAAGTCAGAGAAGTTTTTCCCATTCATTATCTGCAGTAGTGGCATCAATACAGTTCTCAATCAGTCACTCAGAATCTGTCAAATCTGCTACCACTATGGATTGAACTATTTGGAAAACACTAAAAAATAACATTTCTGGATCCATCCAATTATTTGGATCTGCGCCGAAATTTCTTCCCTGGGCCATGTCCCAGCCCTCCACAAAATTTCATTGAAATCAATTAAGGTGTTTTGGAGTAATCATCCAAACAAAAGAAGATCAAAACTTAAACTCCTTGGCAGAGGTTTAAAACACGATAATGGTGACTTTAAAACTTTAAATCACCAAAGAAAATCTCACGAATGAACATTAAACAATTACAGGACTGAATGCAAAAGTTAAACCTGGTTCAACAGTTCAACATGAAGGACAGTCCATGCAGTTACATTCCAACATAAAAATGCTTAGTCTTACCTTGTCTAATTTTCTTTGTGATTGTGACTTGGCATTTGATGCATTTCTTCATTCGATGGGCGCATTCTGTTTGGAAAAGGACCAGGTCAGCGAAGACACACACATGAACTCTGAAGGCAGGTAAAAATGATAAAAATGAGCTTGTACAGATCCATGTTTCTCAATCACGCACCTTCACAGGCCACGCTGTGCTGGCAGGGGCAGAAGAGAACTAGCAGAGCCAGCTCGGAGCAGATGAGGCATTCGCTGGGCCCAGGTGGCGTGGGAAGAACCAGGTTGGTCATGGTGTTGGGCGTAGTGTGGACCCTCCGGAGGCTTGCACTGCTCAAGCCCTGTCCAGATGTGATGGCCTGCAGACGCTGCAACCTGATAGACAACACAACACTCACTGTAACAACGCATAAAACCCAGCAACATTTTTTACACGTTACATTGTCAATGGAATATACTGTATATGACAAAATATGTATAAAGAATCTGACAACTACCTGTGCTTCTCTGAGAAGCTCTTGATGAGCTGCAGCATTGTGCTGTCAGCCACAAGATCCAGAGGACTCTTGCCCTTGTGGTTGGCATAGTTGATGTCAGACCCTTCCTGTGCTAGAAAACAGGCCAAAGCTGCCCCGACGCTCAGCTCCGTACTCCCCAGAAGACCTGAAGCGTTCAGCTGTGGATAGACACAATGAGGAAGGGAGGAGAGAACGAAAGAGAATTAACAGAAGAAATCGTTTGAGTCAAAACACACGGTCAATAAGACAAAGCACTCATGCAAATGCGGACTTGAAAACTGTGTCAACAACGATGTAAACAACAAAGCGGTCACTGAAATAAAACCAGTGCAATCCAGCGAATGTTGATCCCAAATCTAATCATCACTGATAAATCTCATCTGCTGACTGTGGTCAAAACAGCTCTGAGCACTTAAGTCTGACCACCTTCAAGGCTGTTTGTGTGTGGGTGGATGTGTGTGTGTGGGTGTGGGTGGGTGGATGGATGTGTTTGTGTGGGTGGGTTGTGGACGTGTTTGGCAGGTCCCCAAGACGTTGAGTGGAGCTGCAGTGTTTGCGGTCATGTAGACTAGAAAGGACATTCTTCATCAGTGCAATGATATTAATACTAACTGAGTAATAACAGTATTTATAGTGCAGCACAGATCGGAGAGACAAGGTCTATTAATCATGAAAACCAAACAAGAGCATATGTCTCTCAATAGCAGGAAGGAGGTTTATTTATTATAAAACTCTGATCATCATTACAGTGTGGACACAGTTACAATGTGAACACATTATGTACAAATCCCTTAGCGGGTGTTAAAAGCTGCTCTAATCAATATACTTATATTAACAACAGGTCAGATGACTGCATGTAATAATGAGAGCATGAATCCACAGAGGATTATCAGATCTACGGAGCATCTCTCGGTCATTGGTTTGGTTTTACAGTCCACAACTTTTGCTGTTTGGATTCAGTCTCACCGCTCCCAGCAGCAGGCGAGACTCATGTAAACCTAGTGCACACTACCAGCCTCGCAGATGCTTTTTTCAGAAAAGATGAACAGATCTCAAACTTACTTATATGACTTCAAATTAATGGTATTATAATGCTGCTTTGTGCTATTTGCGCTATAAGGTGATGATGTGTCCCTGATGTGTTGACAGCTCTTTGCTCTGTCTCGAGGTGGAAAAGATAATCAATAATTTCAGTGTAATGTTCGTAAACACCAGTGAAGAGTCACATGCAGCTTCGGTTTCATAAAAGCTCTGCATGCGCATCATCAACATGAACAACTTTATCCTCGCTTGTGATAATAAACATTAGAATTGCCATAGTTTTTTTTTAATGTGTAGCAGTAAAATACCAACAAAGACTAGATGATGTCTGTGCCTGTGGGAATAAATAATACCACACGTCTTCTTTTAAAATCCCTGGATTAATTGGTCTTTTTCTTAGATCACGACATCCTTTGATGAAAAATGGCACAATGTGTGTTTACACTGTACTCAGTTTACTTTAATCAAAAATCTTGACTTGAGGGCCATCTTTGCCATATCAATATAGTCACAGTAAAGATGTTTTCAAACATGGACTGAACTCTGAATAATCTCCTCAATTATCAAGAGGTAATGTTAGAGGCTCTGGACAATATCTGGAGGTTTTGTTGCCAGACATTCTCAGTAGAATCTACAGAGAATACCGCAGGATGTTGAGGATTCACTGTGAGTGTTCGTGATGATTAGGTTTCTATCACACAACAGACGCAATAACAGACAAAAACAAGAGCAATACAATCATCTCAGGAAGAAATGGGGCAATATATGAAGAAGATGCCAAAGAAGACATCAACTTGGAAAAACAGTGTGATTCAAGGGCTTTTCATAGTAAGGACCAACGCCTGTATCAATATCCTGTGATCTCCCCAATGGAATATACACATTATGTCCTGCCTCCTGCATGATCTACTCAGATACTCGTAGAATCTGCTGCATTCTTGATATATGAAACATCTGGAGCCCATTATTCTGACATTTACCAGAGGGCATGTCTGAATAAATACCTACATGCTTTTTTTTGCTTGTGCATCCTTTTAAATCATGTAATTAAAGGTACATTTTATCTCTAAGAAAATAAAATAATTTAATCCATTTGGTTACTTAGCTTTTTGATTCTTTTCTCTTGTTCCCCCAAGAAACAACAAGTTGCTTCTTGCTTACATACCACTGCAGTGCACTCTTATCTGATTACTTTCTCCCCCTAAATTAAGCCCTCTCCGTTATCCTGTTTACACAATACCCTTAAATTAACCATCTCTTTAAGTCTTCCCACCTGACTCACTCCATTCAGTCCATCGTGTACCTGGCAACTAGCTCCTTTATCCTAGATTAAACCCCCAAGACGATAAGCAAATAACACTGACACTCATTCCCTCAGATTCTGTTTACCATTCCCTCCTCATGCTTTATTTGCTTATTTACCGGACTCTTAAGCTGGATTTACCTCCCTAAGACTGTATTATTCCCTCCTCCCAGCTTCAGTCTTGATTTATCGATCTTAGGCGTAAATATATTCCATCTTGACTCTTCTTTGAAAGTTATTTTGTTCTCTTCCTTTCGTAACCGTCTTTATTTAGCCACTGCCTAGTCCCTTAGGATGTGACTTTAGCCCCTTTTTCTTCCTGTGGGTTCTTTTTAAAGATTTGTTATGTCATTTTTAGGTCCCAGCATTACCCAGAATTCAGCATTAATGAGTCATAGGCAACTAATGACTCTTTCCCATTATGAATTGTAATTTAAGTGAATACAGAATAAGGCCTGTTAACATCCGGAAAAAAGAATTAAATTCTTTAAAAACAGAAAAATATGTTTAAACAACAGGTCAACAATATGCTACTTCCCAGCCATCCTGTCGGTTCTCACCCTGCAGTAGAGCGACGTGGAGGAACAGCCCTCACTGCTCTCCTCTGTGCTGCTTGTTCCTACAGTGGGGCTGAGCATAACGTTGGCCAGCTGTGGGCGGAGGAGCGCAACGTGCATGGCCGTGTCGCCGTCCTCGTCCTCCATGTTAACGTCCGCCCCCTCGGCCACCAGAAGCTGCACCAGCTCGGTGTGACCCTGTGTCACTGCCAGCTGCAGTGGCGTCTGGTTGCGGTTGTTGCGGATGTTGATGTCGCAGCGTCCCTGTGGAAGAGGTGGTATGGAATAAGAGATATTGAAATTCCCTACTTAAAACATGTGCCAGAAATTGTAAATGAAAAAAGGCAGTGAAGAAAAGATGTCTGGACATATGAGCTTTAAAGGACTCGGTTTTGCTCCTGTCCTCGGCTCACCTCCTTGACGAGGATCTCAGCAACATCTCTGTGGTTGTTGAGGGCGGCCAGATGCAGTGCGGAGAAGCCATCTTCCTTCTTAACGTCCACCAGCTGCCGTGCTCTGCCGAGGATCTTCTCTGTGGCCCTGCCGTCGGGTCAAACAACACAAGACTCAATTAGACAGCTTGCAAAACAGCCCTCATGACTCATGGCCCTAATTAACAACAGTTATATCTAACAGTTGCCCCGGTGCTTTTTACAATCTCCAAAAAAAGCTGCTGAAGGTTACAATTCAACTGTTCGAACGTGATAACCTTTCATGACAGAGGTTAATTCTGCCCCCATCAGTCTGGTATTATTCCCACAATCCTAATCAGACAAAGGGACAGTGACTGCAACCACACAAGTTCAGACAGTACAACAGGAACGTAAACATCTCAGAATACGAAGCTTATCCTGTGTCACAGCGTCCTCGACATGAACTTGGACAGAGATGCAGCTGTTGCAGAACTAGTAACAAGTGGATCTAACAAGTAAACACTGAGACACAACAGGCAGACAGTTGTCACTAAATATAGTCACCTGACCTGACCTCCTGATGAACGACTGTCCGTGGGGACAAGAGCCAGCCCTTTCTGTTGCACTCCTCTAGTGTCCTCTAAGTGTTCCATGTAAATGTTTGCTTTAAACTCTAAATAACAACATATCACTGCCATCTTCGTAGCTTGCCATTATTTTCAGTATTCAACCAGACTGCTATAGAGCAATAAACACCACGTCAACGCATCGCAGCTCAATTCCTGACGCAACTGCGGACATTAGATCAGACATTTTAATCTTAATCTCTTCTCTTACTTAAATGAGATAGTGTCCTGTTTGGCCAAAGGGTAAAAAGGTCAGTTGCAGTGCATCATGAGGCCACAATCAGTAAAGTGAGACTATGAGAACTTTTTTTTCTCTGATTTATGCAACTGGCCGATGCTGCAGTGCGAGGGAGGGCTGCACTGTTGAGCTGTCCTCTGCTCCGTCGCTGAGATTGTTTGATGACGTGTGAAATTGAAGCCGACAGCCTCAGAGGCTGCACAGCAAGCTGCCTCGTCACCATGGAGGCTTCAGTGTGAGGTGACCTAAACTTTCTATGAACATTAGATTTATTTTAGTGTTAGCTCTACTGGAGTTAACTGCTTGTAAACAGTGGTGCTGCACAAATTAAACTATAATTATCTAAATGAAGCAAAAGCATGAACAGCACATAAACAATGCTATTGGTATTCTGCTTAAGGTTCACTTTTTGACTTCCATCACAGAACAGGAAAACAGCTTCTTTCAAATAAATAAAAAACAAGACTATATATTCCATTGTAAGTATGTTATACTTACTTGATTAAACTATCAACTATATGCATTGGAGGAAGACCTGTGCATATAGTTGATATAGTCTACCTGTTATTTGAAATATACCATAAAATGAAAACTCTGCTATGACCCAAATGAATAATATGATATGGTTTTGAAATCACTCATTCACACACACATTCACTCTGATCAGCCTCAGGAGCAGATACAGTTTCAATGTCTTGCTCAAAGACACTTAAACAGACTCCTATGGAGTCAGGATTAGAACAATGAACCTTCCAAGTACAATCTAGACAACCACTCTGCCCCCTGAGCCACACTGCATGATGCAGTACTGAGGACTGGACTGCTGGGTCACATGTGTACTCACATATGGTCACCATAACCTTCATTGAGAATGAAGGCTAAAAGGGAGACACTGTATTGGAGGTCATTGGTACTTGCTATGCAACTCAGAGTGTTGATGTAAGTGTGTGTGTGTGTGTGTGTGTGTGTGTATTGAAATGGGGGAATATTGCTCCTGTATCTGAGTCGTCTCCAACGCACATTAATTAACTTAAAGAGCAGCTCACCCTGGCTGCTCTGGAAAAGCCTCTCAGATTAGATAACAGCCTTGTCAGTTGTCACACTGTGTGCTGTACCCACAACGCCTCACTCCTCTGGATCATTTCCATAATCATTACTCCAGCGTGTTCATGAATATTCCGACCTGGGCTGACGTTTTGAGGCAGTTTTGTGCAAACATGGCTTCGCACAAAACAGCCAGAGGGCATCTTTGGTAGACAGCTAATGACTTTTGTGGAGACTGATGTCATCATTCGGTTATTTTGGGAGTTAACATCACTATTTGCTAGAACTCTGATCAAATCTGAAGAAATGTACCAATTCTATGCCTCTATAAATGGTAATAACATTGAAAATAAAGAATTTTCATTTTGTGTATAATTATAGTTAGTATGTTGTGGAATTAGAAGAAATTATAGGGGGACAAAGTGCTTCTGGTGAAAGTGAGGAGATAGCAAAGCTGCATTGAGTAGTTGAGATTACAGGAAAAGAGGGAGAAATCCAGCCAAGTAAACTTACAGTAAACAGACTAACCATCCTCTACATCCATTTGCTTTTCCTCTGTGAAGTCGGGAAAAAATCTGGCCGCTTGCCTCGTTTCATTTCTTTCCCAGGACTGTTAGCGAACTTGGCCTCTAGACCCTTTTTTCCATTTCCCCACAATAAATACATAGTCTAATAAACAGAACAGTTTCAACTTTCTGTCAGAAAAAACTACAGAGGGTCACAGCTGCTGACAGGAGATCCAGAGTAGTATGAGGTCAGACATAAAATATATACTTTATGGATGGTCTTTCTACCTTTAAAGCTGAGGAGTGTAAAGCAACCATCTATTTAGGCAGCGCAGGAAGAAAAAAACAGGCAGAGGAACAAATCATCCCTAAACCCCTTAAAAATACTATTAATCTGTAATTCACTCTACAGAGTTAAATTAACCCTCAATCTAAAGTCTTGATGGATTCAACTGCAGATTATGGTTTGTATTAAAGCCAAAACAAACTAGGAAAACACACAGCAACTCCACTGCACCTGGACTGTATCAGTGTAATGTGAGGCCGGCTTGATGATATATGAATGAACTGCTGAACCAAGCTGATCCTGAACACTGTAAATCCTCTGAGGTTCTACTTTTGGCTCGGCGGCCGATGTCAGGCTAAATGAATGCTGGGGAGCGTGGCCTAAACTCAGCACCGCACATATGACACAAGCCAGAACAGATTGGACGTTAAATAAATGACAGTCCACTGCGGCCTCCATTCCCTTCCTTTTTCCTCTCTCACAGTTATTCCCTGCCGAATGTATTTCCGGCTCTGTCCGACATTCGCACATGTGCTCATGCACGAGGCTGTCCCGAGATTGTATTTTTTGTGGGATCATTTCTAGGAGGGTGGCTGACAGTAGTAGTGATGAGGACATGTAGGTCACTGGAAGTAGAAGTCAGGAGGTCAGATTCTTTACAGCTTTCTTACACGTGTGTGACTCATTTTTACCAGAGTTTAGTATTTGACAGATTGCGCACGTTGAGTGGAGGGTCTGCAAGCAAATGGACCAACTATGGTAATCTTCTCTGTTGACGAGGACAGCAATCCCTTACTATTTGGAATTTAAACTTCCAAGATATTATGCATCAAATTACATAAAAGACCTTAAACGTCTCAGACTGAAACCTTTTATATTATATTAAGAGGTATTATGAGGCAGATGTATTCCTTATTCTTCGTTTCCTTCATGGCTCCTTGGCCAGGGACAATTCTTCATTACAGGGCTATGTTGTAAGTTGGGAAGGAAAGTCCATATCAGGTAAAAAAAAGCCCTGGAGCCAAGGACCAGACCAGTCAGGCGGACTCTGTACAAATAAAAAATATCAACAAGAAATCCCTCAAGCTTTTAAGAAGACTTAGTATTTTACTTATTTTTTGAAAAAGGTATAAGAAAAGATATTGAATTCTGTATCGAGAGCTTCGCAAGTGTTGTGAATAAAGTACCTGTTGATGCATTGTACAGTAATGGTACAGTGAGGAAATTAACATGCTGAATCAATTCACCTCTTGTCAGTTGCAGTCATGCATATATAATCAATGATGATGTCTGAACAGTTATTTGATGACGCACATTGCAAACAGTCAATAATTATATCTAAGACAAACTGAACAGGCTGGTTTAAAATGACGGGTCATGGGATTGGAAAATGTATGTATTACATAACTTGTACACCACTAAATTTATCAATAACATGATTTTATAACATAGACACAGTACTAATGAGAACTGTTTTTTTTTTTTTTTTTTTTAAAAAGGTAACCAACCGTGTTTATTTTTTTTCAGGGTGTGTTGGAGCTGATGTGAAAAAATGCACAGAAGCACACACTGATACATTCAATAGGAGCCAGACATAACAGTTGTGTTTTGGGAAACAAACCTTATCATTGTGAGAATGTTCAGTTATCTACTGCGTTTTTCAGCCAGGCTGGGTCAGTGCCCTCGTTGAGGATCAGCGTAAATCAGCGTAAAATCCACACTGTCAGAAGACAATGCACCTTGGGGCTTGTTACACAAGTGTGTAAGAATTTGTTACAGACTGTTAAGAATTTGTTTTGATTTTTAGATTTCTTATCCACTCAAGGATTCCAAAACTGCATTGCCGAGAAATAGCTGGACTAAATGTATTTTGGGAGAACATTTGAAGGACAGGTCAACGTGTTGGGTGCAAAAGTAAAGGTTGCTACATTTTTACCGGATATTGACCGCCAGCCTGCTGACACCCGCAGAAGCTGTGTGGGAGATGAGCTCCCCATTTGTACTGATAGTGCAGAGAGCTGACCTTTGAGTCCTCATTCAAACACGCAGGAGAGATTCCCACAAAAGCCCATAGCAATCAGTTCCAGTGCTCACATTAGACGCAGGCATATGCAAGAGAACAACTGAGCTTATAATTAAGAAAAAGACATGAGCCTATTTACTAAGTTTCATTGTTAATCTCTACCAAAGCCACAAAGACTGAAAGTTAAAGCCTTTAAAAAAGTATACCATAAGATCCAGTCCTGGATATTAGCTCCAAGGGAACTTCAATTGTGTTAAGTGTTTGACAAAATACGCTAGCTTCTTGAAAAATGGATAGTCAATTCGTTTTGACTTTGGTTGTTGATCACTTATTTTCACTTCGTCTACTACGTGTGGCATGTGGATCCATGCCTGAGCTTAAAAAGTTGGTATTTTTGATTCTGTCTTTTATTTCTACTCACAGTTTGTTTCCTTTTAGAGCAGCATGGTGCAGGAGGTTGAAGCCTCTGTGGTTCTGCTGAGTGAAGTCAATGCTGGGCACCAAAACCAGGATCTCAATGATTTGGCGGAAATCTTTCGCAATGGCGTCGTGAAGAGGCGTGTCGCCATATGAATCCTGATTGGGGAGGGGGAAAGAAAGGTTGTTTAATACATTAAAATAGGTGCTGCAGGTTTACAGACCTTTTCTTAATAAATGCTTAACAAAATGCCCCCCAAAAAAAGATCACAATTTTGTTATAACGGCAATTATATGAATTACAGTAACTTAACCCGACTTGAGCATCATTAACCTCAACAGAATAATATCCTGTAATTCAAAAAGGTGCTAATTAGGAAACTTAAATGAATTTAGTCTCTAAATAGACACTGCACACAAACAATTTCTGTGCCGACGTGTCTTTTGGCTGAGTAGCTACACAACTCAAGCAGAAAAAGAAGAGTTATGAATTCAGGGCCTGGTTGCAGGCATGTAAGACAAAATGCCCTAAAAGAGAAACTAAACTGCCTTAATGAGGCTGAGGGATGGAGTGAAACAGGGCCACAGTCAACACCATAAATTCATGTGTGTTTACAACTGCTTGAAAAAAGCAATGCATGAGTGGTTTACGACATGTGTCACATAAATGACTGACACTGGCACAGAAGCTTGTTTATTGCTGCCCAGATGTACACTCAGTGGTTTACGCTCAATCTCTGGCTAAACGTCACTCTCTTTCCAGTCCCAGTGAGCCAGAGAGGAGTGGGACAAAGGTTTGCTCTCTTATCACAAATGACTCAAAAGTGAACAAACATTTCATGAGGTCATGTTTACAAAGACAATCATTTGATGGCCTTTACATACTGCACCAGCAAAGACTGGTTTTTACTTGTACTTAGTGCCTCAGTGCAGAATTAATCAACACTATCACGACATTTATAGTTAAATAAAATAAACAAAAGAAAAGAATAATACAAACACCGCAACAGCACTGAGCCACAAAAATGTAATTGAAAAAACATGTTTTAAGAGGCCATCAGGACCTTGACCTTTGACCACCTAAATCTAGACAGTTAATGTGTGTCCAACTGAACCTTTGTGCCAAAATTGAAGAATTCTCTTGAGCTGTTCCTATGAATTCACATACACAAGGCAAAACAGGTGTTTTGGCACTGACCTTTCAACACAAAATTCTTATCTGGTCATCCATGAGTACTACATAAGGATGGACAACCCGCAAACAGAATGCCTGAACAAATCTGATCCAAACGTTTAAATGGAGGAAGCATCAAGCATTAAGCATCCTAAATCCTCTCACCTGGAGATTGACGTCAGCTGAATGTTCAGTCAGCACCCGCACCACATCAGTGAAACCCTTGTTGACAGCGATGTGGAGCGCCGTGCACATGGAGTTGTTCAGGAGGTTGACGTTTGCACCCTTGCTCAACAGCAACCGAGCGATCTCTGCCTGATTACTACACAAAAAGACAAACACAAACAGATTAATCCTCATTGTTCTTCATTTACGGTGAGTGATTCAACCTGTCCAAACAGTGTTTTGAATTAAGGTAATTTAAAGCAGTTTATAAAAAAAACTTGCACGTTTGTTCTGTAAACCTACCAAGCGCCACACAAAGCCCCGGGGTTGCGTGCTAAGGCGGACATTTTGTTTGTATGGTGCATTACAAAGTTATTCTGAACAAGTAAAATTCCCACGGAGATTTTATCAGATGCTGAGTTTCTGAGAATGTGTTAATCTTGT
This sequence comes from Platichthys flesus, assembly GCF_949316205.1. NCBI lineage: Eukaryota > Metazoa > Chordata > Actinopteri > Pleuronectiformes > Pleuronectidae > Platichthys > Platichthys flesus. Next base: position 8,463,232 of record NC_084951.1, on the reverse strand, counting down.
GAGGAGGACAGGAGATATTGCTGACTGATTAGGCAACACTTAAGTGCTGTCCCTGGTGTAAATGGATTATCACATAACATGGTAGGAGTTGAACAACTGCGAGTGTGTGTCTGTGTGTTACCATTGCAGTTTTGTATTCTGAAAAAACATGTATAAAAAAAGCTGAGCATACAGTATGTGTGTGTGTCCTCCTCACCCAAAGGCAGTGTAGTGCAATGCCGTGTCTCCATCTTCATCCTTGACCTCGACGGAGCTGTTGGCCTGCAGCAGGGCCTTCACCACCTCCATGTGGCCTTGGTGAGCAGCGACCTGCAGTGCAGTCTTGCCCTGGTTCTTTATATCCACCTGCCAGAGACACAAACGTGGTCGAAGATTCATTTCAGACGAGGGCGGCTCAGACACTAACAGAGCTGAGCACAGACCGGCTGGAGATAATCTGAGCATGAACAGCCAGCAGCGTCATACACATGATACATAATCTGAGCATGTTGTGTAACCATTAACATGGAGATGCAGAAATGCAGTTGAGAACACAAGTGCAATTTACTCTGATTTCATTTTGCAACAAGATATTACTTTTCTTACACATTTTTAAATAGAAACACATCTCATAAAATGTGTTTTTATAACTGTCATATTACAATGTAATTCCAGTAAATATTTGTTATGGTGGCTGTTGAAAAAGAAAACTTTACCCCTCCCATATTTTCCTATTATCGTTACTATTCAACCTCAGTCTTGACTAAACAAGCCGATGAAATAATGAGAATCAGTTTCATAAATTATTAATGGACACAGTTATCCTCATCATGTCCAGTACTAAATAATTCATCTAATTTCCATATTTATAGGTGTACATATCATAAATTAACAACCCAAAAAAAACGATAAACTATTGACTCTTGTGTGTGTAAATTGTATTATATGGGAGTCCATGACCTAGGAGAGTGATAAAATGTACAGCACCATATTCACAACTATGGAGAGAGAACTGATTCAACCAACGTTTCGGTGCTGGGTTGTTGGAGAGGTGTGCAATGTGAACATTGTAATTTATTTCAGTTTTTTCTTTATCTGATAGAGCCAGTATATCCTGTGTTAAAAAAGTTACTATGTCCCCCTAAATTCCCCGCCCCCCGTCTTGGGGTCCTGGTGGAAGGAGCTCTTGGAACGGGCAGTGGACTGCAGCAAAGAGAAGGGAGTGCTGCACTAACCTTGTCAGGATATTTCTGCACCAATTCCCTCACTTTGTTGGCACTGCCATGTGCTGCCTCAATGACCAAGCGGCTGGGATTGTCCTGCTCTGTAGACTGAGACAGCAGCTTCTCCAACACTGAGATGACAGTACCTGCACACAGAGGTAGTCAGATGGAGAGGAGATGGGATAAAAGGAGAAGAAAAGGGGAGAGAGAAGAGTGAAAAAGTGATTAACTAACTTAATCAGTCTAATTGGAACAACATGATTAGAAATATTGCCACAAAGACTTGCAGCGACCAAAACAGCACAACAAATGCACACTGGTTAATCGTTCAAGGCTGAGCCAAATGCAAAAACCACAGGAATGAGTCAAAATGTCCCCCCCATGCAGAGCAATTGGACCACACACATGCACACACATCACTCTGTTGACAAGCTCCCATCTGCTGAGGTGAACACATGCACAGGAAAGGTTTAGTCATGATTAAGAGACCGCTAAGAAGTTCTGACATGATGACAAATGTCTGCTGTGCAGCCAAAGCATCTCACTGTCAACATGCAGGATCATGACTATCACAGAGAAGAACATTTCAACAAATGGACACCCGTTCCACCGGTCGCTGGAAAAAGACACAGAAGCAGCCTGTTTGTGAAAGCATGCATTAGATGAAGGAAGAGTAGAGATGAAGGAAGATGAGTGAATGCATGCAGAAGGTAAAGCCGAAGCTGGAGTGTAACAGATGAGCCCCATCGTCCCGGCAGAGGTCTTACTTCCAGATTCGTTGGGGTTCTCGGCCGTCATGAGGTTGGCGTCCACCTCTACAGGCTGGGCCGAGAGGCATGCTGGATTGAACGTCCATGTCTGAGTTCCGAATGCCACCCGAAGGTCACCATCAGCATATACTTTCAACACCTTCCCGACCTGGCCAAGCACCTAGGACAGAAAACAGTAAGTGAGGTGGATGGGGCACGGGCGGTGAGACAGGGACCAAGAAAAAAAAAATATGGAAAAACGAATCAAGCAGAAACTACTTCTTTCTACACCTCTTCAATTTTAGGCAAATAACCAGGCTATAATCATGGAAACAAATGTTTTCTGTTTAATTTTGAGTTAGTACACTAAACATTCAGGAATGAAATACTAAATCTTACTATGTATGGTTCATTACTGCTTACAAAGACATTTTTGAATATCAAAACCTGTAATGGTGCATTATTCCTGCAGCAAAATTGCAATTATTTGTATAACTGTTTTTCAATCACCAGTGTGCTGTGTCTATCTGAATGTGAAATTGTAATGAATCGTCTCTAATCTGAAGTATTGTCGAATCAGTCATGCTGTGTTCAAATGCTGGAGTTATCAGGTGAAATGAGCATACAGGAGCCATGCTGTCTGTCCACTCTCCATGGCCAGCCTGCAGTCTCTTCACACTCTCCATGTCCTCCAACACTCGGACTTGTTCCCCGACTCCAAACGTGTTCACCTGGGAGAAAGACAGACGGACAAACTATTGACACATTGACAAAGTTGAGGAGCTATTCAAATCAACTGAAGATGTACTGATTGGGTAACTACACTCTGTCTCTATCCTCTAGTAGAAACTTATCTGTACCTTGGTCAGGGCCCCGGGATGGAAAGTCCAGCGGATGTTGTTGCTGTACTGGACTCTGACATCTCCTCGGTCAGTGATTCTGTGGACAGTCCCGATCCGACAAATGTACTGCAAACACAAATAGACGCTTTCACCCTGGGTGTCCCTCTCTGCATGTCTGTGACCTTAATGTTCCCTTTAGCAGCTGTGATTTGAGAGTTGGATGTTCTGTTTCTGTTCACTCCACTGCACGCCAACATCAAACTGAGCTACTTATATAATACAGATATTCTATATACAAAGTTCAAAAGCCATGTGTGAGGCCATGTTTTCCTAAAGCACAAAAAATACATGCATGCACTCAGTTTATTAAGTTGTTTGAAAAACAGGTATAAACGGTCTGAATTTAACAGGTTTAAATGATACAAATTGTGGTCACTTGCATTAGGTTTGTTTTATGTATTATCTCCACCAAGGAGGTTATGTTTTCATCCCTGTTGGTTTGTATTGTTGGTTGGTTTGTATGATTGTGAGCAAGATCACACAAAAACAACAAAACAGATTTCCACAAAACTTGGTTGAAGGATGTGGTATGGGTCAGGGAAGAACTCAACTAAATGTTGGTGTGCATCGGGGTCAGAGGACCGATTGAGTTTTTCATTTTTTTTTATCAGTTTAACATTGCCAAATGGTGCATTTTTCAACATTAAAGTATATGAGTATGTAAAATTTAGAGCAGCTAGATCGAACTTAAGGGCACTGTACTGAGTACCATTCTAGTCCTTGAGATCTGTCTCAAACTTCGCTGGGATAATTTGGATGGCAAACTGAATTGAGTGAATACAGTTTACAATGGCAAACAAACTAATGAATTAAGAGTCTGAATACATGCAATTGGCACTTTTATTTTTATATCTATAAACACAATTTCACTGTGTCATGATGAGCTCCTGAGTTTAGATAGGAGGGCAGAAATGGCAGATTAATCCATTTAAAATGAAATCTACAATCAAGTGTGACAAAAGTGAAGGGGTCTGAATACTTTGCTGAAGCCACTGTACACTTTGTACTTGTGCATTAAAGAACAGTTCAATAGGGACTTATGTGACGCGGTCAATTGGTTTGTCTGAATCAGGGGTGTCAAAACTACGGCCCGCGGGCCATCTGCGGCCCGCCATCCATTTTAAATTGGCCCGCCTAAAAAAAAAAATTAAATCAAAAAAAATATATATATAATTTTTTTATTCTTAAACTAACAATTTAGTAGCACTTTAATGGCACTTAATTATAGCACTTTGTAGTTTAGCTCTATATTTTTCTATATGTGGCCCTCGGGATAAAAAGTTTGGACACCCCTGGTCTGAATTGTTTTATTTGTCTTGGTGTCTCGAAGGAAACAGTTTAGTACCTCTGCCATTTTTGGGTTCCACCCTCCGTGGCCCTCCTGCATCTGTCGAAGGATGTCCACCTCCAAGAGACACTTGACCTTGTCTCCCTGCTGGAAGGAGTGGCCATCAGCACTCTCCTGGCGCTGCAGCTCTGCGTGCTCTCCTGGATGGACAAATGTCAGCATCAAACTCAGACCCCCACTCATGGGTACTTTTCAAAACTAAGAACAACAATCGTCTGAGTTTAAAAAATGTATTTATCGGGTTGTTGTCTCAAGACATGCAGGGATTAAAAAAATGTCAGCAGTGCAAACTTAATTAAAATTCAATAAAATTCAATAGAATAAAATTTAAAGAAATAGACTTACCGAGCTTTGGTAGGTGGTCTTTGTAAAAGAAACCTCCTTGGCCGTCAGACACGTATTTCAGGTCTACCTTGCCCTTATGGCCCATTCGGTAGACATTGGTGGTGCCGTTAGACCAGGTGACACTGGCCACGCTGCGACCAGACTCTGTATCCCAGCCACGAATATCCACTACCTTCCCAACCTTACCCTCCCCGCCTAAACACATAAATGCACACAGATAAATATGCAAGAACCAATAACATATCAGCTTGTTATGGAAAAACATGGTTAGAGAAAGATAAAGTGGATTTTGTTATGTTTGTGAGAACATTTCAACAGAGTGAACAAGCAATGACACAAACAATATTTACACATCAGGTAAGAATGGAAGACAGAGACATGTGTGACAAATGAGATGACACAGAGAAATATGCCTAAGTCACTCATCAGTCATGTTACCTACAACACAGCTACCCTTCTCACACATGTGAGGGATCCCTCACATGTGGCTCTCTCTGAGGTTTCTACATATTTTTACCCTGTTAAAAGGTTTTTTTGTAGTTTTTCCTTACTCTTGCTGAGGGTAGAGGACAGAGGATGTCACACCCTGTTAAAGCCCTATGAGATGAATTGTAATTTGTGAATATGGGCTATACAAATAAAATTTGATTGATTGATTGACATCAAAACTACAAAAACATCAAAAAGAAAAATCAGAATTAGAATCACCATTAAACAATAACATAGTTCCAAGCCACATTATTAGTGTCTATGCTGTTTCAAAGGATGGTTTGAGATCCATACATCAGGTTTTAATGAGGAGAACCCTGAAGTCACTGAAGTCCTCAAGCTGCCTCAGTAACCACACCAACTAATCCAGTGACCCGTAAAACTACATAATGGGATGGGGGTTTGTGAGAATCCTCAGAGCGCCCAGAGCGACTGCACTTATCTCAAACGCCATTGAGCCTGATGAGTGACTTGACCCAACCCCGGGGTGTTGATTTTCAAAGACACTGACGGGACATTTTGACTCATTCGCTCCAGCCCAGAAAAGGGAGCATTACTATTCTATATCAGAGAAAACAATGACCCAAGACCAGGAATCATTAAGACATATTAACATTCTCACTATCCCTAAAGGGAACATTCAAGGGTTTAAATTTAGTCATCTGATGTGGAAGATTGTTTTTTTTTAAACAATTTCCAACATCACCATGTGTGGGCTGTTTGTATCTGATAGGCGACCAATTTTTTCAAAACACTGCAGACTCACAGCTTATCACATGATAAAAAAATGCAGACGAAAACATAATTCAAGGCAAGAAATATTTTCTCCAGTCTCTGCCTTCTTATTACTTGCACCGCAGACAATAGTGACTAAATTAAGGGGGTTCTAGGTTTGTCCAACTTAACAGGTCTGAACATAGTAAACAAGGAAACACTGGCACATCTGTGGAACAGACTCAAATAAGTCACTGGCAATATAAGTGCATGCAGACACATACTAATTGAACATTTCATGGGTTAATGAGACATGAGGTTACAGTGTTGGTATGGGTTATGGATAGGTGAACACTTTGAAGAGGCACAGGTCCATACTCAGGAAGGTAGGGAGGGGGCTTTTGAGTTGGCAATGGCAGTGTCTGCCCCCCTCCCAACATACACACACTCACACACACACCACTCACCGTCTTGGTTGCCCCAGTCCCAGTCAGGTCCTCGAACGACTTTAACCCCCTGGAAGATTCCTTTGAGGATGATCCGTGGGAGGTTCTGCCTTGGTGCCAAGCTTACCCTGTGATTTAAAGAGCATGGACATACAGCTGTAAAAAACTGACTACACACCATCTGAGAAAAACTTAAGGCATGACACTTTGATTTGAGGCTGTTGCAATTTCAGATTTTCACAAAAATATAGTGATATCTACGTTTCAAAAACTAAAATAATGGAATTGGTCAATTGAAGGATTAACATTGTTTTAAGTATGTTTTATGTAATTTAGCAAATTCATGACACTCAAATTATTCCAAAACTACTAATAGAAATTACTAATACCTAGTGGGGTTGTGCAGACAGATGCTGATGGTCAGAGCAATACTATTGTTACAAATTTACCCATTATGATAAAGGGGACCACAATGTTATCATGTGATTTTTATTAACACAAAATCAATAACTCATGTTGCAAAACTGATAATTGACCATTATTATTAATATTATTATTATTATTATTATCATATTATGAGTTTAAATGATGCTGAGTTGTTTCATTTGTTGTCCCTAATTCTAAATGTTTTTTATTATTTGTCTTGTTTTTATTTTTACTCTTTGTGAAGCACTTTGTAGTAGCTATTTATGAAAGTGCAATATAAATATAATATTTTGATTTGATATTGATTATTATGATCATCATCTATATTAGGATGTTTCGACAGTCCTACATTGATGAAGTATGCATATAACAACCGTAACAAAGCATTTTGTGTCTTAGAAAAACTAAGACCTGTCAAACCTGTTGTCTGACTAAATTCAATAGTCAGATTGACAAAAGGTCTAGATGGGCAGAACGAAATTGAATAGCTACAGTGGAACCTTCCTAAAGAACACACATGTGATGAGCCTTGAGCATTTGAGCATGCTTAGAGCCTATACTATTGTCTGCTGTGATCTCCTGACAACAAAAATATTTGTTACTAGCACAGTTAGCACAATCAACCACCTGCTGAATGTCATGAAAACCAAATCCTTTGACTTCCAGTCAAATATCAAAGTATAATAATGAAAGGTCTCCTGGCTCCAGAGTTGACCTCTTATCCGTTTTTGAATGATGTTTATTCTGTGGTCTTTCTTCCACAAGTGGCCAGGAGATAAGCAGGATATCAAACTAGAGACAAGGGAAATACTAGAATACACTAAGGAAACATTTCAGACCAGTGTCAACACCTCACTTTTTAACATATGACCAACATCCTGAAGTGCAATCATAGAGTAATTTCCTACAATGTGACGTACCTTATGGTAAAGATTTGATCAGATCTTGGTGCAAAGGAGCTGCCTATTCCCATACTTTTCAGAAGAAATCAAACCCCAGCTTCCTTTTTTGGATGAAGACAAAATCATATAGACGAAGAAGACGAGCCTCGTAAGAGCCGTAGTCCTCTGGCTTTGCTGCCTCCTTGTCTCTCTAACACCCGGTTCCTGGGTGCTACGGTGGAAAACAGTTGTACGCTTGGCTCTTTGAGTCAACTAACAGGAAGTCTCCTGTGTGAGACTGTACCTTGGAGAGGTCTGTTCTGAGATCAGAGCACAGAGCTTTGAGACTAATCCTTTGACAGCAGAGAATCAGAAAGCAGGCTACCTCAGGGCAAGTCAAAGAGCATGCATGTCTTTGAATGTATTTCTGTCTACATCTATATAAGATGGAAACCCTGCACATGTAGAAACAAAAGGTTTGAGCGTACATTAGTCTGCACTGCTATAGTGTATCAGTGTTTTTAGAGCTTTTCAAAGAATTCAGGATATGTATATATGGTACAATTGTGATCAAGATAACTTTATCAAACTTGATTTATGGTCCAGGGGGATACCGTGAACAGCTATACCAATTTTCTGATAGGAAAAACAATATTTAATTCAGCATCGAAGAATTGAAATTATACCAGAGAATGCTCTTTGACAGGATAACTACTACAGCAAAAGACAACTATTCTTAAAACTTGACTCAAAATTTGTCATGAGTAAAGTGGATGTAAACTGACAGATATCCCAAATTCACATAAAAAATACATGACCTTGGGGTTTGTTTTGTTGTTTGGTAGTGAAGCTAGTCTGAAAAACAAAACAGCTCTTTCAAGGGATTAAGATTTCTAATCCTACATGACCATGTTACCTCTGCTCCTAGACAGGATCAAGACAAGAGGCCTACACCAACTGACACAACAGCCAGGTCAACAGTCAGCCAAGGGTAAGCCGGAATCTCTGAATCAAACTCAGTGGGATACAGAGATTAACCTTTGCAGGAACCAAAAGGATCAAGAAATTATCTAGAAAATTGTATTTTTCACAAGAAAGGTGACAGGGATTTATGGATTGATACTGGTGTAGGTACGACTGATTATAGTTTTTTAGCTCAAGTACAACAGCTGTGGTTTAAAATATCTGCCCTGTTTACCCTTGACTTAAAGGCCTAGTGGAAACTTGACAACTGTGAAAACACAAATCCGGACTAAGTCTACTTGAAAAGACAGAAAATAACTTGATACATTGACTTGTCATCTGCACCAACTTTGCTTTAGTCCACATCTTGCAAACGACGAATCCCTTTTCAAAATACATTTATAAAGACAGCAGTTTTGTGGTGGGAGTGGAAACAAGAGTGAAATCTACATATTTTCCAGTTCCACTTCCCCCACTAGAAACAAGTTTTTGCAGAAATCCAGTCAGTTTTTTTTTTCTTTTTTTTGCAGAGCAAGCGCTGGAAAACCCTGCAGGAAAGTTGTAGCGACGGGTATGATAAACTTTGAATACAAACTGTTAAGGTAAGGTGTAGCAGTGTATATTGATAAGCAAAGGAAGGATTAGACTGATAGGTTCCTTAGAAAGTGCACATGTGTTGTTTGTGAGTTGAAGAGCAGATTAACAAACTGCATTGCAAACATCCGCTTGTAAACATATGGTACACACGCACACCCTGAGCACTCAGCATGCACACACACATCTATGTCCTACAAGTCTTAGACAACATGCTCAAAAATAAAAAACTGAACACAGTTAACAAGCAGCGACAGCACCATTCTAATCATTCTAATCAGAATGATTAGGTTTCAAATATAGGTTATTTAAAAGTCATATTTTAAAGAATGAGGAAATATACAACAGTCTCTTACTAAAAGCGTAATGCTTTAGGAGCAGCACATAAACCTGCACTTTGATTTACTTCCCATCTGACACCTGTTGTCTAATACGTCTTCTAGGAAGCTGGAATTGTTAACATGCTAATCTGCACATCTGAGAATGTTAGCATGCTAATCCTGTGAAATCCGTTGTAATTATAATGGGACACGTGCACAGTACATCCACCTCATGTCTCGCACCCTGTCTGTGATGGTGCCGCTCCGGTGCTGGCTTACTGAAGCAGTTTATTATTTTGTTGACAACTTCCTATTGCTCCCTCGGGACACTAATAAAGTTTCTGCCTACAGTTTGGCTGTAAACTACAAATAGATCTACCCTGCTTTAGTTGCCATTAAAGTCTCACACATGTTTGGTCCACATGAAAGCGGTTCCCTTTTAACTATGCTGAGCCCAAATCAGTCTCCTCACATAAATCACTTCTGGCACCACAAGAACTCCCACTCATAATGAAGCCAAGTTAAATTTGCCTTTCCAGACAAATATCAGGGTGTCAGATGACTGCCAGATAATAAATCAGTCTTTTGAAAATGCTGTCAGTGAAATATGGGTCAGTGTAGTGGGGAAATAAAGAAGTGCTGTGTGTTCGGTATAACATACTGTACAGTGCTCCTATCTTTAACTCATCTGATGAGAAAAGAAGTGACTTTCATGTGATCTTCTCCTAGATGTACACTCTGTCCCAGTGCAGGAAACAATCACAACTCTTTACGCTAAAATTAGACAAAGATGTATTTGATAAAAGAAAGAATGCAGAGATACAATGAATAGACCATTTAATGTTAAAATGGTGTGCAGCAAATGGTGATTTACATTGAGAAAAATCATTGATTTATTTATATTTGTTGATCTGGAAAATCTGCAAGCATTGACTTGTTTCTTTACTATCTGGAAGTTCACCACTGGCCGCTGTTAAATGTAATTGCATGAAAGAAAATCTAACAAATTTAGTTGTTATAAGGACCCGAGCACCGAAGAGTGCTGTTGTTTTTTGACGGCTTGAACATACTCAAAAAAATCAAACTACCCGTGCGCGTCAGGCCTGATGAAAATGTACGTATTCTGGAGTAATTTGAAAATGGGAATTGCAAAATGGCTCACAGCGCCCCCTAACATGCAGCCATTCCGTCTGGTTTAACTAATCTTCACAAAATTCAGTACACACGTGTATTATGACCGAATGAAAAAAAAAGTCAGAGGCACCAATTTAATTAAAGCAACATGAAGTCAGCCATTTTGGATATTGCCAACTTAAAAATTGGTCAGTGTCATCTTAACAAGATGGAGATTAAAACAACCTGAAGTTTTCTTCAGAAGGTGTGAGTGTGGCGGGGCATCAAATTTTGATGAGTTGCCATTAAAACACAAGGTTGTTGTATTTCGGATGTACATGGTCCAGAATCTATTTTGAATTAAGTGGTCATTTTTATATAACTGTACAACTGCAATTTAATTAAATGGTATAATAAGAATATTGAGCAGCAGAATATGCAATCCTGTAGCCAAGTGGCAATATTTCTCGAAAATCATGATGAGATTTATGTAAATGAGTTCCCAACACTGCTGTCGTGACCAAATATGGAACTTGTCCTCTTACAGTGGTCAGTGATGAACACCTAGCCAACATCCCATACACTCTCAAAAGTCACAAAGGTTCTGAAGTGATGTTTGAATACTTCATTCACATCATGACTGAATGACTTCAGCGGAGTCACGGTCTTTTAGGCCACTTATGAGCATCAATATACCATTCATGTTTCAGACACCATGAAAATAATCTCACTGAGAGCCAAAGTGGAGCGAGGCCCAGTGTGTTAGCAGTGACGTCAATTCATTCAACATTTCTGCAAATCAGCTGCCTGAATTGTTCGCAATTAGGTTTTCCAATATTATCATATTAAATTAAACCAATTTAGGGGTGACATAGTTTTGAAACGCAATATTCATCCATGTGAGAAATGTATCTAGACTTTTAAATATCAATCTTGCCTAGTCTATAAACATAAACAGTTTAAAAATATGCTATGTTAATGTTTTTCGTCCACATTTTACTTCACTCTTATATACCCCACTGAGAGAAGGACACTTACAATAGAATAGGTCCCTAGTGTTGGACTATCACAAAACAGCATGACTTTAAAATACTTTTGGCTGTGGTATTAACACACTACACATTTAAATTGGAGCTCTGGTATTAACACGCCTCAATCCTCAAGAAGGGAATCTCTGTCGAGTTATTTTTAGTTGTCTAAATTTTAGCTTCATCTCACTCAGATGCTATGAACCACCCCAATTCAAGTGGGATTAAATAACGCAGATTAACAATTAAACTAACATCAATGATCAAACAAATCAATTTCTTTTTATTGATCACTATCTTAAAACTGAAATTGTATAGTATAAATTATATAAAAGATTATAAAATGTTCCAAATTTAGCAAAATGAAAATCGACTCGTCAGTCAAGCCAGTGTTTTTGCAGTGTCGACAGATGGAAAGCGATGACCTGCTGGGAGGGTACATTTATAAATGTGTTTGCTCGACCAATAAAATATCACCGTAATGAAGGACACTGCTGAGCCAAACAACATTTGGGCCTTAATGATAAATCCATACTGAGGAGGGAGATGAAATGAGACTCACCCTCCTGTCAGAATGGTAAACTGTGCTATTCTGTCTTACTGGAAGAGGGCCGGGTTTCATTAAAAGCCTAAATCTGCTGCTCCTCTTCCACACTCGTCCATGCAGTACACAATCAAATGAGGCAACAACCAAAATCTAAAATAAGATTCGAATGAAGATGTTTTTCTGTTTAGCGAAGACGTGATCACAGACAAATTAAAGCATGAAGTAATAGAACAGAGATGGCAAAGTTACTAGGTTCAAATCACGACCAGGACATTTTTTAAGGGTAGAACAACATTTTTTTGATTCACTGATGCATGAGGTGAACTGTTTCAAGACGCACTAAAACTGTGAATTTGTTGTTCTGTCTGTGACACTGCTGTCATTGTCAGACATTTGCACATTTTTCCCATACGGACTTCAATGAATAAGCTCTTTATGCTCATCCTGACCGACTTAAATAGTGGTTTCATACTCTTGAGAAAAAAACCTCATGGCTGATTTAAATAGTTAGTTGTATTGAAGCGACCAGTCATGATTCAGACACACACACACACACCTATTGACAGCCTTCACTGAACATCAGACACAGGAAAATAAATGCTACTGCGTTGAGCCCGGACCAGGCTAAACTATAGAAGAAATCTGGGTCATACATATCACCTCGTTAAAATGAGAACAGGCTATCCAGCTGACATTCAGACAGTGCCTAAAGCCATTTGGAGCTTTACTGTGAACTGATGCAGAAGAGTGGATTCTGAAGAGGAGAACTCACTCCATTAAATCTGCATACGCAGGACACTTGGAATCAGCTCACTAAACATTAAGCCATAACAAGGCCAGGCATGTTTTGACCAAGCTGAGATAAACAACATTAACAACACCTTTTGGTTCTTAGCCACATCCTGCTCACCGTAGCTATTAATCATTTAACTGCGTTGCTTATGTGTATGAGGTCTATGGTGCAGAGTGAAGTTAGGAAATGTTGTGTTCACCCTACCATGTTTTTCATGAAATTAAGCTGATCTGTCTTTACTACCGTTCACATGTGTGGTTTATTTAAAAGTTTGAATGATTAACTGAACTGCTGTCATTTTTTCACACATTGCATGTCGACTATTCAAGAGCTCTGACCAATTTTCAGACCCAAATTCACAACTTTTCCAAAAATAAAACGTTATTAACGCATTGTAGCAAACATTGTGCTTTCCCTTTGATGTTTATGCTATGACATTTGTATGTCATTGCGTATGGTGAAATAAAATCATCAAATTATCACAATGATCTGGTGAAGATTTTGACGAAAAGTCGGACCCACTCCGACGACTTAATCGGAGGTCTTAGAGAAAGGACACAGTCTACAGACCGAAAGCACACTGCCCGCCCCCACTGACGGGCTCAAGCTATAATCATAGAAAGTGCTTTTCTGTTTTTAGTTAGAATGGACTGTGTTTGACAGAAATGAAGTGAATCATGATGTAATCATCAAGAAAATTGCCTTTTGGTTGAAATTTGTATTTTGTAAACAAAATACCTGTTCGTTGTATCAAAGGGTCAACCCTGATATTTGACCAGAGTCTAAGACCCTGCCCATGACACTGCAGGCTAATATATGAGTGTATGTAGAAGTGCGAAAGTCCTTAATTTAAAACTGCAGTGTATTGAAAATAAAACCAGAAAAGCTCCATCTGGTCAGTTAACTGAGGAAAGTGGAAAATGTGATGATATTGCCATGTTAAACCTGCCTAAACCAAATGTAGCTGGAATTACGGCAGTAGCACAAATAAAGGCTTACCTCCTATGAGTTGAATTGGATGTGAAGAAAGAAAGTTAAGTCGAGCAGAGATCTTGTAATAGACGACATCATAATTAGAAATTAAATGGGGATCAACGGTGTCAGCGCAGTACTCACGGCTGGGAGTGTGCCGTCTCGTAGCGCTCGTAAGCGTGGCTCAAGTCGTGCTTGTTGTTCATGTAGCACTGGGTGCAGAGGTCGTAGTCGAAGCACACCTTGCACTTCCATCGCATTCCCATGATGCCATGCTTCTTGCAGCTGTCACAGATGATGTTGGAGTGACGCACGCCTGAAAAGGGAGAAGCGGTGGTTGAAGATATGTTCCTATTTCTATGTCGTTCTATTTAATTTCTGTTGCTAAGAAATACATTCTTCCAACATCTACTTCAGGTACTACAAGTCACATTTGCAAGTTATACATCTCGTGTCTCACAAAAACGCTAATATCGCGAGAAGTAGAGGAACTGAGGCATTAACAGCATGATCAAAATACCCCCAGGACCTCAGTTCCTCATCTCTTATCCTCCACTTCTTTCGCTCCATTAATTGAAGCTTCTGAGGCAGAAAAATGTCACATTAAATGGAGCAAAATGCTAAGAGTCATTTGTGTCATTCAAGTCAAAAATAGGACTGGATGGGCTGATGACAAGAAACGGCACCATGCTTACTCAAACTGGGCATTGTGAAGGCTGCATGAGTCACCAGCGCCATGACCAACATACACAAGCATGTGAGATAAACATGTGGACACAGCTTCTCAACAAACACATGACCATCGCAGCTGATTGACAAGTGAATTAGGAAAACTTTAACATCTAGCAGGTGGGATTCTAAAGGCTTAACAACATACTGCACTTCTTTGGGGGGGTCCTTGCCTTCAGAAAGTGCCACCTCTACGCTACCAATATCTGATAGATGGTCTGTGTTGCTAGCAACATGGAATTACATTGTAACAATATTAAATACGCTGTAACACCTGTTGGTGTTCCCTGTTGACGGAAACACAAAGTGCAAAGTAGCCAACACCAAAAAATACATACAATTGATGATTGGAATGAGTGCTTACCAATTTGAGCATTATCATAAAGCAGCAGGTCATAGGCACCCTGGTAGCCTGTGCGGTAGTTGGTCCTTGTGCCACTGTCCCATTGTACCACCACTGTCTTGTCCGGTGTAGTAGTACTGCCTTGTCGACCTATCTCCACCACAGTCCCCACATGGCCCTCGCCATCATCCTGGTTTCCCCATTTCCAGTCCAGGCCCCGCACCACACGCATACCCACTTCCATGCTGCCTCTGCTGGGGCCTGGCCTGGGGGGTGAGCGCAGTGGGTGGGGCCTGGCAGCACTGTCACTCCGGCTGCTGCGCCTCTGGGGCTTATGAGGGGCGGGACCGGCTCGCACCGACGGTATGGCACGTGGGCACGGCACCAGGGGTGTTTCCGGGAACAGATCAGGGGAGACTGGAGATAAAAGAAGAAAAAAGTTCAATGAAAAACACAGCAACAAATCACAGTACAATACTAGTATTTATGAAGTCAATAAATGCCTGTAACAAAGTTAAAAAATATAAAAGTGGATTTTTTTAACTGAGTCAAAACAAACAACTGATCCTTGTCCAGTGTTCATGTCACATCTTCAAATAAGCTTCAGTGGGACCATTTCACTGCTTTTGGTAATCAAACAACCAGTGTGCTGCTTCTTTTTGTCTATCACTGGCTGCTTAGAGAACTCATAAAGCAACCTGCCAAATGTCTCCATTTCTGAGCAGTGTTCTCTCTGCTGGTGGATCTTGCACTGGAGGCCTTGCTGCGTGTCATGGCACACTTCTGGAGAGAGCAGCTGGGCTCGACTGCAACGCCCTAGTGAGCTAATCACGCCCTGACCTGACACATGTCCACACACACACACGTCCACACACACACACATGTCCACACACACACACACACACACATATCCACACACACACATGTCCACACGCACACGCACACACACACACACACACACACACACACACACACACACACACACACACACACACACACACACACACACACACACACACACACACACACACCTTTTAACAGACCTATTGGACACATTCATGCACTAAACCTCAATCATAACAACCAGCTACTTAAACATAACCCTATACTTGAGGTGTAAGCTGTAAACACTTAAGAGATCCTAGTGGGAAACAAAACAAACTAATTGACATGAATCAGGAATGCTCAGCACTATACAACTCCGATAACATTGTGTATGAACCTTCCTTGATCTCATGAAGAGTCCAAATCCCATCACAGGGAAAGATGTATAAGAACTCACACATTCACACCCGTTACTGATGACTGCAGTGTTTGAACAAATTCCTCCAGGTGCTAATACAGTAAGGAAGCAGCATTTACAGTGTGAGGAAGCTCGAGACAGCAATATACTCATAAAAAAAGAACTTTTGCAGAGGAACCTGAGCAGCAGGATTCATCCAATCACACGCATTAATCAAAAATATACACCGGTACACTTTCATACACAGCACCTCCAACACTAAGATTATAAAGAAGGTTTAAAACTAATTGCTATGTTTATAATCATACAATAAAAGTTGAAGATAACATTTGTTTATATGCACTACCAAAAATATAACTATAGCTTTGAATGACAGAGAGAAGAAAATGTATCCACATTGTGTGTTCATGTTTCTTTCCTTTAAAACTGATAGCTTATATGCATCAAGAAGAGGCCAAGCAATAAAGATTTGTTGAAAATCTTTCAGAAAAGCTCTGTTAAACTATAGGTTAATACACACAGGCACACATCCTACTTGCTGTTACCAATCAGTGTTAGGACACACTCACACTCACAGCTCCTGCTTTGATTTATTACCCCATACAAACAATACTTTTACAATCAGTAGCAGCACCTGGACTACAGCACCAGACTGTATTTCAACATAAAACAAGCAAAACATAAAACATTCTAAAGTCACACAACAGCCTGCTCCCTGAAATCACATCTCGTGCTTTCCAAGGGTTCATACATTTGACCACATTCCCTAGCAGATGATGGTGATAATCCATCATGCCCCTGTTTACAAGATCCACAGGTCTAAATTAGAAGGACAATGAAGACACTTTAGCCTTTAGTGTGGACAGAGAACATTGAGTAAATCATCTATAAATGCTGGTGTAGACACAAACTTTCAACACAATCCACTTTTGTGTGAAAGAAAATCCTAGAATCTTTCTCAACACCCTCCGTTTATCAGGTACTTTTCCCTCAGTATGACAGCTCAGTCAAAGGGTTTATTCAAAAAGAAATCTTTCAAAAACAGGGTGGACAGATGTCTGTAATGTAGCGGAGATTACACTTGCATGCTTATCAAGATTACAATTTCATTTAGGTATTAAAGGCATCTGCTTACGCCTGAAAACATATGGGATGTAGGGGATCAGAGGAGGGAAAGCAGGCTGCTTATGCTCCTTTTACCGTCCAAAACAACAGCTTAGCCTCTTTCATGCACTGGAATAATATCCCAGCCAGTCATTTACCATATCAGCCTGCAAACAGAGACACTGTCACAGACACACAGATACCAGCAGCCTGGGTGTGGATGGATGCAGGAAATGCCAAGTTGATCTAGATCTGCCGAGAACAGAGAATACAATCACGATGAATTTTCTCAGTGACCGAAACCTAGGCAGGAGAACATTCTGTTCAAAAGGTACAGCATGCTGAAAACTAAAATTCATGATAAAACCGATTAACAAACTAGCTAACTGTAGACATAAATAAATTGTACCTACCACCTACATTTTAAACTGCTATATCCATACAGACCCACCGCCTCCCACTCTGTTGCTCCCACACGTTGTGCTCCAGAGAGGATTCAGGTTGAACACACTGATATCGTGATTAAATAGACCAGGGGATGAATTTATACCCAAACAACACGTTCCTATCACACATCTACAGGGAAACCACAACCAGCTTTATCTTTTTCCACTGTACATAATAAAGCAGCCCTGCTAGCTTTACAGAACACGACTCAGCTCCTTTTTAAGTATAGAACATTAAAGGTTTGTAAAAAAAAACTATTTTCAGAAGTTTTTTCAGGAAATTTTGGGAGCTAAGTTCTAAACATGGTTTTTAATGAAGAAGTGAAAACCACAGCCTGACATAACAATGAGCGCTGCGAGTTCAATTTTTGTATTTGCACTTCTATGTTGACTTAGGCAGTTCCATATCTTTTGTTTAACGTCACAGGCCAAATTCCAGGTCTGTGCCGATGGACCAGACAGCGAAAATCTGTAATGGATGTTCTTTTAGTTCTCTAGTGATTGGTCGGACATTAAATGCAGGACTGAAAATCACTCAAATCTCCAATAGCGAAGATTACAAATCATGTGACTTAAAAGACATGAAAGAGCACTATCAATGATATTAACCAATTTAAATAAAACACCATCTGTTAATATTAGTTAAATAGCATAGCAGTTTACTAATTTAATTATTTGAGAAATCTGCCACTAGCTGCAGAGACTAAACTAATTCAACATAAATGTATGTCCGTCTGAGATTTGGTTTAAAGTACATTTTGTAATTTGTCCTCAAACCCATTTTCTGGTTTATTTTGGATACTACATCAGATCCTGATGTCTAAACTGTAGGACAGAATTAGTCAAACATTTCCTCTTCTATAGGATTCAGAGCCATTATGTACTTTTCAATGTGAAAGTCACGGCTGACAACATCTGGCAATTGAAAAAAGTTGGAAGCTTCATAAAGATGAGACATTACAATGGTATGAAAAAGTTTTGTCTGTTAAAACAGCTTTACAAATATTTGGTTATATTTTTGTACTTTCCAGGTGTCTGTTGTGGGCTTATTTCAACAATGCAGGTTAACAGCTAAATACAACAGGTGCAGCTGAAAATGAGCATTCTTCCAACAGAGGTTGCTTGTCCAACATACATTCATTCTTCTTTTCTCTCTGTGTGTGTGTGTGTGTGTGTGTGTGTGTGTGTGTGTGTGTGGGTGTGGGTGTGTGTGTGTGTGTCCGTGTGTTAAAGGCAGCCATGACCAGGCCACCTGTGTTGCTGAAATGTCGCTGCCAATCTGCGACCAAGGGTTGAGAGAGGCAGGATTACAGCTCTCTGCCTGCAATAACAGATGGACTTGATTCCGTCATCCACACTACTGAGGGCCAATTCACACAAACAAGCAGCCGTGTGGCCACAACACTAATACACACCATAACAACACACACTGCTCACACTCAAAATATTTGCTCTGGAATATTATGTAATTTCCATTAAATATGTTAATTATGGATCCAAAGATTCAGCCTAAAGGCCTTTTAGAATTGTATCCTTTCCCCATTTGTGCTCTACATCATTGTGGTACGGAGCATGTTTCCTCTCAGCTGAGGAAACTGAAGAAAGTCAGTGGATCTGTGTGAGTGAGTGAGTTTGTGTGATTTCAAATTCTACATCCACAATTGGTTTTAGGTGACATATAACATGTTTAAGAATCAATACAACACTGTCACACGTGTCCCTGAAGGCCAGTGTTATATAAGACTCATGAGCACAGGCCAGGAACCAGACAAACCACCTAGACTTATATGATTTCACTGAGGTCGGGACACATACATCGACTGGGAAGCAGATAAAACATTTTCACAGCTCTTTATCAAACCTGCAGCCAGGCCCAGTGCAGCACTGTAATAATTGTCCCTGTGCAGTTTCAAATGGAAAATGAGTCTAGAGTATTATTATTGGCAGAACCAGTGCCAGTAGACATGTGCTACTGCCTGAGGCCTACTTGGGGCTGTGTGTCCTGTGACACGTGGTCTAACTGGATTGTATCCCCACTCTTATGTCTAATAAGAATAGGCTGCTTGCCTGTGTAGTTTTTCGCAGTAGCCACTGGGCTTTAAATGCTTAGCAAAGTGTTATCTAAACATAGGCTCCTGTGACTTTAGCTTCATCAGCCTTAATATCAGCCTGCTGCAACTGGTTCATGTCAGAAACATCTGGTGGCCGCTGGACTTTCAGGAAAATCAATAAGGACCCTGAGTAAATAACACATTTACAAAGATTTCTTCAGAGTGAGCTAATAATACATTTCAGGCTATTGCTTGGTCTGCCTACTTTTCTCAAATCCCACTAAGCAAAGCGATATCAATATCTCCACTAAGAGAAGCAGCCTTTGAGTGTTGAATGTGGGAAATAATTCACAATGATCACATATAACTACAGAAACAAATCCACAGTGTACCTGATTCTCATCCTTAACAAGCTTGACACTCGCAACAACATTCAAAGACATCTTGATAGCAGCAAAACCGTACCTACATATCAATATACCCCTGCAGCCTTTCATGAAAACAACTGCACCACAGTGAAGCCTGTTCCCTTACTTTACATTCAACACTGCTGATATATCATATCGACTCATTGAAAATGATCATACTCACTCCCCATGATCTTCAGCCCACTTTTGAACATGCTGGCTGCTGTTACGATCCCAGTTTGATGTAGCACCGCAAGCCTCGCTCTGCCGCTATCCAGAGTCAACCTGCAGGATCATTTGAAAACCCTGAGTGCTATGAAGCGGTCATCCAGCTAACAGGGGAGTGAACCCTTTTTTGGCCCATCCTTACTATTTGGTTTCTTTTGAACTTTGTTCTCTGATTTTGAACATGGAGAACTTTTTCTTCCTCCGCCCGGTAGATTTTTTTTGTCAGGCAAATGTTGCTCAATTAAGACTGGATAAGCCTACTGCATTATGTGAACAAAAAAACACTCTCACCAGAGATAAATGACTTACAACAGAGAAGTTGGGATCCTGTGAGGGTATTGTGTTTCAGGAAAAGACTTTACTTTTTATTAACATGAGGCATTGTTCCATCACATAATCGCTGTGTGGGAGCTTTGATCATCCGCAGTGTTTGTTGGGCTGCTCTTGAAAGACGAGCATGATTCACTTAACTCAAAGTGCCCTCAAGTCAAACGTCAATTCAAAAGTCAATATTGAGTCACATGTTGGTACTTACGTATTAAGCTCTCATAACTTCGTTTGAGGTAAATATTAAAAGCATTCAGTTTTATCTGGCAATCCTGAGATAGGATCATTTCAATCAGTGCTCGAGAGATGAATTTTAACACAGTATTCTCAGCAACACAAACTGCCTTAAATGAAGCCTTCACTTACACAATGTGATTTTTTTTATCATGATCCTTACTCTGCTATGGCCAATGTCAATCTTAAGTCTGTACTACTAAGCACTAAATGTTGTAAAGCTACTAGTAAACTATAATACCTCTTACCTCTGAAATACACATGCTGTGATTAAGCTGCCAGCAATGAAAGATCCACACACTGAAACACAAGACGACTTGCAGGACAGGTAGAACAGCCATTTATGTGCCTGTTTGTCACCAGTCAGTCACACAAAAAGCAACATGAGGCAGCCAGGCAGGCAAGGTGTCACCAGCCCGGCTGCTTGGCACATCTTCTAGCTTTACTTCAAATTGCAATGACATGTCGCTCAACAGTGGTAACCAGCCATGGACATATACCAGGTACACACGTGTTGGCTTGGCATGAAATATCAGCAAACCTGTCCACTGATGACTAAGAAGCAGCCACATTTCCCTGAAAATAGATGGACTCATCCTTTTTCTGAAATGCTACCTGAATTTATTTTCAAAGAGAACAACATTTTTCAAGGAGAATATATTCTGCTCTTTGTTCAAATATTAACAGCATCAACAATTCATGGTTTAAAAAAAGACAGAAACTACCCAAACAGACAAGATTGAGATGCATGCTTGATAAAGCATGTCCTCTTTAGCTGGTTTACCTGTTGGTATAGTAATGTGCAGCTGAGCAATAAAGACACCAACAAAAATAGGGAAGGAGAGGTAGCAGCTCCTACCTCCTGCTACATAAATGCAACAGAGGATGGACAAAAAAATATGCCTCCATCGTGCCACCAGCCCCCTAAAAAAAGCCTCCTCAGGGCTGAAGCCGTGTTCTGACGCCCTCCTTGAATGAACCGACCGAGCAGGAGGAGGGGATGCTGGGGGCAGAGGAGGAGGGCAGCCAGGCCGGTATTCCAGAGACGTGATATACAGACGCGTGTAGTGTCCGGCTGTACAGGCAAACAGCCGAGCTGTAGAGGATCAAAGCAGGAGGAGGAAGAAGAGAGAGCCCTGCTGCTGGAGGATGCAGCCAGCATTTAGTCCTTTGTGCGTTGTGTCAGCAAGGATAACCAGCGTGCAGGAGGAGGAGAGGAACAGAAAGGAGAGGAGAGGAGTGGGAGGAGGATGGCCAGCGAGAGCGGCTGCCCAACGAGCTCTGCATTCAGGTCGACGTTCTCCGGCTCTCGCATAAAAACAGCCAATGGGCTTTGCTCGGCATAGGACTCCTCTGATGCTGTAATCAATCACGAGGGGGACGTGAGCTTCAGTGACACTCGTGTGAAGCCGACACACTGTGTGTATGGATCACTATGTACGAAAACATGCGCATCACGCTCCACATAGGGATGTGCAGCCCTCTCTTTCATAGCCCACAGGGACACCATTCGCTCCACTGCCAATGAGCAGACAAGCAGAGGGGCGGGGGGAAGGGCATACGTTTCAGGGGGAGGGTCTGCATGTTGTTTTTTTTTGGGGGGGTAGGGGCTCTGCAAAAAAGAAAAGGGGTGGGGTTGGAGGATGTTTTGATGAAAGGGCACCTGCCATGATGCTCAATTTCAGTGGCAAACTGGTGTGTGCCACTGCTGTTGCTGATGAGCTATCAATACCAACCTGTGTGCGTGCGTGCATTCATGTTTTTTTCCAGTACTACTGTGCGTGTTGAACAATGTTTTTATGTTTTATGGTTAGGATAAGGTTGGTTTTAGGTTAGGTTAGAAAAGTAGTAGTATTTGTATTTTAGTGATTGTTTTGCCAATGCTTCTCTACCCTTGAACAACACTATTTACTGAGGCTACAGAACTGGGAAACATCCCCAATATGGTCCCAAATAAATCAAGCCAAACAGCATTCTGTTGATGCCGCACACACATATGAATTTACAGCTGGCACTGCCAGGGAGTGAATAGCCCATGAATAGGAGAATGAATGGGGGCTCAGGAAGTGGTTGAGACATAGGCCTATAATGAAGTTTATTACAGCACTCTCCCTAGTAAACAAAGCTGCTACTGTCCATGTAATAGACTTGTTGGTCTAAATCATATAAAAGGAAGCATTCATGCACACAGCTCCTCCTCCAATAAATACAGACACACACACACTCACAAACATGGTAGTCATCAGACCAAAGAGACTAGGGGGACTATTGAAATATGGGCATGTTGCAGCCTGGGAAAAACTGATCATCATGAGTCTGATTATTCTACAGGTAATTGATTATACAAAAAAAAAAGTGTAAAGCTAAACAAAATCCTCTCATATAAAGTCAAATACTCTGGTCTTGTGTACTTGATCGGAACATCCTCACTACTAAGGCAAAAGCCCAAACATCTATGCATTGTGAATTCTAATCTAGCACCATGATGACATGTCCCCCTTTACCTCATGTGTAGTAGTAGTAATGTAGTAGTCTATCAAACACTGTACTAGAACCAGATCAATTCAACAGTTGCCCAACTGCCTTTAACAAAAATATTGGTATCAGTGCCTGATACATGTATTTTATAATACACAATAGACATTTTTTAGAGACAATGTGCATACATGTTTACATTGTACTTATATATATATAAATAAAGACATGGCGGCCTGTTCAGGGTGTATATATGTAATGTGAGGTTGGATGGATAGCCAATACAAGCCACAATTATATTTCCTTGTCATAAGGGTTTGATAATGACATCTTACGAACTGCCAATCAACAGTTTCTGAATTTTTTTTACTGCTTCATATCAGAATCGACATCTGTCCAGAAAAATCCATTTAGGCCAGTTTGTCACAGTTTAAGGATAAAATGCACCAATGGTTCCAAATCTGGACCTGCGACTACAGCATGTTAAACTGCTGCCATGAATAAGAACATTTATCCTGAAAGAAATCAATGACTTTGATTCACTCTATATCACAGCGGATGACTCTCTCAGGACAGCTTCATACAATGCAACTTGAACTGTCACCTGTTAAACCATTACAGACTTGTTGGCAAAAGGCTATTGGTCTGACCAGCAGGGATGTTAATGGTAGGGGAAAAGGAACATTACAGTCTCCCCTCTGGCCATGAGGCAAAACTCAGAGGATATAGATGAAACCCTCCTCTCCTGCATGTACATAATGTTGTATTCTATTGGGTAACAAACAGTGGACAAATGTAGCAGATGAGAAAGTCTTTGGCAGCCTCAGATGTCTGACCAATGACAGTCTGACAAAGCATCACATTGACTTGAAATTATTCCAACTCTAATATTGTCATACAACAACCCAGCTCAGTTGTTTAAAAAAATTATCTAAAATGGTCTAATTCAACCAAAAAAATGAATCTAACAGATTCTGCAGTATTAATAAAAACTGTTGATAAAACTGTTTTATTAACATGTTTGAGACGTTGTAATACTGACCAACCTCATGAAGAGCACAGCACAGCAACTCACTGGTCAACTGTGTAACTACTACACCAAAACCTGCATTCAGTTTTCAACAGGATAAAGGCCAGCGAGAGTCGTCCAGCAGAGTTATAACAGATGGGTAGAGGTTTGATTGATTATATAACTTATGACTGAATCAATATGATCGGTTGCAAACTTGTACTGATCCTTATGCAACATTTCATTTTGCTTCATACAAGTGTTCCAGGTTGATTTTCCTCTGGCTGAGTGGTTTATACTCAAAGAGGAATTCAAATATATCCTGCTGCAAAATGTAACATTACAAAAATATATGCATTTTATTTAAATATACCAAAAAACCTAATACTCAAATGATACATGCTACTGTGAAAGCTGTTATTGCACTGTGGTGATTTAGATCCAACAGTCAAGCTCTTACATTTCAATATCACATCATTCTGTTCACCAGAAATCTGTCTGATGTTTTCCCTTCAAGACTCATTAATTATTCTCTGAGAGATCAAAGACAATGTTGATTGAATCATTGTTAACAATAGTTTTCTGGATCTGCCCCTATATCCAGATCAACACCAAAATGTAATGGATTCTTCTTTGGCCTATGTCTCATCCTTCCACAAAATTTTACAGAAATCTAGTTGGTTGTTTCTATGTTATCTTGCTTACAAACAAACACACAAATCAACCAACATACAAAGGGTCAGGGGCGAAAACATAACCTCCATAAAGAAGCATTTTGAAGCGGGCTATAATCCACAATCTGAATATTGTTACTCTGTATTAAAATTATATTATCTCTAAGGAAGGATGCCATAAAACAACAGAGTCTAGAGAAACTATGTATTTGCCTTGTAAATGCGGACATAGACAACTTGCGTACAAAGAATCTGTGGGAAAAGAGCTGTTCATAAAACCCAGCGCTCAAATACAGTCAAACAACAAGAGCTCTCAAGAAATCATCACAATTTTTTTTTAAGCTAGCAATTGCACAAGCTGCCTCGATATTCCCAACAGATGGATGACCACGGGCAAAGCTTTCCCATAACTTAAGCCTAGTGTTAAAGCGTCTTACCGTGACAATTTCTGCTCAAAACTTCCCCCATTTCTTCTCAGTTCGCCATCAGCTGATCACCTCTGTTTCTCTGAATCCCTAGTCATCTCTGTGATGTAGCCCAGGGAGCACTTCGGGCTTGATTACTGGGATTTAGAAGTGTGGAGCCCATGGTGGAGCCAAGCGGGGACAAGAACAAGCACAGAGAGAAACGGCAAATGACTGAAAGTTCGCTCCCCGGAGTGGGTGTGGCTGAGAGCAATCCTGCCTATGTCCAGCGGCAGCAGCCGTGCTCTTCTTCATCCCTGTAGCTCAAGATGAGCATAGGGCTGACAGCTGAACCGGCTCCTATAACAGCTACAGCTCTTTAATGTCACAGCCCTGCAACACATGGGAGATCACCAACAACCCAAGGAAACAGCCAGTGCTCCCATCAACATGCTGCATTTACTCCCATAATGCTTCATTCGGTGGCAAACACCGTTCTCGGTGTGAAATGTACAGACTGACACACCTGACCAGAGCTGTCGGTGCAGTGGAACACCCGACACCTCCCACTGATCAGCTAGCCTGACTTAGCTCCCTAGCTAGTCAAACAAAAAGCCCGGACACTTTCGGGTTTCTCGAGTGGGTTACACCAAACCTCCTTCAAAATGTGGGTGATTTAATCACTTGGGTCTCAAGGTGTTAAATAGACGAGCTGTGATTAATCATCCGACGTGAGTAATCGGTTTGATCGACACACACACTAGCCAATCAGAAGCATTAAAGGACAGCTGCTAAAATTCCCAGCTGACGTGAGCAAGCTTCCTTCTCACAAGCTTCCTACGAGCCACCGTAACGTTCATCTGTGACTGACTGACACCCAGCTGGACACGCTGGGTGTCCGCAGCAGCTCGAATGTAAACACACCGCCAGTCTGTAAAGTGCGGCAGCTCATGGACAAGAGAGACGCTGCGTTGAAATTGGCGACATTGTGAGCGCAGCCCCTGCGTGACTTTCCGATGACAGGGTGATAGTGCTTTAGCTGGTGTCACATTGACGCTAGCTAGCTAACTCGCGTCTCGCCGTCCCTGTATCGCCGTGAACACCGCTGGTTCTGCGCTGTAGCCACTCACCGCACCTCCGTCCGGACCGCTCAGTCCGTGTCGGGCCGTGACTCCGTGTCGCGGTCCGCCACCAGCGCCGACATGGCGAGTTTTCAGCTCGGGAAGTATTTACAGCACGGAGCCGTCCCGCAGCGCAGCCATGACAACACGCCCATGTGTTGCGTCACTGCTGATGCTGCCTTCACGTGCTCCCCGTAACAACCACAACATTTCCTGAGCTCAAACCCCCGGTTGGTTTCGACCGGGTTTCAATGTGACCTGATGCAGAAAACAAGACGGTGAAGGGATCACACATGGTCACACATGCATCTTCATCGCAATGCGAATTATAGCACATGTGGATTTCTGTTACTGTGGATTCTCTTTTTGTTTTGTAAAATTGCTTTCGATTTGCCCTTATACAATTAATTAATGAATCTATTACACTAAAATATCATTTTGCACGAGGGTCCTCTTGTACACTATCTGTATAACCTATTCCAATTATATCATTCCACATGTGTACCTCCTATTGTGAATTTTACCCCTCTGATCTGTTATACACCACTCTCCTTCCTGTACCTTGAGATCCTCGGCCAGAGGTCTGCTACCTGTCCCAGACTACCAGCTGAAATGTATAATCCCCTGTTCAGCAGTGTTTCCTTTCAAAAACAGCAAAAATACATTTTTGCACATTTCCAACTTTTCCCCACTTGTATTAAGGTCTTTGTTTGTTGGATCCATGGTGGACCAACAGTCCACTATCTACTTGTGTCATAGCACAAGTGTGATTTTATTTTTTTACTGACTGGCTTGTATATGGTATTGTTACCAAGTCATCCTCCCTACATGTCTTAGAGCTGTGAGTGGAAACCAATGCACACACAGACCAGATACAGAGGGAAGTCAGATAATTATGAAGCCTGGGGGGGAAACTTATTAGTAAAAATAAAATTAAGCTCTACACACTCAAACACTGTACCTAATTCGAAATGTCCAAAGGCTGAAATGCTTTCTATGCACCTACATTGAAGAATGGGCAAACTGCATAAAAGGACTGTATAAAAATCAATTTAACATATTAAGTCTGGATGCTCTCCTTGAACCGTCACCTTATCGTGGTGGAGAGGTTTGCGTGTCCCCGTGAACCTGAGGGCTGTGTTGTCTGGAGCCTTGTGCTCCTGGTAGGGTCTCCCATGGCAGAGTGGTCTCAGGTGAGGGGCCAGACTAAGAATGGTTCAAAACCCTCAATGAATATCGACGAAAGAGGAGATGGGACCCAGCCCGGAGGAAGCCCGGGGCCCCCGTCTGGAGCTAGGCCCAGACGGAGGGCTCGATGGCGAGCGTCTGGTGGCCGGGTTTGCCATGGAGCCCGGTCGGGCATAGCCCGAACAAACTACGTGGCACCCCCCCTCTTTTCATCTCATGGGCCCACCACCTGTGGGAAGACCCGTTGGGGTCGGGTGCGCAGCCACATGGGTGGCAGCGAAGGTAGGGGGTCTCGACGGACCAGACCCGGGCGGCAGAAGCTGGCTCTGGGGACGTGGAACGTCACCTCGCTGTGGGGAAAGGAACCGGAGCTTGTGAGGGAGGTGGAGCGCTATCAGTTAGATCTGGTGGGGCTTACCTCCACGCACAGTCTCAGCTCTGGTACCATACTCCTGGATAAGGGTTGGACTTTATTCTTCTCCGGAGTTGCCAAGGGCGTGAGGCGTCGGGCGGGTGTGGGGATACTCATAAATCCCCGGCTGAGCGCCGCGGTGTTGGAGTTTACCCCGGTAGACGAGAGGGTCACCTCCCTGCGCCTAAGGGTTGTAGGGGGGAAAACTCTGACTGTTGTTTGTGCGTATGCACCAAACAGCAGTTCAGAGTACTCGGCCTTCTTGGAGACCCTGAATGGAGTCCTGTATGGGGCTCCAGTAGGGGACTCCGTAGTTCTGCTGGGTGACTTCAACGCCCACGTGGGCAACGATGGAGACACCTGGAGAGGCGTGGTGGGGAGGAACGGCCTCCCTGATCTGAACCCGAGCGGTCGTTTGTTATTGGACTTCTGTGCTAGCCATGGATTGTCCATAACAAACACCATGTTCGAACATAAGGGTGCTCATAAGTGTACCTGGTACCAGAGTACCCTAGGCCGAAGATCAATGATCGATTTTGTGATCGTGTCATCTGATCTGAGGCCGCATGTTTTGGACACTCGGGTAAAGAGAGGGGCGGAAGTGTCAACCGACCACCATCTGGTTGTGAGTTGGATCAGGGAGTGGGGGAAATTTCCGGATAGACCTGGTAAGCCCAAACGAGTAGTGCGGGTGAACTGGGAACGTCTGGAGGAGGCCCCCGTCCTAGGTATCTTCAACTCACACCTCCGGCGGAGTTTTTCTGGCATTCCTGTGGAGGTTGGGGGCATTGAGCCGGAGTGGGCGGTGTTCAAAGCCTCCATTGCTGAAGCTGCGGCGGCTAGCTGTGGCCTCAGGGTCTTAGGCTCCTCAAGGGGCGGTAACCCTCGGACACCGTGGTGGACACCGGTGGTCAGGGAAGCCGTCCGATTGAAGAAGGAGGCCTTCCGGGATATGATATCCTGGAGGACTCCTGACTCGGTTGCAGGGAACGACAGGCCCGAAGGGCTGCAGCTGCTGCCGTGTCGGAGGCTAAGCAGCGGGTGTGGGAGAAGTTCGGAGAGGTCATGGAGAAGGACTTTCGGTCGGCACCAAAGTGTTTCTGGAAAACTATCCGCCACCTCAGGAGGGGGAAACGGGGAACCATCCAAGCTGTGTACAGTAAGGATGGGACTCTGTTGACCTCAACTGAGGAGGTTGTCGGACGTTGGAAGGAACACTTTGAGGAACTCCTGAATCCGAATAACACGCCCTCTATGTTGGAGGCAGAGCTCGAGGTTGATGGTGTTTCATCGTCAATTTCCCTGGTGGAGGTCACTGAGGTGGTCAAACATCTCCGCAGTGGCAAGGCCCCAGGGAGTGATGAGATCCGGCCAGAAATGCTAAAGGCTCTGGGTGTTGAGGGGCTGTCATGGTTGACACGCCTATTCAACATCGCGTGGGGTTCGGGTACAGTGCCAAAGGAGTGGCAAACTGGGGTGGTGGTTCCCCTGTTCAAAAAGGGGGACCAGAGAGTGTGTGCCAATTACCGGGGCATCACACTTCTCAGCCTCCCTGGTAAGGTCTACTCCAAGGTGCCGGAAAGGAGGGTTCGGCCGATCGTCGAACCTCAGATTGAAGAGGAACAATGCGGTTTTCGCCCCGGACGTGGAACTACAGACCAGCTCTTCACTCTCGCAAGGATCCTGGAGGGGGCCTGGGAGTATGCCCATCCGGTCTACATGTGTTTTGTGGATCTGGAGAAGGCGTATGACCGGGTCCCCCGGGAGAAACTGTGGGAGGTGCTGCGGGAGTATGGGGTAAGGGGGTCTATCCTCAGGGCCATCCAATCCCTGTACTCCCAAAGCGAGAGCTGTGTTCGCGTCCTCGGCAGCCAGTCAGTTTCGTTCTCAGTGGATGCTGGTCTCCGCCAGGGCTGCGCCTTGTCACCAATCCTGTTTGTGATATACATGGACAGGATATCGAGGCGTAGTCGGGGTGGGGAGGGGTTGCAGTTCGGTGGTCTGAGGATCTCGTCACTGCTTTTTGCAGATGACGTGGTCCTCATTGGATCATCGGCCTGTGACCTTCAGCACTCACTGGATCGGCTGGTGGCCGAGTGTGAAGCGGCTGGGATGAGGATCAGCACCTCTAAATCTGAGGCCATGACTCTTAGCAGGAAACCGATGGATTGCTTACTCCGGGTAGGAAATGAGTCCTTAGCCCAAGTGAAGGAGTTCAAGTACCTTGGGGTCTTGTTCGCGAGTGAGGGTACTATGGAGCGTGAGATTGGCCGGAGAATCGGAGCAGCGGGGGCGGTATTGCGTTCGCTTTACCGCACCGTTGTAACGAAAAGAGAGCTGAGCCGCAAGGCAAAGCTCTCGATCTACCGGTCGATCTTCGTTCCTATCCTCACCTATGGTCATGAGAGCTGGGTGATGACCGAAAGGACGAGATCACGGGTACAAGCGGCCGAGATGAGTTTTCTCAGAAGGGTGGCTGGCGTCTCCCTTAGGGATAGGGTGAGAAGCTCAGCCATCCGTGAGGAACTCGGATTAGAGCCGCTGCTCCTTCACTTAGAAAGGAGTCAGCTGAGGTGGTTCGGGCATCTGGTAAGGATGCCCACTGGGCGCCTTCCTTGGGAGGTGTTTCAGGCACGTCCAGTGGGGAGGAGACCTCTGGGAAGACCCAGGACTAGGTGGAGAGATTATATCTCAACACTGGCCTGGGAACGCCTCGGGATCCCCCCGTCAGAGTTGGTCAATGTGGCCCGGGAAAGGGAAGTCTGGGGCCCCCTGCTTGAGCTGCTCCCCCCGCGACCCGACCCCGGATAAGCGGATGAAAATGAGATGAGATGAGAGTCTGGATGCTGCAAAAGATGAGGCATCTATGCTTTGTTGTATTCCTTTGAAGGGTTTTGGGCGTATGTTAACAAAAAGACAAAATCAATGTTGTGGTCTAATGGATGTTGTGTTATGGTAGAGAAAACCAGCTTGATCAAAATACTGGCAACAGCCTGACAGAGACACAGACAAGACAGTGGAGGACCGAATAAATCAACATCAAACCCACCAGTTACATTAGGGTGCATAAATGGACGTTAACAATAATTCCACAAAGCACCCAACAGCTGTCCGTGTGGATTTAACGGCTGTCAAATATCGCCTCCTGCTGACAAAAACGGCACCATACATATCACATTTTGTATATTATTTATAATTAGAAATTACAAATGCTGCAGATTTGATGGCTATTAATCTCATGAGATATTTGACATATCCTAGGAATACAGTCCATGTCATCCATAGAAAGTAAATTAAAGACAACTTTTCAGTGCAAAATGTATAGTTTTTATATTATATGAATAATAAATTGTCAATTGCATGTCGTCTCACAGGGAACTTGTAATGAAAAAATATAAATACTATTATATCTACTGTATTCTACTAATACATCTGTGGTGTTCACTCTCAGATTTGGACAAACATGAAACTAAGGAGTGTTTTCTGTATCAATGTGTCGTAACTATGTATTCTGCAAATGGTCAGACAACTTTGTATTTCTCACTTCACAAACAGGAATTTTTCTTTTGGAGACTGTAGCAACTGTAGCTGCAGGTAGCAACTTGATGACCTGGCCTTAATTTGTGTTACAATGATACAGTTCTCAACATTAATGGATTTCACCCTGCAATTCATATTCCAAACATTTTGAATGGAGATAATGGTGTAATATGACAATTCTATAGCTTTAAGATATATATGACACATGAGGTCTTCTTGAATGTAACCTCATGTGTCAATATTCCAAAGAAACTACCAGATGGGTTTTTGCTTTAAAGAAACACAAACTTCCTTGATCCAGAATGATGACATGGAACATCAGCAGCAGTGAGTTTTATTACAATCTCATAAAGGTATATTTGGCTCCTTAGAAAGAAAATGTCAATGAGCAGTATGTACCGTACAGAGTACAATGATAAAAATAGTGTTTTATTGAGGAAGTATCAATATTACATATTGTGTCTTTAAAATTATGGCAACTGTTGTTTTATTTTCTGTCCTTACTTATGAAAATGTTGCCCACCTCAAAAATTAACACCAACATTTTTTTACTTTACCAACTTGTGGCTTAATACTGAAAAAAAACAAAAGGATTTCAGTGTCACAGAGTAGGACCTAAACTAAATCTCTGCTCGATGAATATATTAGACAATAAATTAAAGCCAGTGAAATTCTTCGGATAGCTTTGTACCAATACAAGGAGATACATAAACTAGTCTGTGTTAAAACAACAAAATCGAAATATCAAACCTAGAGAATCACAGTAATGGCAAGCTACCAGGAGGTGCCAGAATGATTCCAAACACATAGAAAAGTCCCATGAGGAGGTTGAGCTTGGCTGTCTTCTGGGGGATCTTGGCGTAGTATCGGCTGCGGAACTGCCTCTCCAAGGGGAAGGCCATTGGCAGCGTGAGCAGAGGCAGCGCCATGCTGATGGTGTAACGGGTGGCGAGGATGCAGAAAAGCACATAGGGGACGAAGAGCAGGAAGTTGTAGAGGACATAGGAGAGCGTAGGACCTATGAGGATGGCCAGGGTGACGATGCCTGCCTGCTTGTCAGAGTCCATGTCTCTGGTGTTGTTGCTGTGGAGGATGGCTTCTGTGTTGAGCGCCAGCGGGACGGCGTACACTAGTGGCAGCACTGAAAGGTATCCGACCTGTACTGCGTGGGCAAACATGACGGCCAGAGGGCCGAAGGTAATGAGGATTACCACGTCCCCTAGTGCCACGTACTTGAGGCCGATCCCTGGGGAAAAGAGAAAACAGGTGATATCTGATTATTTGATTAGTGGTCGTTCACACCTTATCATTAAATACCCAAGAGGGGTAGAATCTGTTTTCATCAAATTATTGATTAGCATCGGACGTCATCAAATTATGTCATCAGGGTTATTTACTCAGACTTGCAAAAGCTCCTCCAGGGCTACAATAGACAACGATACAAGTGTTTTCATAGCGTTAGAATGACTTCCCATGTTAACTTAACCAACATTTGTTTCACTTCTCGGATGAAATTTAGTCAACTGTAGTATTAATCACAAGGTGAGCATTAAAACAAGAAGCACAGTTCTGCATTTTGGAAAGTCAAATGGTGACACTTATGAAAGGTGTACACTATACACCTCTGAACTACCTGTATTGACATTTCAAATCAAAGGGTCAAAACTAGACAATTTTTTGTATACATTGCATTTTTGTACCCACACATTGTGTGTACGTCACACAAGCAAGAAAAATATTAACTTTTTGAACATCAAAATCAAGTTGGGGTTTTTCAAAGAGCAACATTTTTCTAGCTAAAGGAGCCATTAACATCCAATCTTGCAGAGTGTATTGTAAGTTAAAGATGTATGCCTTTCCATGTGTGAGTCCATGTGTGTGTGCTTTTGGTGACTGAGGTGGCCTATCAACTAAGGCAGCAATCCAAAAGATGCAAGTTTTGATTTACTCACCTCCAGTGTATAAAAAAGAGCTGGATAGTCCCCCAAAGTAAATGAGAGCTAGATGCTCCAGTCTGAGTGTGGACAGGAAGTAGAGCAGGGTGGCACACAGACACCCCAAAGAATATAACAACATTCCAAACATGACAACATCCTGCGGTGCCAGAATTTCGTCCACTAGAGTCCTATCATCACTCTTCTTGTGGTCAATCCCTTTGGAGAAGTCATAGTAGGTGTTCACAAGGTTGCCTGCCCCGTGGACTACGAGGACGGCCACCGCACACACCATCAGGATGACCAAGTCCACAGAGCCATCAAGTTTGTACGCCAGGACGCTGCCAAGGGCCACTGGCGTGAGCGAGGCACTGAAACTCCACGGTCTCAGCGCCAGCACGTATGCGGCACACTTAAGCCTGACATGTGAGGCGATGCTGGCCATCTTCGACTTGTGGTCGGCTCCTGGAGGGTGATTGGTCATGTTATTCATGCCAGCCTGCCATTGTTGGCCATTGTGACCATTAGATCCAGCCAGAGATAATGTCTCTGCTCTGCTTTCTATCTGCTCTTTGGCCATTTCTGTGCAAAGTGTCTACGGAAGCAGTGATGTTCCCAGATGCCAGAGTTAGATGTTTCTGCAGGAATAAAAACAAATAACAGCAGCTAGGTTAGGAACTAGAATTAAGACATATGATCACATCACACCTTTTTATCATTTTCACATTGGCTCCCAGTTTATTTTTGGGATGGATTTTAAGATTGTATTGATAACTTTTAAGCCTTTTCTAGGCTGAAATCTAGTGGGACAGACCAAATCAGAAATTCCCTGAGGAAATAAAGATGTCTGTGAGGGTGTGTTCTTTTCAGTCTTTATTAAAAAAACTAAATATTTTCAGACAAAAGGTATTTTGACCTGAAAAGTGCTCTATAAATAAAGTTATTATTGTTATTATATAATCAGAAGAAACACGAGATGGTTGACAATGCATTGGAAACACAAAGCATGCCACACAAACTCTGACTGCACATAGTCTGACCATTGAAGAGGACTTCTTTTCTGGGCACTGACCAATTCACTCCAACACAAAGTACACACAGTTTAATAGTTACATGTCCACTTGCTGCAGCAGAAGTGGTAATCAGGTGGTCCCCAGCAGACCCAGGGGTTATAGAGAGCAGACAGTTTCTAACAGTGAAAGTCACCAAAACTTTAACTCCAACGTCATGTGGGTGGTTTCTGAGCTGAGCTGACATTGGCTCGTTGGTGATCTTATTATTACACTCGTGGGATTAAACCGTTATACATCTCCCACTCTCACTCAGAGGGAAATCCTCGGTGGAGGCACCGGATAACGACACCGGGAGGTGCAAACAACCCCTGGCTAGCTAGTGAGATTATGGGATTAGAGCTAACGCGCTAGCCGCAGAGCTAATGATCTCTGTGCGGGTACAGCAGCTACTCACCAGCTATGTCCTCAGTGTCCGACACCGCCCGGGCTCCTCTCTGCTTGCAAACATGTTTCTGTGGCCCGCAGAGTCCGTTCCGTGTGTCAGCGTACGTGTCAACTTGGAGGATACTTGACTGGCTGCCCACTGCTGTACATGACGGGCGCCATTTCCTCCGCTGCAAGTGCAACGTCGCACATGGGTCGAAGGCAACGCATCATCGCTCGCACAAGGTTCCGGCTTGTGTTCGACTCCGGGAAATAAAAATAACTAAACAAGAAAACATTAGATATAACGATAGAAAGTGTATAATCTCAGAGAAGAGTCATGTTTCATTCCACATTGGACTTTATAGACCACAGAATGATAAAATGAAGGGTAAATTAAATACACTACAGGAGACGGAATATAAAGAAACGGGGGAACTGGTCCGTTGTAACACTTGCTACAAATACAAAAAGGAATGCATATCATCAACATGCAATTGGTAAATACAGGTACACAAAGCAACAACAAAAAAGAGATGCAAAAACAAATAAAAATCAATACATAAATACAGATGAGATATCCCAAGTAACCCAAGAGTCCTCACATTTGCATTGACATCATTTGGTTGCAGTTTCTCAATGTGTATGCCACTTACCAAATAATGGCTAACAGACCTTTATATAATATTTCTTGCTATTATTTTGTAATTAAACATTTGAGTGGACAGAAATAACATGTGGGGTTCCTCAAGGCTCCACACATGAAACCTCTTCTTTTTTTATTGAATCAAGTATTTACTCATTTCTTAAACTATTTAGTTTATATTAAATTGCATTCATGTATTGTCTTATGTTAATTCTACAATCTGTTCTGATGCCCTTTAGATATTATGTTAAGTACTAAAAATTGCCTGGTTGTGGAAATTTGCTATACAAATAAAACACCTCATCTGGAGCGGGAGTTTGTTCTAACAAAAATCCCGCTGTAGTAAATCCAATTCAAGGAGTCAAATTAAATAATGAAATAGGGCTTGTGGAATCAGCTTATAATTAAATCTTGTTTTCCACATTGTTCAAAGTCCAACGTAGGGTTGAGGGTGGCAGGATCAGTGGACAGATGATGTATGTTGTTGTGGACAATGGTGGAATACAGCTATGTCATTTAAAAGATGATCTGGAACTTCCAAGAAGAGCTGCATATAAATCATGGGAATAGAGAGGACTATTTCGGATTAGGGCACAGTTCTGGATACAACCCAATTTCCTATGCCTGTAATTATACAAGCTATTGATCAGTATTGAGAATAAATGTATTTGGCCAAAGCTGAACCATGACATGGCCACATGGCTACCAAAAGTGAATCTGTTGAGAGTGTGTGAGGCAGATTTGCTTTGCTTGAAAACATGCCGTTTGATGCCTGAAGTTTAGAAGTTGAATGCAATAGTTCTTCTGGGATTCTTTAAATGAACATGAAACCACCCATTTTTGAAATGTTGCTAGCGATATTGATCTAATTTTAGCGCAAACATTTGGATTCCATAGCCTTTGTTAGAAAGGATTTGTGTTACTCAGAACATTATCTATGACTTTGTTCTGATGCATCATGACTGCATTACTACTTCACACTATTGTGTTGATCATGCATCCTTAATAATCAGAATTAATATGTGTGACGAGAATGAAAAAGACCACACATTGTCACACACATCAGTCTCTCTGTTCAGGCAATATTTGAATACATCTATATGCAAGTTCACCACTAGATGTCACTAAATTCGACACATTGAACCTTTAATTAGGGCCCGAGCACTGAATGGTGAGAGGCCCTATGAAAATTGTAAGGATTATTCTAAGCGTAGTGAATGGGCTTTTTGAGGGCTTCAACGTGCTCTTTTAAAGTTTGCAGTAAATTAGAAAGTGGTGATAAATGTACGTATTCTGGCGTATTTGGAACAGGCGTGGCAAAATGGCTCACAAGCGCCATCTGGAACGCAGTCCCTAGGTTTCCACACAACTGATTTTCACCAAAATCGGGACAAAGGTGTATCGTGGCCAATCATATAAAAAAAGCCATCTAGTGAACAAATTCATCACAACAAGATGGAGATCTAAACTTGCTCGGATTTCAACTTTTCGTCATACCGTGTGACCTTGGCGTGGCGGCAAAGCTTGATTACACGCCAAATCTATACAGAAATTGTGACTTAAAATCACAGCGCCCCCTGGTGGCAACAGGGAATGTCTTGTTATTGATACGTCTTACAGTTGGATGTATTTCTCTTCATTCACTTTGCGAAACCATGTCAATCTGTGTCAAATGGGTCTCAAGACAATGATAATGTAGGCATAAGGTTACAGAGACTTTTCATCATGCAGATAATTAATGGTGTGGCATCAAAGTTCATCAGCTCGCCATGACACACGAAATTGCTGTAACTTCAGTATTCATGGGTCTATCTCCCTCAAACTACATGTGTGAGTGGTGTCGCTGGACGCTGAAACAGGTTTTAATAGGCTGGAGTGGGACTTTCTATTTGAGATGATAGAGAAGTTTGGTCTAGGTTTTATTTCATGGTTGAAATTGCTACACTCCACACCAGTTGCTTCTGTGCAAAAAAACAATAGAGTATCACCCCCCTTCCAGCTCCACCGCGGCACAAGGCAGGGGTGTCCACTATCCCCTTTATTATTTGCCTTAGCTATTGTGCCCCTGGCCATCTGGCTGAGATCTGAGAATGGATTTGAGGGCGTCTACCACCAGGGTTCAGTACACCAGCTGTCACTGTATGCAAATGATTTACTTCTCTATGTATCAAATCCATCCACATCTCTACTGATAGTTTAGGACATCCTAGAGCAATTTGGCCAACTCTCTGGCTACAAACTCAACTTCTGAAAGAGTGAGTTATTTGCACTCAATAACTTAGTTGGTGACTTGCCAGACAACATAGTTCCCTTTAAAAGAGTGGATAACTGTTTTAAATATCTGGGTACACTTATAACAAGGTCTCTAGCAGACACTTTCATTAAAAAATGTGTCCCATTGCTTGGCAGAGTTGAGGAGGACTTTCATTGATGATCTACCTTGCCTCTATCGTTGGCCGGTGTGGTGAACCTCATCAAAATGACAGTTCTGCCAAAATTCCTTTACCTTTTCCAGCATATTCCTGTTCTTACCTCCAAAAAGATTTTTGCTAAACTGGATAAGGCAATATCAACATTTCTCTGGGCAGGTTTACAGAAAAGGTTATTGCAGCTTCCTAAGAACACAGGGGCTTGCTCTTCCCAATTTTTTACTATTGGGCAGCTAATACTCACAAGCTCTTGTACTGGACTGACAAACCTACTACAAACCAGCCTGCCTTGGTCCATATTGAAATGTCATCATCCCAGGTCACACTGCGGTCATGGCTTTGTTCCCCACTTCCTGTGTCGGTCAGCGATAATCTCGTAGTTAAGCAGTCATTTAAGATATGGTTACAATTCATGAAACATTTTGGCTTGCAAGGTTCCTCTATTCATGACCCAGTATCCCATAATCATCATTATTGTCGATGCTCACACTGTACTACATGTGTGTAGCAACCCCCCGCAGACATTCAGATGGTTTTAAGGAATGGGCGTGGTAAAATCACTGACAAGCGCCCCCTAAAGGGAAGCCCCGGCTCTACAATTGGCCGACATCTACAAAAAACGATAGGGACATGTGTCATTTCATTACAAACAAATAAGTCTCTTGGATACATATGCTAGGCAAAACAGGAAGCCTGCCATTTTGGATTTGGTCATTGATCACTCTCTTCACCAACCGCAACAGACTTGAAATCGCCTTTGCTCGGGCCCGTTAGTGCTACTACGTAGCCTCCAACTGCACCTTGAATAATGTTAAGCAGCATGTCGAAATAATTTTCTCCTCTAATTCGGTTTTGATGCCCTTGTGAAGAATGTTGTACCCCACCAGCAGACAATCTCTAAATTCAAGTCATTTATTATCAATTGCTGAATCTCAAACTTTTATTATTACATTACATGTCATTTAGCTGACGCTTTTGTCCAAAGCGACTTACATTTTTAGAACACTCAGCATTTATGAGGGGCCATTTTAGGGGTTCAGTATCTTGCAAGGACACTGAACCCCTAAGGACACATGCAGATGGGAAAGAGTGGGATTCGAACCGGCAACCTTCTTGTTGCAGAACACCCGCTCTATCCCCTAGGCCACGCTCTCCCCAAACTTGCATCTGCTTTTGTATCATCTGGCCTTGTTTGCTGTAATGCACTTTAGTCCAGTTTCAGTCCAATTAATACAAAACACTGCTGCCCAGCTTTTCACTGAGACCAAAACACTTGACCACATTACATATGGGCTTTCTTCTCCTCAATGGCTCCCTGTTAAATTTTATTATGATTTTAAATTACAACTCCTCCCTTTTAAGGCCTTAAATGTCCTTGCACCACGATACCTTTCAGACCTTTCAGACCTATTGACCTGCCTTCTTGACACCTAACATCCACGGATGGATTAATTTTTCTTCTTTGTAAAGCAGTCTATAAAATTGTTAAGAAAAGTGCAGCATAAATAAAAGTTTTTTATCTAAGTTAATTAATGAAATGGTACATTGAAACACTTGTCTTTGCATGTATGTATTGCAAAACAAAGACTGCACCAAAATTACCAAATTTGAGCAAAAGAAAAGATGCTTTCGTAAGGAAATGTTTACAGTTTGTACTTTGTACAACCCATCATCCAACCATGGGCCCCAGTGTCACTTCTGCATATGGCATAACTCCAAACCATAATTCAGCATTTCCATTCCAGGGAGAGTCATCTGTATGTACCTGCAATGTTCCTGTCACCCTGTCCTCACTGAACAAAATAAACACTAACAAATCACAGAGGGAGGCTATGCAACTCGAGCGCTTTGACATTTCACAAAACTCTAAACAATAAATTGTTTGGAAAAACGCTGAAGCTGAATTTCCGTTTAGATGAAGACCTGGAATGTAAAAAGGGGATTTTGTTTGGAGCCGTGGGTTGTTTGGAGTATGGGGAGATGGTTCACACACTGACCATTCTCCCTCCATCCAAAGGGCTCTTTCTTTGTGTTCTTCCCTCCTGAAGAAAGTGTGTGTGCACGTCATCTTCTGAAGTACCTTTCCCTTTCCCGCAGCACCGCTATTACATAAACCTTTGAAAGCCATGTTCAAAATATGCCATCTGATTCCGCTTTAGCTCTTCTCCAGCGGTTGCAGCAAGTGGTTTTGATCGACAGAGCGCGTTTGGTTTTCATTAGATCGTCTCGACGCTGACCCCCTGCCCCCTCTGGAGTAATGTGAAACCAGCCCACTGGCAGACGCGCTGTGCGGCCGGAAAGGAGCCGAGCGGAGCTGCTGCAGACTGCGCTGCCTCCACCGCCCGGTCCGCATGCTGCGCCGCTGCCGCACAGCGCCGCACATTGGTCCGCGCAGCGACACACTGCCGAGACGTGCGATGGCAGAGAAGTAGTGTTCTTACATGCTGAACCTGTGCAGTCTTCCCTGAGGAGATCATTTTTTTTTTATTGTTATTACTTTTGCTAGAGGTCGCAGCCATGGGGAGCTGTCAGACTCCCAGGAGTTTACGCAGAGGCGTCCGGGGCTCCGCTCCTCTGCTGGCCGCGGCGCTGCTCACTCTTCTGTCCGCGGGGATGCAACAAACCACAGCCTTTCCCTCCTGGAGGTCCGAGGTATGACCACTCCATCACATGCATGTCATCGCAGCTCCAACACCACAACGTGCACTTTCTTATCAAGTTGTGTAGGTTAGCTGCCGTTTTCTTGATCCTCTCAACACAAAACTCCATTGGAAATGTTGACTTGTTATGAAATGCAAAACGACACACCAGTGATGCTTCTGGTTGAAATGCTTTTGAATAACCAAAGGCCACTATCAAATTCGGCTTAGACAATATTGTTACCTCATGAGGTAATAGTTATCTAATAGGGTAAGTGATTTTGTAAATGAGTTAATACGAGTTAATAACGTTTTTTTAATTACTGGTTTATACTCATAACAATGATTATAATAGCATTATATAATATAAACTTGTAATTTCAAACTATGTATAAAGTTGATAACTTCTTGTCTACTATCCCTCACTAATACACCAATAGGATACTATATCATTTACGTTTTTATGTAAGATAAAGGTAGTAGATCCTTTACACCCCAAATTCTCCCAAGTAGGTACAGATGAATAACCTGCTTCATCATATGCAAACTGTGCATATGTCACAGTGAGTACAATTTAATTAAATTATGAAAAGTTTCGTCTTCAGTATAGAGATAAACAGGTTTCAGGATATTCACAGTTAAAACAAGAATAATTAATTTACTCCCATTATTTTCTTTTGCTGCTATTGAGTAAAAGTCTCAATCTTTTAAAGACTGTTAATAAGAGCCCACAAACTATCCAATTTACATCACTTCTCTGGTTTCCTTAGACGTATTTTCAGATTCAATCAATTACACTTGAGCAAACGCATTACATTAAATTAACGTTGGGTCTCTTTAGGAAGTTGGATGAATCACATAATTAGGTTAGGAATGGAATGGATCCCTTTGCACTGATATCTTCAGTGAATTGGATAAGCGTGTTAACGCCACACAACTTCAATCACTGCCACCCACCACTCTCTCACTTTATATGTCAATCAAGCCAGGCTGCTTGTGAGGATTATATAACTGACTTTTAGATAAGCTTGTGTCAGGCTGGTGAATAAAGAGGTCAGAATGCAGCCAAAGAGCATTTTAATGAGCTCTCTTTTATCCATGCTGAAACTCATGCACTGATATATAGGAATCCTCAGCGTCAGCACCTACTGGCTTTAAAGTTTGGTTTAACACCCCCGTTTCTGCCTTCATGGCTTATTCCTCTGTATTTGTGTCACAGTGTGGGATGAGATTTGCAGTCAAAGACACAGGAAGAACTGAGCTGGCTTTACTGCAGTAAACACCTCATGAATCACTGCACACAAAACAGTGGCAGCTGAGGTCAGGAAAGCAATTCTGCCTAAAATAATGACCGTTAGGTACAATGTAATATAGAAGCATTATGTCAGCAAGAGGCAAGAGAGGTCATCCAGTGCAGCAGCAGTGTCGGAGCGTCTGCCAGACGGCCGGCCCCTGCTTCTCTATTTTGGTAAGGAAATGAAGGAAGTACGGCATCTACTTGTCTTGACTGGGAAAAGCAGGATCAGGAACCACACCAAGATATGGTGTAGAATACAAAGTGGTTGGGGTGGCTTCGATATTTTCTCTACATGTACAGGATCTTTTACCCCCATGCAGTAGGAGAATGCTGGGGCGTGGGTTTTGAAGGCTTTGCTTCTTCTCCTGTTTATCAGATTTATCTTAGGACGCCAAGGCTCTGAAACACTGCCTTAAAAGTACATCTGCATTGTTTTTCATACCAGTGTTTTAGTCAGACAACAATACACCTAAGCAAAAGCTCTGTACACTGGGGAGAATTGTATTTTTCATCACGAAAAACATTGTGGGACATGAACCTCACAACTCCATTGTCCAAATGGGTTTGGGGAGGGAGTTTTAGAGGCTGTTGTGAAGTCTGAGACACTTTTCTGAAACATGGCCAACTCTTGGATGTGTCCTGAATTCTAAAAGGACATTTCCAACACGGTTAAAACAACTCAGCAAGTGTTGTTTGAAGCATATTGAGGCTTTTACTCTTGCTGAACCCTGGGTGTCATTGGTAGGCTCTATATAGACATGTATTCTCATCAGTCTCAAGTACATGATGTTAGGATAAAGTAGAAAATGTGCTCATTTCAGAGAAATCTGGATTCAGGGTATGTGCATATAGCAGTTTTTCACTTTTGATGTAGTTGTCACTGAGGACAGACGGTCTTCCTGCACGAGCACACAATGGGTTCCTTGGTTTGAATCAGGGCTCGACTTCAAGTGTTGTTAAGTGGATTTACTACTTAAACCCATCTCCATAGTCCAGAGTTATAGATTGTATCAACTGGTGCAAGCAATATTATGGAGTTTTGCAGCCAAGACAAACCACATCTTTACTTCAGTCACAGAATATTTATGAAAGCCTTTCAAAGCTATGAAAATAGTGCAGAATCC
This sequence comes from Platichthys flesus, assembly GCF_949316205.1. Classification (NCBI taxonomy): domain Eukaryota; kingdom Metazoa; phylum Chordata; class Actinopteri; order Pleuronectiformes; family Pleuronectidae; genus Platichthys; species Platichthys flesus. Next base: position 8,419,960 of record NC_084951.1, on the reverse strand, counting down.
AGGTGTGATTATTTTGAGTCACTGTCGCCCATTCCCAAAGGGTCAGCCGGTACAACCTATCCGTGAAAAGGATCGTATTTAACGTTTGGAAAGTTCTTTTACTGCTGATCACTTCCCTTTTCCAAGAGATGGAATGCCCTTGCATGAAAATAACCTTCACAAGCAAAATGCTGAAATTATAGCAGTTGAGCACAGTTTTAGCTGTCAAGATAACAAATGTAGTCTAATGCCTGCAGCTACAAAAATCATACTTTTTCCAAGACATGTAATAAGCAAAGAATTCAACGCATCTCATTGGATTCCTTCAAAAGCCTAACCGAGGAGTAAGACTGCATCCTCTTTCAATTAGAGCACAGAACCAGTTTCAGATGTCACAGATGTCCAGTCCCTAAACTCCACTTTACGGTGCGAGCTGATTAATTAAAGGTTTCTCTTTGTCCAAGGAAGAAGCTTACACCACTGCCTTACTCATCGGGATCCGCAAAGAGGCCCGGTCACAAGTGCTTCACCTCTCCAGGAACAAGCGCTACACCCTCACGCCGGAGCAGCTCAAATGGGACAAGTTTAAGCTGACATACAAGTATTGGTTTGAAACTCTTTCTGTAGTCAGCAAGGCAGGACAGTGCAGCTTTAGGGAGAGGGTAACAAAAGGTAGACAAATACTTCTGGGAAAAACAAACAAACGTAATGTTCCACTGAAGGTTGTCCGACCACCACAAGTTCGGATTGCACCTTCTGAAATCGTTTACCTAACAGAACCCTGCTTGCACTTGAGAGGGAGTTATAAAGCCCAACCTTTGGATGGTGCACCAGCTATTGGGAGAAGTTCCAGTGACATTTAATTCTTTCTGGAGCGGTAAAAAAGATGACCTTACAAACCTAAAAGTCCTTGAGAAGAGTTTAGACTGAGCTAAAGAGTTTTGATCATGGTGTCCTGCAATCTTAATGGAAGATTCAACTGACAGGTCAGCAGATAAAAAGTAAATAGATTCTGAATAAGTTGTTTTCTTCTCAATATTACAAACAAATCCATATTAGTCTAACTCTAGCTGATACATCAGTGAGTATTAAGCCACACAAATGGAGCTGTACTTACAATACTTGTGGGATTTCTGGTCTGTCTGAACAGTAGCCATTGCGTTTTGGCAGATTGCTCTGCTGTAGAGGGATGTGTGTCGAGACCAGTAATAACTACCCAATGCTGTTGTGTCTGAGCAGGTTGCTCTCCTTCCCAACGAACCTGATAAATGCCAGCGACACGCGTCGAGGGATCGCAAGGGCTTTTGGCATGTGGAGCGACATCTCGCCGTTCAGCTTCAGAGAGGTGCCAGCTGACCAAGAAGCAGACATTAAGATTGGTGGGTACTCCGCATGTGGCTGTATCAGCCCGCAACAGATGTTCCTTGGCTTCGAGTTCCAGACTTCTGCTTTGTCGTTACTGTTTTTCTGTCTGCGCTGTCCTCGCTGAAATGCCTTGGCCTCCAAATTCATTAAATCAAGCCACCGCAACTATATTACCAGGCTTATATTTAGCTTGATTCATTATTCTAAATGAAAAAAACACTTCTATGCACGTCAACCCATGGTGAAGACGTCTAAATTAAGTTTATCTGTCCCGTTGGGTGCTAACGCTGTAGTCCTGCATAAATTCTCAGCGACAGTGAAAGAAATGGTTCGTCATAAAACTCTGCCTTTAGTAATTCATCATCCCCCTGCTGTAGTCCACACACAGCAGAAGTAATGGAGTGAGGGTTTCCCTCCACGGCTCTGAGGTATGCGTCTGTCTCTGTTTTGGCAGGCTTCTATCCCGTCAACCACACAGATTGTCTGCAGTCCTACTTGCACCATTGTTTCGACGGCATCACGGGAGAATTGGCTCACGCATTCTTCCCGCCAACAGGCGAGATCCACTTTGACGACCATGAATACTGGATTCTTGGAAACATGCGTTTCAGCTGGAAGAAAGGTATGTGTCTTTATCATGTTTGTTGAAACCGCTGATATTTAATCCAGAAGGTGATGGAGGCAGCAGACCCTGAACTGGACATTTCGTGGGGGGGGAGGGGGGGGATGGGTCAACATGAAGAGAAAATAATCACATATCTCTGTTGCAGGAGTCTGGCTCACAGATCTTGTCCACGTGGCAAGTCATGAAATTGGACATGCCCTGGGACTCATGCACTCCTTGGACTCGAAAGCGATAATGCACCTGAATGCAACTCTGACAGGGCGCAAGCTCATCACACAGGATGAGGTGTGGGGTGTGCACCGTCTCTACGGTATGTTCATATATCAGATGTTTCTTACAGAGGATAAATGAGGAAGTTCTTTGTAGATAATTGTAAATAACTTTTAGGCCGTGGTCAGTCATCCAAGATATAGATATAGAGGTAGTCAGTCAAAGGCAAACTTAATGGGTCTCTTAATATATTAAGTAATTCCTCCAAAAGGTGAATAACTAAAACCTCATTATACCAAGTCCTTTGCAGGGATCATTGGCCGACCTGACAGTGACTGCTTGTTTTATCCAGAGTAGTCTGGTGTCGATGCAGCACCAGGGAAGCTTCATCACATTCGGACTTAAGAGTCAGTGCCCAGTGTGACAACGTCCACAACACTTCAACAGAGCAAATCAATGGAAGAACATTGGTGCTGTCATGAGGGACCCTTTACACCATCTTCACCTGTGTTTGTTATAAAAGATCTCCAACCAAGAGAAGTCAGAGTCCGTCATCTAGTCAGCGAAGTCTGGTCCCAACTTTCGAAGAATTCATCTAGATCCTCTTATGACGAACTAGTGGTACAAAACCAGCGATCCATCTTTGGTCACAACCGACCAGAATGTGGACCACAGTCTTTGACAACTGACACTTAGAGCCAACGTGGCATAAATGAATACTATATAAACTACTCATGAGTCATGATTAGTGTGTATTAATAGGGAGTAGTTTTCATTGGAATAAAAAGCAGAACAGGGATCCAGATTCTTTAGCTGCTTACTGAGAGCGGCTGGCTGATACTCCTCCTCCTCTGCCTCAGTCAATCTCCTCCTTTCTTCCAGGTTGTTTGGACCGGTTATTTATCTGTCCAGCCTGGGCTCGGAAAGGCTATTGCGACAGCAAGCGAAGGCTGATGCAGAAGCACTGCCCCTCCAGCTGTGATTTCTGTTACGGTAAGACACAGCAGCAGCAGAAAACAGCAGCGGTCCAAGGAAAAAAAAAACAAGAGAACTTTTTCTCTCAATTGAGCAGCACAAGGAGCTGCTGTGAACCGTTTGCCAATGGAGCAACGGTAGCCAACAGGTCCAGCCATGCAGAGCTGTGATGGGGGCTTTCAAGAATTTCATTTGAAAGGAAATTGCTCTTACTACTGAAGGAGTGTGCGTTTAGTTCTGGAGAATAGCAGCAGCCCAGAACGCAAACAGAGCAGTGAGGGTACCTGTTTTTTCCTGCGTCTCTAGGGGTACTGATAACACATCTGCAATTTAACAGCCTAAGCCTCTTCAGGCTTATTTGCGGTGTTCTGGTGCTGAGCCCTCTGCTGCGCAACAGGAAGTGGCTCCTTTAAACCGTCACAGCTCACGGAGTGTTGTGGCCGTCTGAGATTTTGTCAGCAACAAGGGACAGTGTGGAGAGAGGCAAGAGGATACGATTCCTGGCTCGCAGTAATCTGTTCCTCATTGTTGATTGGGAGATGTTGTACGGCTGTGGAAAATTCCTGAGTCAGTCCAAACCCGCTGGAATTTCAGACTGTGGCTTGAGGGTTAGAGACACACAAGGTCAATTTGGATTTTTGTGGCATTAACTAGAGCGACTGCTTTTAAGCAGAATTTGAGTTGATCAGAAGGCAGGCTGTTGTGATTGTCAGGAACCAGATGGGAGAGAGATTATGACGATAAGGCAGTCATGGCATCAGCAGGTCAGGGGTTGTATTAAGTAAACGTGATAAGGTTTGCATCGAAATTTTGACCATAATCGATTTCCGTGGTGTTTTTGACTGCGTGACAATTCCAGATTTTTAGACGCACTGAGAGATATATAGCAAAATATCTGTTTCCCCTATTTTACTTCAGCAAAGTCGTATAAGATGATCTATGCATGGAAAGGAACATTGTTAGATCAATAAAGTTAGTATTTTTTGGTATTTTTTGAGGATTTCCTCTGAATCTTCTTCCAGAATTTCCGTTCCCCACAGTGGCTCCCACACCGACTCCACCAAGGACCAAACACAAGTTAGTTGTTGAAGGCAAGAAGCTGACTTTTCGTTGCGGGAAGAAAATAGCATCTAAGAAAGGCAAAGTATAGTGAGTATTCCTCTGGGATCTTCGCCTTCTTGCAGCAATGCTACAGGACAATTTCTCTCTGCACTGTCTGATGTCTCAAACCCTCATTCCAGCTGGTACAAAGACGGGGAGCAGCTGGAATTCTCTCACCCAAACTACATCTCGCTGACAGATGACCACATCACCATTGTGGCCAACGCCATCAACGAAGGCACATACACCTGCATTGTGAAGAAAAAAGACAAAGTCCTCACCAACTACTCGTGGAGGGTACGCGTGCGATTCTGAACAGGACACATTCACACGTGGTCACCAGGACACCTCATTCTCTAGGGCACATAGTTCTTTTAATTTTTTAAGAAAATGTTTTCCTGAATCTACCACACACACACACACGACTGTCTTGTCATTTGTGTAAATGTGTTTTCATTTGTTCAAATAATAAATGATCCGTGACCTGTAGTCTTTTTGTGAAAATACTACCTGGCGGGGAAAAGCCAGTAATGACAGACCTTTTTATTTGGGGATGAATGATAGTTGCGGGCCTTGTCAGCTGTTTGGGACAACGTCCGCTCTGCCTTCGTCGGGCCTGGACCTCTTTAAAGATCTTCCTGCTAAGACACTCATGACGTGCAAAGCCACCCAGGGGCTCATGGGGTCTCCCTTTAAAAAAAAGGGGGCTAATTTACTGGAAAGAGCCTAATTTAAATCAAGATCAGATTCTAGAAAACAAACGAAAAGAGTGCCCATGTACCTAATGTGTTTGTTTTCAGCGTTACAGAAACCCTCTGCGTCAGTGCATGCCATCTGAGTAATTTACACGCTAACCAAACTAAGCTAATAAAGCCCGAATAAGCAATGTTGTCTACAGCCTTTAGAACAATTTGGATCTTCGACCGCATATGGAACACCTCAGACGTCTAGCTTACTTTACTAGCCTTGCAGAGAAGCCAGCAGTCTGTCTCCAGAGGCCCAGCAGTCAGCTCCACTAGCAGCTCTCCTTCCAAGCTTATTCAACACATCAGGTGTAATAATCTGCAGAAGGGGTCCGCTGGGGTCTGGGGATGGATAAAACTGATTAATGAACATTTCCATTCACTGCTGGCTCTAGAAGTCCAAAGACGAGGGTATTTTTGCACGTGTATTCAGGCGAGAGCAGCGAGCAGTCTTGCAGGCAACAAAACTGTGCTGTTTATTTTTCTTCGGCACGAAATCAATGAATTTATTGGTTTAATACCGAAGCTGCAGAGCCATCTAAAAACAAAGGCAGAGCATATTCTGGGCCTCTTTTCCCCTGAAAGAACAAAGTACTGAGACAAAGTGTGCAGTGCAAAGAATGACATCACTTTTGGACAGCGACTATTAAATTGGGTTCAAGGCTTTTTTCTTTTCTTTTCTTTTTTAAAAGCTCGACATCCCTTGACTTTTTTTCCTCCCGTGGCAGTGTGCGGTTGTGTTTACATAGCCTGTAGAGAGTTTATAAATACGGGGAAAATGGCAGACCAAACAAAGTTTCAAGCTTTATTTCTAACAAAAACATCGTCTCGCTGTCATCTAGTGAGCTGACAGGCCCAAGTCAATTTTTAACATTATGCTGGAGGGAAAACACAGCCAATTCTGCATCATTATACAGTAGCTCAGGCAGCCAGGAAATGCCAGCCATTTATAAAATCAGCTCCTCTCTCATGAAGTATAAAAGGGAAAATAAAAATGAAAGTCAAACATGAGAGCTGAAGTTCTGACAGATTTGACAGAAGTGGGTTAAAAGTGGAGGGTGAAAATTCTACATTTTTTGAGCCACCGGTCTTGCTGTGAGACAGTCCTGACTACTTGGTGAGAGTTGTAATGGATCAGACATTAATCCAAAAAGTCCCAGAACTCTTTGCTCCCCCTCTTCCTCAGTTCGACAGCCAGGTGTTGTGCAATCCTGGGCTCAGAATTTGAGGCTGAATCCGGGACCGACTGCTGACACGCCCTGGTTGCTGGTCGTCAGGTGAAAGCCTGTGTCTTTTAGATCATCGTCACCCTGAAGACAAAGTGGATACAAAGTTAACTTTCATCACGTGTGTGTTCAACTGATAAATACAACAATGATTAACTTTGGAAAACCAGAATAGACCCTAATAAGACATTTTGATTGTATTCCACTGTAATGCGCGAACATGTTTATATTTTTGTTATTCTTCCTTGGTTTTGAGTGTAAATTTATTGATAAGGAAAAAAATATCACCTGTTACTTCCACTGAAAAAAATATCAGCATCATCAGACTTATAAAACAAACTTCAGGGTGGGTGGGACCACTGCTGAAAACATTAAGATCTAAAGTGTGCTCATCATGGAAAACACAAGGAGGAAATACGCGGACACAAAGCAGAAGCCTGTAGGTCTGTAATCTATTTAACACAGGCGGCGTTCGGAAAGCCTGGTAGCTGTATGTAATGGAGAAAGTGGAGCCTAATGTCCTTACCAGTTGACTGTAGCCCAGGCCTCCCTCGGGTGGAGGGGGACTGGTGCCTCTCTTCACCCTCTGCTGCTCGCTCTTGGCCGGCCAGGTGGGGAACATGGACGGTTCAATGGGCAGTGGCGACTCTCTGAAGTACTCGTGCTTCAGTGCCTCATCGGACACAATCCTCTTACTGGGGCAGTAAGTAAGGAATCTGGAAAACAGCGGGTGATCAGGTTCAGATTCAAATACACTGAAGAAACATTTCAGTTAAGAATCGCATGCCACCAGGAAGCTCAGACTGTCTGCACATCGTAGGTGGGCTCAAGCGTGGAGGTGATGTCTATCCGAGCCAGAGGGCACATGGGGCTGATGCTGGCATTCGAAGGGCATAATCTTCCACTTGTGTCTGACTTATTGTTTTTTTGAAATTCCAAGAATGTCTGCCTCTTCCTGCACCTGTGGGTTTGATCCTCCCCAGAGCCCTGCTGATTTTTATCTGAAGCATACAGACTTGTTTATACCTAAATAAGGCGATGAATCACTTAGTAGAAGGGAAAACAAGTTATATTCAGCCTCTTTAGGCTCAGGATTAAAATCTAAATCTCTTTTCTATCAAATCTTATAAGAGTTTGAAGAAGATCAGATGGGCTCAGGCAGGATACTCAATGCCTTGACCTTCAAACACTGTGCTACACAGAGGGGTGTGATATTCCAAACAGCTCTGTGATGTCGACCTGCCAACCTAAACCTCCAAGCGTCTTTTACACAGTTGTCTGAGGTTTTTCAAAGAGTAATTTTTACGTGTTGACCTCCTGCGGTGTGAATGTGTCCCTGAGTAAATGCTTCATGAGCCTTCTGACAGCTGGAAAGCTTCAGCAGCGTTGGCCATGCGCCAAACTTCCACTGAACCATGATCCCTCTAGCAGCACAGTGGACATGTTGTTACCATCCTCTGCAGCTGTGAGGAGAAGCCAGAGGTATGGTTTTGTCATTTACAGGTGCAGGCAGAAAAGGCTCTGTGGGTGGGTTAAGATCTGAGAGAGGCAAATGTGGAGAAACGCGTCTCTGCTCTTTGGAGCTGTTAAACTATGCTGATCTCTGGAATGTGCAAGATAGAATTATATTTTCCCCATTAAATGTGAGCTTTCAAAAACATTTTCCTGTAGCGTGGAGCCTCACCATGGTGAGTGTGTATGTGTATGCGTGTTGGAGAAACAGAGCAGGAGGATGGAAAGGGAATGCTGCTATGGTATGCTGATAAATTACCAGTCCACTACAATTGTCATGTTTGAAGTCAACTTGCCAGAAATGCACTGACTGAATGAGAAGCTCTGGAAAGACTGAGAGAATGCGACAGAGTAGAAACACGCTCATCCAAGTAAGGCAATTTCCAGTGTAGGCATGATGCTGATGGTTACTGATATTAGTGGTTGATATTTGCTTTTCGCTAAGCTGTGATCATATTAGATACTAATGGACTGAAAATACTGCCATGAAATATTTGTTATATAATGCATACATGGCTATTTTTTCTTCTTCATTAATGATCATTGAAAGTGCAGACTCTGTACGCATTTAGAACCCTAAACTCCTTGAAATTCATTTTTTTAAACCAACAGTCTATAAACTTGCAAGACCCCACTCCTATTCTCCCTCTACCTCAAACCAGTGTCCTAAGCTGCTTTCAGACATGCACTGAAACTCTGGAGATTCTCTCCACTTTCTCCTGAGGAGGTGCATGTATGAACACAAATGTCAGTGAGAGCCTCCTGATGTTACTTCCTGGCTCTGCCTGCTGCACCTGACTGTTCCACCTCTCAACTTTATAATGCAGAGGATTTGTTTCTGATGAGATCGCGTCTGTGCAGAGAACCTCCCCCTATGTTGTGTGTGTCAAAGGCAAACTGCAGGTAAAGTCCAGACCCAATTCTCCAGACTTCACCCACAATTCATGTCTAAAGACGGTTTTATCTGTAACGCGGCATTTAAAACTTGTTTGCGGGCGAAGAGCGCTAATAAAAAAACGACATTACTCATTATGCATTTTGCCTTTCCTACGAGTATTTCAACAAAAGATGCATTTCATTTGTCACATTTCTTAATAACAGTGATATTATGATGAGACGCAAGTTTCATTCGCCCCTGAAGGGAGAAGAACGTAAACGTCACAACCATCTTAAAAAGGTATATACACACACATGTCTCATCTGGTCTTAGTGATTAGTTGCTGTCAATTTTTTTAAACACTGGCAGCAACTGGCACACAGATGGAATACCATGCCGAGCCTCATTGTAGTGCTGTAAAGAAGCAGTGGTGTGTGTCTTTAAGAACCTACTTGTTCATTAGGTCAAAGCCCTGGTCTGAGAGCAGTGCTCCAAATCGCTTTCGCAGGTTGTTGTAGGGATACTCTGTGAAAGTCATCTTCTTCACAGCGGGCAGCTCGTTGTAGCCGGGCCAGATCTTCTCACTCGGTGACCCCAAATCCTAGAGGCAACACAGACGAGTCAGCAGACAAACTATGAGTGCGAGGACACATGCATTTGAGATATTTCCATTTTGGGAGAGTAGTTCATCAACCACAGACATGTGGTAATCTACCAGTCTCAAGTACATTTCAATACGTTAATTCAACACCGGTGATGACTGTAAGATGACATAATCTCAGTGACATCAGTCCTCACACAGGGCTGTCACGCCTAATAAAGATCTACTCTAAATTATTCAGCTAACTCTGATGAGCTTCTTGGTTAAATAACTTCATCAGCTGCACTGACATTTACCAACAGCTCTACCCTGTGGTGCAGTGCAGAACTGCAGGCTGGTGTGCAGACATGGGACACACAAAAGTTCAACAGGCAGTTAACAGAAGAGCTACATATAATTTATGGTGAGGATTTATTTCATTTTATGACGGGAAATGACGACATTTACCTTAAAAATCTTGTTAATTTGGTCAATTTCAGATTTTCCAGGGAACAGAGGCTTCTGGGTCAGGAGCTCGCCAAATATGCAGCCCACTGACCACATGTCCACAGCTGTTGAGTACTCCTGCGGAGAGAAGAACAAACACAGTGGCAGTCCACAGAAACATAAAATCGACAGCCTTCCTGGCAGATTTCTATGTTTGAGATCGTCTTGCATGTAAAAGTGAATGTGCCCTGACAGGCTGCTGGATTTCTGTCACCTGGGTTTGTAAATGATACACCATAAAACTCACATGGTGATTCTCAGTATTTGGCCTCTTGAAATCAAATGCTTAATGTCTCTAGCTTAAACCGATGCATAGGTATTTCCTCTGCTCCTGTGATGTGGGGTGGTAGTGTGAACTTGAATTCTCACCTTGGCTCCAAGCAGCAAATCTGGTGACCGGTACCACAGGGTCACCACTACAGGCGTGTACGGCTTCAGGGGGGAACCGTACTCCCGCGCCAAACCAAAGTCTCCAATCTACAGTAGAAGACAGACGGAGGGAAAAAAGAATTTAAGACATTTTATGTTGAGTAGAGGATCAAGACCTCTGCTTTATGATGTTCCTCAAGAGGGGTGGATTTTGTTAAAGGGATTCTTCACCGAAAAATGTACTCATTATCTTCTCACCACTCTGCCGATGGAGGGGTGGGTGAAGGGTTTGAGTCTACAAAACATATTAGGATTCTCAGAGGCTATAAACAGAGTAAATAACCTTGTTTCGGGTCGAATATAAATGTCGGGACACTTGCAGACACTTGGATGACACCACATGAGCAGTATGTAGGCGTGTTATGTTTTTCTGTCGTTTTATTAACTCTGAAGTGTAAGTCGGCATTGACTTCAATTGTTTGGCTTCCTCCTGCAAAAAGGTTAATTTCTGAGTCTCCAGCAGTGCTTTGTGGACTCATATACTTCACCCAACCCTCCATCGGCATAGTAGTTAGTAGATGAGTGAATTTCATTTTTCGGTGAACTATCCCTTTAAGCCCTCAACATTTCATAGAAAATGAAATGACAGCGCCACACATGATACGTGTTGGATTTGAAAAGATGTATGATGGATTGTGATTTGAATATGCTACTGTCATCTTCCATTAAATTCACACTCTCTGTATGAACCTAGTTTATTAACACATGGAGCCAGCCTGTTGGACATTTTGTAAGGAGTTCATGCTCTAATTGACTTTCAGTAATCATAGGCTGTTGTGCAACTGGACTGTGGCGCGACTAGCTTAGAGGAAAGTTGTTCATCCTTGACAGACGAATTAAAGGAACCCTTTTTTGGAGTTTGTGTATTGATACATCTATATTAAATATTGTTTTAAGGGAAAAACTTTTTCCCAGTAACTTTTTTTCAAGGTAATATTTATTCAAACTATCATTCCCTTGCTGGACAGGGGGAAATCTCCTAAATACCCCAAAAATTATATCTATATCTCTATTTAATACTGTAGGATTAAATACTCCAACTGTAAATTTCATTTTCAGACTTACTACTGCCCTTTCACAGCAATATATAAACTAAAATATGTGTTTGGATAGGATAGTCCAATTTGCTTTATGATCATGAACCTAAAATCATGTTGATGCTTTAGAGTTAGACTGCTGAATCCAAGAATGAAAAAAAGTTACTACTACAATAACAGATATTGGATAAACCAAAATTCCACATCAAACTTTAAGACCGTTTAGGTCGTCTTTCTGAAGTGGAAAGGGAAAAAGGTAACTTTTGATATCAAGAAGGATTAGCACAGCACTTGTGCATCCAAAGCACTAGAACATATGATCTACTCAACTACAACCCTAGATCTACTCAAGGTTTCCTGATGAAATTATTCTACAGTTGGTATACAGTAGGTGTAAAGTACATGTTTTATACATTTTAATTTGTCGTTTATTAATTGCAACAGTGAGGATTAAGAAATGTAACTATAATGTCTAAACTCAAGGTAGTTGAATTTATTGATGCTTTACACAGTATATTAATCTGTAATGTTTACTGTATTCCGAGGCTATAAGCAGTCTGCCTGATCTCACACCATTTCCTACATGAAATTTGAAGTCTAATCAAATGTGGAGGAGGGGACATATGATTCTAAGTTGAGAACCTAACTGTCCCAGACCACTGTGAGAGATTAAAACCAATGATGTAAACTTGAACCAAAAGAAATTGGCAGTGAATGTAAAACTACTTCACTTTAAATTACATAATTGCAGGATTAGATTTTGCTCCAGACCCTTTAGATGCTCTCTAGGATCTCAGGAAAGGTATATGTTGACAAGTTAACAACTAACAGAGATTTAATTAAACCATATCAATGGGATCCACAGTCCCAAACATACCTTGAGGATTCCCTTGTGGCTCAGCAGCAGATTGGACGTCTTCAGGTCACGGTGCAGAATCCAGTTGTCGTGGAGATGTCGGACTCCTCGAAGCAGCTGAATCATCAGAGTCTTTACTTCACCTAAAAAAAAAGCGTCATGATTTAAAATAACTTTTTTGAGATGCAAGAGAGACCTTCACTGCTAAAGGTCACATCAACATCTGCAAGCGAGAACATATTTCTATCAAATGGACCACAGCTCAAATCACCTGGTAGGAAGGGCTGCTTCATGGTTTCCATCAGACTCTTCAGGTCATGTTCTACATAATTCATCACGATGTAGATCTTGTCCATATTGCTTCCAACAACTATTTCCTAGTGTAGGGAAAGAGCAGATACGTTTATTTTCTTGAATACCATCAATAAATGCATTGGGTTCTATAGAAGCATTTTCTAAGTCTTCTCACCCTCACGGTGACGATGTTTGGGTGTTGAGCTTTTAGAATGGTATTGATTTCTCTTAAAGAGGTTATGGGGAAGCCCTCCTTCTCCTTCTCCATCTTCAGCCGTTTCAGGGCCACAATCTCATCTGCAAACATTAGACCGCATTTACTATCTCTTCAAACAACAAGAGTGATAATCGGCAATGCAAATCTATCTGGTCAGTTTTTCTCATACCAGTCTTTTTGTCCTTGGCTCTGTACACTACACCATAGGTCCCCTCCTCTATTCGGTTCAGACACTGGAACTCCTCAACACTGCGACAACCCTGCAAACAAACAAACCAACTATATGACTGACGGAAGACTTCTACATACAATCACTTGTATTAGGGGACTACATACACATGGGGGATGTGGTTTGTGCTAATGTGGTGCTGACCTGTAAAGCAGGCATATACTTTGGCAGCTCCTTCTTCAGCTCCACAGGAGAAATTGGGGGAGAGTCTGGGATGTAATTCTCTTCAGGAGTGGGGGAGCGTGAGTGGGTCTGAGACGTAGGAGTGGGGTCACCGTCAACTGCTTCATCCTCATCCTCCTCCTCATCATCATCCTCCATGTCTTCTCCACTTTCCTCGGAGTCGTGGTCGAAACGGGACTCAGGCACTGCAAGGTGAAGGATTAAGCTAGTTTGTTTTGTTTTCACTTAGTGATATACAGTTTATAAATATTAATAATATTCTGGAAGCAACTAATCACAATTCAAAATGTAAGTGTGACTGTAAAATTCAATTGGAAAAAAAGTATTGTAATTTTCTCTGTTGTGATCCCAAAATATTTTGGACTTTCTAGTGTAAACTTCAGATTTAAAAGACCTGTTAACATGTCTTCCCCACAGAAGACACTGGGAAAATTACAGAAAGTTGTGGACATCACTGTTTCAGCCACAGAATCATTTCCCAGCTCCAAACCCACCTGCAGGGATGGGATTTCCATTTTCCCTCTCCACTTCACTCAAGTCTTCCTCCGACTGCTCGTCCTCACTCACATCCTCTGAAAAGGAGGAAGATGCTGTGTTAAACCTGAGAGGCTGCAAAACTGAACCTGTAAAAGTAACAGAAGTCATAATAGTGGAGCAGTTTAAAAATGTTCTACCTGCACTCTGCTCAGACCTTTCCGAGCATGTGACTGACTCCCCTTCCTCGCCCTCTTCTTCTGCACCCTCACTCTGGCTGCTGGACTCCTCTTCATCTTCGTCATCCTCTTCATCAGAGCCTGATCCTGACGCTAAACAAGAATGAGATGATTGGAGCACAACCGTATCAAATAATCTGAAGAAATGTAAATGTAAAATTGCCATGTCATCATGATATTGGTTCTGTTGGTTATTTATCGACACCTTCTTGTACAGTTAAAAATGTTGCTGTCAAACTTAATTGAGCATTTATCCTCCCATCACATTTTGCATTCTAAAGAAGTAGCCATGTCACTACAGATATTGAACATAAACTACTGTGAGATTGCTGTAGCAGTAAAATCGGTCTTTGCTTGTGCTGTCATTTGTTTGCTGTAGAAGTTTAGATTAGATGGTCCGTTACCTATGGAGGAATCTGCAGTGCTGGTTTTCCTTTCACTGTCACTGATGTCCTGAAGGTCTGCAAGCAGGTCTTTGATATCCGGCTTCTCATCCTTCAATGCTGCAGAGAAAACGTAGAGTCAGCTATGCTGAAATATGATTTCACACTAGCAAAAAATGAAAGGGTACATTTACAGCTAAGAAATATGAGGAAATAGAGATTTTCTTGACAGACGTAGATATAATGGTAAACTCACCTGCACTCGTCCGTGGTTCGCTGTGTTCAGATCTGTTTTGGGGAAGGCGGGTAGGACTGCGGCTGCGGTGAATTAGTTTTGTCTTGTCATCATAGTCATCAGGGAGCATCCTGTGGTGAGACGGCACTGTGGAAAAGAAAGTCTCTATTATTCACTGCTGTAGACACCACCTTAGAGTCCATGTGTTTGGTGTTTGGTAAACTGACTGAATGCTCTGGGTTTTGTGCTTAAATGAAGTTTTCATCATTTTGGGGAATATGCCAATTTGCTTTCTTTCCCTGGGCATATTATTATATAATCAAATCAATGTGATTCTTGAGTGTGTGTATTAGCTACAGAGTTGAACAGCTAGCTTGTCTCTATGCAAAGTTGAAAAGCCCCTGTTGTCCAGCACGTGTTTGGGTTCGCTCACTGACCTTCTCGTCGACCCCCTCTTTCTTTGCGTCGCTCCTCTGCCCTCCTCTCTCGATCCTTGAGCTCTCGTTGCTCTTTCTGCTGTTCTCGCAGCTTTCTATCCCGTTCACGCTGGCGCTCCTGCTGCTCCAGGCGGTCCCTGTGGTCCAAAAAAAACCCAGGAGATTCCACTCGAGGTCTGTTCAGATAACCAAAGGTCCAGATTTGTCATTGTTTGCTGTATTTTTTGTTTGGATTGATAAAGTTTGACACAATTAGTTCATGGTCGTGAAATTGCTCTGATGGCTTCACATCTATAGTCAGTGATTGACATATAGACCCATGTGAATTTGTGGTTCCTCTCTAAGGTCAACACTCACCTTTCTCTGCGAGAATGAGCTCTGGCCTGTTCCCTGCGTTTCTGCCTCTCCCAGTCTCGCCGAGCTTTGTCCTCCTCCCACTGACGCTTCCTGCGCTCACTCTCTCGCTCTTTTTCTTTGTCTTTCGGTCGGACATGTTTAACAACTGTAGAAGCAAAAATCATGAGTCGAAAAACAACCCCTGAACAACTCCAAAATGTGTTTCATTCAGCTTCCAAACAATGTATTTTTATTAAACCATATCTCATACCTCCTTCCTCAGAGTGACTGCGGTGACGTCTCTTATCTTTTCTCTTTTCCTCCTTTCTGTGGTGAGATTTGTCTTTCCTCGCTATCTGCTGTGGAGGCTTGATAGCTAATGAGTCATCTTCCTCTCCTCTGCAAATAAATGAAATACTGTGAGACTCTGACAAGCTTCTATATCATTACCAAAGGATGACAAAACATTAAATAATCACGTTAAATTATCACCCCTAACTAACCCTTGTATAATCATGGTAAGTTTTCAAAAAATTCCCAGCACCTGTCCTCTGTTGAGTCTTCCCGTGTGTACGGGGAATTACGAATTGTTATTTCCATTCTTTGATCCTGTAGTTCTCCTTCCTCCGGAGTGTCTCGTTTGGATTCCCGATCATCCGCCTGTGGAACAAGGCTCTGTGTGGACTGTGCGAAACAAAAGGCGCAAAACTTCAGGCTGCAGCTACAGTTAATTATTAAATATATCCTCAGATAACGATTATGTTGCAAAAGCTTAGTTAATTATCCAATATAGTATTCATAATCATTTTTATTAAAACTCATTACATTGCCCTGTAACATAACACTACAACAATAATAATCCATATGTGATTTATGTATGTATGTCAGTGATGTGTTTAAGTGTACAAGCTACTGGATGATCTGAATTTCCCATGAGATTAATAAAGTATCCATCTATATAATAAGTGACAGCCATGATAAAGATCATTTTTAACATTGCCTCAACGTGTAGGTGTCATATGGGTGTTAGATTGACTTTGAAATACTTTACATTTTTCTGGCGCTTGGGGTCTGCTTTCTCTTCTAATTCTCTTCTACGTTTCTTCTCAAGTAGGATTTCGTCAAGAGTTTTAACTTTCCAGGTCTCCTTTTCGTCCCCCATCAGCATCCACTCTGCACCGCCTGGTCCACATCAAACACACACAAACACAACACAAGTGTTCTTTACATATGGTCTCAACTCAGTCACATGTGAATAGTCAATAAAGAAATGAGGTTACAAACAGATCGAGGACAGAGAAGAAGCATCTACCTGTCAGTCATTGCTATGTTTGTCTTTTCACCTGGTGTACTCGGATCGTTTTACTTACTAGATCAACTGTTTATATTCCATTTCACTTTATCTGTTAGTCGTGCATGTTCCAATCACCTTTACGGACAAAAGATCATTTCAGATTCACACGCCGCAGACAACCAATCCAGACGACAGCCAAACGATTTCTTAAAAACGTCACTTCGACTCACATATTCAAGTCTTATTTATGTCACAGTTTCACCAATGCATCGTTGCACCGACAACGAGATGGGGCTCGAAGCTCACGACGTTTACAACACGACGTGATTCTGGCGGCTATTTGTGTTTATCTGCAGTGCAGCAAAACACTACAGCCCGCGTTAGCTGACAGGCTACTCAACGAGACATGTAGAGGCTGCTAACGTTATACATCGGTTTACATTTACGTGATGGTTCAGTTTAAACCAGCACATGAAGCAAAATGGTCGGTAGCTAATTTTAAACCCGCTGTGTGTTGTTAAGTTCAGCGTGATGCTAACACATTAGCTAACGAGCGGCTAAAACTAGCACGGGGTACAGTTGCTAAACACCTCCCGCAGCTAACTAGAAGGGTTTAAACAGAATCATTAGAGTAGCGGATGGGGAGTGAGCTACAGAACATCTACCCGTTTCCGTAAGTCTCATCAAAAGCCCAGATACAGTAAAAGGTGAAGTTATCCACGGCGCATTGAAAACGGTTCAACAAACCTGAAGTATGCGCAGCGGTATTATGGCACGCACCGGAAGTGTTTATGAGATGGTAACGTTTGGGAAACTTTCGGTGTGAAACAACGACGTCCCATAATGTGATATAATATAATTTTATTACCAAATATGTTATATAATATAACATATGTTATATTATAATATAACCACATTTCTTTATAATATAACACATGGGTGTTTTTCCCATTTCAACCAAAACTGTTATTTTATGTTCTAAGGCATTGCTAATTTAAATTGAAGTATTTTTATTTGGCAGGAGACATTTGATTTGCTGTGAACACTTCTGATTACTTATTAACTACCATGTGTACCCAACGCTGTTTCCATGGTGATGTGGGATAATGATGCCGCAGAGTTCCACAGGATATTTTTTCTGTCATTCTTAATACCTTCTATTTAGTTCATAATATTTTTGCCACAGGTTTTGTGAAGTACTTTGAAGCCTTGTTTAGATAAGTGCTATACAAATTGTTATATATAATTTATTTTTCTAAATTATATTATATATAGCAACTCTCAAAATGTCAGTGCAGTGTCTACCAGTCCATGAGGGGGTAGCAGAGTCCAGTAATGATGTTGAGCCACACTCTCCACTGATCCTTCAGAATTACAACTGTGCAGCAAAACCCAAACACACACAGACCAGCGCTGATGTCTTTGGCTCTCACAGAATGTTTCATGTGAGGCCCTTGAGGAAGCCTCCTACTCCCCTAACACTGGTGGAAAAGTTAATATGTAAACTGCAACAGTATGTTTGATGTTTATCACAGTCATTTTTTTTGTCCTGATAGTTAAAAGTAAAAAAAAGAGTCAGTTTATAGCTTCTTATTCACGGCAGGACATTTAAACATATTATGGTGCAGAGGAAGGAGAACCGGCAAATGTATGAGATAACCACTATCTGCCCAGGATGTGATGGAACCAGAGACTAACAACTGATTGAATTGCTCTTTATCACTGAGTAGGAGTCATATAAGCCGGTGAAAGTCAACAGCTGGAAAACTACCAATGAATTTATGACAGAGTGACCTTAGTAAACACATGTACTGAGGCCAAGGTCTCTTACCGAGCAGGAGGAATGGCTCTCACAGTCTCAGTGTCAGTCGTGGTTTTAAAGGAGCTGGAGACCAGAGCTTTATGTGCAGAGCGTTGACTGGTTCTGACTCAGGTGAGTAAAAACTGAGTTTATTTTCATGTGGGGACATGAACTGAACTCTTATTTGAGTGGGAATCATCAAATTGCTGCCTTTTGTATCTGATTATTTTCGTCACATGGTCTGATTTAACAATGTAAATAGTGACCGACAGTTTTCTCTAAATACTTTAAATATAAAGGTAATAAACACATGTGATAGAACTTCAAATATAATATGATGTTTATAAAGAAGATAATTAATACACTTGTAAAAGATGTAATATGTTGCCTTTACTTTGTAAAATTACTTCAGCTTTCCTTCAGCTTTCCTTGTTGTAACGAGGCCTAAAAAACACTTTATGTTCCGCAGAGTTGTCAATGTTTTGTTGCACACAATCGACTCGTCATTCTCACTGTGTCAGAGTTCATGTGTCCAGGCTGAGCAGTGAAGCAGTGAGTGAACAGTGATTCCAGCATTAACAAGCAAGAGAGGAAGGATGTCCCACATGGACTCCAACGGAGCCGGCAGCGTGCAGTATGATCGCTGGAACGAGGACAACGTCAACATGAATGTGGAGGCATCACAGTCCACTGGGATGAGGTGAAACATGAGGACGTCTTACATGAAGATCCAAAAGTTTCTATATTGGGGAGAATATTCTGATGCCATTGAGGAACAAATATTTACAGTTATAGGAAAATGTGTGAGATAAATTAGATACTGCATGCCCGGGACATGTCAGGACTTAGGTGGCTGGGCGGGGTTCTGGAAAACCTTTATAGTCAAACTTTAGTCAGAAAAGTTACTCTTTGACTCTTCCTCCACTTCTCTTACACTCACAGGATCTACAACAGAGTGTGTGTCGGCAGCACTGGGGTAGCAGTGAAGACAGCAGGAGCTCTGGCTGCACTGGTGACCATCTACATCATAGGATATGTGACAGGGTACTACATCCATAGGTGCTGATAGGAGCCCAGCAAGGAGAGAAAAGCACTCGCACAATGTAGACTAAGTTGGCGATACGGCATCTTTCGTCAGAAGAGCACTCAATCCAAGTGTGTTCAAAAATCTGTGATCATTTCAGTCTTATTGTTAATACACAAACTCAAGCTTCAAACTCTTAAAACTCTGCAAGTAAATCTTCATCAGTTCAGTCTTTCACTATCCTCATGTAATTTTTGAAATACTGTTAAAGTAATGTATATATTATTTTTGTAATGATGTCTATTCTGAAAATAAGTGTATTAATTAAGCTACAGTGGGACAACCATGAATCCACAAACTGTCAACTGGATTTTCAAAATCCAAAAAAACAAATTGGGTCTTTCTGATTTTGTGTGATAATTGAATTGCATTCAGAGGACATGTTGTATTATCTGTTTCACAAAGAGTCAGTGTAGTGACAGCAGCAGTGATGGCGGAGGAGAATCTGAGCTGATCTTTAACCTGACTGAAGTCAGCCCATTGCAGTTTTAAGGATCATTTCTGTCATATTTCTTTGGTCATACTGAAGGGGCCACCTGCTGCAAGAGCAACACTGATTCTATAATATGTATTTATTTATGTGGCTGTACGACTTCTGATTTGCTTCCTCACATTATGTCACTCTTTAATTTATTTTATTCCCTTCCAAATTATGTCCCTCTGGTAAGACTGACTTTTTCTTGTGCAGCGATACAGCAGCAGTTTCCCTCTCAGAGAAACCTCTACATCCACTGATAACTGGTGGAAGGATGTAGCTGTTGGCTGAAGTCATAGATTACCCTGGTTTAGGGACTTGGAGTAATTCCCAAGTTATTTATTAACTCATGGATGTTAGTTCATTTTTCTGAGGCTCTCAATCCAGGTCATTAAAAGTTCATCAATCTACTTTTACAAACTCTCTTTTCATTGCGTCAGACAAATCCTCTGCTGCTCATAAAGTGATGCCAACACGTCTGATTGATGAATCTGATTTGCTCTGCAATGAAAGCTCACCTTTGGATTTCAAATAAATCTACTACTTTTTCTTTGATGCCTTTTATTTTTCCACAGCAGAGTCTGATCTACATTTGCCACTAAGGGTGTCCACTGACACTGTGGACAAATGGAGCTGGATATTCAGAGTTTGTTCTCTACCTTCTGGCCTTAATCTGAGTCATTATACAACTTATTGCTAAGAAAACTTTAAAGGATAATTGAAATGTTCTATGTAATGGACCCATGACCTGTGAGGAGGATTTCCTGTCTCTGTGCACCCTGAAAGTAGAACTGTGTCCTATAAAATCAGCTGCATACACTTCCATTCAAACTCAAATTAAGAAGAATACAAGTATTTATATTTTTGTCATAAGTAGAAATGGACAGCTACACACCAGATATCTCCTGAGCTGAGTCCTGATTCTTTACCAACACCCATCACCAATATGTGCCACAGTAATACAATAGTATTCTTATAATTGCCTTAACTTGCTAACGTATATATCCTTCGATGGGTCACTGGGGAGCGGGTGCCATTCCCAGCTGATATTGGTTGAGAGACACGGTACACCCCTGACACAGGAGACACACATTCACACCTGGTCCATTTAGAGTCCCAAATAACCCAACCCCAATCTGCTTGTCCTTGGACTATGAGAGGAGTGGCGCTTGTTTTATGTAAAATAGGGAAATCATACAAGAAGTGTTATTTACCCTACTGGCAATGTGCCTATAGGCAAATTTGATATTCATTGTAGGAATAGTCTTTCTACCAGTCACTGAACATCTAAACTGTGTTTTCATGTACGTTATTTTGTACAGGTGAAACTAAGTTCTATTCCAGGATGGCAGAGGAACAGGAGCGGAGGTGAAGCTTACTATAATCAGTGTCCATGTCTTCTTTCAAGACCAGCTCACTGATCTGTACAGTGTAACCAGCATTAAATGGTGAAACAGATTCACCTCTGAAATGAATATCACTTAGGTCTTTCAGTACATTTTGATATCAGTCAACATCAGCTACTGTGACTGGTTTTAGTTTATTTCTCAAGTTTTTAAAAGATAAAATAATATATATTCGTAGAAAAAATAATTGATAGTTATTTGCAACATACGTGAAGGGAAAACATAACAACATAAATATTCAGAAACATAAATGAACATTTCATTTCCGTTGTATATCCGTAGTATACCAGGTTTGTCTAGTTCTAATCCTATTCTTTACCGCCCTGGATCTGCCCTGTGCATCTACATTTACCCACAATGCATCCTGCCATCAAGTTTCATGAAATCTGTTCTTGTGCAATCTTGCTCCAAAACACATTGAATCAAATCTGAATGAGAGGGTTTAATTTGAAGCACACGTAATTCCAGTAGTAATAAAGTCTGAAGGAGCTATACTGTGCTGCCCTCATGTGTCCAAACAGAAACAGTATTTCCTCAAAAGCGCTAACACGGAAAGTGCTTGAGACAACATACAGCAGTGATGCTCCAGCAGTGGATATATGATGATTTTGCAGACCCGTAATGCGCAATGCAGGCACATGTGTAGTTTGAAGAGCTTCTATTTGCCCATTCAGACATTTCTCCACTGATGTAAAACTGAGAAGAAAGTTTAGAAATAAATAAATACCTGCCCTGATCTTAATATTGTCATCCTGAAAATGACTTAAGCGATATAAAAATCCATAAAGCTCAACCCAAGCTAAGATGAATAAGTTATCAGTACTAAAAACTACAACAGCACGAGTGTCGTAATAATAGCTCCGCCGAAAACAAATCATGATAACTAACTCAAACTAATAAATATCTTCTACATCGGCTCTGCCCAGTTAAGCTAACATGTTAGTGACACATTACTTTTGCAATGTTTTTTCGTCATTCTTCTCATTTGAATATTCTATTATATTTATTTGTGTCGTGATGTTGGGTCACAATAAATCCCCTTTTTGCTGTGTTGCAGATCACTCCGCTGGTTCCGTGACGTGCAAGCGAGGTCCCTCCGTGATCACCTGAATGGAGGGGGGGGGGGGATCCGTCAGTGTGACGTCACGGGCCGCAGACAGCCGGGGGGCGGGTCGCTGCGAGCAGGAGCAGCCCAGCAGGAGTGAGGGGGACTCGGGAGGAGTCAGGGGCGAGCGGCCGCCTCTTCCACCAAACAGCGTGTCTGAGCAAAATGAAACATGGATGAGGAGGTCGCAGAAAGTTGGGATGAAGCTGCGGACAGTCGGGTAAATACCGAAGCGCTCCGTGCAGCTCCGCCGCGAAGCTGCCGATCGCGTTGTTGTCAACTTTGTTTCCGCTCTGGTGCGTTCAGAAGTTCCCATTACGTTTATTTTCCGCGTTCACGACTCCCACGGGCCAACAATGTGGCTAATGCTAATGCTAGCGCTGCGAAACTTGGCGAGCTATCGTCAAGTAGCTGTCGAGCGAGACGGGTTTAACACAAACAAGCCGCGGGACGATAGTCATTTCTCCCTGACTTCACATGGGGTGGCGTTGCTGTGCCCGTTTAATGGCTGAGCAACACGCACGAGCTGAGCCAAGTGAAGTTAGCGTCTGGCTAGTGGAGATGCTAAGGCATCGGCTAATGCTAGGCTAACTGTGGAGTACATGGCTAACATGGAAAACCTGTCAATTGGATATTGATTTTGTAACCTCCCGACACAGGATCACCCACTACAGCCTCATTGAGTTGTGAGAATATTACGATGTAGAACTGTTATTTGAAGAAAATGTCAACTGGAACACAGTTTCCTAGAAATCCGACCAAGCGGCTGACGACGAGTCTTCGCCCCGCGGATCACTTTGAGGTGTCCACATTTTGTGAGGAAGATGAGTAACTTCACGGGATCGTTGGCCCTCACTTATCAGATTTGAAAATGGAGCCTGACTCAACCTGCTCATATCGAAACGCTAGCAGGCGGGAGGTCGGCGTGCTGAACTAACTTGTTGGCTTCCTGTTAGGTTACAAGGCCATGTAGTTGGTGGAGCACATGATATGATTGGCCTTGTTAACAACTCGTAGCCGAGCAGCGAGGTAGTTCGCTGGCCACACAGGCGAGCGGTTACCCCCCCAGGTAACATTCCTTTAAGCACTAGCAGTCGTGGCGGTGGTCTGGCAGACCCTCACCAGCTCACGACGTCAAACAACGTGGCTCTGAGAAGAAGTGAACGTCACCAGCTAGTCCCCCCCCCCACCACCCACCGAGGTCCAGATCAATAATCTGTGACTTTGGTTGGTTTGTGGGAAACGTGAATAAAAAGCAGCCTCAGCGAGCCCCTTCTTAGAAAGTTTCTGTGTCAACATCTGCAGGCTAATGTTGGCTAGCTGAGCGGGTCTCTCCTGACTTGGCAGCTCCCCGACACATGTATAAATAGCCCGTAACTGAATCCTTCTCTTCCAGCCGCTCAACTACTTGCCTCATACCTGCAGAACTTTTCTTCGCATCCACACTCAACGTGACCTGGTTGTTTGTTTCCACGAATACATGTCTGAGTAATATTCTCTCTCCCACAGGAAATGGAAAAACGGTTAGAAGAGAAGCTAAGGATCAGCCAGACAGAAAGGTAAACCCACAGTTGTAATTCTTTTAAAAGTTTATTTGACCTTTCTTTTCAAAACCCTCTCCCTCTAGTGTCCAACCATCCACACGCTGTAGTCGCTGTGTCTTCTTATGTGCATCATAAAGCTTTCCATTCATCTTGTTCTCTCTGAACCTCTCGTAAAAGACGTTTTTGTACATCTTAACAAACTGGGTTTTCCTCTGTTTGATTTCTTCCCTCGGCCCATTCCATTAAAATGGTTCTTACTTGTCTTTATTAGTACCTACCTGACCACAAGACTTTTCACAAACTACTATGAGCCACTCATCAGTTCACTATGCATGTGATCTCTGAGGAACTAATAATGCACTGGTTCATTCATATGGCTGGTACCTACTTTATTAGGTAGATAGGATATTAGTCTGACCTGACTGATGGATGTAACAGTCTCCAGTTACATTCATTCCCAGTTTTAGCCTCACAGTAATTTCCTGTCATAACTTAAAATGTACACAAAAAAGTTTCATGCAGAGTAAAATGCAGTTTTTCATCAATGGAAACACTGGTAAAGGATTCTGTA
This sequence comes from Platichthys flesus, assembly GCF_949316205.1. Lineage (NCBI taxonomy): Eukaryota > Metazoa > Chordata > Actinopteri > Pleuronectiformes > Pleuronectidae > Platichthys > Platichthys flesus. The sequence goes on along the minus strand of NC_084951.1, from coordinate 8,395,631 downwards.
TTGATACTGTACCTTTAGCTGAGGTGTTTGTATTAGGAGGGGAATAAATTGGATTGTTGCATCCCCATTCTTCATACAAATATTTTTGTCAACTGTTAAACTAAGCTTACTTGAAGAACACATACTAACTATTTCTTTATCACATGTTATATTGATGAGCAAGAAAAAACTGAATCACTCCTGTGTGTTTTTTTTGTCTTTTGGTCATGTTTGTATCTTCTAAGCTACTGACTTAATGATATGATCTTGTCCTCCCCCCAGGGAGTCCAGTAACAATTCTCTGTTAAAGACAACCATGATGATACAGGACGACTCTCCACCAGCGGGGCCCCCACCTCAGATACGCATTTTGAAGCGGCCGACAAACAACGGGGCACTAGGTTCCCCCTCGAATCAGAACAGACCTACACAGCAGGTCAAGTCTCTGGCTCAGCGAGAGGCGGAGTACGCAGAGGCAAGGAAGAGAATCCTGGGCAGCGCATGCCCAGAGGAGACGCCTCAAGACAAGCCCAACACTGACAGGTAACATTCCACAAATATTGACAGGCTGAGAACTGAGAACTTGCTAGGTGACAGTTGTAAACACCTGTGGTTGTTAAGCATACAAATATTATAAAAATAGCTGTTTCCTATGTGAAAAAACTGTATATATGTTAGCAACACATGCTAACATTCAGCAAAAATTCTTTAAAATGTGTCTAAATTCAGTTCTGAAGCTAACTGTCCTAAAACCAAGATGGAGCTCCTTAACTAATGAGAGACTGCAGGGATCCTTTAATCCGTGAGCCCTTTCTCTCTGGCTGCTGGCATTTGGAAAAGACTGCTGTCTCTAATTAATTCCCGTTTCCTCTCTTTCTGACAGGCCAGGACGCAATAACTCTACAATGCCTTTAGAGGACACCCGATCAACCAATCACACTGTCCGACAGCCAGCCGGTCCAGACGGCACCCATGGCTTCCGACAGCACAGATAAGTGGGCCGCAGCCATCGAGAGGAGAGAGGAGAAGGATCAGGGGCCTCCTGCGAGCAAAGACACATTGTATTCTTAAACTTCCTTCAGTTCTATGATATCAGAGGAGCAGTGAATTACAGAGGAGCACTGCTGCTCCTCTCCTCCCACCAGCAGTCGTGTGGAACTGCCAGGGAGCGAGGAACTCCAGGAGGAAGTCAAACATGCTCTTTCCTCTCTCCCAATCCCCTATTTAACACTGTGATTATGGACACCTTCTGGACTCACTGTGATGATCCCTTTAAGAGACGCCTCTCACCTCCATCTCGCTCCTCCTTCAGTGCCCGGCGGCTCCTTCTCAGGATGCCTGCAAGGCAGAAGCAAAGACTTTAGAGGAGACGTGATGGGCCATAGCAAAATGAGATGAGCTGGTACTTGTGCAGCAGCTTCTCCCCAGCAATAATACCACACAACCCATCTCAAAATATTAGTGTTTTTAGTTTTTCAGATGTTGGTTCACTATTTTTTTTAGAATCTTTTTAAGGACGACCAAGTGCAGACTAAAGTATTTAATTATTATTCACCACACAACAGCAATTATGAAGATTTTTGGATAATAAACAGCAGTAGCTGCAGTTGGTATTGAATAGACAGCATTCAAAGTTTTGCAATTTGTGTTAAAATGCCACATTTCGGTTTTTACACAGTTTGAACACAGACCCCAGGGCTGCAGCTTGTGGTGTCAGATCTCCCACAGTGAACTCCCCCCTAATGCTGAGTATTTAATTGCTACCTATTCAGTAACTGAGCTGTTAGCATTACCAGTGCACCCCTTATGTGTATATTGCCATTTGTTTTTAAAAAACTGAGGGTAAGGGTCATGTGTGTCTAGTTGTATGTCTGACATGTTATGTTTACGGTGTTTGTTTTTTAATTAAGCTTTACAGCTGTCTTCTTTTGATTGTCACTTCATTATTTCTATTTAAAAGTAAAAGCAAAAAAAAAAAAAAAGATTGTGGATTTAGGTCCATTTTTAAGTAGCTTTTTCTGCCCTTTTGTATGAGATTGCAGCAATGTCAGCAGTATTTTAATCAAAATGAACCAAAAGCCCATTTAAAGATCAACCTGTTCATGTTCCAGGTAAATCGGATGTCATTATTTGAAGGTGTTGTTGGCAGCAAGTCAAGGGAGGTTCAGGCGGGGGAAATGAACTCACTGCTGTACTTCAATGGCCGATACGTCGCGTCTGAACCTTGTCGTCGGCACGCCCGTCCTTCACTGACGTACAGCATGTAGGAACTCAGGTGCAAGTGATTGAGACTGAATGAATGAAATGAACGAAGATTGTATTTTTCCAGCAGGTTTGACTGCGCAAAAAGCAAATGTCCATACTTGAGTTTGGGTCGGCACTTTGTTGGAAGAAGTGCTCTGTGAACTTGAAACAATGTTCACGTCCCAAGATGAATGTTTTATTTTTGTCTCAAGTGTTGGCATCTTAGTCACGACATGAAACGGTAACACCCACTTTGCTCTCGTGTTCAGCACCTGATGGTCCACTCCTCAAATGTAGACACAGCTGGATGTGAACCAGAGAAGTAGCAGTTGGCTCACTTTCTGCTGTGCCCCGATTGACATGACAAGGTTTTCCACATTTACCTGTTCAAATGGAGAGATCTCCATAAAGCCATATTCAACGATGCACATCATCAGTAGGAAAGTAATAAGAATGGTTGAATTCAGCGTGTGCCTCCTGTATCATGTCTTTACTTTGCGGTTGTTGATTTTTATTAGGGTAGTAGAAAGTGAATATATTTGAGGGATAATTCACGATCCTGTTCAAGAGATTTTTTTTTTTAGTGGAGGAAGTCTAGCAGGAGACAGACTTGTCCGGCTGAGCTCTGAGTTAGAACACAAACTGCCTGTAAATACTGATTTAATAAAATGATTTGCCAAAAAAATATATCTGCTGCATGTTGTGATGCTTGATCTTTAAAAGAGGTTCCTTTCTGTAGTCAAAAGTAGAAGTAGTTAATATAGTGGATCCATGCCTGGTGTTATTGCTGATAGAATCCTATTTATGAAAATCTTAAAAAAAAAAAATACTCACCAAGTAGTCTGTGAATGAAACAAATCATAACCTGCACAACTAAAACCAGAACTACACCCGGACAAGAGAGGTGAGAGAAAATGTATATGGTTTTGGTAGCATGACCCTTTATTTACAACATGCAAACCAATAAGTGAGGTCTACTCATAATCACAACGATCATTGATTGGAAATATGAACACAATTCAACACACACTATGGTATAAATACATAAAAATAGTTTTTATTAAGAGGTAGACACAACTTTGCATTGTTGGGGAAATTTTAGTTGCAGCTCAGACATCTGCACTGTTGACTGACAGTCAACCTGCTCCTGTAGATACATGCTGCACAACATCAGGAGAATATGCACTGTTCTCACTCAGGAGGCCGGTGTAGGTTCTGGTCCAGGCACTTGTCATCTCACACTCCCTCCTGGCAGGTCTGCCTGCTCGTACCATCAGACCTGTGCAGCTCATCCTGAATGCAGCAGCTCGACTGGTCCTTTATCTAAATTCACTCATGCTCCTCCACTCCCTTCACTGGTTCCCAGTGGCTGCCTGCATCAGTTGCTCCCTCCCTGCGAGCTAGCCACTCAACAAAATCACGGCTGTTTGCTGTTCTGGCTCCTAAATGGTGGAACGAAAGAAATCTCTTCCGACTACACCGTGGTTAGAATTGTATTTGGATTCTTGTTTTTCTGGGTTTGTACTCACATGGATGAATGCACTTATTGTAAGTCACTTTGGATACAAGTGTCAGCTAAATGAAATGTAGAATTGTAATGACTGTCAAGTGTCCGTCAGAGGGGAAGCGGATGCTAGGACAAGCAGATGAGTGTGTCATCTGTGGGAAACAGAGTCTGATTGAGGGGCGGCCATAATGTCGAGTTAGACAGGAGGCTGTTCAGACGTTTGTAAGATTTCTTGGACGGACGCCTCCCACGCAGCAACCGAAGACAGTTCAGGAGACCCAAGTCAACCAGCACCTGGATGGAGATAAACAGTGAAATGTACAGTTAAAAAGGGCTTCGGTATCATAGAGACATCCATCATGAGTTTATTTGTTACTGGTGCATATAAACAATAAACCTTCTTTTTACAGATATTTTAACTTGTCAGAGCCTGGACTTATGGAGCCGATACCAATGTAAAACAAAAACATGCTTGATACCAATAAATATTAAAACTTATATTAGGAAATGTTTCTCGAGATGTTGCTATGTAACCTTAATGACTAAGAAATGTAATTGAGGCTTGATATTTTATAGTTTAGCCATAAACCGATTTGCGGAATTTTTATAAGTAGGCTCTGCTCTTTGAGGTGATGCTGGAAAATTCATACGGAACATGGCGTGGGTGGGTGGGTGGGGGGGGGGGTTCTATTTGAAACAATGTGATAATAGGAACATTTATATGCAAATGATGTTACCTCAGCACATACTTGGCTCAATCACATAAAAACATTTTCTTTGAAAAGTAGAAATTTCCTTAGAGAGATAAGTGTTTGGGACTAATAAATGCATCTTAATATTAATCTAACATGACCAGGGCTGAAACACTGAATCCGGCCAAGACACAATTTTATTAGAAAAAGAGGAGCTCATGTTGAGAGTCCAGGATTGATACTTTATTGATCCATAGGCCATCACTTACCCCTTTCCTCCATACTAAAAGAGGTTCAGGATATTATCCATTTAAATTATTTAACTTAAAAAATTGACATGCTTGTGTTGATGACGTATGTGATGACGTTCGAAGCCTCGCGAGCCGGCCGAGCACGTCACTGATTCAGGAAATGGTTCGCAGGCTTGGTGTGCGATTCAAATTATAAGGGTCCGCGAAACGCAATGGATTCCCCCTCACACTACTTGTCTTGGGACTTTATTGTGCGTTTGCTTGCAATATATTATAGAGAATTGGGGGGAAAAAAATAATTTATTTCTTAACTTGTACAAACTTGAAGTATCTTTTCTTGCACCCCAGCTACATCTGTGCGCTGTGATAGGATAGTTTCTAAAGCAGGCTAAATTATTTCTAAAAAAGGAAACCGCCTGAAACCCAGCACTGTTGAGAACGGTTGTTTTTTAATAAAAATAAATAATCCATTATCCATTTTGTACGTGTTACGTGTATTGGCATCACAAACATCATGAAATATTTTTTTCAATTCAAAGCTTCACACTCCAAAGCCGTGGTTTCATTATAATTACATTTACATTTAATGTCCACTTGATGGCGCAGTAGAGCAAATGAAGCCTCATGAAGCTTCGGTCCATGAGCAAACCAATTGGATGGAAAGCTTCATCTCGCCATAACTACTTAAAACGGTAACTATAAATGAGAATCTGGAATGATGAACTCTGAGGAAGTTCTAACTGGGGGAAGCAGAATACAGTGGCAGACACGGTGTTGAAGACAACAATAGTCAAAAAGCTTCACGACCACACTCACCTCCACAATGAAACAGACGAGGAAGTTGAGAGCAGCCACAGCGACGATAAGCATTTTGTAGTTCATATCAGGGATGTCGTACAGTGAGAGGAGGGAAGCTGCAGGCCCAGGGTGCAACACCAGCCAGGTCATCACGGAGAAGAGGGTGATCAGCAGACAGAGGAAGATCACTGCGAATTTGAGATGAGATTTTTTTTTTAGACATTTTTCATTATATTCACTTTATATTAGATTAACCCATTTTTTGGCACTGCTCTGAACACACACCCTTCCAACCCCCCCTAAACCCTCCTGATGCTTATTACTGATGACTCACCATTGTAGTAAAGCGGTTTTTTGTGGGGGTAGCTCTTTGTGACCACCACAGCCATGATGATGTACTGGAAACCAGACAAAGCAAACACACTGGTGTCCTCCATGTTGGGTAGATTTTCTATTCCGAATACTGTTGAGTTGAGTGGGATATACCTAAAATCATAAAACAGATTTGTATAAACATAATTTGTAAACAGGATTCTAATTGGTCCCCAGAACTGAGACGGTTGATAAGGAAAAATGTTCCGATGGGAAATAAAAACAACCTCTTTCTACTGACCAGTCCTGTGAGGTGGTGATGAAGAGTGCAGCCAGCTGGCCCAGGATGATCAGGCAGCTGTGGATGAAGAGGCTGCCGAGGACAGGCAGGGCCATAAGGTTGGCTGTGGGTCTGATGGGATGCAGCTGGTTGCTGGGGCCCCCTTTTCCCATCACGATGGCCAGAGTGGTCACCAAAACAATGTCAAAGTACAGGAACTGCAGGTCAGCCACAGATGTGTTCATCTGGACAAACACAATAAGAAGTTGCATGTTAAAAGGTCTGCTAACCCTGCCTGCGGAGAACTGCATGCCTGTCGCGGGAACGTGCACAGTTACTGCTGAAATCACCGATATTATGACAAGGTTTGATGGAAAAATGTGGCCTTGTCTACACTGCTGCTGATATTTGTCTGAACAAGTATTTTCCCCTCAGTTTAAAACAGTGTTAATTTTGGCAGCTATTTTTGATTTAGTCTTAGTCTTAGTCTTTTGACGAAAATGCATTTTAGTTTTAGTCACATTTAGTCATTTTTATCCTTGTTAGTTTTAGTCTAGTTTTAGTCAACTAAAACAAATTCCATTTTAGTCTAGTTTTAGTCACATTTAGTCATTTTTATCCTTCTTAGTTTTAGTCTAGTTTTAGTCACATTTAGTCATTTTTATCCTTCTTAGTTTTAGTCTAGTTTTAGTCACATTTAGTCATTTTTATCCTTCTTAGTTTTAGTCTAGTTTTAGTCACATTTAATAGCCACATTAAACTCCTTTTCTATAAAAACATATAGCTGCAACCTAATAGCTTAAAAATATATATTTAGTTTTAAATGTGAAAACAAAAAGGGAGAGCAGGTCAGACTGGAGCCGGACACAGAAACTGAACATCGGTACAAACCAACTTCAGCTTCTGCTTTGATCAAAAAGCTGCAGCGCTGATCTCAGATCAGCTGAGACCAGAGAAACTCTGCGTTTTCACTGTTTCCATAGTTAAGAAGCAGTCAGTCACTGAGCGGCACGTGAACGTGCTCTGCTTTCACTGTGTCTCTCTGAGCGAGTGCGCGGGGCGGGGGGCGGAGCTACGGACCGGAGCGCTATCTGGGGCGCGCACACACACAGACACACACGCTCCTGATACTTCATGACGGCCTGATACGATGATGTTTTAAAAATTATTGTGACTTAGTCAACCACCAACATTTTCGTCTCGTCTCATCTCGTCAACGAAAATTAAAATAGATTTCATCATAGTTTTTATTTTCAAAGATTCGTTTTCGTTATGTCTTCGTCTCGTCTTCGTCATGGAAAAAAGGGTCGTTAACGATTATATTTCGTCATCGTCTTCGTCAACGAAATTAACACTGGTTTAAAAAAAAGTTTTCTCTGCCCACACAACCTTTTGATTTACGTAATATAGGTCTAGACTAGAACACAAAAATTACTATAATCGCTCAGGCAAGCATTTCAGACCAGTAGGTGACATCTTGATCACAAATCTTTCACCCAAAACAACTTGCTCTAACAAGTCCTCACCTTTGGTCGTTCCATTCCTCGCCCGTATCAAACTGGGCAGTGGGCCAACACACTAAACTGTATTTGTAATGGTTTCTTTTTTTTTCCGCAGGTCAAATCAGAAGTTTTCTTGTAGTGTGGTGTTTTTTTCAGTGTCTTGTGTCAGATCAGTAATCTGCTGCTCCAAGTTTCGACAGTGAGGGTGGCTGCTACTCACTGTGTGAAGGATGAGGACGGAGCAGAACTGAATGAGGCTGTACAGGGCCATGTATCTGAAGAGACAGAAGGAGGTGACCAGAGAACACCGGCCCTCTCTGCAGAGACAAGAAGCCAAAAGGTGTTGTTATTTCTTACACTAAAGATACTGTACCACAAACATAAGCTGTGTTGGGTTTCAAAGAAGTCATCACCATCACTTCCTCACCTGATGAGCAGCGGCACACAGCTGATGTTTTCGTTTCTGGAAGTGAAAGGTGAAGCAATCGAAGCTTCGGCTTCAGACAAGGAAACCCCCACATCAGCAGCTCTCAGGGCTCCACAGTCATTGGCCCCGTCCCCGCACATGCCCACCCGGTAGCTGCAGTGACAGAAGAGGAGCATTATAAATTCACTAAGAGCTGGTGTCTTATTTAAAGTCAGGTAGTAGGGCTTAGCGTTTGCCACAGTGGCAAGTCACTGACATAATGGAGCCGGATTCTACATTGGCTTTAGTATTCAGAAAAAAGAAATGTGTACATACTGTGTTGTAAATTCAGATTTAAATTAATACATTGCAATTGTTGCCCATCAATCAACACTTTTATAAACATGACAAAGTAAAAACATGTTTTTACATTTTTTTTTATATATATAAAAAAAAAAATCATAAATAAATACTGCAATAACTTTGATTCATCTCGCTAGCTTAAATTACTCTTAGGAGTTGTCTATTGCTTGATTGGAGTAGACTGTTCATGATGTTTGAACTCACTCTAGATTCTGCAGCTCCTTCACCAGCTGGGTTTTCTGGTCAGGAGTCATGCGTGCAAATACTGTGGTTCGCATCAAAACCTGAAAAGCCGGAACATCAAGACAAAGTAGAGTAATGTCTTTGTATTGACCAAACTATAATTTAACTTCTTTAATTTAATCCTTCTTCAGGTCACAGCTTGGCCCATTCTCCGAATATTTCTGCTAGGATTACACATCTTACATTACCTTTGGCAAATGCTCCGGGAAGTGGTCACGAAGCGCAGCAAAGGACTTGCCATTAATTGCCAAGTGATAACCAGACCACCCTTGGTACAGACCCTGGGAGAAGAGGTAAGAACGTCAGTAACCGCAACGTTAATTCATCCTGACAGTATAGAAACACAAGCCATGATGGTGATTTTATGTGCTAATGAGAAAACTCCTTAATTATCCAATATGAAAAAGCGGATTAGTAAACACTGATTTCCACAGATTGGCCTCTGAGGAAAAGACAATGATTCCTACTCAGTCTGATATGATGAAGGTCATCCACTCTAACATTCATCACAGAGAAGCATAGTTGTGGCTACAGTCAAAACTGCCAGGGACAGAAAGGCTCAAGAGAGACCTATGATCCGTGATTCTTCCCAGATGTTGACAACTGTCTTGAGGAGCGTGAGGACCAGTGCATGGCAGTGTTGTGTCTGAGCAGGACTAACCCACGTGTTGATCTCTACTGAGATTTCTGAAGCAGTTGTCAAATCGTCTTCCAGTGTGAACCTTAGCGTGGGCATGGACTGGGCAGTTTGGGGGGTGGCATTGACGAATATCACCCTCTCATCATATCCCACCATCCGGCAGCTTTTTGCTACATTTACTGCTGTCAAAATATTGTCACCTGTGTGAACAAAACATAATGATTAATTCAAAAGAAAATCATATGTAATCGGGAAACAATAGTTAATATGCATAGTAATAACCCTCATATCTTAAAATTAGTATCCTCTCAGTATCAGAATTTCTCTCACCAGTGACCATGACGCTGCGAAGTTGTGCCTGTCTCAGGATGTCGATTGCATCGGCACTATCTGGCTTCACCAAGTTCTTCATCATTAGCAAACCCAAGAACTGCATGTCCTTCTCTACCTCCTCTCTGTGGACAGACACAAGGGCATCAACCCACAGCTCATCTTCTATTGCTTAAAGAAAGCAAATAAAAATGTCTAGACATACAGACTGGGCTCTCACCGTTTAATGGTCCTGGGGTCAGTGTTGTTATCTAAGGGTTTATAGCCAAGTGCAAGAACCCTGAGGCCTTCACTGGAGAAGCTGCGTAGTTTGTTGGAGAACTGTGCCGGCACTATAAACAGAAAGAATTGCATTGAATATAAATGTCACAGAAAATTAAAGACACAAAAAAGTGTATTGCTATACTCTACATTTAGAGAAAGCCTGTTTGCTATTAATGATAAATGATGTAATACAGTCTTCTATATATATATTTACGCTTTAAAATGACTAGTTCACTTAAACATGAGAAGTAAAACATAAAGTAAGGCTCTCACTTAAAGCCTATTTAGTTATTATTATTATAAAGTTTCTGACCCGTTTCTGCTCGACAGAGGCTCGCCACCATCTCAGGGGATCCTTTAATGAAAGCGAATGCTGAGTGACCCCCGCCGACCACAGTGACCACACTCATCCTCTGCAGCGCAGAGGAGAAGGGAAATCTCTGAACAAGAGCCACCGCCTCACTGGTGGACTGAAAATGAAATATAAAAAGGAAAGACAAGAGACGAGAATAAGTTCTGCATTTCTGAAACCTTTCAGTTTTAAAAATTTCCTTGGACCAGGAACAATACACATGCCAAGTGTGAAGCTGATCAGATGAACATTTATTGAGATATGCAAATTAATTATAGACAGAGATTTCTGGAATTATTAGATGGACGGAACAATCAATGCAGGTTCAACAGTGTTACAGTGTTTGTTCAATTCAGCAACACAAAACTCCCAATTGTTGATGCCAGGGACACTCACTGTTCCTTGAGCTTGGAGCTGATGAGTCGGAGGTCTCATAACAGCCAAAACTTTGTAACCTCCAAACTCTGCATCCAACACCTTCCCATCTTCCTCAGGCTCCTGGAGGGTCTGGAAATTATACAGAAATATGGATGTTTAATAAATGTTATAATGGAAATTAGCTGTGAGAAGAAATCACACAGTAGGAGAGGGGAAATTAATCGCTTGAAGGGTGCAAAATCATTAAGTAGTTTTTATTATGTCCCAGAGGTGTGAACAAGAGGGAAACTGTAAAACCATTATTATGTTTAAACGGAATAGGAAAATCGTGTTTTTTCTAATTTGGGGGATTTGTGAGATTTCAATTTGTGTAAAATGCTAATTTTGGAGTAGAACAATTGTCAAGTGTCAAACCTCAATTCTGTTGGAGTACTGACAAAATGTGTTTGGTGCACCAACTATTCAAAATGAACAATTGCGCAAAGCTGGCATTAAAGAAACACTATGCATTGTTTTACATTAAAATAGCCGCTTCATTATTGGTTTTAATGGTAAATCGACTTAAACTAGGGTGAATGATGCTGCTCCTTACCCTAAACATTTGTTCTTACATGTTTATGTAGCTTTAATGATCAGGTTCAATCTCCAGCAAGCAGTAGTCCAGTGGGACCATACACAGTTAGAGCTCCAGGCGACAGATTGAGTTTTTTCTCTCAATCAAAAACTGCATTATCAGACACGGAGCCTGACAGAATCAATCACTATGTGTGGCTGCAGAGGGCATGCTGCTCAGTAAAATTTTACAGAGCGTTTTTTTATAGGTCTGGTTTGATTCAATGTCATCATGGTCACTAAATGGTTTTCAAGTTATACATTTAGGCAACATTCTGGAACTGCTCCTCATCTTTAGACCCTAACATTTACTCCTTTCATTAGATGATTTTGTAATTGTAACCAAAATATATAGCTCATTAGTGGAACTATATATTTTAGCAAAGACAGATATTGTATGCAAACTGTTATCTAAAGCCTTCAAATGATATCCAGTAAATAATATAAGCTTTGTACTATCATACCCAACCAGTGGACTCAATCATCTTGAGCTCCAGAGGGTCTCCAATGGGCTGACCTTGCATCAGTGTCACAGTGTGACAGCAGGCCAGGCCTGAGAGCATGGGCCCTGGGGCCAGGAATCTGGGTTCTGGAACCAGCTCTGAGAAATTGGATGGTCCCGCCTCCATCACTCCCCACACATCCAGACCTTCTTCCGTGAGAGTTCCTGTCTGATAAAAAGAAAAATCCCACTGATTCCATGACTGTTCTCCACATACACAGTAAACTTCAATTGATGGATTCTTCCTCACCTTGTCAAAGCAAAAGAGGGAGACCTTGCCAAAGACATTAATGCGAGGTGGACTAATGCAGAAAATGCCCTGTTTCTTCAGTCTTTGCTGGGCGTAGATGGTGCCTGTGGTGATGGCAGCAGGAAGGGCAGGAGGCACTGCAATGGTCACGATATCCAGGCACCTGATAACTAAATACCCCCAAGACACCTAAACACAGATCACAAGTCAGTGACATCACATAATGTTTGGTTGTCGTCCAGTAAAAAAATAAATCACAAGAACAGAAAACTGTTTACAGTCCATTATAGCTAAAACTTACATTGGCTCTGTAGAGGACAACAAAGTTGTAAATGGTGCCAATAAAAGCTGAAACAAAGGGGCAAACATTTTTTAATTAATGTTCAATAAACGTTTGGTCAAAGGATTGAAATAAATAAACTGGGAAATTCAGCTGCAGAGTTGCTTGTTCTTTTAATTGCACATGTTATGACAGTTACATTTAACTCTTTCCTTCATGCTTGAAACCTAATTAATCAAGTTGCTATTAAAGTTCTTACCCAAAGAGCCCAAAATGAGCAAGAATTTAATAGCATCTTGGTAGAAGCGGAAGTTGATTGGCTGAGGATATAAAATGGAGCTGACCAGGTTTCCCTTGGCTGTGAAAAACCCTGAGAATGAGAAAGAAGACTGAATTTGACTTCAGTAGAGGTCCTACGAAACAAGGAGGCTGGGGCCGTGGCCACAGAAGATGTGAAACTGCCTGAGACTACTGTTAAGAAACATGTGGCAAATTTTAGTGGAGAGGAAGTGATACTATACTAAATGCAGTCTCCTATGGAAACCATTCAACAGCTTTTACGAAAATTGAAACTAAGATTGATAGTCTGTTCGGTCAGAACCTGTTGAGAAACATCTGTCCCGAGTTATCCGATCACAAGTGGTCAGCGCAAAGCACAGGTCTGAGATGTTCTGGGACACATGTGGCCACATTCTTTTCACCGCATGAATGCAAATGTATCCTTGGCCAATATGAGGAACAACCTACCCAGCTGGTGACCTCTGACCCAGTATAGGGTCACAATCAATAAAAATGGTTTTACACTTCGCAGAGTCCATCGTCATTGTTTGTAGCCACAATACCAACACTGATCCCCACATAAGGATTGATACTTTATTCTACTTCTTAGCAGAACTGCATGCTGTGTATTTCTCACTCTCTCACTCATGACACCCCAGTAAACTCAGACTGGTTGAAAACAACATTTGGTCTTCGTGAACCGAAAAGACATGTGATTGTTTGCATCTCACTATAGGTAATTTAGGTAATACCTAATGAACAATGGCCACTAAATTATATATGGTTTGACCAGTAACTGATATCTCACTAAAACGTTACTGCCTCAGGTCACCAGTTTCACTACTCACCAGTGCTCGTCACCACAGCAATAGCACCGCCACTTCCCGCCCCGCCACCTTTGGCCTGAATGAGCTGGGTACCACAGAAGAGTGTGTGTCTGCGCTCAGTCTCTGAGCTGTACCTTCCCTCACCAGCCGGCAGTGGGGTTTTCAGTACCGGGACACTTTCACCTTGACACAGAGACAGATGACAGGTTCATACACCAGTAGATTTTGCAAAAGTTAACGTATGTTTTTACTTAATAAATCCCATGTACAAAATGAAAACTGACAACTGACCACAAGCAAATTGAAACTATTCTATAAACCGATTTTACTTTTTTTTTTTTGTTACTCTGTGATTTCTGAAAGAGTTTCAAGGGCCTAGTTGTTAAAGGAGAAAATTAACACAAAGAGGAGAAAATTATCTTATATCTGAAGTTATAAACATAGTGGCTCCAGTTATATGTTGAGGGTTGATGATCACCTGTGAGCATGCTCTCGTTCACCAGACACTCCCCAGCCAGCAGGGCAGCATCACATGGAAGCAGCAAACCTTCCTGAGGGATGATTAAACAGTCGCCGGGGACCAGCTCCACCGAGCTCACACACTCCTCCACTGAGAAACACACAATAGAGATAATGTCCTTGTAGACAGTGGATTTAATGCAGAATGACTGGGCAGAAACCGGATTCATCCCCTGGCTCAGCTCAGGTTGAAAAGAGAGCTAGAACAAATACGGATGCGTTGATAGAACTGTACTTTTGTTTTTGAGGATAAAGTTTGTTGTGCTGTAAAGCATCACGTTAAACATATCTCATACCAAAACTGTTAAACTGTATCTCAGAGATAATTCTGATAGAACACCTGAAGTTTTACTTCAAGCTTTCAGTACTGAGGAAAGGGGAACTAAAACATTAGTGGTTCAAGGTGCAACTACATACCAGCTACTACTGTCTAACATCTAAAACAACACCTGGTACAGTGTCAGTTAACAAATCAAAGCAAATTATGGTTATTATTATTATATGAAGCCAGGTTTCCAACAGAATTCCTTAAATAGTTGGTAGTAGCAAGGGTGAATGTGCACACATACAAAAGAACCCCCTCATGTGCGATAGATTCTGAGGGACAGGTACACAGACTAGAGAGTGAAAGAAAAGTTCTCGCACACGAGAGAAAACGACATTGATACCTCTTACAGGTTCGCACTGCAGCTGAAACTGAGGTCTGACTGTCTGCATGCCTAGTCACTTGATGGACAATGACCCTAAATAAACAGCCATATCCACACGCATCATTTTCTGAAACAAGAATTTGACATGCAAGATTTGCACTCACCTCCGGAGTTTCTGCGTATCGTAACATTTGTGACTAACTGGGCCATGTCGTGAAGTGTGAGGCTTTGCTGTGGGGTCAGGTAGCATAAAATTCATATAGTTCATATTAACAATAACAAAATAAAAACAATAATCTTAATATTAATATTAAGATTATTAAGTATTCCACAGGAGACTCACCTTACGTGTCTCATAAAGAGAGATGCTGATAGAAAGAATGGATAACAATAAAATACACATGGCGTAGTAATAATAATCGTCAATCATCCACAGGGTGATACTGAAGAACTGGAACACATAGAAAGGGTTGAGGACCTGAAGAAGCAGATAGAGAGCGAGAGACAATACTTATATTTGGAATAAAATACTTTGCACCACAACATCTGTAAAAGAAGGGATTTCCATCTCACCTCATCAAACAGCAATTTTATATAAGGTTTCACAGGCACATCAATAAGGTTGGACCCATAAATGCGTCTCCTGAAAGAATTCATGTTGTGTCACTACTCAGTAGTGTTCAATGAGATTAAACTACCCGCAGATTTCTCCATTTATGCAGCTCTTCCTACCTGAAGCTCTGCTCCAGGTGACTCAGGCCCTTTTGGAAGCCATACAGGTCTTTGCAGGTCCAGTCCTCATTGAGGACACTGCAGACAAAGATGGAAATGCTGTTAAATATATTCTAGAGTTGAATTTAACTGAAATTATCAATGTCCAGCATTTGAGAATTTTCATCCAAATATGCGGCATGAATCCAGTTGCTCTTTCTCTCTTTGTTCCCTCTTTTCCTGTTTCAATACCTAACACGAAGGAAAGCTCCTTTCCTGTCCAGCCAGACGTAGCGCAGCCCTTCAAACAGGTAGTAGCGTAGCAGCGTTTTCTGTAACATGAAAGAGGGACATATCAGTCTGGGAGAGAAGTACACGCTGCAATTTATTCTGAAAAACACACGCTTGCTCCTTACCTCCTCCTGGTACAGCTGAGCTGTATCTCTCCAGTCAGTGACCTCGTGCTCTACCAACAACTCCAAACTAAATAGGAAAAACATGACATAATTAACAGTTAAACCTGTTACTCAGATTCAGTCAATGCATTGTGATGAGAGGCTGAAGATGATGCTGTCAGAGAATAGAAACAGGGAGCTAACCTGCCATCCTCCAGCTCCTCTGTAAGGACATCCACGACATGCTGCTTACCAAAAATGTCCTGAGGGGTTAAGGGTACATAAATGTGTCTGTGAGAGCTGGAAACAAGGCACTGACCAACCAAGATAGCAAGCATCTCATGCAGCTTGTGCTGTAGTGAGACAAAAACATGCTACAGACACAGTCCCTTTTTCTTCTGGTACTAACATCTATGTTGGGTGATAGACGTCACACGTGATAGAGAGATCTAAAGCATAGTGTAAAACTAAGTCACAGATAAAATATATTCTTCATATATATATATACAAAAATTACAAGTTCACATTGTGAAAACTAACAATTAAGAGCATGTTTTATAACAGATAGGAAAGCTCAGTCTAATCATTTATGATCAGGCAAAAATGTGGGACAAAGTGACTCGCAGGTGAGGTGCAAGTCAAATCTAGACAAACGTAGGATCTGTATTAACAGAAGTATTATATTTACTCACTCTTATTAGCAGAACATGTGCTAAAGCCAGAGGGCAGGAGTTGCAGCGTGCGAGGATGCCGAGCCGTGGGCGCCAGTGGATCAATATATAGAGGAAACCTAAGGACAGCACGGCAGCCAGATGAAACATCCACATGCGCCAGCGCACAAACCTATACCCCTGGACGTCCTGGTGAGGAAAAGGACAGTCCATTACGATTCAAACAGCGTTTCAGTTCAGAGTTAAAAAGATACATTTCCATAGACCTGTTAGCATATCAACTCAGATGTTACATGATAAAATAAACTACTTCCTCAAGCCAGATTTGAGCAGTGGCTCGGTTTAACAGCTTAGAATTAGTGATGTGTTGTTCACAAATAATCCGATCTCTTTTGTAAGAAGAGAGGGAGCCAAGCCGTTCCTTTTATAACTGTATAAACATTCTGCTGCCCTAAAGCCACGTCACTGCCTCTGGCGTTAACAGTGAGAACAAAGATTTCTGTTGTTGAGAAGGGAACGGGGGACTTGTCATTAATTACACTGACATGGCATCAAAATTAGCACCAAAATTAGCACCAAAATTAGAAGTACAAGTTTTATAAATGCAGTTAACTCCACAAAAAAAGTCAATACTCAAAAATGATTCTCATCCAAATCTTACCCTATCATATCATCATGAAAATGATTATTTCACACATAAACCAGCCCCCTCCAAAAAGAACGATGAGCCGTTTCTTTGAGCGGCTCTTGGAAAGGAATGAAGTCATAGGATCCAACTCCTTTGAAAAGCAGAATCGCCCATCACTACTTACCATGTGCGAGTCAGGGGAGAGAAGGGGGTCTCGTGGACTGGGTGAGGGGAGTCCGCTCTGCGGCTCCGACACACTACCTACAAAACAAGTTTACAGGTTGTTAACATCAACCGTCCCTCTCATTCAACACTTACATAAACCAGTAAGCACATCCCACCTCCTGATTCAATATTGACACGGATGGCTAAGCTCTAGTTGATCAAAGTTGCAAGCTTCTCTAGCACGTTTCGGATCATGTCAAATATATGAACTTTATGTGAACTCATTATTTATGTTGTCTGTGTTGTCAGACCAACATTAAACTTCACAGCACTACATAGATACTCTATGTCAGTGTGGTAAAAACAGTAGTTTCATTGAAAAACTTCATGTAAAAGAAATACAAGCAATGAAAGAATGTACTGCTGTACAGATGGTTCATATTTGGATTCTTCAGTATAATTCACCTTTATCAAATTGATGATAGTGTTATGCAAAGCTGATTTATTTATCTCAAAACCTTGAACAACAAGTGATTATTTTCAATGCATATTATTATTTTGTGTCTGGTTGGTTTATTTTCAACATATAAATAAAAGACTGAAGAAGTTAAAAAAAAAACGGTGTCTTCATCGATCTGCTTGTGAGCTCATATAGAACTGTCCAGAGTAACTCTGGTGGATTAAAAGAGGACAACACACACACCAGTCACGAAACACAGCTGATTACAACACGTACTCTTTCAGCGCCAATAAAACATTATCTTTACAGGGTTATAAGAACCGTATATATGTCCTGAAGTGTTCGTTTGCCTTAAGTTCTTTTTAATGCTTCTCATTAACTGTGTCGATAACTCAGGAGATAACAGGACGTAAAGTCCGGTGGTAAAACCCATTGTTCACCTAAATCGAATACTCACTTCCGGTTCCCAGGAAAGTACAAAACCAACTTCGTTCATGGCCGACCACTCAGGAGGAAAAATCTGAACTCAACATCAACACGACACCGCCAGTTTAAAATAAGTATATCCCAGAAAGGTTGACGTTATCTGCAGGATAAATGTCAGGGCAGAACTTTTATCTACCGCTGCGGATAAGAATCAACCTGCGGTTCTTCTACTGCTCCTCCAACTTCTGTCGCTCACCTGAGAACAGCGCCCCCTGCGTCTCATACCCGACACATGCCTGATGAGAACCTGCCAAATAGTGCTCCACCACTCACTGATGCGCAAACTGACTTCAGTGAGCTGCGTTGTCACCTTAAAGACTTTTAAACTGATGGAAGAGCCTGGATTGGTTACAATCTAGGAGATGAGGCATCGTGATGATAATGCATATTCAGAAAGTCTTACTTTCTTAAGATAACAGTATAACATCCAAATATTAAAAAAGTATAATTAGACAGACACAAATCAGAAACCATAAGAGTGCTTATAATCAAGTAGTTTAAATGTCATGCCTGATTACCCTCAAACACTCCTTTGTGATTATGTTATTGTTCGCCAACAACATTACAATTTCATAAACACATGGATTTATAATATCCACAGACAAAGTACAGTGTGTGCACAAGTTGTGAATCAGCTGTAGACATATATACAACTGTGTAATGCAACTTTAAAAGGCTGCAGTATCACTTTTTGGTACAAGTAGCACAACCAACTCTGACAATGAATAAACCAACGTATAGGGCTTGTCAACAAAGAAGCAACAATACACTCTTTATCATCAATAAATATTTTAATATAAGAGTTTGATTTTTTGTAAAGGACACCATGTTTGTTCATATGCTTCACTTTTGTATGGACGTCATAACCTGCTGGTACTTGTTGTGCTGGATAGACATGAAGCCACACAGTACATTAACTGTTTCATCGGTTTTGTTATTGTATACATCATTGAACTGAGTCAAGTAGAGTTTTATGGAGGCTGAGCAATGCTGCATTCACATGTACCTTTGAGTCTACTATTCCCCGAACTGGGAGGATGTTCCTCAGACTTGGGTGATGTTCATGTGCTTTTAGTGGAAACGACATGGATACTAGAAAATAAAAAGGTGTGTTTTTTTATTTTTTTTATTTCACAAGTTGATTCCAGGTTTAACTTTTTTTGTATATGACTTTTTAACAGAGTGAATAAATACTCTCACAACATGGACAGCGTTAAACCGTCACATCCTATTATTAGAAATTAAATGTTGGTTAAAAAATGTTTAAGAAACCCACTTAATTAAGTAAATTAAACACAATTAATTAAAAATATCCAATATTTAATTTTGTCTTCAATTTTCTGCATATAGGAGTTAAAAAAACTGCTTTTGACTTTCCAGGTTGTTAAGATTTGAGGGGTTGGTCGTGTGAATTATTTTACTTTTCAGATTAAGCCAACATCACTTGAATACGATTTTTCTACAACATAGTATCGGTTATCCCTATAAAATGTAGATTAATACGTTTGCCATTTTCTGTGCCAGATTACTTGGAACATACATTCACACTGCATGTGAATGAATCTGCTCACTGGTCTACATCTTTGCTTTTGTATTGATAGTACTGTTGCTTCTTTGTTCTTGTTATTATTATTTGGCTTAACACTTTATTGTTAATATGATGACACTCATAGGTAGTCATATTCTTTTCAACAACATTTTGAAGTGGTCTTCAAAATATGCCTGCTGGGTTTTCTGCCTCCCCCTGCACTATTTATTGTTATTTCTAATTTCTCTGTGTTTATTTATTTATTTAATTGGTTTTAAATAAAAAAAATATCTAAATGACTTGGAATGAAACCACTTGTATTTGACAGTAATCAACCCCATGCACAGCAGTGTATTGTTAATGTATTTTAACTTTCAACTGATTTCAAGTAACCAATTCATTCACATACCACACCTACATAGACCCAGAGTCAAGGCATCAGCATTATGGGACTTTAAGTTACCCTTTGTCCCAGGCATCAATCAATAGCCCTGACGAAATCCACAAGTACTTATCATGCATTTCAAAATAAGACTTTATGGGCCCTGCTCTGTTTCAAGCGCAGAACTGATCAAGCTGGAGAAAATCTGTTTCAGCTTCATCCTAAATATAACACTATCAAGCCAAGTAAACTGTCCCTCCCGTCAAAAAAGGGAAATGACTTGGAACAGATGTGAAGAGATAGTCATCTGAGCTGAGGATGCGAAACAACATGTCCCTTACACACTCATCTGTTTCTGTGTGCGGCTCTGTTAAATTCTAGTGTGTGTGACTGTTGCATTTGTCATGGCAGCAAAAGTCAAGATAACTAAGAGAAGGACTCGTGACAGCTGCAACATACATGTACTGGCTGCAGACTGATGGATCCTGGACACTTCTCAGACAGATATACTCACGTAGGACATTTGAGATCTGCTCTCCTATCAATACTTCTATATTGAGAATATATCAAAAGACTGTGTGTGGACAGCCTGATCTGTTGTGAGGGGTTTGAAGCATCAGTTCAGCCTCAGCTCTTAGACAAATCTCTATATATGTTAACACTTGAGGTTGCTGAGTAATAAAGAAGAGTAGCCAGAGGAAGTGGAACATTTAGTTTCCCTCTGTGAGCTATGATCAACTCGAAGCCAGGACAGGTTGATCAGAGCCTTTTTTAGCCAAATGTTAGCAAACACATCTGTGTAACTTAAAGGTTAGTCAGCGTTTTTTGTGGATGAAACGGCTCGTGAGCTGAGATTTTAACGCTCTTACCACGTCTGTCCATGTTTGTGGTCACGACGGCAGCCTCCACATGATCTTGTTGTGTGAATGAGAAGCTTCTTCTTCACACTGAGCTTCTGAGAAACAATGTATCTGCCCCGGTCTGTGAGCTGCTCCTCTCTACGGAAAGACAGGGAGACCAAAACAGTCACAAGCGCGCCCACGTGTGGAGACACCACCAGGCTGATCAACGTTTGGTCACTGATCAATTCAGCTGACCGGGCCACACAGCTGCGTGTTGCAGGCTTTTGGGCATCGCGGGAAGGATAAATACGTCACTTCCTGCGTCACGCGGCGCTCGACCACCCCCACTAATCCATGGTCCACGCCATCAAGTGTAGACCACTAGGTGAACATTTGATGTAAATGGAATAAAAGGTACTAGACAAGGCTTACCTCCTTTTGCCAGTAGGTGGTGCTATCACTATCACTACATACAGACTAATAGATCTGTTCAGGTTAAAACAACTCCAGATCGTATAAATATTTCACCTTTGCCACAGTCTAAGACATTAAAGGAATCTGTGACCACTGACACTGTGACATTAAAGCAAATGAGCATAAAAGTATAACATGTCACTTCCATGAGACAAACTTTTTATTAACTTTTAATCTCCATAGAGTTGAGATGACAATCACCGACTTTAAATGGCCACTTAATTCAAAATGGCCGACGTCCCGTTCGGTCTAGCATATCGATCCAAGTGGGTTTATTGTTTGTGATAAAATGACACATTTCACCACAAATTTGTGTACATGTCGTTCGATCTTGTCATGTAGCCTATGTCCAGTTTGGAGTTAATTGGACAATGTATGTCCGGGATACGACCTCATGTTTTGATGGTGATTCATCCAAATTTGAGGCAACGCCACGATCACACCGTGCGACGAAAACCAAAAATTTGAGTTAGTTTTAATCTCCAAGGAGACAAGATGAAACTCATCAAATTTGAAGTTGATCCTATGAAAGCTCTATGAGGAGTTCATTAAAATACACGTGTAAAACAGCCAAAATGGCCAAAAAATCCATAACGGCCGACTTCCTGTTGCATTAATCAAATTTTGTAAAGATGACAGACAGAATTGCTACATTTCAGGGGGCGCTGTTGAGCCATTTTGCCGTGCCCATTTCAAATTACTCCAGAATACGTGCATTTTCATTGGGCCTGACACACCGGCGAGGTTTGGTGAGTTTTCAAATGAGTTTCTTCGAGTACGTTCAAGCCGTCAATAATGCGATTCATTTTTCCTGAATAATCAAACGAAAAGCAATAGAAATCCTGCTCTTCCCCATCTCTACCATGTATGTCTTGTTTTTAACTGACATATTTGTTATGTTACTATTGAATGTTAATACTCAGGAATTCAGGATGAGGTGATCAGATTTCTATTTGATACTAAATCCAGTCAACCCAGCCAGCCTTTGTGTTTACACTTTGGAAATTTGTGTGGGAAGTTGGGAAGACTTTTTTTGTTGTGTGCCAGATATTATGTTTCAAATGGAGGCTCTATTTCCAATTCAGTATATTTAAGAAACACTAAAAATTTTCATAACACTTTCACAGAGGAATAAACAATATGAAAGAAGGCTTCACTTAGTAAACCATGGAGCCCTGCCATTGAGTGAGCATGAAACAGGACGGATCACCTGAATGGAATGCAGCCATCATTTTTGTCTTGGTGTGCTTTTCTTACCGTCAGAAAATAGAGACAGCCGCTCTTTGAAGCTGCTGAACAAAACATGTTATTCATTCACAGGCTGGGGAAAGAGGGCTCTCACATATAAAGCCATTGATAGCTCAATTTCATTTTGATGCTCTGGCTAAATGTCACGCTTGAACTTAGCAATTGTTAATGTATTTAGCAATGCATTGTCTCCACTATTACAACCATAATTTGCGCTGGGAAGGCAGCCTCTAAGCACACATGCTACATCTTGTCTTAAGGCTATATGATTGTATTTTGTTCTCGTTGTAGCAACATTATTGCTATGACGACATTCACATTGACTTGCAATGACGAAGTAAGGTTTGTGGTATGATGTTGTAATTAGACAGCCCATTCATAATCTTTGAGATGCGTTGTCTTATTATGATAGCTGTTCATTTTCATTTGGATCCATTTTCAACTTTTTACAGTTTGCAGTGGTGCCTGGTTGAAGGAGGGTAATCCAGATAATTCTCTCCAGAGCAACATATTTCCCCTCAGGGACCCCATGGTGCTTCAAGGGCCTCTCACCTGGAGGCTGTGCCCAGAAAACCTCCAATAGAAAAATCAGCTCAACCTGCTGAGCTCCTTATTAATTTACTTCTCTATCTCTTTTAAGTGTAAACCCAGACAACTTATTGACGAAATAGATTTCTGCTGTATGTATTCACAATCCCATTCCATCACAGATCATGACCATAAGTGAGGGTTGGTTTATAGAAGCACTGGTACGCTAGTGGGGACTTTTGGACATAGAAACAATTTTTTTTTTATTGTAATGTAAGTGGCAAAGACAATTGAAAAGTACTGTGTTCTTTCCTCATTCAAAAACATAGGTTTGACATCCATAATGAGCTCAGCACATCTTTAATGAACACATGTACAAATATGTACAATCTTAATAAGATATTTGTGAGTAATAACAGTAATATCGTTTTTTTCACCAATTTACACAAATAGCAGATATGTGGTCCATGCTCCATCACTCAATATTTTGCTTGAGGCTCCATCACCTTTTTCTAACACATTCCTGTTTCCTTCTGCCTCACAATCACACTCATTAAAATGATGAAAGGTGCTTCTCTGCTCTTCGCCTGTTAACTTATATTGAGGTATTCTTCGTGGATCTTTAGTGGGCATGCTTTTCACGATGCTGCTGCTTTCTTCTCTTTGTAAGTCGCCATCATTTTCTTGATCTCTGCAATGGCCTTTCCTGGGTTGAGTCCCTGTAAAGGAGTGTGACAAACAGACTGTGAGAAACTGAAATTCTATTAACTCTGTATTACTGTGTGTGTGTGTGTGTGTCTGCCTATATATACCTTGGGACAAGTCTTCGTGCAGTTCATGATGGTGTGGCAGCGGTAGAGCGAGAAGGGGTCCTGCAGTTTAGACAGACGTTCCTCAGTGAATTCATCACGGGAGTCAATCATCCAACGATACGCCTGTAGGACAGTAAACAGTGTATTCTTTACTGCATCAGGAAAATATGAATGTTCACAGTGATAGAAATGCTGGTAAACTACAATTCATGACACAATATCATGTTGAACTCATTACTAAAGTTGTGTTTGCCTGGACTGTAAATTGTGAAAATATTGCCAATGTTAACTTCCATTATTTGATATGAAAGTAACAACTCTGGGTCACTTATGGTAAAACCAATGAAAGCTGAGTATTAGTTTTTCTAAACTGGTATTTTATTCTTGTTAACACATATAAATAGTCTATTATTGGGACACAAATCTCATAGTTAAATGTGTTTTATGCTGCTTGCTGACATGCACTGAGCATATTCTCCTGCAATGATGCAGAGTTGGTAGCTCGGGCCATTCTCCGGAGATTTTTGTGCCAGCTCCCTAGTAAATGTGTGGAGAATGTGAGCTCCTGTAAGAATACAGCAGGAAAATGGGAAGAATTCACTCCGGGCGAGTGTTTGATGATGTTTCCGACACACACTAAGAAATAAAAAAGCCCCTAAAAACCTAACAAATTACCTTATCAAAGCAAACAGGATGTAAAAGAGTGTGTGAAATGCAGAGTCCGGAGAATTGTCAATTGTTGCACATTTTACGGAGTTAGTGTCTGAAAAGATAGATGTTCTCGGACTGTCTTCAACCCACCTGCATCAGTACGGCAGGTCCCAGGTATTTGTCTCCATTCCACCAGTAGCTGGGACAGCTGGTGCTGCAGCAAGCACAGAGGATGCATTCGTAGAGGCCGTCCTGTTGGGTAAAGTACCACAGGTTACTCTGAGTCACTGTGGTGTTTTACAAAACGCCATAATACTATCGTAACAAATGTGGTCCTGCTACATTTCATTGTGAATGTAACACACCAGACAAGTTAATGAAAGACAGGTCAGCGCAGCTGTTATTTGCCAGGGCCAAGATATGACGACACAATGGCTGCCCACTGGTGTGAAACAAGCTGGTTTATTTACCAGTTTTTGTCTGTCCTCCACCGACTGGAAATACTGCTCCTTCCCTTCTTGAGCTTCATCCTTCTTTTTCAGGTAGGGCTCAATGGATTTGTATTGTGCGTAAAAGTTGCTCATATCCTGGTGGGAAATTTACAAACAAAAGTCATGACCGACATTAAAAATACAATGTTCTAAATATGAAATATTCTGTTTAAATGCATAAAAAGTTTATCGTCATTATGCTCTAATGTTAATGACAATCTTCTAGAGCAATTTCAAATATGGCCATTGCGTATAACTCTTTTTCTCCTCTTGCAGTACTTACAGGCACCAGATCTTTGACCACATACATGTGTGGAAGTGGGTAAATCTTGGTTGGTTTGCTGGTGTTTGCGTCGATCTTATTAAGACACGCCAGCGTGTTGCCTCCATTAATGTTCATGGCACATGAGCCACAAATACCTGAGGAAACAACACATTCGGTGGGTCAATGAAAGATGAAACAAAGGGTCATGTCTCCATGTTTCATTTGCTTTGTTAAAGGTTGAATGCAGGTGATTTTAGTTTCTTACCCTCACGGCATGAGCGTCTGAATGTGAGCGTGGGGTCCATCTCATTCTTAATCTTAATGAGGGCATCCAGAACCATTGGGCCACATCTGTATTAAGAGGAAGAGGTCAATAAGTTAGGACATGTGCTACACTATCATTAAAAAACTAGGATCCAGCTTAGTAATGTTTTAATAATAGACCTGGTCATGATTTACCTGTCTAAATCAATTTCATAGGTCTGCATTCGGGGTTTGTCTCCGGCACTGTCGGGGTCCCAGCGGTAAATCTGGAACTTCTTGATTCTGGGTTCAGTAACCGGAGCAGCTGCTGTCTGAACTGACCGCCCCATCTAGATCACAGATAAGGAACAGAAGCAATACATAAGACTCAAACCCAAGTATCAATTAAGAGTTATGAACAAAAAACATAACAATGTTACCAAGCTGCAGGTCATACAAACTAACTGCACATCGACACAGCACCTACAGTCAAACACAAATATCCATATACTCTATACGGCTGCACATGTTGTATAATGTAAGAATTTTGACAAATTGCATAACCTTTATCATAAAAAGTCTTATAAAAAGAACTTCCATTTTCTATTTTAAAAAGTATAAATATGTTATATTTTATTGTAGCTCTTACTACTATAAATATACAATTACTGATAATATTGTGTGTATTTTCTTATTATTACTCTACTTTATTTTTCTCCTTTCTCTACTACTTCCTTGTGCTGCTTTGTAAATGTCTTCCTCTATAGAGGACAAATACATGATATCTAATCATATCTTATCTTAAGGCTAAAATTAAGCACATATCCTGTCAAACCAGACTACTTAACTTGTAAGGTTACTTCAAATAATTTACACAACAATGACACTAAATTTGCATTGCTCATTTCTAAAATAACCCAAAATGAAGAGACAAATGCAAAAGAACAGCATGAGATCTGAATACCAAGATAATAAAAAGATCATGATGTTCTAAACGTCTGAAAATAAAACAGATTAATGGAGGCTCACTGTGATAGCATTACTCGGTATTATTACACGTTATCATCTGGCCAGTTATTGAGTAGAATCACAGACAATTTATATACACCGAATCCTCGTATATATAAATACTGTGTGCTCTGTTTGCATAAGAAGGTATTGAGTCTCCCCCTAGTGGTAGGTTGGGTGAACTGGCTTGACGGTGTTACATCACGGTGATATCTCTGATTACTTAACTGACTTTACAGGACAATGAAAGACGAACTTTAACACAACAAGATCGACATTTCTGCTCAAATAAAAGAAATATTAATATATATATGAGGTTTAACTGCTTAGATAAAGGTCCAGACCTGCTTTATCAGTCTTTAACATGAGGTAGGAGCTGCACCACAGCTCGGCTCATACCCGATGGAGAGGTTAACTCCTCAACATGCATTGTGATGTGTTCAGTGTGGAATGTAAACACTTCCACTACATTACTTCCCAGATCAGTGTGTTGCTGTATGTCCTCTGACATTCACACAGAGACACACACACACACACAAACGGGGTGTGGGAGCAAGGTGTGTAATCACAGGTCGTTCACATTGTCACACACTCTTTTAGACGATGATACAGTGCAGGGTAGCCTACAATAGGATAAATGGGGCCTACGTTACCACTAGAACCCCAGTTGTTAACACAACATTTGTCAGAGTTGCCATCAGGATGGTGTTTGTTGTGAATGATGTTGTACTCACCACCATGACGCCACAGCTCCTGGCAACCAGAAGATTCCGACTCAGGGAGACACAGATCGCCGACATGTTGAAGACTGGATGTGTTTGTCTGACTAAAACAGCCACAGGAACACAATAAATACACACGCACACACACTCAACTGCCTGTTGTCTATACTACCCTTGAGGTGAAGCCCCGCCCTCTGCCTGCGTCACCAACGTTGCCTTCACGATCTACCGCTGAGCTCACACCTAACACACATGTATCCCGTAAACAACAGTTCCGCCGCCGGAGTGGAGCGAGAGCTAAATGAGATTTGGTCATCAACATGGTACCTGTCATATGTTTTATCACCATTTTTATCAAAGTAAGTTGTAAATGAATACGTCGTCTAAACGCGCACAGATTTACTGTCCGACAGCACTTGAAGGCACCATGTGCAAGAGACTCTTTCACAACTCTCATTGCTGTGAACCAGGGTCAGTTACATACACCTATACACAACTTAACCTACAGTGCCATGCTGCAAGTGTGATTTAGTAGCTGGAAAATTATAGTGTTTTTCATTTACCAGTTGTTCTTATTTGATGACTGAACTTAATAAATACTGATAGTAATAATAATAATAATAATAATAATATGCTGGCATGTTCCATATTTCTTATACTCTACAATGACCTCTGAGTGACCTCTCATTTCTTTGGAAAGCACTTCTTGTGTAAAGGGAAAGTTCAGCCAAAAATGAAGATTAGCTCATACTCAAACACTTGGGTTAACTATCCCTTTGAGCCAAAGAAATTCTGATTCTGATACTGTTTAGCACTACTAGTAGTAGTTTATTTTTTCATAATCAATCAAAATGTCTTCATTCATCTTCTCATCTCACTTATTAGCATTGGTCATAGTGACAGGTCTCCGATGTGACTTTATGATCATCTGCTGCTGTGTTCAGACAGACTTAACAGATATACAGTATATGTGATGATGAACCCAGGTAACAGATAAACCTTTGGAACACTCACCTGAAACTTACATCTGAATGGAGCATTTAATAAATCTTTTTAATAATAATCAATTCCTCCATGAGGACAAACAAGGAATCTGTTCAGAAGTAAAAGTATAAATAAGCCCAAATGCACCCTTGTGTGCACATAACTTGTCCACTCATGATGCCGTGTAAAAACTATTTTATTATCCTACTTAAAGATGCAGTAGGATTTGTGCTGCTCCATAGTAAAGAACGACCGCTATATATCTGCAGGGATCAATAAGGTTGCTGACCGGTACCAGTGACTCAGTGATTACATGACTCTCTGTGAGATTTGTGGCCCACAGCATAGAGGCCCAAGCCAGCAGAGTTTCAAGACATTCAGAAAATAATACTGTTATTGTTCTTAGGATTGTATACAACAATTATTGTAAATATCAATTCATTATCATTGAATATCAGTTATTAATTATTTCTTGATTAATCAATTATTCATTTAGTCTATAAAATACAAGAAATGGTGCAAATGTGTTCCTCAGCCAAAGGTGACATCTTCGATAGTTTTATTTACAATAAAATGTCAGAAACTCCACCTAGGCCCAACAGTCCCATTAAATTAAATTAGGCTGCACCTAATTTCACCCTCATATCAGTCCCAAAAAAACGCCTTTAAAAAAAAACAAAAATTATCAAGATCCATTTAAAAATGATGAAAATGATGAAAAATGCCCGGTCTTGCAGTGGAAGGGCTACAAAGTGTGAAAGTGGAGTTTATTGTTAAATCTTTCTACACCACAAAAATGGCAAAATATATAAATACTATCTTGAGATAGACAGTATAAGTACACAGAATGTGCTTAATAACACTCTTCAGCTACACAGAGGAAACATTGAGGAAAAAACGAGCATATGCAAAAACATTTTAAGGGGCTACATGTACGTTTTCTTCTTGTAATTTTCTTCTTTTACTTTAAAGATTTTTCACAGGGTTGGAAACGCAACGACAGTGGTCACCCTGGGTTTGCAACTAAATTGAGCATGCTAACTGGCTAGCCCAAACCCAGTCAACTCATCTCTTCACTTTTGAATTGGGGTGTCCAGTTTACCCTGAAGGTGAAGTGCTCAAAGGGAATATTATAACCTTGAATATTGTAAAGGCAACAGTGGCTCAAGCTTTTGGCATGTGACCATCACCACCATCTGCTCAAGAAATTACACACGAGACAATAAACAAGGTACAGTTAATAATGAGTCTTCCATTTTATTAAAATGATCTCTTTACAGATAATGTTGATCATAATTAATTTTTTTACGCATTAATGCATGGGGTTTACATAATTACAAAGGAACTGTATCTTTGAATCACTTGAATCCAGCTTTAGCTTGGTTTGATAATAAACCAAGCTGATTTAAAGTAGGCCAAATCCACAGTGCTGTCAGGCATGATAATAACCACATAGTTATTAATATCTGCTTCTTTTCCTCCCAGCTACAACGGAACATGAAACGGAGATGTGACGATGAGTGATTGGTTTGACGCGGAGGCCAAAGTTTGTGACCCGGTGGAGCAGGAGGATGTGAACCTGATCCCGAAACAGATCTGCCTGAAAGCTGTTGAACGCAGGCTAACTATCCTTGAATCTATAAGGTAAAGGCGGAATGACTTTCCACTCTCCTTAATCCTCAGGGTAACTGGCATGTTATCGTCTGCGATCGCTCTTAGCTGTAAGTAGCTGTTAAACAAAAACCCCAGAGGGCGGCAGTGAGTGTCGCTGCCACAGTGAAGGCAGTCAAGGTTTTTACTGTGTTTTTATTTTCCGGGAGAGGATGACAGGAGCAGTGTTTGGTGGGAAGGATTCTGAGATTTCATCTCTGACTGGATCAAACTCACAGCCACAGGTAAACCCATATCAGACCTGTCACACTTTGACCACAGGAGGAATGCAGAGGATTGTGGGAGATGGTGGTCTTCATAATTGATATAATGTTCATTAGGTTTGAAAATGTCAGTTTTTTTCCCCCCACAAAGGTCACTGGGTTGGCCCTGGTGACAGTAGGAGTGTACTCTGGCAGGAAGGCCACAGCGGCGACAGGGCGCTCCTTCAAGGCTCGTAAGGCCACACCAGTCTGAGAGGCCTCCAGGTGGTTAACAGCTGCAATGGCCATGAAACAGCCAATCAAGGTCAACCTAAGGGGCGGATCCAAGCATGGAGCCAGGGTTTTTGCCCTTTCCTTATAATAAATATGACAATTAGTTTAAAATTATTTTTCAAAGTTAATTGCAGTAAACAATGGGATAGAACAAGGAACCATTTTCAAAATGTATTAAATTATGTGTTTCTTGGCTCAAAGCTAAAGAGTTAACAGGAGGCCTGAACAAGGAATGACTTAATTGTGCCGGTTATTGTGGCCATTTTATGGCCCCTGATTAAAAAAAGTAGATCCAAATTTTCATGTTGTTATTATTTATTGCTTAGTCTTTAAAAACCCAGTTCACATCATTCATACTGGAATGAAATATGCTTCAATAATAATGATGTAGTTTTTGATATAAATATAAGAATGATTTCTACATAGGGATTAATTGGTTTATTGAGATATTTTAAGAACGACATTAGAGAGAAGTGAAGCCTGTAACAGCAAAAAATGCATTAAATATATTTATTTTTTGACAAGAAATAGCATATATTTAAGCATATGTGTATTTACTCTCCATCCTCTGCAGCACTTACTGATAATCCTGCCAAATGAACTGCATTGGAGAGAATTTCAGAATAGCCTAAAATAGAAAAATCATAAAAAAGTTTGCAAAACATTTTATGGCCCAGACAACACAACAATAAACGAGGGACTTTCACTTAATCTTTTGAGCATCTTATGAGCTGCTCCTCCGGTGTTCCTCCCTAACGTCTGTGCATTTCTTTTGTTTCTTTTCTTTACTGACCAAGTCTTTTCTCATTACCCTTCAGGAACTCTTCCCTTTTTTTCCAGGGTGGACTATGTTATCATGACAGGTGGAGATGAGGCACCCATGGGGCATTATGCTGTTACTGCGATGCACAATCTGTTTGAGTGCACTAGCACCAACAGGCGAGAGTCCAGGGCACTTTAGATTGCTCCTTTAACACTCACTGAATTACCACTCTAATTCTGGCTATTAAATGTTGACTCTGACCGTTCAGTAATGTAGACATGTTACATTACATTACATGCAGCAAATCATTTCACTTAACCCTTACATTATAGGCCTCAGATAAAATGGCAGTTTTTAAGGTAATTGGCTTTGGTCTTTTCAACTGCAGCCTCTTGCTGTTTGCAGATGGAGCCACAGCGTTCCTGCTTAAGAGAGCCACAGTGATTTCAGCTGCATTGCCATCCATATGGTGATGATGCCCTGTGGTTTCAGCAAATATCCATGAGTCATGAGTTTTGCATCGCAGGAGGAAGTCTGCGAGGACCTCGGAGCTATACCTTCCATGCAGTCCTCTACCGCTCCGGGGAGCAGAGCAACAAGTTGATGTCTTTCATTATTCACTGTGCATGGCTGCACTTGAAAAGGTCATCGCCATGACTAAAAAGGTCACTGGCCAGGTCCTAGTAGTCTCGTGCTGATTTTGTCCAGTAACCAGCCAGAAAAGTTCAACTGTACCAATAAAATTGCATTAATTACATATGAAACTACACATTACCAGGTCTGGAGAAGAGGGGAAACTTTTGTGCACAATTTTGCAAACATGTGCTGGGTCCTACCAACACAGGGAGACAGTGAGTATATAAGGATATTATTTTAATAACGTCTACTGTTTCTGCACCATAGCAGAGGGGATTTACCACTGCACAGGAGAGCATTTGTCCCAAGAGGTAGCCTTGCAAGCTCAAGTTGCATAATTGTGGGTTTAATGTATTCAGTCCTGAAACCAAATTGATATCTGTATAACCTATTGCGTTCATGAAAAGGTCTTTTAGTCCTAATGAAGTAGTGCACACCCAGCAGAGTGCACCGACGAGTTCAAACCAGATAATCAATGATAGGGAGCGATTTAAGCAGACGGTACTGTACTTACTGTAAAGACCGGGCTGGAGGCTGAACAGAGGTGTGCATAAATTGAAAAACAAGCTGAGTGAATAGTTAGCCATGAAATATCAATTAGGTTGTGGAATGACAGGTGAAGTAGACCAGCCTGTTTACTCAAAATATGAATCTACTCTATGTGGAGCTTTGATCGACTCAAGAGCTGATGATGCCATCAGGCAGCATGCACAGAAAATAGATGATGGAAGCAGGTGTAAGGAGGTTGACAAGGTCAGTCCTCCTCTCTAAGGAAATGGTTTCAGGACTCAAAACCCGGGAGACTATAAGTCCTTCCACAGCTCAGAGCAATGTTGGCAGGGCATGAGCAGCAGAGATGTAGGGGCAGATGTTATTCACAAAGAGGCTGCTTTCAAGGGAAGTTGTAGGAAGTTCAACCTTCAACAGCACCATCGTTGAGATGATGTCCCATTGGTGAAGGAATAAGAGACGTGGTCTTGGAGTCAGACTCTAGTCAGATTCCCCAAGAAACTGTCAGCAGCAGCCTCTGTTGACTTTTTAGAAGCTGAAGACTGTAGAAGAAGTAGCGAGTAATGCTGCAGAGATGGTGGAAACCACAAATGATGAGGCTGAGATGACTCATTGATAAAGGTTGTAAAAGAAGATAAACAAAAGCAGCTGATGTGACTGCTGTGGCGAAGCAACCATCGCAGAGGAGATGGAGGACAAGCAGTCATTGTTGAAGCGATGGAAAGTGAAGACATAAATGAGGCTGTAGCGGAAAATGATTCTGAAACATATGAGGTGAAAAAAGACAAATAGACTAACTTACTGTAACTCTGTCCACTTGCTATCGGATCTCTCAGGACAGATTTTAATTCCAGGTCTGAACAGGGTCTCAGACTCCCAAGACCGAAGAAGCTGAACCAAGTCAAAATCAAATGCCTCTTTCAATAAATAATCTGTAGTGATGCCAACTACAAACCTCAAGCCAAGTCTCTTCCCAAAAAATGTTCACTCAGGATTTTGACGAAATGTATTTGTCAAAGTGTTTTCTTTTTAACTTTTTCTTAACTGAACTCTTTTAAAGTGAGCGTTTTAAGGTATTTTGTTTTGTCTACTGCTGACCACACAGGTGTTTAATTTTTTGTGCTCAAATTAACAAATATTCACAGGTTTGATCAGGTCAAAGGTCAAGATTTAAATACAAAAACTCTCTTAAATGTTATATCAGTTTTTCACACTGCTGGTTTGACAAGAGAAGCGATTCAAAGCTGTCACCTCTCTTTATAAGTAAAACATGCTTTTTACTAATCGTTCTTTATCGGTAATGAAAATATTAAATAGTTTCAGGTGTACCTTACAAATCAAAAGAATAACATTTTCAAACCATGGTGGACAATTTCTTCGAAATGGCCTCTCTGTCTCTGGGACATGTCACCACTGGGTGATAACCCAGAGGGCTTTACTCCGCAGCATTAGAATGTCATTGGCATTGTTAGTCATTTCAGAAGTGTTGTTACTCAGCGCTCATGAAATTTCTATTTTAATGGATAACAAACAGAGCAGGAGTTATCGGCAGGACCTCGCTGTCTAATCCGTCTGTTGTCGATGCTCTGAAATGACCCCTCGCTGTGGGAATGTGCCTTTGTCTTCACTCATGTGACTGGAATGACACAATCAAACATCAGAGGTCACTGTTGTGCTTCAATGGCACTTTTAATAAAACAGACATTTCATCCTCACAACAGCAATGTCTGGACAGAGAGGGCGAGGGGGGGCCGGTGAGGGTTCCCTCTGCTGATAGGCTGGTTGCTCCCGATAAGTGAGAGGGAATTGGATAAAGAAAATTGAGCTGTGCTGCTGAGCTCAGTGTGGGGGAAGATGGAGAGGGCTGTCTGTGTGTTTGTGTGAGTGCGTGTGTGCGTGTGCTTGTGTGCGTGTGTGTGTGTTGAACTGACTCCTCTTGGCTGGCATTTATTTCTCCATCGTGTCTTCCATAGCATGGTAATACAGCGAAGAGAACCCTGACCACAGCTGTACACACTCCCCTCCCCCTCACATATTTACAGAAAAAATTAATACATTCAGTTAATTCACTAAGTAACAAAGCTAATTAATCTGTGTTTTTAGCAGAAATCACATGGTTTCACATCCAAGTTCCCAAACAGACTCTGTCTTTCCGTCCCATTTCTACAATCTTTACCCACGCAAAGGTCTTCTACTGATGACCGACTCACACAAACGCCCACCCCCCACCCCCTTCATAAAGACTGACAAATCCCCCTTTTTTTTCTCCATTATTTATAACTATTTACAGAAGCAGCAATCTAACTATCACAAAAACCCGCCCACCTGTCAGTCGCATTCGCCCCTCCCCACACCAACAAAGTCCCCGTCCCACCCATCAGAAAAAAAAAAAAATATCATGACACCAGTCTCGCCACCCGGCTCCATACACTGCCCACATCTTACCCTGTTCTAAAAGAGCATGCCAAGTTTAACAATGAACACAGAAAATGTCTCTATACAGAAAAAACACCCTTAAAAATGTTTTTTTTTTCTTCCTACCTCCTCCCACAATGGTGGACATGGACATAAGACAAGATTTCAGTGGCAACAAATAAATCGTCATCTTGCTCCATTTGGGGATTTTTTGAGTGCTGACAGGGACCAGGTTTAGTCCTAAGAAAGTCCTGTCATGGGGGTTTAAGGGGGCCAGTAATGAACAGTGGTAGGGCAGTTTTCCAGATGTCTCTGAGGCAATAGCTGGCCAATAGGCTGTTTGGGGAAGGGAGGTGAGGGGTGTCGGAGGGGAAAAGGAGAAGGTGTGCTGGGGAGAAGGATCTAGTTTTAATTTTTTTGTTGTTGGTTTTGTTGCTCAGTTTTTCAGATTCAAAGGTGGCGGGGACTGGGGTGGCCATTGTGGTAGAGCTTCTGCTTGATGTGGACCATGTTGCCAGTGGAGTCCTCCATATTCCGGAGCTGGGCCCGGCGACGGAGGTCTCGGAGGTTGCAGAACTGAGGCAGCCATGACCAGGACGGGGTATCTGGAGGAAAAAGTTGAAAGGCAAAATAGCTGTCAAGAGGAGGCAAATGATACAATAATTTGTTGTATGTTTAAAATGAACACAATAAAATTCTTCAAAATAGGGATAAGAATCACAAGGTCACTCCAGGCAAAAATGAGGGGACCCCAAGCCCATTGTTTCCAAACTTGTTCTGTCGATAAACTTAAGAATCTGCACAAAGCTTCCAAAAAATCAACTGAAGAATAAATACTATTTAAAATGTTAAAATTATATTTTGTTACACTTAACATTTTCACTTTCCAGCCCTGGATAAAACACATCTAAAAAAATATTGTCATAATCTCTTGAGTTGGTCTCTCAGTTTGAGACCAGAACTTGATATCACGTTCAGATTTTGTAATGCTTTCACTCCAAGCCCATGAGCTCACCCTGCTTGTACTTAGATTTGCTGCACTCCAAATTCAGCTGTTCTACTCGCACTCGTGAAACATCTGCTCTTGGATTTATCCTCTCCTCTGCTATTTGATTTAATTTTATTTAATTTTTTCTTATATAGCTGGAGCCCACAATAACCAAGCACAAGCAGGTTATGATTGAGTGCAAGCGCAGGGTTTTGAGTGAGAGCATTACAAAATCTGAAGGGGAAATCCAAAAGTCCTGCTCATGGGACATCCCAAGTTTGAGTATTATCCCATATTGATGGTATTTCACACTAAATAAAAGCAGAACAAAGCAGAAATTCAGACTTCAAATATGGATATATCGTTATTTGGTCAAAATCAAAACACATAACACTAATGATCATTTATTTTTCTGTTTCCCTACTTCTACTCACAACTAAACACGAGGATGTGCCGCCACAGTATGTATGGTTTAGTGTTCAACAATCTTGTCTCACTGTGCAGATGGGCAAAGTCCACTGAACACAGGCTTTCACAGACTAGAGAGTTGAGCAGCTGTAAAACACACTCATGAGATCAGGAAACACAATAGAGTAAAATCCTTCTAAGTCTGGTTTTATACATCTAAATCCAGTTAAAAGCAACAAATAATGTCTGCGCTCTGAACTGTACTTTTCCAAGCCCCAATACCCCTTTTTGGCTCAGTTTATTTTGGAATATGAATGAATAATTTAGCGCTAAGCAGATATTGGGTAGTCTTTCTCTGATATGATGCTTTTTATATGATATGCTCTGTTTCAGTGGAAAGATGAAAAATGTCAAGACGGCCTAAATACCAAGTTTCTACTTTAACGAAGGGTTCCGAGCAAAAATGGTTTAGTGTAAATTAAAAAAAGTTGCTCCCAAGCTTTGCAGATTGTGCAACAAAACTTGGAATAGTTTTTCTTTTTTGCTGTCCCCTGACATTTTCCTCTCAATATTAAAGTAATATTTTATTAATGCTTTTTAATTTTTGAAATGTTGATACTTAAAGTGAGTTGCGTGCTCCGTACAAACCTAAACCTAAACTGAATCAAGCTGATGGATAATATGCCTTTTAGCCACCAGCTCTATCATAGAGGAGACAACATTTAATCCTGGGATGTAGGGGTAACTTTTTACAGTAAGGACAGAGTGACAGAGACAACATAAAAGCTCAGGACGTTGAAACATTGGATGGTAACGACACCAATCTCTTCAAGTGCACCGCGGCCTTGCCCTTGATTCTTCTACATTCATGTTTAGCTGTTGCACATGTAACTACACATTATTTCTGTACAGTCAAAAGGAGGTGAGATTCAGGCAGAACATTCATTTTTAAGAGTGTTTAATTTTGTATTCATACGGACTGCACAATAGAAAGGCTGGCCTGCTCAGAAATCAGTGGCTGTCTGGAAACGAAGTGGCCTTTCATGAATGTGTGGCATATAGTGTGAGGAGGGGAAACGGAAGAGCAGACATTCGTGCTTGTTGGGTTATAAACTGGAGCCGGCGAGGCGGAGCGAGGTCCAAAGAGACAGCAGAGAGAGAGAGAGAGAGAGAGAGAGAGAGAGAGAGAGAGAGAAATGAGGGGAGAGCCCCAGCTGCAAAACCCAGTGGCAAATGGCCCCTTTGTGGAGGTGTGGTGGTGTTGGTGGTGGTAGTGAAAGGGCGGGCGAGATGCTGGGTGGAGAGGAGGAGAGATAGAGTTATTTATAGCTGTGACTGAGTATGCTGTCCACTAGGACTGCTCTGAAGGGTATCCAAAGGAAAGGGGGCAATGAAGAAAGGTTTCTCTCATTTGAATAAAAGGATGGAGATAAAGTCGGAAGAAATGATAATGAGTGGCAGAAAATGGGAGACGCAACTGTTTAAAGATGAGGGAAATGAGAGGCGGGGCTTAATGCTGAACGCCAAGTCATCATTTTTTTTGACATACTTTATTCCTTTACGTTTCCAGTGTGTCTTTGCTAAATGAGAGATGTGGGACTCACAACAGGAAGCACTGTGAAGGAAATGACCAGGGTAGATTCAATAAGTGAGAGAGGGGGCGCTAGAGATGAAATTAGGAGAGGAAAAAAAAGCATAAACGTACATCTCAATGTGTGTGTGTGTGTGTGTGTGTTTCTGTTTCTCACTTGCCATTCCAGCTGCTCTCTCTCAATCTATTTATAGCTCGGGTGAAGAGAATGTGTGTAAGTGGGGGGTGGGGATATGACAGCATCTCCACCCTGCTCCCCCACACACTCACACACACACACACACACACACACACACACACACCCTTCCTCTTGCTCTGTCAGCCTCACCTTCACTCCTCATCTCGGGTAGGCTAAACGACTCTGACCTAGCATCGTCAGATCCGAACACACACACACACACACACACACACACACTCACACACACACACACACACAGGGGATATTCCCTCACAGAACAAAAGAATAATCCCACATCCACTGCTCTATAGCTGCTGCTAATGAATATGGATGTTACCTCCTCTCTGAGTTTTTTTTTTATGATGATGCATTTTACACTGTTATACTAAAGCACTGGAGAAAACAGCAGTGTCTCACCCGCTGCTGTAAAAACCTTCCACACCTCTGTGCAAAGCAGATGCCAGCAGCTATCAAACCTTCTACATTTCCGGCCCCTTGTTTATTGTAGCAGCATCTAAAAAAAAAAACTGAAAAACACTGATATATGTTCTGTTGTGAAAAACCCATGTTTGTGAACCTTCAGATGATGTAGAAATAATAACCATCATTCTCTGATTGCTGCTGGAGACTTCCCCATCCTTGCCCGAGGAGCTTTTCCATGGCACTCCAAGTATCCAGGTCACATATCACCTACTTTCGCTCTTTAAAAACTGAGGATCCAGGCCACCACCGCAGTACATGCCTGAATCTGAGCACCTAACAGCCTAGAGCATATACAATATTCAGGCTCCAAATCCACTTGTTCAATTATTTGCTTCTATTCAGTATCTCTGAATTAAGCTCATTTGTGTCAGCAGAAACAAACTAACTTCTAGAGTTTAATGCTGGCAGGGTCAAGAGGCCTGTGGCACTAAAACAGTGATTATCATTACATTATCTGATTAGCTTTAACTTGTGCAATGGCACTGCTAATCCTGGCTGTTTTATCCACAGTCTGTGGTGCAGAGGGGAGACCTGGTTTGTCTGCAGTGAAAATGTTATAGTTATTGTTAGTCATAAAATGAAACTGATTTGCCATTATTACTGTTAATGTGTTTCGCTTATATACAAGCTTGATCGATTTGCTTAACTTGTGCTATGTTTTCATTCATTGCATTTCAGCAATGAATTAAACACAATCTTACAATCTTAAACACTGCTCTTTAATTCCGCTATATATAAAACTGTACAATGTGTTCTTACTTTAAAGATTATTCGCTAAAGAGGTAGTGATGCTCTTAATGTTGTTGCTATGACAGATACTAGCACCATCGACACCGGTGTCTGTCAGTGTCAGTTTGATATGGTGAAAAAAAAAAAAAAATATTGAAATGATGTGGCGAGGATTTTGACCCACGGTTTGACCCAGTTGCTGATCGCTGCTTTGGTTTATCTGAGGACATAGAAGACATGTCAAACTCGGTCCACTGACTGAAATCATGTACTGTCGTGGCCACACTGGATGCTACAGAGCGCTGGTCGCCTGTTTAAACAAGTATTATTAAACAGCATGTCCAAATCCCACGAAAATCTGCACTACACTTTCTCAGGCAATTCAGAATAGACATACAAAGTGAGTGTGAAATTGCTAGGTAGATGTCACTTTTAATCTCAAATTGTATTTATTTACTTTTCTTTCGTCTGCAACAGCCACTTAAGCCAAAGACACGGGTGAACATTACACCCTTTGTTCAGTCTCATTAAATCTAAATCTGCTGGGAGTCCTTTTTTTTCTACAAAAGTAACTTGCATCCTTCATCTGTCAGGAGGAGATGGTACGAGAAATGAAAACGATTTTTTCAGAGAGAGAGAGGAGAGAGAGGTTGCTGACAATAGACAGGAAATGAAAGAGCAACTTTCACACTCAGTTGGATTTAAACACATGGTATGTGGGAATGTAGCTTTCACCAGAGCACAGCAGATGGTGGCAGTGCAGTCATTTCTCAATCTCTGTGTCTCAGGCCTGGTTTTGAACAAGTCTCAGTAACTGCTACTATCACACAAAAGCAATGTTTGTTTTGTACAAATGACAGCTTGGCCAGAGTTTCCCAATCCGACGACTAATTTTCTGTAACAGGATTTGCACTGTGGTAATATACGTTTATATTTACATACATCTATAATCTAAGGCACTTGATGTATCAGTGGCTCTGGTTTTCTACCAACACTATGATTAAGGTTTAAATCCCAACATGGCTCCACCCACCGTCAACCGGGGAGGAGGTCTAATCAGCACGAGTGATGATGTGCAAGCTGTGTGTTGTTTTTCGAACAAAATATATTTCGACATTTCACAGTATAAAAACCACAGGCGTAAATAATACAATTAATTATGGCTGAATTCCATTTAGCTGCCTCAGTTTCAGGGTCCAGATGTTTCCTGTCACTGTCAGGACTTACTGCAACACAGAACTACTAGAAGAGATTCAGGGTGAGTGTCTGTAACACCTGAGCTCTTCATACCATGACAAGTAAAAAATGTCTCCAGTGAAAAGGTTATGTGTAACACACTATAAGATGATCTCTGATTTAAGCAAGGGCTCAAAATCCAAGTTAGCTGTCTGTCTCCTCGGTTTCAGTGCATGTTTTACTCAGCTCTAGGGCCCAATGATGAAATCTGGTTTCTCAAATATAGGATTTCAGTAGGATATGGGTTGACATTTTAGAAAATATGCTTAATTGTTTTCTAAAAAAGAAAAGATGGATGCCACTCTCTGTCCAAAGCTCAAAAAGATAAATGAGTAAAGTATAAATAAGTATAAATAAGACAGTGTTCCAAATTGTTATCACATTTTTTGTGATGTATTCAAGAAACAAAAATATGCATTGAGTTGTTCGAAATGTGTTTTAGTTTTTTATAGTTAGTTTTTATCCACTTCATCAAACATGATTGATAATGTGGAACAGTGTGCTTTAGATAATCTGGGACAGTCTTTTATGTTTACAGATGGGGGAAATATACATTTAGGTATTTCCTGAATTAAAAAGAAAAGATCTGCAGTTGTCAGACAGGAGTTAATAGAAACTACAGTCTGTCCCTATACTGGTTGTCTGGTTAACTAACTAGCACATGTTTAGATTTCTCTCTAGGACAGAGATGATCCAAAAGGCACAGAAGAGTCTGGTTTGTGGTCTGGAGCCATTGGTTTCACCAAACATGTGGAGAAGTTCAAAGTTCAACGCGTTTATTGTCATATATACAGTCCTATACAATGACATTGTGTTTTTGCCGTCCACTATGAATACCACAGAAAAATATAGTTATGTACAAAAGAGTATCTGTTCAATATAGTGCGCTAGAAAAAAAGAGCAAAGTAATACACAGGTTCCACCGAGACTTGAACTCGGATTACTGGATTCAAAGTCCAGAGTGCTAACCATTACACCATGGAACCATGAAAAGATAGTGGTGATCAATGAGTACGATTCGCTCAAGTGATGGACTGTTTGTCCCTGAACTGCACCAAAATACACAGCAAATTACAGAATGAATAATCAGATTCTTATTTTTGCTGTTGATAGATTTAAAAAAAAAAAAATGGGATACACCTTTAATAGAAAGTTATCAATGGATATCATAGTTTCTTTATTTAGGTTTGGGTTCCTTATGAAAAGAATATTACGTTTTTGCATGTTAATATGAATACATTAAATTTCTATGAATAGATTCATAGATTTTTCTTCATTTACTTAGTAATTTTTCCAATTTCTATTAAAAAAATTGCTCATATTGACCTTGACATGCATTAATAAATGCAATTTAGGTACAAGTGTCCCAGATACAAAGTGACATGTCCCAGATATCAAATAATTTTTTGGCACAAAAAACACTAAAAGCTGTGCCATATATCCTGTGAATATGATATCTCCAATCTGTCTTCATGTAAGGTGAGAAAACACCTTAAGGATTACAGAAAGGTATAATATGTTGCTCTAAGGTTTAAAACAGATATCGGAATAAATTGTTGTAATCAAAATTTAAAAAAAAAAGATTACTCGAATTCACCCTTATTATGCTTCATTAAACTAGGGCATCTTCTTATCCTTGGTACCCTGGAGAAGGTCATTCATGCTTTTGTCTCCTCCAGGCTTGATTGCTGTGACGTACTTGTGGTCTTTGCAAGAGAAAATATCATCATACTCGGTTAATTCAAAACTCTGCACAGAGGCTAATCACTGTCTCAATGAGAGAAGTGGCCAAATCACTTAAATCCTCCCCTCCACAACCTGCCTGCCAATTTTAGAACAGATTTTGAAGTTTTAATTCAGCCTATTTGTGTGATTTGTCAACCCCATGCAAGCCTGACTGCTGCTTGAGATCCTCTTTCAGAGGCCCTTCGAATGATCCCTCTCCTCATCACCATGGGATACCTGTTAACTCCAGGCCCATTAGCCGAGGAAGTCCTGACTCAAGGCTTTTAGGCTTTCACAGACTGTGTTCGTTAAAAAAAAAAAAAAATCCTTCCTCAAAACCAACTTTTATGATCTGCATTCTTTTACTTTCATTTTAGATATAAAGTTCATTACTTTACAGTATTTTTTCTGCAGTGCAATATAAAATTTGATTCTTCACGTGCACTCATGCAAAACAGATCATCAGGATACCTAATCTTCTGTTACTAACACACTATTTTAGCTTATCCCGAAATCAGCTGCCAGTGCAGCAGTAAAGTACATCGATAACACTTAAAGGTTCAGTGTGTAGAATTTAGTGACATCTAGTGGTTAAGTCGCATGTTGCAGCTGAACATCCCTCAACTGACCCTCCCTTTCCAAACATGAAAGAGAACCTGTGGTAACCTTCAGTCGTCATAAAAACTAAAAAGGTGTTTAGCTTGTCCAATCTGGGCTAGTGTAAATGAGAAGACCCGCTCCTGATGTAAATATAAAGTATTTAAATATAACGGGCTCATTCTAGGGTAAAGAAAACAACAATTCATACAATTAAGATGAAAAATTCTAGTCAAAACAGCTCTAGGATAATTTTGTACACACGTTCTTCCAATATATCCCTTTCACCTGAATCTAGACACTGGTCCTTTATGTGTAGTATCACAGTTTATTTAACAATGTACTGAAGTAGTTCTATCTGTTATTGCTTTTAGTATCGTATGTTCTACCCTGAATGTGTACAATCTGAATGTGAAACTTACAATCAAGTGTGTTTTATAACACGTGTTTTGGGGTCTGCACTATTGTAGCTTTCATTAATGAGGATTTTACTTTTCTGAGAAGATAATTTTTAGTTTAATATATTCAGATTGTAACTTCACCAATTGTCGTATAACGAACATGGATATTTCCTTAACACAAATAAAGAAGATTATCAGGGAAATAGGTTTTGACGTTTAAAGTATTTTCCTAAGAAAAAATAAATAAATTACGTTCAGTTTATCTCTGCCTATAGTCTGAATCATCACACTGCTGATAAGTTTAGTTGTTAGTTTCCAAGAGGTCACAGTACACTGAGTAAATAAATAAGCGAGAAAAGCCAAAATGGGCCAAGCGAAGGGGTGAAGGTCATTGACCTGAGCTCCACCAACTGCTGTGTCGCCAGGCAATGGCTTTCTGCATGCAAGCATTTTGCTAATAAGATGTGTCTTCGCAAATCTGCCTCTAAATTATCCCCTCATACAAATTAAGATTGTTCAAACTGAAATCAACAGAGAAAGATTTGTGGTATTTTAGAGTTTGCGTATCTGCAGTGATGTTCAGCTTACCGTAGTAGCGGCTCGCTCTCCAGGCCCTGACGGCACAGTGTAGGACTCCGTCCAGCCACAGCAGCAGCCAGCTAATGCAGAAGCCCAGCAGCAGCCCCAGCATCAAGTCCATCTCCTGCTTGGTCACGCTGTCACTCACAAAGTAGTTCTCTGATGAGTCCACCAAGGAATGGTCCCCATCATATGGGATTACATAGTGGACATGATGTCTGGAAGGAGAACAGATAGAGAGAGGTGAGTTAG
The DNA here is from genome assembly GCF_949316205.1 of Platichthys flesus. Lineage (NCBI taxonomy): Eukaryota > Metazoa > Chordata > Actinopteri > Pleuronectiformes > Pleuronectidae > Platichthys > Platichthys flesus. The sequence continues at coordinate 8,351,839 of NC_084951.1, read as the reverse complement.
ATATACTGTTTGTATAAATGCAAAGATCTAAATCCATTTTGTGTCCTTAAAGCATTATATAATTATCTGAATTAAAGCTACACATTAACATTCCATGGACATCTCTAAGGTGAAAGGACTACCCAACAGCTTCTGTGCACATTATTCTCTGATCTTTCCTGGTGAGATAGCGAGGACTGTTACAGAACATTTTCCCACATTTGGTGTTTTGACGATGCTGGTGGAGAGCTCTGTTTAGCACTTCCTCCAGAATCCCCTCAACGAGTTTGGTTTTATTGAGATCTGGTGAATGGAAAGAATGTAATGTACGATTCAAATCAATTCTTACTCACTTAATCTTACTGAATAATCCATCTTAAAAGCATCGGCAATTGTTACGTCTCTCCATTAATTTATTCAGGTGTTTCCTTTAATTTACCACTTTCCAATTTATGTCCTTACTTTGAAAAGGGACTTTACCAAATTTCTTTGACCATGAGTACCATGGACAGCATTGAACTAGATACTCTGTAGTATTTTACACACTCTCTCTCCCTCAGATGGTACCTGAAAATATAGACATTTTAATCCGATTGCACTAATCCACACATTGCCGGAAATGCCCTGAAGCCTTCTCAAGGACCCATTGGTGTCTCCAGGCTGCACATTAGGCAGAGAAGTTCATGGTCTACTCATGGAAAAGCTCATGGCCTGAAAAGAGATTGAGTGATAGTTTGCTACCTCCTTTGCTAGATCCTGTTGAGGGGCCTCTCAGCAAAGCAGTGATTCCCATATCAAACAGGGACTCTCTCAATAGAAACTTATCTCAAATATATCTTAAATGCACTAAGTGTGAAAGTTTATTTCCTAAATTGTCTTATAGCTAGGGATGCACCGATATGGAAATTCTTGGCCGATACCGATATTTAAAATAACAATCTGGCCGATAGCCGATACCGTTATTTGTTTATTTTCTTTTTGTTGTTATTCATTCACCCTTTTGTGTCAGCTAAAAGGGTGAGTCAAGATAACTTAACAAGCCCTCCTCAGTTTGACCTGTTTTTAGTGTCGGGCAGAAATCACATCGCGTCAACACCCACCGTGGCCCTTCGCGATGCTTGTTTTAATTAAACAGTCGGATTCCCCTGGTCCGCACCAGTTCTCAGGGTTCCCCCAGCGGTCGCCGTGGCTGAGGTGATCCGCGGTCCAAGAGAAAGAAAGCCCCCGCACCAGCGACGCCGTGAGGCGCCACCGGATGAGGACCTCCCGGTGCCGCGCACTGAGCCTCCGGCGGCGCGGAGAGGAGGGCGACAGAGCGACTGCTCCCCCAGCCGCAGCACGTGCCCAGCGGTTTTACCACAAATATGAACATCGGCCAATGATATCGGTGAAAGTCAAGTTTATTACCGATAAACCGATATCAGTAAACGAGGCGAATATCGGCCGCTACCGATGTACAACCGATAAATCGGTGCACCCCTACTTATAGCTAACAGTTTTTTTGTCAGAGTGGCATTCATCTTCCTCATGTCGTTATAGAATTTTGGCCGGCTTTTCCTACACGTGCCAGAAGCAGTTGACCACTAGTGACAGAGTGGACTAACTGGCCAATTAGGGCAGACAGGGCTTTATCTGGAGGGGGGCCTTAAAGAGACAGGCGCTTCAAGCTAGTGTTTCAGACAGAGGCTTAAAGGTAGAGCTGCAGCAATGGACATTTTTATGAAAGTGATGTCTTATCTGAACATTAGAGCATGTAATAACCAAAATTCAAATTATGATTCATTACATGAACATAATATGTCTCCTTTAAATAATATATAAGAATAGATCGTCGTGTTGGATTGGCTCAAAATAGGAGAAATTTGAAAGGAATCAATATGAAGCCAATTTGAATTGTTTTCCTCAAATCCACAGGGTTTGCGATTGTGACTTACCATACATGAGGAGAAAGTACTGTGTTGAATTTATTTAAATTTAAAGACATCAGTTTTTTTCAGTGTATCAGAAAATATGCTGGTTTGCTGTGTTACAGCTAACGTACAACGTGCATGCTATCATGACATACAGCTTTTAGTATCCACTGTTGCCACTGTTTCAACTTACATTCACTTTGTTCACGTTGTCGATTACTGACTCTGCTCCAATGTAAAAACAAATACATGCCGTTGATATGAAAGTCTCACTTTTCTGGTTTAACCTGTTCTCCTCAAAGAGCTATGAGAGCTTTTAACACAAACTAACAACACAGGCAATTGTCTGTGGGGGAAAAACACTCACACACTTTGGGTTATTACTTTGACAGGTTTGGACTGATGCAGGTTTTCGAAGGCCATTACCAAAACTTTTCATAATGAAAGAGTACTCCAGCAATCGAGTATTGCACTTCTGAAAATTGAAGGCCTTGCAGGAGACAGATTAGAACAAATGTATGCTGGGAATTTAATTTCTGTAATGCAACATGATAGGGTCTTTCATTAGACATTCCCAGCCTTCACATCTCAAAAACTCCACACCACAAGTGTTTCATACACATTTCAAATTGCCTGTGTTGCTTATATTCACCAGTGCTACCCGGAAGTATGTGTAAATGATTCTTTTTTGAAGTGAGTAGGAAGTTAGGATCATGACCAGCTGTAAACAAAGAGTCAATCTCCCCATACAAAAGAGCAACTTCATCAACAGAAAATCCAAGTCGATGTTTGAATGACAGGTGATCTCTGGAAAATGTAGGTAGCAGCACTTTGTATTAATGTGGAGAAAGAAACTGATCTTGCAGTTTAACACCTTAAGCATCTTACTGAAGAGGTATGGCCACATGGGGGATCAAACCCCTCTATTAAACCTGACTGACCTGAGCTGCGCCGCCACTGAGGTCCATTAACACCAAAACATTTGTTATAATAAAACAAAGGTATGTGACAAGATAAGACAAAATCTTCAACTGTATCTCTTTATTTTCCCCTATAGGCTCTTGCACCTAAACCAGTAAATAAAGTAAAGGATTATTTAATGCTGCCTGACTGTCTATCTTTAAACTGACTTAAGTCCTGTTCACCTGTGCCCTACAAATCTCTGAAGGTGTGTCTTCTTTTTAAAAAAAAAGAAAAAGAGAATCATTCTGCAAGAATATTTGCATGGAAATGCCTCAATAGGAGCATTTAGATCATGATACGTCTCATACTGCTTCAAATAACACCATGCCACCAACACACTGTGTCCATTTCTTGATCTCCTCTCTGTCACAGAGGCAGATATTGCAGGTCAGGATTTAGCCTTTCAGAGAAGCCACAACTGCATCCAAATCAGAGCGTCGAGGCTGCCAAATAAAACGACACTGGTTGTGTCCTCAAGACTGATAAGGTGAGCGCTGTGGGCGTCATGACACCTCCATGTCTAAGGGATGGAAAGACTACACATGTGAAGGCCAAGCTTTGCTCTATTCATCCAACTATCCTGCATTTCCGCTGCCTATGTGAAGACTTGTAACTAACACTTATTCGGGAGTGTTTTAGGGTTAGTGAAAGACACTGTGGTTATACAGTAACCTAAAGACTAGGAATCTGAGCAGAGGTTGAACTGTGCATATTCTCCACTAGGATGTTTTCTTTTATCAAACAAATGCTTATATAGCAGACAAATGAGCATTACTTCATTATCAATAAAATGAGCAGGGCTTAATGAGTCTGATATTACTAAACTTGTTTGCATTTTCAACATTCTGATCATATTCCCAATCATGGCTCATTAATCAGCAGCGGGACAATGACTATCAAAATATCACAATATCAGTGATGCCTGCTCTCATCATAACCCCCCTCTCCAAACATGCTTTTACTTTGGTCTTGATTAGTACATCAGGTACATAAAGGTGTACAGTAGGCCTTTCAAACATTAATGTATATTACCTCCCCCTCTCTGATAATCTAATAGCACCTGATGATGAAGGATTTCTGGGTGTTATGGCTTAAAAGACCCACAGTGGAACTGGCCTGTTAATGCTGCTAACGAACAGCTAGCCCCACACATCTACCCCCACACTGCAGTAAGCACACCACAGGCTGCTGTTTTGGTTTCATGTGCATCTCTCCAGCTTTTGCACCAACAGGGGTATAGTGACATTTCCCTTCCTTGAACCACTGATCTGTTCTGGTAGCTGTAGCTAGGTTGCCTGTAGGACAAGAGCCAATCAGGATCCAACATGAGGACAAAATAGAGGGTGAATCTATTGGCTAATAGGGCTCTTACTTTAAATCTTCTCCTAACATTGTCGCCATACCCTCAGGCACTGTCGAGAAACGAGGCCCGCTTGCACCAGTGCTCATCCACACACCCTGCAGCCTGCTGTATTCTACAAACTGTTGATGGGAAAATGCATAATAATGCAGATTGAGTCAGAATAAATGTATTAATGAGGGTCTTGCTGCTGTTTTCGCCCTCCACTTCAAACCTGCTCTCACCGTGAGAGCAAACAGCAGGTAGGCTGATGACTGTTCCTCAGCCCCGTAGCACTTCTCCAGCCACACAACCACCTCGCTCCGGCTCTCGTTTGAGCAACATTGGTTTCAATTCCCATCGACACACAGTAAACCTGTATGAATCGCACACTTGATGCTCAGATTGTTTTTGAACGGCCTCGTTTTGCTCATAGTTCATTACCTATTTATGGCTCCGACACACACCTTCGCAGGCTGGATGCTGCAGAAGCCGAAGCCCTCGCAGCCGATGCATCGCTAAGAATATATATATTTAATTTACCAAAACACACAGGGCGATCAAACGAGCCATCGGACCGTGTGTTGGAGCCGATGATAAAAACAAGAGTCGCTGTAAAGGCTCAGCCTCTGCGGGGCTTCACCGCCACATATCGCCCAGGCCTCTTCAGCAATTAAGAATTGACGGGGAAAGCGGGGAAAAACACCCACACACCCACAGATACACACAAACCACCACCATATTTATACAAATAATGCTCGAGGATGATGGCATTTACCTTCCACAGTTGCAGTGACAGACGCGGTCCTCCCCTCGTAGATGCGGTAGGATGTAGTTGTGAAAGCGGTCCAGTAGTGCGTTCATGTCCATTAAACAGGCTATCGCCTGCAAAGAACCATGCCAGTCAGCTGGGACATGTCAAGCAATAGGGAAGGCTATATTCCTACAGACAGCGAATCAATCACCTCCTCGGGATTATCAAGATACACAACATGAGGGAGGGAAAATCATAAAGAAAGGGACAGAAAAACACATCCTGGGTTAGATCCTCCCGATTTTTAAGAGGGGGGACTCTTGCCTCAAAACGGAATTAGATTATTTATTGATGACAGCAGGTAATTATAGGTGAGCTAACCTACTTCCACATGTCATTGATAGGCCTGCTGGAGGGTGGTGTGGCGGCAAAATGTGATGCATTTATTGCACATTTGTATCAATCGGATAAAATATTAGCCTCATTGATGTGAATTAGAAAAAGCACACTGTGGCCGATGGAGGGGGTGAACGTGTCTTACCATTACAACTGAAGCACCAAGAATCATAAAAATCATGGTGGTTGTGAGCATATGCATCAAAACTTCCAAACTGGCCGCCGTCCTGTGGCCCGGGTTTTTTTACCCGCGGCGGCGGAGACGCTCCGGCTGCAGGGCTCCTCTGGGCGCTCTGTCCCGGCAGAAGCCGCTCATGGAGCCGCTGCACCGCTCCTGGCTCCCCGGGTCCCTTCGAACCGCCCGCTCCCCCTCCGTGCCTCCCCGATCGAGCCTCTCTCTCAGCCCCTCACTGCGCCCTCTCCATCCAAGGGTTCCCCCCACCCACCCCGCGGTGTGTCGGCTGCGGCGGCCGCACGCTCCGAGGAGGCAGTCCTCTAATTACCGATGCAGAAGTGATCCGTTCTTCCAGGCGCCTTGTGATCTCTATCCCGGTTAAAAACCCATGAGGAAAAACAGAGATTAGCTCCTTCTATATATCCTCTAAAAGGCTCCCCTCGGTATCCCCTTCGTCCTGCTCCAAGTTATTCCACACCGGGGCTGCGCTCTTATTAGTACCGGCGAATTCTCTCCTCCTCCATGGGCGAACACGGTGGATTTCTCTCGGGCCGGACGTCTCAGACAGCGGCACCAACTCCCCTCTCGGCCATCGCCCTCGTTAACATCGACCTGAGGTCCGGATCGCTCCAGAACTAGACCCACCCAACGCTCCGAGTCCACTCCGGATCCAGCTGCATCAATGCCCGAAGCCAGACACGCATGATTATCCCATCCTGGCTCCCAGCAGCTACACAAGCATCCACTCCCACCCCTGGTGCACGTGCGTGTGTCTGCGCGTGCGTGTGTGTCAGAGAGAAGGAGGGAGGGAGAAAGTGTGTGTGTGTGTGTGTGTGTGTGTGTGTGTGTGTGTGTGTGTGTGTGTGCGTGTGAGATAGAGGCGGGCGGGGGGGACTAGCATAGGCTGATTATTTATAGTGGATACCTGTAGATACACTGGAGCAGGCTTCATGAATGGTACTACTCATGATGATCCAACCTCCTTTGAGCAGTGGCTTAACCCCTTTTATCCCCCAGTTACACACAACCTTGTTATTTTATTCTCCAATTGGCTAAATGCATTCCTTCGCCCCTTGCCCCAACCTTAACCATTACCAATATACAACTAACCATGAAAACTGCCAATTGAAAGTGGGTCAGTATTAAAAAATGCCAAACTGTCCTCACTCTGTAAGGTCAATAGGGTCAAAGTGGTCCTCAAAAAGATATCTGTGCACACACACCATAAGGGAGAAAAGTCCCAATGAAGTGTCCATTTAAACAGATTTACTTCCACATAACATGCAGAAGCACAAATACCTGTCTTTCTTTCTAATTCTCTTACAGACATTGCAGCTCTTCAGTTTCTGATTCTGTGCAATTCCATGCCCCTTCTTTTTTTTGGAATATGAGCCACTTGACTTGTTTCTTTAAATAAGCAGAGACAGAGGTGAAGACTTTGAAACTGGTGTTGTCAGGCAATAATTCCCCAATCATACCTGAAAATCATAATAATTAGACAACAAAGCTCACTGAGGCAGGTTCAACATTTTTGAAGATAATGGTCCCATAACCCTGGCTGAAGGGATCACCCAGTGCCATGGGTATCCGGGGGTTATTTTTCTGCATTTTAACAATAAATACATATCCTATAAACTGTGAACCTGCAAGTCAAGATAAAATTCAGACCCTCAGTTCCCACAAGCATCGGAAACTTCCTGAAGTAAGAAAACTAATCAGCCTCTGTAAGATTTTTCACAAATAAACATTTGATTAAACAGATGGAAGTACTTCATGTTAATTGACGATATTACTGACATGAACAGTGGTTTACATATGTCTCAGCACCATGGACAGCGCCCATAAACCAGCCTTCGAATGTGGAAACCCTTTTTCTGACTCACATAACATTTCACTTGCAACTATCAACATGGAAACATTTTAACAAACAAACAAACAAACAAAATAACTACTCTAATTATATTCTTTATTTTTTTGGTGGGAGGTGGTTGCAGATTTCAAAAACATCTGCTGTTGCAACCCACAGACCCCCTAAAGTTGTTCTATCCTCCTCCAGTAAAGAAAATACAGCCAAGCTAGGCACCAGTGTAACAGATTTTTTTCCCCATCTAATTTGCCTCCTGAGGGCCGTCACCTTAAATAAAATGTCAACATTTACCAACAAAACTTCCAAAATATTTGCATTTGGTTGCGTGAAAAATGTTCCTCTGCTAAACTGGAAGAGGCCAAAGAAACATATCAGACTTGATCTCATCTGTATCCTTTATGCTTCAGCTGATATGAAATATGTTGAAGCAGCTAGTTTAAGAAAAATCTAGGTTTCACCGTTGTAAATGCCCTCAGGTTTGTAAGTGTACAATGATATTTCCTCATGTTGGATATAAGCACAAATCAGGAAATACGGTATGATTAATAACCACAGTTTTGCAGATGGTATATATACCAGTAACCTTGTGCCATGGTAAAGAAAATATTTGAGCATGTCAGTGAAGCTGCAAAGTAGTTTCTTATAAAAAAGTATGTCAGTTTGAACATATGAAACCCCAGTCAAAGACTTTCCGCTATTAGTGTCTATTTTAGCCTCAGGCCCTTCCTATAACATAATGATTTGAAGCACCTTGTTCGACTCTCATTCACCCACAAACATATTGTACATGTACAGTAAAATGATATGTCGTTCATGCTTGGCTGATTTCTGTGTTCCACTCAGGTGACTGATGCTGATTGCAGCACATGCATGGACGACCTCCGGGCCATTACATCTGCTCACACACAATGCCATTACTCACCAAGGTCTATAATGAACCACATGCCAACGCACATCTGCAGATGTGTGTCCTGTTTCTTTCGCACCAGCTGGCGTGGTGCAAATTTGTATTTGTTTTTTATAGGAAATGGAATAGTCTTGCGACGTCCTCCTGTTTTCTGATGCAGTTTTATGTCTTCAGGCTATTTTATTTGTATCAGTGTGCCTGCTGGTTTATTTTACATTGCAAACATCCTGTCTATTGCTTCTCAGCCCACTCATCCCCCACACGCACCAACTGTGTGGAGTCATCAGGAGGAGTTGGTGGTGGTGAGTAGATTTTCTCCGATTTGGGGAGAGGTGGAGATGCAAACATTTCTTTCAGAGTTGTAACTATAAACTCCTACTTTGTCCTGACTCACCGTCTGCAAAATAATATGACTCATGCACCTCTACTCATGCAATTATCATATAAATATAGATAGATAGATAGATAGATAGATAGATAGATAGATAGATAGATAGATAGATAGATAGATAGATAGATAGATAGATGGATGGATGGATGGATGGATGGATGGATGGATGGATGGATGGATGGATGGATGGATGGATGGATGGATAGATAGATAGATAGATAGATAGATAGATAGATAGATAGATAGATAGATAGATAGATTGATAGATATATAGATAGATAGATAGATAGATAGAGAGATTAAATAACAAGTATGAAATGCATTACTTATATCTATAATACTTGAATAAACACTTATAAACACACTAATGAATTAAGTTACATGGATTTTCTATTTCAATTCACAAGCTTTATTTATACTTCAGAATACTTGACCAACAATTACATATAATATAATATAATATAATTTAATGTAGTTTTGTGGATTTGTTAAATAGACCTACCATCCCGTTCAACCCTACGCATGGCCCATTCCCCCTTCCGTAGGATTTGACGTACACTGACGTACGTATGCGGAAGTTCATTTGTAAACAAAAACGACAATCACATAATTTCTCCTCTGAGACAACTCAAAACGGAACAAACAAATATATCTTGGAGTATATCTTGTTAAACGTAAGTACTACTCTTTTTACTACGTCTAACACTTCACTTACTCGATTTGTATTCAGTGCTATAAGCGAGAGCATACGATGCGTTACGTAATATTCAGCTGTGAATGCTCGCTCGCTAGCAAACTAGCTGCTAGCTGATGAACTTCATGTTGGCAAACCTGATGCCGATAATATTCCCTTCGAGTCCGCTAAAGTAACATTACCTAGTACTAACCTATACTCGTTACAAGACCCGGCAAACTAGTTGTAATTAGTTAACGTACGTTTAGCACTGTTGACTAGCTTTATAACGGAACTGGGCGAATTCATAATCAGCCGAAACTGTTTATGTTTTATCACCAGTTATTTCACATTTTACAAAAAATATGTGAATTGGTTAAGTCCGATTTCCTTTTCTGGGGTCGTCAGTCTAAACTTTGGTTAACATTTACACCAGCATCATTTCATTCAAGAGATCACAGTGATACTGACAGTAGATTGAAATGTTGCTTAATGCGTTATTTATATTCACAGTTTGCCACATTGAATCAGAGAATCAGACAGAAGTAGTAGCGAATGTTTCCTCCATATTGTTCATATTGATGGTCTGAGAATCCCTTTTTAAAAACGCCTGCCAAATGATATAATATGGTATATTGTATATTGTCTTCATCTGGGACAGACCATGGAGGTCGTTCTTGTGCAAGGTTACAGAATACACGTAACAGAACAACCCTGGTGTTCACTCACACACACTCACCTCTGCTCCTGTGTATTGTAAATCAGGTTCCTGATGTGTGACAGTGCTTGATACAAGGGCTGGCTCAGTACTGGGAGAAGACATACTTCGTTGTCGTAGGCCTGGAGGCACGACTGCAGCCAGCATGTCAAGGAAACAGACATCAAAACCTGTGCGGAGCAATAAAAAGAGTGAACTGGAACGCAAGAGGGATGATCGGGCAGCTCGCCGGGCCATTGTGAAAGACCGCAAGAACCGGCCTCAGGATGGTGATGAGGGAGCAGAGTTTGCCAGTTTCTCCATTCAGCTCCAGGCACTGGGACTTAAGCTGAGAGAAGTCCCCGGGGATGGGTAAGAGCCAGAAATAGATTGTGGCGTCTAGTTGTGCTTTTTCTACCTCTCTGTTGTTCTTTACAAACGCTGATTCTTTTCACATTTGTCTTTTACATGTCTATTAAGAACATTAATATAAAGAAATCTTACTAACCAGGAGGAACACTATAGCTCCAGCCTGTGTGTTTGTTTCTCTCACAGTCAGTAACAATGTGTTTGTGTCTAAACTACTATGTTTTTTTAGCTGTATGGCTGCAAAATTTGTCACTCTTCATCAATCATGTTTTACTAGTTGGCTGGAGATCTAGGAATCTTGAGTCTCACAGGACATAGGTCATTGCTATTGTCTGAAACCAAGGACTTCGCCAGCTAATACAGACTCTAACAAAGACACTTGAGGAATATCAAGGCGTTGATTCAAACTTACTGATAACTTTGCCCCTGAGAAACATTCATTTGGGCTTTTTTTTTTTTTTTTTTTGCAGAAACTGCCTGTTCAGATCTTTAGGCGACCAGTTAGAGGGTCACACCCGGGGTCACCTCCGGCTTCGCCAGGAGACTGTCCAGTATATGACGTCCTATCGACAAGACTTTGAACCCTTCGTCGAAGATGACGTGCCCTTCACACAGCACTGTAAGAAAGCTACCCAGTATGAGACATGAACTTGACCACGGAAATAGTAACTTTAGCCACTGCCTCTTTCACAGTGAACTGATTAGTGATGCTACTCTACATGGTAGTTTCTCTACGCAGCAACCAGGAACTATGCACTGACCCCTGATGGTCCTCACTTCTGCTTGCAATAGATAAATAAATATAGGAGATCATCAGGACATATTGATGCAACAAAGATGATTTAGTTTTTCAGACTTGACTCCATTCTTTGCTTCACTCGAGCATGGAGAAAAAAAGGGAAATATGTATTTTTGTTTCTTTCCACCCAGTGTCGAGCCTCTCTCAGCCCGGTACATTTGCTGGCAATGACGCTATTGTAGCCTTTGCTCGCAGTCAACAGGTGAAAGTGGTCATCCATCAGCTGAACACACCACTGTGGGAGGTAGGCAAAGGATTTCCAATCTAATGTAATGGGCTGTTGATCTGTGATAGCTAACAGCCTTCTGCTACTTTGCACACATTATAGGTTGTTTTTTCTTTGTAGATAAATGGTGCAGTGAAGCAGGTCTGCAGAGAGCTACACATTGCCTACCGATATGGAGATCATTATGACAGTGTCAGGCGGATCGGAGACAACTCTGAAAGTCCTGCTCAGCTCCGCATAGAGGTAAATACTGTAATATACAAAGACCATCAAGTATTAAGGAAGAATCGCTGCCATCCCTTTCATCCTACAACATCTGAAATCAAGTGGTATTTTCCACACCTGCCTCTTTAGATTTAAAGAATGCATCATGTGGTGTTTAACATTCACAGCTCAATTATTGTAATGCTACGTTTACCGATGGGTCTTGGATGATTTCTCGCTTTGCTCTCCTCAGAATATGCAGAATTCGCCAGGCCAGCAGCGTGAGTTTGGGGACGGTCAGAGGGAACGACAGAAAAACCCTTCCCCCACAGCCTTCGAGGAGGACAACGTGATCCTGAGCTCCATCAAGAATCGAGGAATCCAGGGTCAGAAGTTACATTTGACTCATTAGCTGCAGGAAGAATTAGACTGTCAGAGCAAAAGAGAACAACGAGGCATCAAACTTCCCTACAGACTTCATAACTATGGTGCATTCAAGCTTATCTCTTCTGCTACATTTCCTCCATCAATATTATACAGACATCAGCCTGTTTTTCAGTGGACAGTTTTCTCTATCTTAACAGTGACCATTGCATCACATTGATTCTTTACTATTTGAGTGTTTATGTATGTTTTCTTCCTCAGTTGATGAGGAGAACCTTCTCCAGCTGAGTGCAGCCACCATCAATGCTGAATGGCTTTTCGGCTCGGTGCTGGGTCAGTCCTGCCAGGGCCAATGCTCCTCAGGATCCTGCTCAGCCTGCAGAACTACAGCCACGGACTGCAGCGAGCACAAGCAGTCAGCAGAGGGCAGCAACATACAAAAGCCTAAGGTGGAGTTACAAGAGGGATTTGCTAACTGACATCAAATATTTCTCTTTAGGAAATTTTTGTGGATTACCATTTTACTTACCCACTTTACTAAAACACTTCAGTAATGATATTTCCATTAAGAGATCTAAAAAAAATACCTATGTTATACATTTATGCTGACTTGTGTAACATTATCCAAAATGTTTCCAACAATGTTCAAACCCAGAGAAATCCACACTAATTCAAGGTAACAGGACGTTTCATTTAGGTTACCTTTTATTTGCGTCATATCCACTTTACCCTTGGCTTTGTCCCACTCTGCTAACGAAGTATAAAGATGTCAAAACACAATGCTAGCCTTTAGCCTGTTGACGTTTTATTTCCTACCTCTGTTTGTACTTGTCACTCAAAATGAACCGCTGTTATTCATTGCCGTTTGCTGTGTAAGAGAAAAACTCCCATGATCCTGCACTGCTTCACACATCATCAAACTAGGTCTTTTGTTATAATTTTGATTGAGAGACCCCTAGTGGCTGTATTTTTAAAAACACAATTCTGTTTTCATCGTTCCCCAGGTATCAAACAAGCAGAGGAAGGAGCAGCAGAGACAAGAGAAGAAGAAGCGTCAGGAGGACAGGCATCGGCAAAAGTTTCTCCAGAGCAATGGAAGCCAGGACCAGAACCAGAACCTGCCGGAATCTGTTACTTTAGTACCAGCTCTAAATACGCTCAGTATATAGACTGGAGCATGGCCAAAATTACCTACTGCTATTCTAGCTATTGGTGGCTGACGCTGTCCACAAAGTTTTGCACATAGAGTCAGAGTTGATTGTCACAGTGGAGGACTTTTCCTAAAGAGAACCCTATAGTTTCTTTGAAAACAGTATAACGGTGCCTGCAAACTTGTGTGTGTGTGTGTGTGTGTTTTTTGTTTGTTTGTTTGTTTGTGAAGGATGTAAAAGTGAAAGAGGGGCAATCAGTGTTTCTGCTAGGTTCAACACCTGGTTGGTGTTGCTTTATGTTGGTACTCCTCAGAGCTGTTCTACCTTCCACGCTACCTATCCCCTCTCTCTCTATGCTGGAATTCTGGCTCTCCACGGTAAACCATACAGCTTATTTCATGCAGCCTGGGACTTTTGGTTTTGCCACAGATTTGAGTTCACGTTTGTTCAAATGTTCAGATCATTCAGTTTGTATGATCTGACCAAAGTATAAAATAACGTAAGGGCGAAAGTTGAATTATGTTCATGCACACTGTGTAAGGAATGTGGCAATAAAACTTAAATCAACTTGCTGGTCATGTGCATCAGATTATGTATTTCAGAGTATATAGAGTGATAGTTCCTCTTAATTTATTTCCCGTGGTGTTGGAGAAAATAACCTCAAGACAACACATTGAACATAAACAGACAAAAGTCACATTTTGAGAGACTGAGGTTTCCCTTTATACATAACAAAGATGGCTACTGCAAATTCAGAACCAGAATGGACCTCACAGAGTGCATATTAAGGCTCCTTGACCTCAGTGCCGCATTTGACACCATTGATGAAAACATTCTCATCAATAGACTGACACAGTGCGTCTGCATTGATCTTGAATTGCCCTCAGATGGCTCAAACCTTTCTCTCAGATAGAGACATTTCTGTTTCCATTGGAAATAACATCTCATCCTCAGCTCCATTGATGTTCGGGTTTCACAAAGTTTTATTCTTTGCTGTGCATGCTCCAACTAGGGCGAGTTATCAGCCATTTTAATGGGATATCCTATCATTCCATCGTATCATTCCTCCCAGGGAATGGCTCTCCAACCCACGACCTGACTATTACCCTTGACAACTCTGAGGTAGCCCACACCCAGACCTTTAGGAACCTGCGTGTGACACTCTACGGTCAACTCTCCCTTACTGCCAACATTACTGCAACAACCCACTCGTGTAGATTCATGCTGCACAGCATCAGGAGAATACGTCCCCTTCTCACTCAGGAGTTAGTGGGTGAGAAGGTCCAGGCTCTGGTTATCTCACGCCTAGACTACTGCGACTCCCTCCCGGCTGGTCTGTCTGCTAATGTCATCCGACCCCTGCAGCTCATCCAGAATGCAGCAACTCGACTGGTCTTTAACCTAAATTCACTCACACTACTCCGCTCCTCCGCTCCCTTCACTGGTTACCAGTGGCTGCCCTTGTGTACTGGGCTGTGAACGGATCGGGTCCAGTCTACATCCAGGACATCGTGAAACCTTACACCCGAGCCCGTCCTCTCCGCTGTTCATCTTAGAATCAACTTACTGCTCCCTCACTGCGAGCTAAACACTCAACAAAATCCCGACTGTTTGCTGTCCTGGCTCCTAAATGGTTGAACGAGAACCCCAATGATATCAGGACAGCACAAAGTCTACACATCTTCCGCTGCACCTTGGATAAAAATACAAAATAAAAAAACGTGTAGCACTATTAAATCACCTACATGAAACACTTTGTAGTTTGGCTTTTTTGAAGCAAATTGTACTTACTTTATTCTTGTTGTTCGGGGTTGGTACCCTTGTGGTTGAATGCACTTATTGTAAATCACTTTGGATGAAAGCGTCAGCTAAATGAAATGTAATGTAATGTAATGTAATTCAATTCCAATGCCAATGACACCCAACTCGACCTGTCTTTTAAGTCAGAGAACGTCAGCGTGTGAGTGTCCTATCAGAGTGCCTAACTGCCATTAATAAATGGATGTATCTAAACTTCCTTCAACAAAAAGAATCATCTTCCGTCCCGATCAGATAGCAGACAAACTCACTCCATTTCTCGGGTCCCTGGCAACCATCATTTAAACAACAGCAAAAGATATAGGTGTCACTTTCGATTCCCAACTGAATTTGAAAACAGACGTTAATTAAATCATTAAATCCTGCTACATCCATCTACTTAATTTCCAAAATTAAATCAGTGCTATCTCTCCCTGACATAGAAAAGCAAACACATGCCTCTGTCTTTCCCCGTCTGGACTACTGCAATGAACTTTATACCTTAGTAACTTGTTTGCAGCTTGTTTAAAATGCTGCTGCTCATATTAGAGCTAAAACAAACTACTGGGCTCCTACTTCCATTTCACAGCTCTTGACCCCATACCATACCAAACGCACTCTGAGATCGGCCAGCCTGACCTTGTTAGCTGTCCCGAGGTCAAGGCTGGTTACTCAGGGTGACAGGGCTTTCTCTCTCAGGGCCTGAGGCTCTGGAACTCCTTGCCTGACGAGATTAGACTCGCCAACTCACTTCCTATCTTTAAATCACTTCTCACAACTTATCTTCAAAGGAAAGCTTTTTTAACATGCGATTTGTAACTCTGCTGCTACTGTGTTGTTCTAACTCCTTTATTCCTTTAATCTAGATTTTATTGCAACCACATTTGATGTTACATTACATTACATTACATTTCATTTAGCTGACGCTTTTATCCAAAGCGACTTACAATAAGTGCATCAACCCCGAGGGTACAGACCCAGAACAACAAGAATCAAGAAAGTACAATTTCTTCAAAAATAAAACAAAACTACAAAGTGCTAGTAAGTGCCATTTAAGTGCTACTAAAAGTGTTAGTTTCAAAGAGTTGTTAGTTGTTTTTTTTTGAAAGATGTAGTTTCTTTCTTTCTTGTGACTCTGCTGCCTATGAGAGTAGGTATTAGTTTAGTTTTAAAAAAAGAAGGCATAGAGGTAATGATGTCTGATCTACTGAGCGAGCCACATGGCTTTCATAGCACTCCCATACAAGCCAGTAGATTTACCTTCAGCCTCAGTGTACCCTCAGGTATACTTTTAAGCTTATTGCGATTAAAAGGCTGAAACACCTGGGGCCGGTTTTTCAAAAGTTTGAATCTGGATCAAACTGATCCATATTTGGAAATCTCTTTTTCTGCTATCCAGGATCACGTAATCCATTTTATTTTTATGCTGGTTTTTCAAAGCAATGTGGGATTGGATTACTCTGATCCGGATTCAAACTTTTCAGGATTACCAAATCTGGATTACCTGTGGTCTAAATGGGCGTATCACAATGTAGCTATGTAAAGAACAACAGGTAGAATAGCGTGGGGTCACTCCAATATGCTTTATTTGAACAGAAAATAGGACTGAACGGAACAGCAAACAAACAATATAAACATCCCCCTCCATTGTCCATTTCTTGGAAACAGACAGTCCACTCATTTGAGACCTACAACAGATAAATAAATAAATACATACTTTACTCACTAATACATTATGGATGTTTCGAACAGGTTTCAAACAAAGATTTATTGAATTCAACTGGATAAAAAAAGGCTTAAATGTCCAATACTTAACAAAATAAATTACTTCTTAGTTCTTGTTATGAGTAGTTCTTCTTATGAGTTCTCCTTCTTCTTCATCATCATCATCTGCTTCGTCTGCTGTGAAGAGACCAGCTTGTCCAAGCTTGGCCTTTAGGAGGCGGATCTCAAGTCTGGCCTTGGTTTGCTGCAGTCGGGCAAGAATAAGCTGTTCCTCTGCTAGATGGATCTGTACTTCTGCCCTTTCAGTCTCTTTTTGCAGAAGTACCTTATAGGCGTCATCTTTCTTTGGGTGCTTTTAGTCTCTTTCTGGGGGTCCTGTGGGAACACCTGTGATTGACTTTCTCCCTTGACTACAGGGCTGAGATTAAGAATAAATGTTTCTGAAGAAGGCTCACTTTCTGCTGTCATCACAGGCTCAACATCCTCTGCAACATCTTGGATCCCATGCAGAGCTTCCGACTTTTCACCTCCAATAATATCAAGGACTATGTCTGTGTATTCACCCCTCTTATATGGGTTGTTGTCTGTTTGGCTGTTCTTGGCTTCAGCGTGGTCTTTTGTTGCCCTGGCCTTAAGATTCTTCCACCGAAATATTAGTTGCTCTGTTGTCCTCTTCTGGCCAAACCCCATGGCATTCACATGTTGTGTGATTTCAGCCCAAATTTCCTTCTTCATTTTACTGCTCACTTCACCACCCTTGGCAGAACTAAAAGATCCTACCAATGACCTATAATGGCACCTAACACCCTCACGTAGGGCGTGGGTTTCAGCAGCAGAGAAATTCGGGCTTTTTGAGTCCATGGTTCCACCGCTTTGATGTAGCAAGCATCATTTTATAGGCCTTGGGTATGATTCCATTAATTGAACACAAGCCAAAGCAATTAAGCTAACAGGTGTGTTTGGGAAGACCAATTTACACAGCCATATGTATATCCAGCCTTTCTCAGAGGATTCGGAGAGAAGGTCACAGAGAGGCATGGACATGGCAGGTGTTGTCCATCGCCACCACAGGAGAAGATACCGTCAAAGGGTGTATGTTGAGCGTATAGATCCACTGCAGAAATATACCAATGAGGTGCTGTATGCTCGGTTTCGCTTCGGAAGAGCTGATATTCAGTATATATATACCTTCTCAGGCCCAACCTCCAACGCAGAACCCAAAGGAGTCATGGTCTGTCTGTGGAGGAACAGGTCCTCATTGCTCTTCGCTTCTATGCGTGTGGGACTTTCTACCAAGTTGTGGGTGACTACATGGGTGTGAAAACATCAACTGTTTGTGATGTTCTGAAAAGTGTGTCAACTGCATTGGCCAACCTGATTAATAATTTGTTTCATTTCCGAAGGATGACCAGATCATCCAGGCCAAGCAGAATTTTTTTCTTTTGGGGAATATGCCCAATACTATTGGAGCAATCGACTGCACTCATGTGCACATACAAGCACCTCATGAGAATGAGTGGGAGTTTGTAAACCGAAAGGGGAGACACAGCATCAACGTTCAACTTGTGGGCAACGCTGAGCTCCTCATCAGAAACTGCATTGTGAAGTGGCCTGGGTCTGTCCATGATGCGCGCATCCTGAGGGAGAGCGCTCTATATAGAGAGCTCCAAACCAACCGACCAAATGGTATCATATTAGGAGACAGTGCCAACCCTCTTCTACCATGGCTGATGACCCCTTTTCTGGCTGCAAACACGCCTGAGCAGGCACGCTTCAACACTGCTCATTGCAAAACAAGATGCACCATTGAGCGCTTAAATGGAGTTCTGAAGAGGCGCTTTGCATGCCTCAACTACTTGAGAGTGGAACCACAGAAAGCATGCGACATAATTCTTGCTTACAATGTCCTACACAACATCGCGACCAGGTGCAAAGTCCCTCTCTGTGATGACGTCCCTGATGCACCCGAGCCCATTGGAGACACTGACCAACCTCCTGCATTCTGTCAGAATGAGGGCCCGACTGAACGACTAATAAGAGATGCAATTGTTAGATACTATTTTTGATGAGTCCATGACTGATGATTGTGACAGTGTGATTAATGTTTAATGAACAAAGACAGAATTTATTATTTGAGTTCAATATTGACAGCTGTTTGGGGGATTATTTTATGGGGCCGAAATATTTATAATTTATAATTTGCTGTACTGAAAGGTTGCTAGCCTACATAGCCTACCTGCTTTATGTACTTCCTGTTGAACAATTCAAGTGAAATTATTGAATAAATATAAATACTGTAAAATGCATGACATAAATGTTGTATTGTTTAACTAACCAATTTTAGTTACCTAGTTTTATTACCGATAACCACCATGAATCCACCCTCCTGCTGGGATCAGTTTAATCCTGATTTTTGGGATCAAAATGATGACCAAAAAGTCTTGAAAAACCCAAACTCAAGGTTTGATCCGGATCAACAACAAGATTAGATTACGAGATCCAATCCAATTTCTGAATCCTTTTTTTCTTTTGAAATACCCATTTTCAAGATTTGATCCAATCCGATGGCCGTAATCCGATCAGACTACTTTTGAAAAAACGGCCCCTGATTAGAGTACAACTGAGGATTATTATTATTTTCATTATGACAATTGTGATGATTAAACAACTGTTCTTGACCTCTCTCCTCCCCCTATCCCTCTCTCTTTTTCCCCCTTTTTTTCACCCACCTCTCCTCTCTTCCCCATTTTCTATGCTCCCCCAACAGGTCAAGGCAGATGGCCGCCAGCACTAAGTTTGGTTCTGCTAGAAGTTTCTTCCAGTTAATGAGGGAGCTTTTTCTCTCCAAAGTTGCCAAAGTGCTGCTCATTGTAGAAACTGCTGGGTTTCTCTATCTGCGTCTTAAAATTGAATTGAATTGAATTCCTCTTATTATAGTTCATTCATCTTTTTGCCCTGGATTTTTGTGAAGCACATTGTAACCTTTTAAGCGAGTGCTATTCAAATTAAGTAATTATTATTATATCTCTTACAAGGCCCAACTCTCATGAAACCTCCTTTGAATTCAATAGATCTGGATTTTTATATGGATCTGCATCAAATTCATAAATTCATAAATATCCATCCCCTGAACGGGCCACAAATTGAAAATTAAACTCCCGATCCACCCCGTGACCAGGATCCACAGCAAGGTCTCATGGGTTCTTTCTTCCAAAAAATGTTATTGAAATCAGTTTTTGCATAATCCTGCTAAGACAAACAAACAAAAACACAACACCCCCCCCCCCTCCCATGTCACAAGGGTGAAATTCCAGCAATTGACCTATAATCATCAACACAACGCAAAAAAACATGAACTCCACACACGTGCATTATAAGTTACTTATGATGTTAGTCATTTACATGTTTGCTTGTGTGACAAGTTATTCTGTTGTCAGTCTATGTTAAGAAGGACGTGAGCATGGTGACCTTTTAAGGATAATGATGATGGCAAATCATATGAGTTTGATACTTGAGTATTGAGAAAAGAAAAAATCCCTGTCCATTGGAGGTTAGTATGATCCAGTATATCCCCCCAACAGTTGTGTAGTGAAGGTCAGGTGTTGTTATTCTGGCAGAGACGAGTTGATTCCACTTCGTGATCAAACAGCAGCTGAGGCTGTAGCGTGCCCTGAGGTTGTGTAACTGACTGTATAATTGGAAGTAGTTCATATTATTTTGCCTCTTTGTACAAAACAACCACTGACTGGCTGTAGTTGATGAGTTACATATTACACAGATCATCTACTCTTATAATCAGTGAACACACAATCTAATATTCAACTGGCTGTGGTCAAACTGACTGTAGAAGTGTAATTAGTTAACAGAAAAAGTCACCAGTGGGACTCTCACCAGTGTAGTGGGTCTGCTAGCTAGGGCACTGGTGCATGATGCTGATGATTTAATAGCGGAGTTCATGAGTAGGGTTTTTCCTAACAGGTCACCAGGCATTCAGCCTTAGACACAAGGGAAACGTGCAGTAGGTCACTGCCAGTACGTGAGTTTAGCGAGTGTTATATCTCTCAGTCCAATGAATAAGAGGCTATTTATCATAATGATAATGGGATGTTATTTTGAATGTACTGCACTTTCATGCTTGCTGGTTGATTTAGCTGCTTTAATATAATAACATAAAAATGTTGAACAATTGTAATCCATGACTTGATAAGGATTTTACATAAACAGTGGCACACTGAGAACACATACCTCCACCAAGGCCAAACAGCTCCACCAAGTTTCCCAAACTCATAACAGTTCCCTAAATGTGCCTGACTCTCTTTCACAAGGATCCATGAACTAATCCCTAAGAAATCAGTGCAACGATTCAATCTCATTATGTGGCATTATGTATTATAAAAAAAAGCCTGAATCCAGCCCCTGATTCTGCATAAACAGATTTACATGTATACACTAAAGGTGGGTTATAGCATGCATAGTTGAAGTATGACTTCTTATTTGAGAAATAACCTAATTAAAAGACCAAGACATATTAAGAAATGTTCACTTTATTAAACAGCATAAAAAAATACACAAATTGAAGTCACGGTGGGGCTCACTGAGATTTGATTCAGAGAATATGTACAATATTTGAAACCTGCATGTTTGTATAAATTACATTTTAAAGAGATAGACTATGTAACTTTTACTGAACTGTTACACACATAAATGCTGCAACAGTAACACACAAAGAAAAGAACCTTAGCCTGGCTAAGCTACTGGCTGTACTGTAGCAGCAAAACCAGAGTATATTGTTGTGAGATATAATCTCCCTTAAAACAGCTGTGTGTTCTTGGGAAAAAGAAGCTGCATTATACCATATTTCATCACGGCTTTAAAGGTAGAATACAAAGTGTGAGGTCTTGTAAAATGTGTGTTGTCACTAAGGTTCGGGGCAGATCCTTCTGAGTGTTGAAGTTATTGGATGGTGAGGTTTCACATTAGATCTCCTCCATACAGGTAACGTTCCGCCCTCTGGGTTCTAAGTCCGGTGAGCCTCATAAAACCAGGTGAATCTGTGCGACTGACGGAAGTGCAGGCTGCTCCAGCCGGTCTAGAAGTCCTGTCGGATGTTCTCCTTATTCTCATCCCCCTGCTGTTGTCTGAGCTGAGTGACTTCGTTCTCCAGCTGGATGATGGCCCGCTCGATCTCGTAGTTCTTGCTGACCAGAGACACCCAGCTGTTGAGGGAAAAGACACAGATGTTCTTACAGAGGGAAATCCAACCTGCATATTCTCTACATAGAGCGATACAACGTGAGCTCTAGAAAAACATACTTGGACTCGAGCTCTCGCAGTTTGGCTCCTCCTGCCAACTGATCATTCTTACGCTGCCAGTTTATATCCTGAATTTGCTTCCTGTGGAGCAAAAAACAAATTTTAAACCTGCAAAATGTGAATAAAGGGGTTATTCTATTTGTAACATGCAAATCATGTTCTCGTCATCATTAACCTGAATTTCTGAAGTTCCTTTTGTGCCATCTCAATCATGAATGCCAGGTTACTGCAGGGGAAAGATAAAATAACACATGATCAGATTTAGACTAATTCTACAAAGAGATACAGTCTGTGATAAAAAAAAGCTGCTGTTACATACTCATTGTAGACTTTCCAAGCGTTGGTTCCATATTGTGACATGAGCTCCAGGTTCTCAATGCGGACGGCCTGGTGCTCAAGCTGAGCCATTGAGTTGTTGACACACTCCTGCCACGCTGTGATGTCGTTCTTCTGTCCTGCGGAGGGCGCTGGCAGCTCATATCTACACAGGGAAGCAAAAAGTCATGAAATAATCAACATCTGGAGCCACAGAGCAAAGAAATAGTGAAAGAGCTAGAAAAATAGACCTGTGCTTTGCTTTACAATACAGAGGAGTTAAACTTGAAGCCGAAATCTATCATTTATTTTTGAATTCATATAATGCGTCATTTAAAGTTGTATTCAAATATTGGGTTTTACTATGAGCACTGGCAGGAAATCACATCCACATATGATTTACCACTAAAACTATTTGAATCACCTAACCATGCAAATTAGTTTGAAGCTACAGAGCATTCAGAACGGTTTTAGACCCCTTCACTTTTTGAGTTGCAAACTAATGCTTACATTGTTCAAAATCATTCCCCTCCTTATCAACCTATGCTTAATACCCCATTATTAAGCAAAACACAAACTTTAGATCAGTTCCTTCTTGTTTCTCTTGAATATCTTTCATCATTAATCTATATATAAAGGTCTCATTGCAATTCCAAGGCAAAGGAACCACCTGCAGAGCTAAGAGACACGACTGTAGTTAGACACAGATCTGAGGAAAGCAAAAAAAATAAAAAATCTGTGTGGTCGTTTGGTCAAAGTCAGAGGGTAAACCAAGCGAAGCAACGTTTATTGACGCAGCCCAAAATAAACTTACCAAATATCTAAACCAAATGGCCTGAACATAGCTTAAATTGAGTTACCACAACATACATTTTAGACTTTTTACATCATCACTCAAAATGAAGTGAACTAGCCAAGCAGAGAATAACCCTCAAACCAATAATAATAAACAATATGTCAAATTACAGTCAGACGGTAAAAATCCATAGACTTAGTCCCATATAGGTATTTTTTTGTAGTTTTGTAGTTGATTACAGCATGCTAGTATATGTGTATCCTTGAGAAAGAACTTCACACAAATACATTTCGATCTATGCATGCAACCAAAACATTTCTGGGCAACGGATAGAGTTTTATATGAACGTAATATTTTAACAGATATACAACTTTTTTTATTCAAATTAAACTTTTTATAAGCCAACAGAAACCCGGAAAAAATGTCATTAAAAACATCACAGCAACTCAATAAGGAGCATATTTCAATGTAGTGCACATATAATTTGTTTGTTTGTCAAAAACAGGCCCCTGCAGTGTGTAAGGTTTACCTCTTCATGCTCAGGAGATCCATGGGCTGTCGAGCCGCAAGTCGCTCAAATTCATTCCTCATGATCTCTGTCTGAAGGATGACAAGACAAAAGAAAGGCTGTTTATTTCTGTCGAAGCACTGGCCAAAGCCATGGAGATCGTTTGCGAGGTCTGGGGAGTTGTCACCTCAAAAGTAGTGAAGTCAGGGGTGGACAGGTAGCTCAGGTAGTTCTTGGTAGGTCGGTATCTTCTGGTCTCCTCCTCAACCAACGCTGCAGCCTAGAGGCCAAAGGAGAATCAAGACTGTGTACAGGAAAAGAACTGGAGCTTCCAGAAAACTTCCTTTTTCCCTTTGTACCAACACTCAACATTGACTGGTACAGCTGAATTTCAAACTTAAAAAGGATAGGTGCGGTTTATGTTTTTTTTCTGTTTGAAGAAGGAGTCCCCAGTTACTTTAATTGTATTGGATTTGACGGCAACACTGAAACCCTGAAACTCCAAAAGTGTTTTGTGGACTCAAACACTTCACCTAGCCATCGATTGTTATAGTGGTGAGTAGATAATGAGTGAATTTTCATTTTTCAGTGAACTATCCCTTTAAGCTGAAGGGCAGATAATTAATTGGTTAACAACCAATCAATTATTTCTCCATAATCTTATATTTTGGCAAACTGGCAAATTCTCTGAAACAGCATAAAGGCCTAAAAGAGGCAATTACGTGATGTGTCAAGCAGTCCTGAGAGTCATATATAAAGATAAACCCAATCAACCAATCGTAAGCCAGTCTCTCTCCGCTGTCAATCATGACGTTTCACCCAATTTGTATCACAACTAATTAAACCCAGTCACATCCATGTGATAAGAACTACCTAAAATGACAGATATGAACTAAAAAAGAATGTATTTGATGTGTACTTTGACTTTTTGCACCATGTCTCATCTGTCAACATAGAGGAGGCAAAAGGTGTCAGGAATGAAGGACATCATTTTTATTATCATTATTGTAGGCGAAGGGAGTAATGAGGAGCAGAGGAATAAAGAGGGAATATGATGTGCGTCACACTAAATTGACAAATGCACCCACTGTTTTCAATTGGTAGTGAAACAGCTTACCGCAGAGCGTCAATGTGCCGCGTCAGTAAACCCTTTTCAAATGATGCAACTCAATCACCTCCGCCTAACAGATGCATCCAAACTTAACAAGTCTGATCATGGACCGAAAGACTTGGACACATTCTGTTTCTAAGACAGAAGAAATCTTCACAGACAGTGTAAATTGTGCTCTGCATTGCTGTGGGAGAGTCATAGGCATTTCGTGGTATCTCAAATACAGTCAATTATCCTGGTACCCAATTCTGGTGCTCTTTGTGAAGTCCATGTTGTGCTTTTACGGCGTATAATGTTGGCTGATAGTAAACTCTGTTGAAGGGATTCCGGTCTCTAGTGAGATCATTTAAGTACATTTAAATGATATCCATGTGACAAGGAACTGATATAATGTGTGCAACAACTCATACATATTTGCATATTAGCATAATTTGAACATCATCCTTTCATCAACCAGCAACACCAGCTCACTACTTTGGAAGAATAGCGTAGCCTATTGACACATCGTAAAGGAACCGTTGGTTTTTCAGCTCGCACATCAAAATGTGTCAATGATTTAAGTCTACACTACTTATTTGGAGTAAAAAAAAAAAAAATGTCTATAGTAGGTTCACTTGAGCATTAATAAAAGTTCTGAAGTCCTTTTCTGTGAGGTGACTGTCTGGTAGGAACTAAAGTGACATTAATTTGACAAATATCTGAATGGAATTCAATGTGGTGAAAAGTACAGAATTACCTGAGGTGTCACAAATATGGGACTTTATCTTAGACAAAAATGTTGCCATGTCATGGCAGAAAAAATCAAGTTACCATTGTTAACATAAAATTATTGGTTTCTGCATTCGTAGAGGTGCCAAGGCTCTGTTTATTAGAATGCTAGCCTATTAGGATGCAATACCATGACACATGATTAGGATATAAAAGTCATAATTACGAGATTAGAGTTTCATTTCTTCCACTTTGTTAAATGCAGTGTGCCTCCTTATAAATCCAAAAGCCATCATTAATGTTATAAACAACACAAATGCTTTATGTGCAAAGGTAATAAAGGATGTCTGCTGTGAAAAAGATCTGTGTGAGTGCCGGTGTCTAACAAAAGCCAAAGACACTATGCTTACATAAGGGCTGGACAACAACAAAATATCAATAATTACCCCTATATCATTTTCATCTATAGGAATATAACAGAACTTTCAAAATACAATGATATATCTTATGCAGCGTGCAAGCACAATGAGGAGTTCTAACACATTATTGATCTACCTCAGATGTGTGAAATGTTTGACTGTTCATCAAGTGTTTGTCATTCTCTGGTCGTAAAGAATTCTAAACCAAAACCTTCTCTCCTACACTCAGGAGCGAAAAATCGGTATTTAAACCTAAAATAAATAATAAGGCGGAATTTATCATGATAATTATTGCTTTGAACTGATATGAACATTTCTATCTTTATCATTTATGACCGTATCATTCAGCCCTAGTTTACAGTGCAGTTTCAAAACGTACGTTCTCGTCTATCACACCATACGGTCATGGCCGGAGGGATCTGATTGGTCTCTCATACCCATACAGAACTATCTACAGGGAGAAGACCAAGGAGTCCTGTAACAGATGATCCGACCCCACAGAGCCCTGGAGTCTGGAGTCTGAACAATCTGGGATCATAAAACATGTGCAGACTATTAGTTTGTTATGAGATTTTTCTATGTTTGCTCAGGTGGAAATTGAGTGATACATAAAAACTCTTCATGGCTCGGTGTTTGAATGCATCCTTTATATACTGTACATGAAACATTAAAAATGAAAATAAGAATCAATACCACGTTGATTTCATAAAAAGATCATGACTAACTAACTGCTATCATGTATATGATATAGATATACAGCCAGATATATCATCTATCTATATAGCTACATATACACACTCCTGGTGCCAGTGAGCTGTTAGCGTGAGTGAAAGACTACTAGGCGGAATAGATCCAATATATAAAACATAGTACTTATTTAAATGTGTTTTTATTTCCAGAATGCCCCATTCAAAAGTGAAATTTCAGTGTGTCATTTCCAACTGTGGGTATAGCATGCTTGGCTAAGCTAACATGCTGCGGTTAGCATAGAGCAGATTCCCGGTCTGTTTCAAAGCAAGTACCGGTTTACTCACCGCTTCCCGGACACCTGCTGCATCGTAACCTTGGTCAAAATATGGCAAAGCATCGACGAACACTTCACCAGCGACTGACGCCGTCCCGGCCATTACCAATGAGTCTTTATTATAGAGATTATTGACTTTATAACACGTCTCTCTTGGATGAGACACTTCGCCTAACAGCTAACTAACAACAGCAAGGATTTCCGGGCGGACCTTCAAAATAAAATTCTTATTTGAAAAGGCCTTGAGATTTTTACTCGTGACATCTAGTGGCGTGGAATGGAAGTGTAGTCAGGTGCAAAACATAAAATAACCATTAGGTAGATAACATAACGTAACATAAAATGATCTTTTATTTATTCCACAATGGGGCTATTTGCTGTGTTGCAGTAGCAAAAGTGTCAGAACAATAGACATTAGTAGAAGTAATAATGACTAAACATGCAATGTAAATGTGAGGAAATACCAAAATATGAATATAATACAAATAATGTATACAACGTGAACAGAGTGAGCAGAATATTTAGAGCTTAACAGATTGTACATGATTAAATATTGTGAAACAGAATGAACATGATGGACGGCACAAGATCTATTGGATTTCACAGACACAAAAGAGTAATTGCATAGTTAAATGAGTTGAAAATTGGTTTACAGTTCAGATATAAATACTGTGGTGAAGGTTTTTTGCTTTTAGTAAGTTGCATTTTTCTTAAATTTTGATAAACATTAAAGCAACATAAACACCATATCTGCAATCACACTGTGGAATTCTCTTGGAATCATTTTAAATGTTGATTAATTAATTAATTAATTAATAAAGACCAAAAAATGTTATGATATAAGCTGAAAGAGTGCTGTTTATTTTTTTGTCATTTTCATTTGTTGTGTAGGCTGTGTATGTGTGTTTATGTTTCCATAGAAGCACACACATACACAGTATGCAGTTAAAAGCACAAGAACACTGTATGTCATAAACCTGTGGGATTTATAATGAAATGGAATGGAATGTAAAATTCCTGATCTCCCTGATCCTTTTTGATCATGAAATATGTAGACGCTGTGTTTCTTTAAAGACTAGAACTGTTGTGTTGGAATTGTAAATCAAAGACAAATGATGTATTAACGCATGTGCACCTTTTGTTTGTTTATATTTCAGCTGTGTCCAGGTCTATAGGGATGATGTATTATCTAACGTTTTCTTAATATTATGACATTTGAGCTTGAAGACAAAAAATAAAACAATAGTTAGACTGACCTGCTGGACCTCTTAGGTTAATGGATAGATATTTTAAAAGATTCATCTGTGTTTGACAAGTCTTTTTGGGTGGCTAGCATGTGGACATCATCAGTTCCTGTAACAAATTCGTCACTTTTTTTTAATGCTCCCATTTTTGGGGGTCAAAAGGTTACATTTTAAATCCATGTATACTGGAGGTCTCGTGCACCGTAACGGACCATTGTTAACATCACTACAAAAAGTGCACACATGGCAAAAAACACAGTGCGAGGGCACCAAGGCCAATATTCACTATTGGACTGTGAGCTCTCCCTCTCAACCAGTCAGCTTTCATTATGGTAATTCATGGTGTTACAACTGGCTGCTGTGTTGTCAGCAGTGTCCTCTGCTGCATTTAGCTTCACCTCTTTTTGTATTGCTTAAACTGTAATTCAAATAATTTACTTGAATAAAGTAGCAATATCATAGTATATAACCATTCCATTCAGTACTACGTTCAATATTTTACCTAAGAAAAAATACAGAAGTATGAGTAACAAACCGTAGCCAATGTATCAAAAGTAAATGCAGTCATTGGATTATATAATGGTTTATAAAGTGGTTGTGTATGTTGTAGCTAGTTGAGGTGGGCTCGTCTTTAACCTTTTACTTCGTCAATCATACACTGGTGGGTACTTTATAGGAAACACATTGTGCTTTTTCAGTTAGTCCCTTTTCTCCACTGCCTTATATTAGTTTTTATGCCTCCAAGCTAGTGGCAGCCAATGGCCAGAAACATTATGTTAAGGGTTGTAAGTCCAGACACACATGTCTTTGGTCTCTTGAACATGATATCTCAAATCTGCTTTAGGGAATTTCTTCAAATACTGAACAGTTTTCACTTTAAAGATGAAGTGATTAGATTCCAGGGGTCAAAGGTCAGGTCAGGGTGACCTCATGTCATTGTAAACGCAATATGTCAGGAACACCTTGAGGGAGTTTCATCAGTCACAAACATTTACTTGGACTGAAGGAAGAACTGATTAGGAAATGGGCGGTAGAAGTCAAAGGTCAAGTTAACTGTGACCTCTGATCCATGCCTTCCTTGGATTGGATATCTCAGAAACATCATAATTCTGCCCTGTTTGTTTGAGACTATATCCCTGTGTTTTTCCTTATATTAATTCAAGAGTGTGGTCTTTCAGTTTGAGAACAGGACTTATTGATTCCATGTTCAGATGTAGGAATCTGAACATAAGCTTTCACCTCACTCATACTCAAATAGCCCCCACTTGCGCTTAGATGCCCCTGCATTGGCTCAAAGTGTGCATGTGGACTCAGATATTTCTTTGCTTTAAATCTAAATGTTAAATGTCAAATCTAAATGTTAAATGTTAAACCTAAATATAAAAATTGAAATGCTAAATCTAAATGTTAAATCTCAATGTTAAATCTAAATGCTAAATCAGCTTTATCCTGTCAGGTCTTAACACTGGCTTGGTTAATTCATTATATTTTATTAAATGAATTTCTCCTCTCATTTCGCAACTGTATTATCCTTGACACTTTGCAATATTGTTCACCATACATTCTTTCCAATATAACATTCAAAGTCGTTCAGTTCACGCATGAAGTATAATACATCTCGACTTGTTCAAGTTGTTTTTCACTTTAAGAGGGTATTATCTAATTTAATCCTCTTTCATGAACTGACTCATATGAAGGACAGACACTCTTAGCTTCTGCTATCGAAAGTATCATCTTTATTATTGTCTTCTTGTCCATCCAAACAAAACAGTAACCTCTGGAGTGGAAAAAAAACTAAATGTGGTTAAAACCTATTTTGTAGTTGAAAAGTATGCTTTTACAGACCTGTCTAAATACTTTCATGACCTTTCTAAATACATATATAACTTGTCTAAATACTTTATGACCTGAACTGTTTATGATCTGAACTTTTATGACCTGAAACCTTTATGACCTTTTTAATACTTATTAACTCCCCAAAGAACCAAATTTATGTCTGCTTTAACTCCAAAGGAAACAGATGTTAATCAGTTTTCTGTGTCTTGATTCCTCTCTCCAACTTCGCCTACAAGCACCAGTCTGAACCGGCTCAGACAAACAGCCTTAGTTCTCCTACATAAGATCCTTGCATTTTAATGTTCTGCATCTTCACTATGAGATCCCTTTGAATCTCTGTGTTGATCCTTTCTGTATAAAGCTCCTAAAATACACAAAGACCAATTTGGTGTTCCAGCCCTTTTTTTTGCCATTTTGAGATTTCCATCACACCTGCTGATGATCAGTACTGTAGTATACTCTCCCCTCTGTATGATGTCCCAAAATGTGTTATTATACATGTCAAGACACGTCCATACAGGCACATCCTTACAATATGGAGCCATTGAATAAGGGCTATGCAAATACAATTGATTGATTTGTTGATTGATTGATTGATTGATTCAAAATCAATCAATAAACCCCCACCAGGCTACACAGACTGACTCGGAGTAGTGCTTAATTGCATGACACATCTTCATTCTTTATGACAAATTAAATATTACACTTCATGCATGGTTCATTATCCTATAACAAAGATAAATATGTATTTGAACATCTCTGGTATTGTAAATTGGGGAAAAAATAGATAAAACTCAACAATTGTGTAATGTGAACACAAACTGAACGTATAATTCAGTCTTATTTTAGACTACATTAGCTTTTAGCTGAATCATGTGATATAAACATTGCAGATAAGGGCTAGGCACAGAAAATAACCAGGTATGGTGACAATACAGTTAAATACAATAGTACAGTTACCTTTTTTGTTCTTAAAAATAGCAACCTTATATATTATGTAAAAAAGAATGTATAAAATAAACATAAAAGGAGAGAATAGACAAAAACAACTAAAAAACGACCAAGCAAAGCAAATAAACAAAGTCACGCAGTAGCTGACGTCACGCCGTACGGCGACGTACTCCTGGCTCGAGAAATTACGCAGGACGTGCAGCGGTTCAAAGAGGAAGGAAGATGGCGGACAACAAAGACGAGGAGGATATGAAACCCTCCAGTAATTCGGACTCGGTGCCTTCAGCCCAGGACAACGAGCAGCCGGAGACGAAGGAGGAGAACGCGGTTATAATCATAGAGGCGGACGTAAAGGGCAGCGAGGAAACAGGGCCCAATGAAAACACTAAGGAGGCACCGACACCCACCAGCGACGGGGGAGACGCTAACAGCGGCTCGAGTGCTGGAGCCGAGTCAAACGGTCGCGCTAGCAACGCTGCGAGTCCAACGACGACAAACGGTTCCGCCGCAGAGCCATCGGCCGCTGAGGCTCCGACCGCCGGGGATGCTTCCTCCGGCGGACTCGCTACTGAAATGTCCCCCCCTCCTACCGCTCCAGCGGCCACGCCGGTATCCACTCCCATTAATCTGCTGGATACGTGCGCAGTGTGTAAACAAAGTCTCCAGTGCCGAGACTGTGAACCCAAACTTCTGCCTTGTCTTCACTCGTTTTGCCTCAAATGTATCCCGCAACCGGAGAGACAGATCAGCGTGCAGGTCCCGGGTCCGCACGGGCAAACGGACACGCACATAGGTGAGTTTTTAAGCGCTGGATCCACCTGTGGGCAGGAACTCTGCCCTGTCACCCCATGTTAGCCTGCATCAATAAGTGTGATCAGGTCAGAGTTGACTTGATGGATCCATTTTTAATGGGTGCACAGATGGCTTCAGGGAACTGGTGACACTTGGAGGTGTTGATATTAGAGTATAATCTAAACACACTTGCTAAGCGACAAGGAACCCTCGCACAGAGGAAGGTGTCTGTACACTCCCACCTCCCCCTGGAAGCCGCCATTGGTGCTGCTGTTTATTACTTCTTCCCCAATGCATATAAACAGAGACTAGCAGCATCCAGACGATGGGGGGCCAAATGTTAATATACATCTACAATTATTTCTCTGATAAATTTTAAATATTTAGATCACTTTCCTCACATATAGCTAATTCTCCTCACAGTTAAGACAGAAATTTATGTTGTATACTAGTTAAATGTTATATCTATATGTGAATGTTAAATGTAACATCTAAGTATGAAATCTTAATGTAAATGTTAAATCTAAATCTTAAACATAAATGTTAATG
Organism: Platichthys flesus; assembly: GCF_949316205.1. Classification (NCBI taxonomy): domain Eukaryota; kingdom Metazoa; phylum Chordata; class Actinopteri; order Pleuronectiformes; family Pleuronectidae; genus Platichthys; species Platichthys flesus. The sequence goes on along the minus strand of NC_084951.1, from coordinate 8,319,567 downwards.
TTAAATCTTAATATAAATGTTTATCTGAAATGTCTCGTCAAATGTAAAGCTAAATATTTAGGTAACATGCAGATAGCCCACAACCACAGGGCACACAACCCCGCCCACATTACAGATCGTGAATTGGTTCTGGAAAGACAACAAATTGTAAATGAATTTTGACATTTGACACCCTATACAAGCTCTATCTGCTTAGGTTAGATTGGGAAAAGGACTTCTGGGTGTCTTGGCGCTCTTTGTTAAACGTTGTTTGGTCGTTATCCTGCTCAGTTTCTACATATGTAATTGCAAAATGTAAAAAAACTAAACTATTTTCAATAGTCAGTCTTTCAAACTTTCATGTTAAATAATTCATTACATTTCCAAGATTAGTGTTCTGCAGTAGCACAAATTCATATCTCATCTTATGAATGAATGTATGAATGAATATATAAATATAAATCAAATTTTAAATATATATGTGTAGATGTTCTAAATAAATGCAAATGTAGAGCTTTATTACTAGCAAATGTGTTAAGTGGCCATGCTCCCTTTATTGGTAATGTGAAATGTATATAAAAACGGAGCAATGATACGTCAAAACCATTTGGAAAAGACATCTCATTTTAATTTATCATAGTTGCCATGGTCAATATAGGCAGCCAATATTAAATTGGGTATATATATCTGGGTCTCACACTAAGATATATAGTATTATATGTCTTGTAATTATCTTTAACACATATCAGTAAATAGTCAACTATATGACATGAACATGAATGGTGGCTCATAAAACTAGTCAAACTGATAATACACCTCTGCATATCGAAAAGATACTATGAACACCCGGAAAAGCTAGACTGTTGTAGAAAGTAATTATTGATGGAGACACAAAGTAATTCAGTATTCCAACTTGATCCAAATGTCGTAAGATAAGACGTATAGATCCTTTACGATAAGGTAAGGTGAGATAAACCCTGAGGCATCCCATGCAGGGGACATTCACCTTTAACAGCAGCAGATAGTAAGAATGAGGTAGATAAGAGAATAAGATAGTCAATAAAGCTAAATACCAAATAAAATAAAGTGCATAGGCATAGGATGATCACACAATTATGTATACTGTTTGTGCATTGGTATAACGAGATAGTGAAATATATATAAGTATAAATGATATTTTATATATATAAACATAAATGGTTAAGAACTCACTGTTGTTACCAAATCGCAATATACTAAATAAAATATAACTATATACAGATGTATCTATACATAAAAAGGGACAAATTGACATTACTATTCAGTATGACATGCATTTGAAAATGGGTTGTAAGCATATGTATAAATGGGTAGATTTCAAACTTAGAGGCAAACTTAAGTTGTGGAATTATATGATTGGTAAATTTTACGCAGATAATGTTTAAGTTTGTCTCACTATGGAAAATCTGCAGTGTAACAACAACAAGAGGGATTTTATAAACATACACATCTTTAAAAGAAATGTAAAGATAAAATATAAACGCATGGAAATATAAAAAATAAGGATTTTCAACATGTTAACAGCATGAAGTTCATGTGTTTTATATAGCTCTAATTAAAATACAATTCTGGAATGTCGCTGTCCTAAATATTTTTGAGATTTTCTGGTCAATAGAGGATATTTTCTTGTACGTATATAATCCTGATCTTCAAATTCCATTACAGCGAACAAAAGTGATAACTATGGGATATGAAATTAATAATCCAAGATATGATCTACAGTTCTTAGGTTTTTTGTGACTGCTAATCAGTATAATTTCCAACACTGTAAAAGTAGATACATAAGCTGCCTTACCAATATGTTGGCTACATCAATGTTTTTTAAACGATGCACATAGAACACAGTCTGCAAAGTAGATGCTGTGATGTAAGTACAGTTTTGGAAAGCCTAATTGTCAGATACCTGGTAAGAGCTCTACTGATGATACACTGGAAGTTGTCTGCACTAATTTCATGTTTATGTGAACCACAACAGCAGAATAATTTTACTGCGGGCTGCACCACGAACTCCTTTGAAAACTGACCTGAGTCCTTGCAGTCTATCAGTCTACAAATCTGTGTCGTATTTCAAGTTCAAAGAAGGGGCTCTCGTGTTGATGTCTTCTACTACCCCTTGTTTCTCCAGTTTTAAAACTGGAATATATTCTGTTCTAGGGGGATTTTCAATATACCTTTAATAAATGAGTAGGTGCTGGTAGAGGGTGCCTCTCAGCTCTTGTAATAATGAAATGCTCAACATATTTTCCACATGACTCCTCAAGTTTTTTAAATTCAACATTGTTTATAAATCTACTACCTCTGCATCAATAACAAATCCTCCAAAAAGTTTGATGGTAACTACATTTGTTTCATTGATTTTCATAAAGGATTACAAACGATGTCATCTTGACCCCTTTCACAATTTAGCCAGGGTATAGTTTCAAGCCCTGTGCTCTACATGGTCAAAGGAAGGCTGTTTTAATAATATGTTATCTGAAACAATGATAATTACATAGAATAGATGGTCAGTTTCAGTGCTGTTAAATGATGAAAATGTAAAATCCTGTTGAGTTTGTTGAGGTCGTAACCGTCACATGAAACAACTTTGTGGTTCCTTCTCAGACTGACGGAATTCATAATTCATTCATTCCTCCCCACTACTTTTTATTTGAAGCAGCTGGTGGCAGAATGTAGTGCAACACGTTGTTCTTCTTAAATATAAGTTTTAAAATAACCTGAAATAGTTCTCACATGTCTCTTACGAATGTTTCATCTGCAGCACATATGTGTAAATGTCTCTTTATTCTGTAAGGAGAATTAAATGTGAACAGAGATATTAATTAAATTCTGCTGTCCCAAAATTGCCATTTAATTTTAAATGTACATATATATGTGTAGGCATATTTAGGATATTGGTGTTTTCATATTATAATGAGTGACAATGTCACCTTAACACGATTGGGAGAGTCAGCTCTGATTTCTGTTTTTGGGTTATTATTATTGTGTGTGTGTGTGTGGTGACAGCTGTATGATGCATTTTTGTAGGTGTTTGTGGGTTGGGGGTTAAAAATGACAGATGTGCGATCCATGTGTGTGTGTGTGGCAGCTGGAGCTCACACAAACCGGCTGTGTGCTGCTTGAGTCAGTGTAGACTGGCTAAAACCGGCTTACACTGGTTTTTACCTCCGCTGGCTGGCTTGAATTAATGGCTTTATGAGTTTTCAGAGGGGCAACATATTATGTTGACCAAAACATTTATGTTTAATCTTGTGCCTCATATTAAGACTTTAGCAAATTTAATTCACCGAACTCATTATACGTCGGCTTGTAGAATTAAAGCGGTAATTCAACTAATTCCATTAAAAAGTCCCAACTAAAGTGATTAGTTGAAACAGTCGTCGTTGTTTGGCGGTGTGATTTAATATTCTAATAAAAATGCCAGGGATGACAAGATTGAATCTTCTTGAAACAATTGCTAAATCAATTAGCTGCCACGAACAGGCGGCTGGTGTCCCACACATTTTTTATAACAACAGGAATTGACCTAAAGGAAATTATGGAAATGAGCTTAAAATCTTGCTCAAGGTCTGTTCTTAATTATCTTATTTGAAACAGCACACACCGTTCAGGCGTTTAGAGGCCTTCAAATTGTAGTATTGTGCTTTTTCTGAGCAGTTCTGGTTTATTTGGCGTGGTTTCCATTTGCCTTTGCCCAATGTTTGACTCATGTTATGTCTCTTCTGTCTTCAGTAAATGTCATGCGGTGTTCAGTGTGCCACCAGGACTACAAACAGAGTGACATTGTTGAAAACTATTTTGTCAAAGATACCACAGAAGCAACCAGCACATCTGATGAAAAGTCTGCACAGGTAAGTCATAATGGTGAACCCAGTGGCAACGTACATATGTGTTTCAGCTCCCCGCAGTATTTTGGAGAGGCTTCAGCTGGACCTTTTGGTTTATGATGTTTCATTTTCTAACTTCAATACAAGGGAAAGTCTACATAAGCCTCAAAACCATTTAGTCCAGAACGAATATAAATAGCATGACTAAGATCATACACTTACCTTTCTATTAGCCTCAACCATGATTGTATTATTTGTTTAGATATTTTTAAGCCAAGTATGTAGGTAGACATGGTTAATAATGTAGCATTACAGGAAGGCTTTCTTTTATGAGTGATGCCAGATCCTGTGATTTACATACCACACTCTTATTTCTTATGTTGTATTTAAGGAAAACATATAATTAATATATCATATCATTAATGTTGTCCCGCCAGTCTTGGTGGGAGGGCAATGGTTATTGATAGCTGCAACAGAGTATACTAAGAAAGATCTCCATTTTGTGTCATAACTCATTGTTTGGTCTATGCTCAGGGAAAATGTTTGGAACTACTCCATAGCAATCATTTTTATTGCAATTTTACCATCCTGCCAATAGCAATAGGTCTGTCCTGGAGAGCTATTATTTGTCTTGAATAGGTTTGAAAAAGGATTCTCTGTTGCTTTAAATGTTGTCTCTCTTATTCATATTATTCAAGTCATCTTCTTCAGACATTTGTACTCTCCCGTTTCTTGTTGAAATAGTTTAAGTTTGTAGACTTTTGAACTGATAAACCTTTTATCAGAACAATCTCGGATAGTGAAGAAATACAGTTTCAATGGCAAAGATAGACACAGCTCCTACATTCAAATTCCAGCTAAAAACCTGTGGCTAAAACAGATTAAAACATAGAGAAAGCATTGTGGTTGTTCGGTCATAGATCTTGTTTGTCTGCTTGACTTCAGAGGATCCACGAAATTAATTGGATTATAAAGGCATAGTTGCATACCTACGCCGTCCAGATTAATTTTTTTCTCTAGATGCACTTATAAACCTTGACCTTAACCTTAACTTAAAGGTTCATTTTATAAGATTTAGGTGAAGGGATCCATTATCAGAAATTGAATAAAAAATGTTGCCGCAAGCCTCAATAGGAGGAAATAGCAACTCAATAAGAGGAAGTAAATCTATAGGAAGAAGAAGCTCAATGGGGAAAAAGCGGCTCAATAAGAGGAAGCAGCTCAATAGGAAGAAGTTGCTCAATAAGAGGAAGCTGCTCAATAGGAAGTGCACCCTATGGTCAAAACTCAAAATTCTTAAACATCCTTATTTTACCATACAAGATAAACCTATTTCAGTAGTTTCACGGTGATTGGACAAATATTTAAAGAGTTATGGCCAATTTCCCTCTAACCCCTGTCCTTGGCAAAAGTTGATGGTTTTTAACTGCTGTGATTGTTGACCAATCGTGATCATTTTTAATAGAAAATTGTATCTCAGTCTCACAATGCTCTATACTGAATATAGTGTTGATTGGTTGAAAGAACAAAAAGGAGATTTGACATTACTGTTTTAAAATGTATGCAAATTAGCAGAAAGCCATTATAGCGGACATTTATGGTCCAGGAGGCTTTTTTGTAGAACCCGTTGAGCTGGGTTTGTATGTGAAATTGTAGGTGATGGTCTCCTTTCCCAGTGCCTGTAGAGAAGTTTGTCTCTGTTTTTCCCCCAGAGTGTAATGTTCAATTTCACAATCAAGGCACTCTCATTTGTTTGTCTTGCCAAATTAGTGCATTCACCCAGGTGTCACGTTTCCACCACTGTTGATCAAAGCGAATTAAATTTGTCTACTGCAGAGTCATTTGAACTGCGACTGAATGCTGATTGTATCCATTTGTATCAATTCCATTTGAGGACATAAGCCAGATGTTAGTGGCTGTTAGTGTTTTTTTTGACCAGTGGATATGGGTCTATATTGACCATGACACTTAACACTTAATTCATCTTGCATGATATAAAAGCATTTCAGCAATGATGTATGTGAAACTTAACATGCCAAACTAACATCATGCTTTGAACAGTTACAAAGAAATCTCTTAAAATATTACTTATTTTTATTCTGTCCCAATATTCTGCAAGGTAGTGCCATTATCAACACAACATTTCTTGATGATTGATGACTGTGAGAAGACTTGTGACCCACTCCTGAGTTTTTGCAGATGTTAAATAATGTTATCGTCTCTAGGTGTGCACAAGTTGCGAGGACAACGCTGGAACTATAGGCTTCTGTGTTGAATGTGGAGAATGGCTTTGTAAGACCTGCGTTGAGGCCCACCAGAGGGTCAAAATTACCAAGGACCACAAGATTCGCACAAAGGAGGATGCTGATGCCTCTGGTAAGATGGGTGACCTTCAAAGTGAAGGGCAGGACAATATTTACTGTAGAAAAGACTGCAAAAGCCTGAATAGGACAAAATGTAGTTGAAGTACTGTGCTGGAGTGCTGACAGGCTGTTGCCATGGTAACTATGCTGCAGAGTCTTGTTGCATAGATGGTACCTTCAGCAAGGGAGACCATTCATCCTGAAGATATAACCAGGGTTTTTTAATCGTTTTTCCTGTCTGTTTTCAAACTGTCATAACTATTTAAACCTCAACTTTGTTTATTGTGTTTTCACAGAGTCTGTTTGTACGTCAGGACAGAGACCTGTTTTCTGTCCCATTCACAAGCAGGAACCATTGAAGCTCTACTGCGAGACCTGTGACACTTTAACCTGTAGGGACTGCCAGCTTCAAGAGCACAAGGAGCACAGGTAATGAAGCCTTTATCTACAGTTAGCATAGACTTTACATTTCTGGTGACAGTATCACATAGCACACAATAGGATTTGAATTGATTGCCTACCACTAAGGCACCTGTTGAGCTCAGTTCATTACATTACATTATTATATTATGATGAAGATGATATATATTATGATGAGAAGTCGTGTTTTGAAACATGCATCAAATTTCAACCTGCCATACATATCATTAAAACAGCTTTACACAGGGAACATTAGTCATCTCTTTGGTAAAGGTTATAAAAGGTCAGCAAGTTGACAAGCAGACTATTGATATAGATATATAGATGTGTATATATATTAATCTGCGGGTATATGCAGGTTTATATATATAATTTAGATAATGCACAGCTCCAATGCCTCAGGCAGGACGTGACCTATCTCTAGGCGACTTGCATAGCAGCCAGATGATATTACATCTCTGCTATCTTAAATCGGTGTAGCAGCCATGCTCCCCCTTCTCAAAGTATTATAACAAGTCACCGGCAAAATAGAAGATTGTGGTCAGAAGAAAAGAAAAGGCAGAGCAGAGAGGGAGAGAATTAGGGAGAGAACCTGTTCACCAATAAGGGACCAGGTCAGTCAAGTGACACTCGCACTGTACAGCAGTAAAGGACTGTGGCCAAGCCAGCCTCCACTTCCGAAACAGATGGTCAACATTTTTTTCTCAATTTCTCATTACCACTATGTGACTAATCACTCAAAACCTATAACGAAGAAAAAGTTTTATTCAAGCAGCAAAATAACAGAGACTTTCCACAGACCAAATTCACTTCACAAAGTTCACCACCTTAGATTGTTCATTCAAAAGACGACAAAGGGCAGTGAGGTACTGTGCTGCCTGCTTGTTTCCTAGCCTGGAAGCGTTACATCAACAAATTGGGTAAGCCTAAAAACTTAGAGGTCTGGAGCTTTGTGTGAAAAGGGTTGCCTGAAAAGGAGTCAAATTTCATATTGTCCCAGTCCTACCATGGCGTGGAACCAGGGCCCCCGTGACCCAGGATAGCTCGACCACCAAAGCCAGAGGGCGCACAGCCCAGCCTCAGCGCCACCTAGCCCAGCACAGACACCCAGGGAGCCCTGCACAGCTCCACTAAGTCTGTTAACAGTGTTTATTTTGGTTTTTTTCATACATGTTTAAACCGTTTTTAACAGCGCTGTCAGTGATTTACTGCGTCTCTATCATTCACACTGCGCACTGCCAACCAAATCGAGTCAAGCAGAGCGTGCCCTGCCATCTCCTCAAGCTCTCTATACATGGCCTAATTCACAAATTCTGTTGTTTTTACCCAGTTGGAGTTCACACGTGTCTGATGACTGTGTTTGTTTGTGCTAGTGTCGGATTTAAGAAAAGTATTGATCATTTTGTGTTGATCAGTTTTGATATTGTTGCGTCATTTCAAGCAAATCTACGTTTAAACTGTAGTGGGTCAGGGACATCAGCTGAGTGGGTGTTAGTGAGAGAAGAGAGAGAGGCGAAAAGAAAGAGAGCGAGCAGAGTGTGCACAGCTAGAAAGATTTTATTCATTTAACAAAAGTATCGATCATTATGTAATGATCAGTGTAGCCATTTGGTGTTATTTTTAAACAAATAGATGCTTTGACTGCTGTGTCAGTGAAAGAGAGAGATAGGGAATTTTGAGTTTATTAAAAGATTAGGCCACCCAGAAATGAAAATTCACTCTATCTACATTATCAGACGTAATAAAACAGAAAAAAATAAATAACATGGCTCCCGCTCGTGTGGTGTCTTCCAGACATACACATTTGAATATCGATAATTTTTTATATTACCTGGTAGGACTGAAACCGAATACTTGTTTTTCCCCACCATAAAATACAAAAGAAGTTGCCAACAGAGAGACTCACACAAATTGATAGTGAGAGACTGCAGTTGCCTTTGTTCATCTTTCTTAAGTTCTGATTGATTAAAAGTGCAATTGAAAGGGTCTCGTCACCAATTTGTGAACGGCCCGTAGAAACAGTGTTTTTGTTTTAAGTTTTGTTTAGCATAAGTAAAATCATGGTTTGTCATTTAGTTGATTATTGTCTAAGTCTATTAGAGTATCTCTTCTATTCTCAGGTACCAGTTCCTCGAGGAAGCTTTCCAGAACCAGAAAGGCATCATTGAGACCAGTATAGCCAAGCTCCAGGAAAAGAAAAACTACGTCCATTACTCTGTTTCTCAGGTGCAAAGCAGGTGCGACTTTGTCATCTCCACATTTTTCTCCAATGCAACTCACTGAGACAGTTTCTTTATCTTAGTACACTCTGTTTTTTTTCATCCAGGTTAAAAGAGCTTAATGAGACACACAGGAAGGTGGAGCATGAAATCAAAATTGCAGTGTTTACTCTTATAAATGAGATCAACAAGAAGGGCAAGTCCTTGCTGCAGCAGCTGGAGGTAAGAGAATATTCATGACAGTCAGCTTCACCAAGAAGGTCACTGTAAGAAGATAATTAACTAATATAAATATATATGTTTTTTATAGTTCTTGTGTCTGGGTTCTCTTGAATGTATTTATAACTAGACATAAGTACCATGAGACATAATTATCGCAATGTCACCTGCTTTTCACCTACTTCAAATTTGTACCTGCAATCTCTGAAACCAGTTCATATAATGTTGTATACTTCTCTTGTTTCCCATTCACTGTGATCCTACTCATGTATTATTGTCTGCTAGAATCTATATGAACTTCTGTAGGAACCCAAAATCCCTATCAGAATCACTGAATATTACCCATATAATCTAATACATCTTGTATTTAACCTATGCCAACATTTTTATCTAACTGTTTAACACTGGTGTTCAAGTTCTTTCCGTAGTAGACTCATAACCAACTATATTCTCCTTTTCTGTCTAGAGTGTATCCAAAGAGCGCACTATGAGGCTTATGGGTCAGCATAAGGATACCACTCAGCTTGCCCAACAGATCAACCATGTGCTCAGCTTTTGCCACTGGGCGATCACAACTGGCAGCAGCACAGCGCTGCTTTACAGCAAGAGGCTGGTAGGTTTCACATTAGTTCCAGATGTTCAGCAGTTTGAGGGGATACAAATTTGCGATTAATCGCGATTAATTTTGAGTTAACTATGACATAAATGCGATTAATTGCGATTAAATATTTTAATCTATTGACAGCACTTGTTTGAATCTATTAAATCTTTTTTTACAAAACGTTTTAAAATAGGTCTCATTCTGTTTCTCCTCAACTTGTAGGAGTACATCAATGTAACATTCAAGCCTCTCCCTTTTTAGCATCTGTCAATTATTTCTTGATGTTCAAATTCTTATTGTTGAAAAGAAATGAATCTTGATCCCTGTTTCAACCAATACATCTTTGGATCCTTGAATTATAGCAGATTGAGTCTAAAAAACCTAAAATTCCTTGAAGTCAATGTTAAGGAGGTTGTGGGAATGCTGATAGTTCGGCTACAAATTTTATTGTGTGTCTTTTATTATTTTATTTGAATATTTTATAAGAAGTGATTGGAGTTTTAAGAGATGTGGTGGATGGTATTATTCTGCCTTGTAAGTTTGCTTTTAGCAGCAAAGCACACAGCGTTGTTTGGAGCATTCTGCTGGCCCAACGTTTTCGAGATTTATTGGAACAGTTGCAAAACAAGCTTTTTCCCCACATTATGTGGACATTGGCATAAACAAGGGATGCTTCTGCCACGTGTATTCAACTACTTACCACAAGACAGGCAGCAAATTAGATAACTGAGATAACTTTATTTTTGGATTGTAATGTTTTTTTGAAGGGCAAGTTGACAAGTCGGCTTTTTGTGCCCTGATGTAGCCAGGCATACTAACCTAAGAACATTTCTATGTTTGTTTGTGTATGTAGATACTTTTCCAGCTTCGACAGCTCTTCAAAGCTAGACTGGAGCCAGCACCACAGGCCAATGGAGTTGTGCGTTTCTTCTGTGACCCCACCTTCTGGGCGAAAAATGTGGTGAATCTAGGTGAGATGGCAATTAGGAGACTGACTCAAGAAACACAAATGTCCATAACTGAATATCGATTACAGACACAGGTGCTTTTCAGCCCCCTCTAGCAACGATTTTTCTCCAAAAAATAGCAACTAGTGATAAAACTAGAAGCTGTGGGACAGACCGAAAGCAAAAGGAATATTTCATACCTGGTCTTCTTTTTAACTTTAGGTAATTTGGTCATTGAGAAACCACCTCCAGCAGCGCAACCGCCCAATGTGTTGGTAGGAGCACCGCCTATTTCACCAGGCCAGAGTCATCCCACCAAACACCCAGGACAGATCAACCTGGCCCAGCTCCGGTTGCAGCATATGCAGCAGGCAGCCTATGCACAGCAGAAACAGCACCACCAGCACCACCAACAACAACAGCAACAGCAGCAACAGCAGCAACAGCAACAGCAACAGCAACAACAGCAACAGCAGCAGCAGCACCACCAACAGCAGATCCAACAACAGATGCGCATCGCCTCCCAACTGTCCCAGCAGCACGCCAGACAGGCCGGTCCACCCATGGCTCAGCAGCAGGTACGAACCAAGAAAGAAAGTGATGATCTGTCCTCCAATCAATAGCACAAGTGATAGGCAATATATACATGTCATAGTGGGGAAAGCACAGGGCTTACTGATAATAATAATAATGGGGCCCAGTAATTCATTTCATTATTTCGTTCGTGCTTTTCCTACTGTCATGACATTTCAAAATGTCTGCTGTGACCAAGGCTTATTGAAGCTTACCTTGATATTAGTCTTAATCCTACTGACTATTAATATGATTATTATCGCTGTGATTAATATTATTAGTAGTATTATTAAAAATAGTGCAGTACCCATTGTAAACCTGCTTGTTTGGAATGGGGTTTTTGCTTGGTCTGTGTAAATGCTCTGGAGCTAGTTAAGAATTATTCCTTGTGATTAGTGAGTCCTATGGTGCATAAGTGTGATGGTTTGACATGGAAGTTACCTTACCATAGAATTATGAATAAAGGAGCAGTGAGATGATTTGGTGATAGACTTAAGTCATGATGAACATACACTTGGAACATATGTTTATATACATAATATCATGGACGATCATGTATATGTCACGGTTTTAATATCATGGTCTCCTTGAATTCCTGTTCCTCTCATATTAGCAGATATTTAGTGCATAGGTTGTCAAACAACAAATCTTTGAACTACAGTTAGATATTTTGTTCCCATGTTTGTATCACACCTTTTGATATTTACCAACTGTTTGTATGTATGTATGATTTTTGAACAGCCTCCAAGGCTCATTAGTATGCAGCAGCTACCAAGAGGGCCTGGGGGTATGAACGGTGGACCAGGCTCCCCAATGTACCCTTCCTCCCACCACATGCGCCTACCTGGTCCACCACAGGGCAGAATGCCCACAGCCCAGCCAAGACTCAATGGACAGCAGTACCCCCCCATGATGCAGCCTCAGCTACAGCGACAGGTCAGTACAATCACCCTGATCTCACAATGTGGACATTTTGTCACTTTGGTCTTTTGTAGCATATTGTGACTGGTTTATAAGGATGCCTTTGTGTGTTTGTAACACATTCAATGCTGCAACTGTTGGATTAACTGAAACTGGGTTGATTTGTTAAAAGGTTGTTAAACTCAAAATGTAATTTCAAGTGTGATAGCAGATGAAGTGTTACAGACAGGAATATAGGAATGCCAAATATAATGTTGAGGCCAATACTTGATTGACCAGGGAGCACTAACCAGTAAAATTTAAATTTAAGACTTTATTTTTTACATTTAAGTGAGAATAGAGTAATATAAACGACTGACTGTGAAATGAGAAGATGTATGTTCTTAAACAGTTTGGTGGTGACTCTGACTTTTCATAGTACTTAGGTCAGAGGTGCCAGTATTACAATCAAAACATTGAAATATAATGAAAGTTATTTGTATGTGCATCATACACCAATACAAAAATAACTTGAAAATTGAGAGTGGAACTGACCTTGTGTCGACTTTGATCAGAGGCCTGAAAGCTTTCTTGATAGGTCAATTTCTGCCAGTTATTGTCCCTTTCCACCACTGGAAATTACGCATAGTTTATCACTTTTTTTATGACAATAATGACAATGTGAAAACAGTGCAACAATGTGAAAGGGTTGCGACCGGTAGGGTTTTATAGCAAGTTTCAACTCATTTTCATTTAAAGATAGTGGAGGCTTTTAACTGCTCAAAACATATCTCTGAGGCTGGTAGAGACAATAGAGTGAAAGTTAGACTTTGATTCACTTAATACAAAAAAAACAACAACCAATATGTGCTTACCTTTCCAGAATTAGCTTGTCTACAAAAAAGAAAACCTTTGCATTGTTGTGTTTTCATCTTCATTTCTGCTGGATGACAAAAATACTGTAAGAATTACTTGCCCTTGATGTGATCACTCCTTCTGGGTCAATTGTAATCAAGGCGGTCTTTATTCTCTGAGCTTCAACTTTAACTTGATTTAAATGTAAAGGCTTTGGTCCAGTTTGTTAATTTTCAGGTGTAGATAGAATAATGTACGTCAGTTTAAAGAGTAATTGCATCCTTAATTTGATTAATATTCATTATATTTATGGCAGGATTGTAATATTTTTTGGACCCTGAGTCAATTGATATGTTTCAATATTCAAGTTTTTTAGTCATTTCAAATTTACAAATGGCAGTTTAGCTTATCTGAACTTCCATAAACAAAATGCAGGTGAGCAAACTAATACAACGATGTTTTATCTTAACAGACCTGTTTTTACTTTTCTCAGAACAGACGCTGATTTGTTTAAGGTTTCCTTGATTTATATTAACACTGCCCCACCAACGTAGCTAGACATACAGTACATCTGGTTATTTTTTCTCAAGTCAATTATTGTGTACAGTATTAACATGTACATTCATTGCCTGCATACAAGACTAGGATAGAGACACTCCAGATATCCAGCCCCTTTTTCTTTGTGTCCAGATGTCTATAGAGTCTGAGATGAGCCACCCAAGGTTTCGTTTCTTACTACAATCAGGGGTTTGGCAACTTCTTTCCTACCTTGTCATATTTGTGTCTTGTGCAGCATGTGTTGTCACCCAAATGCATGATCATGCAAAAATGTTGTTTTCACAACAAAGTGTTTTTAGTTTTCCAATTGAGTGAGTGAATAACCTCATTGTTTCCTGTCCTCCCTTCTTTTATACCCTTCCTCTTTCTTTCTTCTCTTCTGTCTTTATCCTTCCCACCCCCGTTTCTTCCTCCATCCCTCACTCTCTTTTTCTGTGCAGCATTCCAACCCAGGGCACGCAGGACCTTTCCCGGTGGCTTCCCTCCATAATGCCAACCCCACAAGTCTGACCAGTGCCAGTATGGCTGGTGCCCATGCTCACCGAGGGCCTGCCAGTCCCGTCATAGGTCCCATCGAGCTCATCCCCTCCGTTACAAATCCTGAGAACCTGCCCTGCCTACCTGAGATCCCACCCATTCAGGTGCGCACATTCTTTCCATGTTGGTTTCAACCACAATTCTTCATCTGCCAGCTTTAGTATTTTATCGGCCAAATCAATTTTTAAATGTCAGTGAAAGCCAGACATTTAAAAGGATCAATATATACAAAATAACTTTAACTGTATTTCTTCAAAATATTACATCGTCATTCCTTTTTCACATCAGACAATATGACCTAAACTGGTGTTACTGATAATATTAACCATAGCTCTGTTCAGTTCAAGTAGAATACATAACTGTGACAGTGAACCAGCAAGTGAAATACCAGGACCCTAGATCGTAATTCAGTCTGTATTTGTTTGATATTTACACCTGTGCTATTCTTACTGCATCATGAGAAAATATCTTCCAAAAATAAAGGCTGGTGTTATAGTGAATAACTGAACATTATGAGAAGAAAAATATTTACTGAAATTTAGAAATGCATATATGTAATGCAGATGAATGAAAGTGAATGAGAAATAAATTGTGATTTTATAGAAATGTCTTAAATGTGTCATAGTTATGAGGAAAGATCTACAAGTCTCTACAAGTCTGGAGTCACACAACCACAACTGCCAGTCTTCGTCTTTCCTTGGCTGAGAATCCAGTTTTCCTTGAATCTGTAACTCCCTTTGATCACCTTGAGTCACAGCTGATATTTTCCCCGTCACTTTTCTTCTCTGGCTCTATTAGCTAGAGGATGCCGGTTCTAGCAACCTTGGAAACCTCCTGTCTCGCTACATCACAGCCAGCACACAGCACCAGCTGGGCTCAGTAGACATGAATGCCTCACCTGGACTGTCTACACACTCTCCTGGATCTTCAGGTACACTCATATTCTCATCTTAAAATGTTCTATTATTTTCTGCTTGCTAAAGGTGTCCTAATCAGATTCCTGATAACATCACAGGCTTTATGTCGCCATGTCACAAAGCATACTCAGTCTCACTCAGACACTCTCAGAGCTCTGCATAGCTGATGGCTCTGACTGTAAAATATTGTCACTCGACTAATAAATTAGGACATTTCTAGGTTTCTTTCTTAATGTCTCTTTGTCTTTCTTTCTATCAGATAACTGCTCCTATGATTCATTTCAAACTTGTTAGGTGTATTTTGTGGAAGCCAGGAAGTGTAGTGTTGAAGTGCTTTGGATGAGCGGTTTTCAAGAACCTGACCCTAACCCCCGTTTATTATGAAACCCTTCGATGACGGGGTGACATCATCAGTGATGTTATGACAGGGTTATTTCAGACTATCCTCTGTCGTGATGGGGATCAATTGGGTACTGATAACTGCTGCTGTGTCATCTGTGTCCTGTCTCATCTCGGTTTGCAGGTCTGTCAAATGCCCACACACCAGCACGACCTTCAAGTACATCCAGCACAGGGAGCAGAGGCAGGTAAGAATTTAAGATGGAAGCAAAACTCCCTGTTAAAGCTTTTAGAAAATATTAACACAGCAGAGTCCACTAACGCATTAGTTATAATCATTAAGCTTAGATTAGAGATGTTTGCCCTGTGCTTGACATAGGGCCTGGAGTCACTGCCGTCTTACTGAACTAAATCATGATAATCATTGGTTTAATATTAATTTAATGATTGATGATTTTCTCCATTATTTGTTTTTGCGTCTATTTAAGCTGTAGCTCTGCAGGGAGGGCAGGGCCAGGCACTGGAGCTGCCGCCGACCAGGTGAGGGTGAAGCAGGAGCCGGGTACCGAAGAAAGCTACAGTTGTCCAGCTTCTTCTCTGAAAACAGAGCGCAGCAAAGAGGGCGGGAGGAGTGCCTGCATGGTATGAACACTATTCTTCATCCAGCAGTTTAAAACTAGAAAGATGTCATCATCTGCCTTACATTTGACTTTCATGACATACACAATGCTTTATCTGTTTTTCAAAATAAGGCATTACCTCAAAGAATATACAGATCTCTGCCAAAGCAGGTCAAATTTAATACAATAGTGAAGCTTGTCTGATATTTAAGTGAAGACTTTCTAGCTCTGATTTTTAATACATATTTGCAGATTATTTTAAGGACACAGACTATTTTACATATTGACTAATCTGATTGAGATGGCTATAAGACAGTCATGTTTGTATATACACGTTGTTACAATATTGCCCCTTTAACAAGAGTATATGGATGATGGAACAGTGAAATTGACGTGAATACATTTATTGTGATTTATCTTTGCATTCACTTCGACTTTTTACTAAGTAAAATGTGTGAAAATAAGAATACAAAGGAAAGATTATCACACCAAATTAAAAGTTGTTAATATTTGTGTGTGTTTTCCCCAGATGAGCAGTCCTGAGGACAGCCCCCTCCCTGCATTAGGACTCGCAGTCCAAGATGCCTTCAAGTCGCTGGGGGACCTCATTAAAACAGAACCCCAGTCTGAGACACCTTGTTCTGAAACGAATGGCTCCTATGCAGCCACATCATCATCTTCCACTTCCACTATGACCTCCACTACCTCATTCCCTGAGAACAAAAGCAGCACGACAGGCCAGCCGCTCACTAATGGAAATGGAGACAAGATAACTGATAGCAATGCAAGCACAGTGTCTGCTGGAACAGGCAATCCTGCTGGGAAAGAGGATGATCCCAATGAAGACTGGTGTGCTGTTTGTATCAACGGTGGTGACCTGCTGTGCTGCGACCACTGTCCCAAAGTGTTTCACATGAAATGCCATGTACCCACCATAAAAATCTTCCCGAAGTAAGTGCTCCGAGCAGCTTCTTTTTTTTCTGATGCTAGTAAAACCTGGCTGTGGAACTCTCGTAAAACTCACAAACTTTCAGATGACCTGACTTGGGAACCGTATCATGTAGGGACACTCACTGCAAGACACAAATTCAAACAAGCATCAGCACAAAATTAAAAAAAAGAAACAAAGACAGAAACAAGAGTAAAACCAGAACATGTTTTAAAATATAGACAAGTTGATGCCTCCTTTGGAGAACAACTCGCACTGTAGTTCTTCTTCAGTCTCTGGTCAACATTATTCTAAAAGGTGTATGGCATTGTAACAAAACATTTCCTGATGGGCCTATTGATTCTATATACCCTCTGATGTCACTGTGATTTCATTGAAGTCACTGATGATGTCAAACTTGTGACATCAAATAAATTGCATTTTTTTTTTTTAAATAAATGTTGGAGTCCTCGAAACATTTAGCCTTGGCTGTCGATGATTGACACTGTATATTAATGGTTTGAGAAAATGTGATTGTGACACAATGTCCTCGGTGTGATTTTTGTGTCTCAGGGGCGACTTCCTCTGCACTTTTTGCCGGAGCCTATCGAGCCCTGAGATTGACTACTGTGATGACAGCAAGAAAATTCAAGGCGAGAGGAACCTGAATCCCCAGGACCAGAGGGTCAGTACATCCACACTTTCCGCAGATAACCTCATTGTGATATGTACACAGCAGCTAATTCTCTCTCTTCCTCTCTGTGCAGAGATGTGAGCGCCTCCTGCTGTACATCTTCTGTCATGAGCTCAGCGTTGGCTTTCGGGAACCTGTGCCTAGCTCTGTAAGTGACTCATCACCACACACTCACACACTCCGGTGCATTCTTCAGCCTGTTTCACTATCAGTTGACTGACCATCATTCCACTTTCTCATTCCCGATTGTATGAAAAGATTTCCTTTCCTGTTTTCAGAGTTTCGTCTTTCCTCTTTGGGCTTTTGTAGTTCACTCTCATGTTGTCGTTCTGCCCAAAAGACATGTTTGGTGGTTGCCATTTGGCATCTCAAACTGAAAAACTAGATTTGTCCAAGAGTTTTGTGTAATGCTGCTAAGTAAAAAACAAACAAACACTGAAGAAAACGTAATCTTATTGCTGCAGGTAAGAAATTCAGCTTATTTTAGACCACAATGGCAACTTTTTGGGAATTTAGTTTTATTATAGTTAATACATTTTGGAAACCAGAAAAAAATGTGAAATACCCAAAACTGAAAGTTCCTAAATTGCCTCCTATGCGCTGATATTGTTTCATTTAGTTTATTGCATAACGAGTAATTTTGTATGCGATTAATTATATATTAGTTAGCTCTCTGTAGGCTTGTTTATTTTATTAGCACATAACTTCCCTGATACATGCCTTTATTGAAACGCAATACCATTAACAATGACTTCATATAAGCTTGAACATTGACAAATTATTGAGCTTTCAACCAAAATCACGTTGATGAGTTTTCAGTAGGGTACAAAGGAGAGACTCAATGCACGTTCTGTTTATGGTGATATCCTTAGGACGTTGTGCTGTGGGGGCACACGCCATGTGGCTGCACCATTTCAACTTCAGTTTCACCTGGGGGGCAATTTTTTTTACTCTCCCATCTTTATGCCACAAATATCAAGCTACCAAATAAGGGCACAATACTTGCACAATAACCAGTAGCTATACATTATGGATATGAAAAAAGCCAGAGTTTTAAATGCATTTCATATTAAAACACGTCGCTTACTTCTCTGGTCAGGCCTCTCTGTATCTCAGAAGGAAGATGTATGCCAACCTACAGCTCAGTTGAACATCATGATGCTCTACCCTTCATCAAATATGTTCTGACGTATGGACTTAATCTGCGTGTATTGTAGGTTGAAATGCTGTTTTTTTTAAGGGACTGTAACTGGTTTAACCAGTTACCAGCTCTCTGAGACACCTGTCAACACTAGAGCCTCAGCCAGATTTAATAGCTATTAATCCTTTTTACAACCAGTGAATAATGCATACCACCACATGTTGTGTCCTGATAGGGACCAAAAGATGTTCTATTTTCCAGGTTTTCCTTTAGAGCTGATTCATGCTTTCTCTGTTGTTTTTTCCAAACTACAAGCTCCACTTCCCTCCACCTCTCATTTTCACAGCATTTAAAATCCTCTGAAATGGTTCAAGTTGTTGTCTAACCCACTTTTGATTCACGTAGGTGCCCAATTACTACAAGATTATCAAGCATCCCATGGACCTGAAGAAGGTGAAGAAGAAGCTGCAGTTACGAAGCTCCGAGTACTACAATTCCATTCTGGAGTTTGTGGCCGATATGCGCCTTATCTTCAACAACTGTGCAAAGTACAATGAGGTGAGCAGCATGAGTATTTAGCCTGCTTCAGGGAATGACATCTGCTTGTGTCTATGCATGTTGTCAATGGTTAGACTGGTATGGGTTGAATTTTAAACAGCAACACGCTTATTCAAACTTATAGACTGAGTAATTTGACCATTATCATATCCAGGAACCAAAAGACTTGATAATTTATTGACAAAAACACATTACTGTCAAGTTGTCAAATACTTAAGTCTAACCTTAATGTGAAGATTGGAAAAGGGAACTGGGAAGTTGTGCATTCAGCCTGCATTGTGCGTTAACTTTAATTAACACTGGCTGTTGGAGGATGTTTTCTTACACTGGCTTCAGGAACACTGTATAAACCCTGTTAACACTCAGCATCACTGTGATATATCACAAGTTTGCTTTTAATGGCTGGCTGTTGTCACTTATTTTGAAGTTGGGTTATTTTTGTTGACTCTTCACATTGGGGTGTTGCTGTGTGGGTATCCGTTAAAGTGCTTATGAAACCATGTACCCACCCACATGTTCACTTAGTATGCACATGTATCATACTTGAAAACCAAATGAGCTGCTATTTTTATCAAGGAGATATACAGTCCTAAAGACCCAGTGTCTTCTTTCGGCTGATAGTGATCGTAAAGGAACAGAGCCTCCAAGGATCCCCCTCACTTTACATATGTTGTTGTTGTTATGCAAACCGAATTATTAGCATGTTAGTAATGTTAGGTATATCAATTTAAATTTCATATGTCAACAGTATAGTGAAAGACTCTTCAGCTGCACATTGTCATTGTAATGTGATTAGATTACATGAACTTCAAAGTAAGTAGTTATTCATGACTGGCTGAGTAGTAGTAGTAGTTTCTAGGTAGTAATTTAGAGCACAGTCCATGACAGCACATGTCCAGATTTTTAATATCGATTTAAGCTCTTTGAATTTATTCTTGTCACATAATGCTTTTTGTTATAGATTAAATAATTATTGAATCTATAACAAAAAGTGGCATTGTCATATATATATACACACATATTTCAAATGAGAACTTTTATACACATTGAATATGTGAAGATCCTTATTTTCTAAATATGAGCATTAGAGAAAGCTACCAACAAACGGTAGAGTAGTGTAACATAATAATGAATCCTTCATATCTATATCGAGAGTGATTCCTCCTTCATCTGAGTCAGCCGTGTTACACTGCCATGTTTCTACAGTAGGCCCGATAGGAAAAAACAAATACTGTCTCTAGAGAGGCCCTTTCACCTTTTTACATACACACATGGAAAGAGAGGGTGGGGGAAGGGGTATTCAGTTGGTTGCAATCTGAATTCTTACCACTGGATGGCACTAAATTGTATGTATATACATATAAGGATTTTTTTCTAAGGGTGAAGAAGTAAGGATGTAGTGTGTTGAAGAAGAGCACAAAAAGCAGAGGCAAATTAAATAAACTTCGATATAATTAAATAATCCATGCTAAATTCCGGTTATTATATTACTGGCAAAGATTACATTCTTAATCCATAATATCAAATAATAAATAAGCTTGAAAGAGTGACTTTCGATAAAACAGGGAATGTGTCCTTTTCAGAAAGTGCACTAAATGAACCATCATAGAGATGGTGCCGCAGTAAATGTACTGCAGAATAATGATAGTCTATAAACTCTTGATGACCTGATATTATTACATTAGAGCCTGTAGTGTCCCACAGCCTGCGGAACTGTATGGACCTTTACTCGCTGTTAATTTGTGCAGTAACGACCTGGTGATTCACACATCGTAGGCTCGAGCGCAGTAGGCTGTAGCAGATTTCTGGTCTTAACAAATAACCTGCCTGTGCTGTGAACTCTTTTCTTCCCCCTGCTGCTTCACTGTCTTTGTTGTAATGTTATTGCCCCTTTTTAGATGTCTCGAATAATCCAGGTTTATGATGAGGAGAAACAGATTAATACACAGGTAAGCCGTTTCAAATAGAGTACAGATGCATTGTCTCCCCCACTGAGGCTCCAAGAAGCATTTTAACCTTCATCCTAGAGAGAATAGAGTATCCAAGAGCATCAGATTTGGGCACTCAAACTATTTGAAACTGAAAAAATATATTTACAAAATTGGCTGAAAATATGGATTTGATTATTTTTGTTTAGTTTTAAATGAAAATAATTTGGTTAAATTTACTATAGAAGAAAATGTATCAGATTCATTGTGAGGGAGGGATCACATGAGCTATTAGGGATTTATCAATTCTGTATCAAAGACTAAAACTGCGACAAGACGGAAGCACTATGGCCCAAAGTTCAGCCATTCTTACAGATGCAGTCTGTTGAGTTCTCATTTCTTTACTATCTTTACTATAGTAATGTCACAGCAAGCTTTATACAAAGTAAATACAACATAGTACACTAATTTTTTTGTCAATGTTCATGTTGAAGTGATCACATCTGCGGGAAAAGTTAGATCATTTCAATTAGCTCAACGATGTTGTCTATCTTGCTGAAGACACTAGTGAGAAAAGCGTACACAACTTTCCTATCAAGTTAAATCAGGGTAGCTTTTTCTTCTTTATTCAATTGTATGATCCATTATCAATTCATATATCCAGATATTGATCTTTTTGTCACTAGTTGATTAATTTAGATAAACCGTACATTAATGTTATGGCTTTGTGCTCAGTTCCTGATAAAATCCATGATACTATTAATAATACACTAGGTATACAAGAGCACTGAGTCACATGTTTTCTACAAATATCTTTCATATGCAAGCAAATTGTATTGTAACTTAAATATCCCGAAGCAAATCAATATTGAATCAAATTGGAAATTGCACCGAGACTTTGTGATTTTGAAATAAATTGATTTAGTACAGTGGCTTCAGTGAAGACTTTGTTTTGATGTAACACGTTTTTCAAGACTAAGTTTCTCTTCAAATGAGTGACCTCCTGGGTTTGGGGCTTGTTTCAGGCTGGTCAATCATTTAGTGCCATTTAGGTTCTTCACTTTATAGGGAAGGTGGTGGGTGTTGAATGGAGATCACCGAGTTAATCTGACAACAGAACATACGTTTAAAATCCAATGTTTTAGTTAATTGCTTTCAATAAACTAGGGAAGTCAGTGGGAGCTGGCTGGGCTTCTAGGTTTTTCTACACAGGAATGTTTTAATGTCAGTGGTATTCAAATATTCTGAGTAGCATTAAAGCTTTGCAAATAATGAATTTCTTCCCTGAAACCTGACATTTTTTCTCAGTATCGTAAACCAGCCTGGCTGAAATTTGGCCACTTAACTGTGAACTGTGCAAATGCTTCCTGGAACCACAGTGGGACAGGGAGGCAGGATATCTCTGCTCTGTACAACTAGGTTGAGCCGGGTCACCCTGCTGCCAGGAGTCTTAACCACATCTAATTTATCTCCTCATTGTCCTGTTCGTCCTCCCTGCTTCCCCCCCTTTCCTTCCTCCTCCCACTGTATCGTGCTCTCACACCTGCTCCCTCCATATTGCTCTCCCTTCTCCTTCTTGTCTGTCAGGTGGAATCAGAGATGGCGATCTCCGGGAAGGCGGTGGGTCTGTACTTTGAGGAGAAGCTACAAGAGATGTTTCCAGGTGAGAACTTCCCAGAAGTGCCCGAGCCAGATCCCCAAGATGAAAAGGAAAAGGAAAAGGAAGCGGAGAAAGAGATGGAGAAGGAGAAGGAGAAGGAGAAGGAGGAGGACAATGACACAGACGACAATGATGAGGACTTCATACAGCCCAGACGCAAGCGATTAAAAACTGATGAGAAAGTGTTACACATCAAGTGAGAACCAACCAACTCAAAAACAAGAGAGGTGAAAAACCGTCTTCCTCGTGTCCTCCCACTTTTCCATTGTTTGATGCAGCAAAAAGGACGATTCGCTGTATAAGCCGCTTGGTTTATCTGATCCTTGCCTTTAAAAGAAATATCAACTATATGTGAAGTCTGCCTTCATCAGAACTCTCAAGGACAAAAACATAGAGGAGCTGCCTTCCCTCCTTATTTCAAAGACACTTGACTCGCCTGTACAGATTTTGAAGTAGGACTTGTTTTGCAGTAGTTAACAATTTGTCCTTTTTCTTTTCTATCATCCATTTCATTTGTAGATTTGTTGTGACAATTGCTTTATGAAAAATTTAAACCCTGTGTTCTGTTTAATGTATTATATATATCCTTTGACATGAAACCTATTGAGTATTTGTATGACTTTGTGAAAGAGTTATGTAAATAAGAGAATCTGAACCACTGAAGCTACAGGATAGATGTTTGGGTGCTTCATCAATAAAACCTGTTCTTGAAATATATCAAAGAAAATGTGTGGCGTAAAGTAGGTTGGGGGTTTCCAGGGAGCAGGTTGCCTCAAAAACCATGTTCTCACACGTGCCTCATGGTATCTGACCATGTGTAAAGCTTTGATCGATCAGTCTATCTGAAATATCAACAAACTTATAAATTGATTTGTTTATTTTGTTTGAATATGGCGAAGTTATCCAAGCACATGAATACAGTTTGACTTTGGGAGGGATTTTTCCTTAAATTTACTTTAGAACCATTCTGTCCACTTAAGATTTAATATGGTAATAGTCTCACTGAGCAAGAATCCAGTGAATATACGAGCAAACCCTAAAGAAAGTGGTGTATTTTAATATGAGGAATCAAACTATTCAAATGTTAAGATGAATTTTGATTTAAGGTTTAATATTTCCAAACTTTGTACAGTTTAATTCATTAAAATGTGTATGTTTGGAAAAGGTCCTGCTCATTCTGAGCAGTTTACTATTTAATGGTTTATACAAAGTATTGAAGAAATGTCTGTCAGTTTGTTTTTTGTTTGTTTTAGAGTTTTCCCGGATACATTGTGTAAGGATGGAACATGTGACAAGAGATAACCCAATACGTTTTGACACAGATGTGGATAAAGGGGCAAATCTGGATATATATTTGTTTTACTTTCTTTAACAATGCAAGATTGGACTTTTACATTTTCAACAGTTTCCCAGGGAATAAGTGTAATCAGGCATATTTAGTGGGACTAATATGAGAGTGTGAAGAATTAGGTGCCACTTGATTAAATGATGGGACCGTTGGGCCTTGGTGGAGGTATGCAGATTACTGCGTGCCGTTATTGTTTCCTCCACGGAGGAGGTTATGTTTTTTCTGTCAGTTAGCGAGATCCCACAATAAACGGCCGGAGGGATTACCACGAAACTTGGCAGCAGGCAGATCTCGGAAAAAACATAGAATTTTGGTGTTGATCTGGATCAGGGGGTGGATCCAGGAATTCCTTTCACGTTCTTCAGCATTGCAAGATGGGATTGTTTCTCAGAGAATCGTGGATCTTGATTAAAATAAAAATAGTTTATTTAGGGTGACTGATATTGAGTTTCTAATTTGGTGCAAATCCAAATAAAAATCTGGATCTAGTGAATTTAAATGTGGCTATATGAACAGACTTTTAGACCTTGGTGTAAGTAGACACTCTGCTGAGAGCTATTCTAGCTTAATGCAACTATAGTTGCAGGGAATTGTCATTTTAATGTCACAAATAATACCCATGTCCCTGGTTAAAGAACTTACTGAATATTCCACTTCATTCTGTGTAAACCTATATACAGTGCACTGTTTGTGCTCTGTTCACATTCACCTTGGCTGCTTTCAGCACCATAACCGTAAGTGCACGAGGAAATGCGCAACAAAATCTAGAAGTCAGCTGACTTAAATTTTGCTTACTTGACCACAATCATGTGACGTAACGGTGGAAACTTGCAGAAAACGGGAAAATAAAACTGCAGGAGCTGACGTCGGCGTGTTGAGGTGCTTAGTCGTCAGTCTGACTGATGGTCAGCTGACACAGTTTGTTAATCACCTCAGATCATTTATTGAATGAAGTCTTCCCTCTCTTTCCCTTTCATCTAAAGTCTGACATTGGATTTGATTGTCTTCTCCAGGTAGGATGTTTACTCTTGATAATTGTTCTTTGGCAGTAATGGAATCCTGTGTAACTTTCAACACAGAAGACTGACCTCATGAACTTTTTCTTCTGGGGAAATAGAGACATCACCCTCTCTCTGCCTATAACTAAAGAAAGGGACAGCTGTCTACAACTTCTCTGGGTAAGTACATCTCCATACAAGCCTGTGGTTTTAACCCTTATGGACCTGGATATCATATTGTTTTTCACGGCTGCTCACTAAAATCCAAGGCTTGTTGAAGAATGCAGGAGGCCTCAGAACTAATAACTGATTTACCCCGGAGAGTTAAATAACCAGATTTAGCAAGGCTTGTTGATATGTGATGAGAGAACGTGAAAATGTGTGCAAGCTGGAGAATCAGATCTGCACCACTAATCTTTCTTGTGTGAAAGCATATTTTGAGCTTGTTCTCAGCATTAATAAATATTCTACTATTGGGACAGTTTCCACCATGGAATGATGTTTATATAGATCCTTGACTGTGTAGAGGAGAAGAAGAATTTTCTTCTCAACCTTCACATTCTGAACATGTCCTCCGAGGGGAAGAAGAGGCTGTGATGAATTACATGTTTAAAAATAAAATTTTTCTAATGATCATGATGTCATGGTAGCTTTAACCTCAGGGTCAAAGGCTGTCATTGACTCCTATACTAAACTTGGCAGTTTCATTATTTTCCCAGGCTCCCAGAAACCTACCGGTTTCACATCTCTTGCGCCTTTAACAGGTGATGATTTCCCCTAACTTGTACCATTGTATTGACTGAGTGATCAATCTGTTATATTTTTAAAGCACATTTCATATGGTAAAGTTAAAGAGATTAAAAATAATGCATCTGTATAAACATCTTAAAAAATAAGTTGAAGGAAGAAAATTAATACAAATAAGATGGTAAAGTAGAAATGTTTAAAATTATAAAATTAAAATAGAATATTGACCTTGTAATAAAAACTGCAATGGATGGAGAATTCCCAAGATCATGCAGCAATTATAGTATAAAGTAAATGTATTAATCATATATAACATATATGTAAGTTATATATGATTAATACATTACATATATATGAATTGTTAGTTTCATCATTACAGTTCCTGTATGATGGAATAATAATACATTAACTGACGTTTTCTCTCTTGATAACCATTAGATTTCAAAATTTAAATAACTGTTCCTCTCGCCATTGGCTATCTTATTGAATCTCATTGAATTTATTTTTTTTTACAGTATAAATAAGGCCGTTCGGACATGGAGCTTTTATTTTGAAAGCGACTCTGTTTTCCTTTAGTGACGTTTCAGCGCAGCGGCCAATCAGCTCGCAGTCCTAGATCAGACATGTTTATCTGCAGCTTCCGTGTTGTTTCTTTGTAGAGTCTGCGGCTGCTCCTCTGTTGTTGTGCTGAGGAGTTCACCGACATGTCAGCAGATATTCAGGCAAGATAAACACGACGCTCTCCTCTTCTCCTCTGTGCTGCTTTCTACGTGTTGGTCCTGTCGAGCCCCGGACATGTTTTATTCGGTGGCTGTTGTCGGGTCTATATGTCTGCCTTCATTTGATTTATCGTCCCTGGCTTTCTGTTGACTTTATTGTCTCTGGGTGAAACGATATGTTTTCCTATGTCGGCCTGTGTAGAAATGCAGCCACTCTTAAAGCGACTTTATTCAAACAAGCCAGTCTTGATCTAATCAGCGGCTCAATATCTGAGTCTGGACAGAAACCAGCTGTTCTGATGTTGTCCACAACAACCTTTGACCTCGTTTCAACCATGTGAACTGCGCCATGTCGGCATCTGTGCGATTACACATGCTTTGTTTGTCATAATAATAATAACTGATCAAATTAATGCTTCAGATGTTTAAAGCATTAATCCAAAAAGAGAAGTGGATTTTTACCGATTTTGTTCTCTCCAGCAGAGTATGTGGACAGAGCCAGCCCTCACACGGAGTCCCTTCGGATCGGGCAGTCAAGGAAACTTCAGCTCTTTGTGCCCTAATGGCTCCCAGTGGGTTTGGAATGGTCTTGGGGAATGTGCCCAGGATGCCAGGGACATGGCCAGCATCTACCTAGGCCTCCTGTCCATCCTCTGCTTCATGGTGTCTTCACTTCCGTATGTGTTGGCATCTGTTTCTCAAGGGCAATGATTATTAAAAAATCGAAACGTGTGTGTAAATGTGTAATTTGTGTGATTGCGATTGCAGACAGTACTACAGCTCCTGCAAAACCGGGAATATGGACAGCGCCCTCTCCATTTGGTTCCTGTTGCTTTGGTTGGGAGGTGACACATGTAATCTGGTGGGCTCCTTCCTGGCAGACCAGCTTCCACTTCAGGTGACTTGGGATAAATGTTTGCCTCAGTGTTTTCACCATTCTGAAGTAGAGCTGCGAGTCAATGTATACATTTTTTTAAACAATTGATTGATCTGTAAAGTGCCAAAACCAATGAAAGTACTTGGGCAGAAATTATATCTTAAGACAGTTATTTTTTTCATTTAAAGAAGCAAATGTGTGTATTTAAGTTTATCAGTACAGAGGAAACGACATTGTCATATTATCAGAGCCTTTACCTGCTAATAAGAGTTCATGTATTGGTGAAGGACTTAGATGATAAATGTTGATGACTTGACAAAGTGAGTCAACATTACAATGGGCCCCAAAAACAACGATTTTCCATGACAAAGACTTTGTGAAGAAAATCAAATGTTTCCTTCTTCTCTGATAACATGTTCTGTGATAACATCTTTCTTCTTCTCTTTCAGACATACACGGCCGTTTATTACGTGTTTGCTGACATACTGATGCTGGCCATGTACTGTTACTACAAGTTAAACAACAGAATAGATAAAAGTGAGTATTTTACTTTGTTAATTTGTATTTGTTTATTTGCGTTACAGTGCCTTATTTGGATTCTAGCTCCTTGTGTGGTATCATGCTCATTGTTAAAATGTGGTAAAGGCATGAAAACACCCACGACTTGCATTTCCCCCTCAATGCTGGAACTGCAGCCACGTTCTTTACTGATCCAGCCACCATCACAGCACTGATTATTTCAGTTCTTCTATCTTACACATGTCACATAAATGCTGATAAACAATGGTCCAGCACCAGTCCAGAGAGAGGAAGAGTGTAATCTCGTGATCCCTGTGATGATGTCATCACATGTCTCATGTCACCACATGTCTCATGTCGCTGTGGTGTTTGTTGCCTTCACCACCTTTGACACAGTAGCCCCTGTCTGAGGTCTGTGGGAATGTGCTGAGAGATCTTTCTCAGTATTAACGATAAACTCAGGTGCCGTCTCTTCTCCAGGAAGGAGGGTTTTGAACGTGGTGGGTGTAGCCTGCGCCCTGGGCGTCACAGCAAACCTCATCCACCTTCCAGGGCTGGCTGCCAGACAGGAAGATATCTCCTCGGGGTTCAGAAGTCGCGCCCTGCTCTCGACCTCTACCCTGAGCAATGTCAAGGTGCGTCCTATTCATTTGTTTAATAAGGAACCCAAGGAATTTGAATCATTTAGGATTGTTTCCCCTAATCATTTTGTGTCTGTGTCGCTTCAGGCTTTTACCCCAAAAGAGATCATTGGTTTCTCCATTGGCTCAGTGTCATCTGTGCTCTACCTGTGTTCTAGACTTCCTCAGATGTACACTAATGTAAGTATGACAAGGCAGACTCTGCTGCAAACTGCAGACAGACATCGACTGATGCTTATACTGATAACATTAATAATGATAATTAGAGCAATTATAATAAGTATAATATAACTTCTGCATAACTGTCTCATACAATGTTTGATATTTTATGTTAACCTTTTTATATCTGATTACACCTGTTTTATTATCACAAAAAATCCAAATAATGTGGTTCCGACTGACCACTGTGTCGATGGAGGGGTGGGTGAAGTGTTTGAGTCCACAAAACATTTATGGAGTCTACAGAAGTCAACTTTGTAGCATTCGAATCCAATACAACAGTGTTTTAAACCTAAATGTCCACTGGAAGTGGCTAAGCTAGCAGACATAGATTTTCAGAGGGTCCGTGAATGCACCTCGTAGGAATATATCGGCAGACTCTTAGGTTTTGAAACTAACCTGCTGTTAAGTTTTTTCACTTCTGCACTCTCACATATACATGAATGCATCAGCCTGGTGGAAAATATGTGGCAGTTGTATAAAACAGCTTCTATTGCATTTTCTAAATATTTTTTTGTTCTTCCCACTTCCCCACAGTTCAAGAGAAAGTCGACAGAGGGCGTGTCTTTCTTCCTGTTCGCGCTGGTCATCCTGGGAAACACCACATACGGCCTGAGTGTCCTACTTAAGAACCCAGACGACGGCCAAGGCGAGAAAAGCTACATGATCCATCACCTGCCCTGGCTCATCGGCAGCCTCGGCACCCTCTCTCTAGACGTCCTTGTATCCTTTAAACTATTCTCTTTAAACAGGCACGGGGCCTGCTGCACGTTTCTCCTTAATCCCATGTACATGCTACATATCCACCAGTGCTGAGCTGTGACAGAGGGAGGTTCCTCAGATGGTTATGATCTCGTGTCTGTATGTGTAAAAACGTTATATACAGTCTCAAAGGTCCTCACGGGGAATCTAGCTCGTTGTCAAGAAAGAAACCAGACTTTAACTTAGATCAGTGGCCCCTGGAGGCCAAGTGTCTCCTCAAACACTAGTGGTGGACCAAAGTTGCGCCACTCTTGGTTTTCAGTGAAGATGTAGATGATGCAGATGCCTGTGAATTGATGATGACGGGTTGTGTGATTTTTCCTCGTCCAGTTACTCAGACTGTCCACTGTCTACATGACCCAGCAGCAGTTCCTGGGGTAAAACACACCTGACCCTGGTACTTATCAAAGGAATAGCTCAATTTAATAGAATTTTGGAAAATACACTTAAATATTACTTGCACAACAATGAAGTTTCAGCTGTGCTAACCAGTTACTGAGCTGACAGGAAATCAGTATTCTTAGCAAAGAAATCCAGCACACAGGGCCTGGAAACCCCAGTTTGTTGTTCCTACACTGGTATGTGAATTAAACTAAAAGACGTGTTAAGTATTAAGCCTCAGAGCTGCTGTACCTCTGGACAGCGTCTAGAGCTGCTTTCCCTGTTTCCAGATTAGCTCAAATAATCAGCTCCTGGCTGCAGCTTCATATTGCTGCACAAACGGAAGAGTGGTATCAGTCCCAGTCTTCTCATCTAAGTCTCTCAGTAGGTAAATAAGCCTTTTCCCCAGAACGTTGAGCACAGCGCCCACCAGCAGAATATTCCCAAACGCAACTTTACCAAAAAAAACTATTTGAGACTCACGTCACGAAAATATTTTTGAGCACCAAAAATTGTCCTGGAGGAAAGATGTACTATGCATTAATACTAAAATTAATAATTCCCCTTAAATGAAGGATACAACTCAGGAGATAAAATATAAATTTAGTTACGAAAAATAATGACCTCTGTCGAAGGTAAGGCCCTGCGGCAGTAATCCCACTTTGTCCAGTCAATAACTGTTCTTGCATTCAACAGACTCTTTCCCAGGATCTCTATTGATTCCCTTGACACTCTGGTTCAGATCTCCTTCCAGTTCATAATTTACCGCAAGGTTCCAGGGCCGCTGGACACCGGCTATGGAGAGACGTCGCCTCTGATCCCGAGCTGAATGGACAAAACGAAGGGCGAACCGGAGGGACACGAGCACTCGCTTTCCGAGAACCCTCCAAATCACATTTACAGCACAAAATCAAGATGAGAACCAAACTGTACATTTTATTTTAATTTCATTGTTTTTATTTATTATGCTCTTTTATTGCAAAGTTTACAATGTGTTCTTATCAGCTAAGTGAGGCCACAGATTCTTCACTTGGGTTCAGCTGCAGTGATCTGACTCACGCTGCTTCTATAGTTTCTAATAGATGTAGATACATGGACATGGCAATATGTGTTACCTCATTCAGCGTTAGAGGCGTAACTGACATCGTTTTTAATGAGCATTTTTATGATTGCTGATTCAATATTAGTTTTAAAAGGGACGATTGAGGCGTCAGATGTTGATCTAAACTCCTGTCAGCCTCTTCTCCTCTTGATTTTAGGTCAACATCAGTTGGATAAAAGACATGATGTCAGAAACCTGCTGTTGAGAGCGAACAGTCAACACAGAGGTTTTTAGTTTTTAAGTTGCCAAAAACTCTGACCCTTATGAAATATACATTTGTATGAAGTTGTGAGCGATTTTATTTACAGGGTTTTAGCTGGTGTTTTTCACAAAATATCACCTCATATTTTGGAAAAAATGAATTTTTTTGTAACTTCGTAAAACATGTGTAAATACATATACCACCCATGGAAGTATTTTTGAGAATTTCCTTTTTTTTTGCTTTTTATTTTTAATTGTAATCAAACACTCATTTTATTTTATTTTTTTTATCTTTTATTTTTTGTTTTTAAAATCAAACAACTCAGTTTAATTTACACATTATCACTTTCAAAAGTTTTGCCCATTTTCATGGTCTATTTTTTATTTTGAGGAATGTTAAATATGTGTGTTGGGTCAGTGTACTGTAAACAAACAAATAAACAACACTTTTTATCTGTGTCTATCAGTCGTTACCAGCTCCCTTCGTTTACTTCAGCTGACTTATGAATTTGATCTGATGGCTCCACAAAAGTTTACTCTGCACCTCCCACATGTTTCGCAACTCAGCAGAGGTCGCGGCCTACCCTTGGCCTTGAAGTTGACATTTGACCTTGTGCCCCCCTCTGACCTCGACCCCTCCAGCTACTGTGTTTGACCTGCTCGTGGGAGGCCTTGACAGCCACGTTGTTTTTCTTCATTAGCAGACTCACACTGGCCTCTCAGATGCACCCTCCTCCCTCATAACACACACACACATTTTCTCTCACTATTAAAAATAATGCAATCACATAAACTCAAGGGCCCACCCACAGAGGTAGAAAGGTCACTGCTGAAAGTATGGAGGGTTCAGTAAGTATAAGTGTGTGTATGTGTGTTGCAGTGTGTGGTTGTGAAACAGTGGCAGTGAGATTGTTAGAGAGGATTTGGGGAGTCAGGGGGAAGAGTTTGTGATACGGAGCACACATCCATCATCAGGGATGAACAAGAGCCTGTTTATAAACACTATACTGGGAATGTCTTAATGAGATGACTAGTTTCTTCTAGAGGGGGAAGCAGGGGGATCCTCAAAAGTTGATGGTTCAAATCCCTAGTGCAACTAAAGGGCCCCATACCGGGAATATTGATGGTAGATTTGTGTCATGTGCAGTTTTCCATTATTCAGATATATGGTGACACACATTGCTTTTGTCCCCCTGCTGTTTATCCAATTCATTCCCATATAATGGCCATGATTTATATATTTTTTCTCACTGAATTTCTTTTGGTCCTGCACAAGAACATGTGAACATTTACAGGAAAAGGAGAAGATCTTTGGTCTCGTTGCTGCATGCCCTACTAAACACACATGAGGAGCCACTGTCTCATTTGAAAGGTTCTGTTTACTTTGTGTGTGTGTCTGTGTGTGTGTGAGTGTGTGTGTGAGAGAGAATGGAGGCTGGTCTGCAGTCAACGTTACAAAAAGTGAGAGTTGGATAGCGTGAGAGGACGTCCAGAAGCTCTGCACAGCGGGAAGGCCCTTCAGCGGTGAGTCCACAGCCTCTGTTCCTCCCTTAACACAGCTGAAGGTGTTGTTAAGTGATGCTGACTCAAAGATCATGATAAAGATGAACTCTAAATCAATGTTCAAATGGGAGTAATTGATCAAACCAAGAGATGTAAAAAAAAAAAAAGATGTTTAATGTAAACTTTTGTAATTTTTCTGTCTCAGAATGTTGGTGTGGATCCTTAAAACTTAACTGACATTGCAACTTAGCTGTTAGGAATTTCGATAAGGAAAGAACCCTAGAGACAAAACTGATCAAGGGAAAAATATTACTTTTATTTATTTATATTTTTGTATTTGATACCGACATACAGAGAGAAAACAATCCGACACACAACAATAAAATCTGTCAAACAACAAAAAATGGAAAAATAGTAAAGACATGGGATTCGGGATGATATCCATCGTAGACTACTTATATACCACTTAAAGGACTTATTTTAAATACAATTCACACCAGCTGATTAAGGTCACAAAAACTCTTACATGCTGCATTGTAATCCAGTTAAGTTTTTTCTCTGGAATTCAAAGTATTTGTATAAATCAATATATATAAATCAATATATATATATATATACATATATATAAGAAAAGAAGAAAATGGCCAAACAATGTAATTTGAAATTCCAATGTCTCAGTAACCCTGACAAATTCTTTAAGTGGACATAACTAACTCTGGATATTTACATTCCTTCTCATGATAGCCAGATACCTCTTGACTGCACTCATCCGCATATGCTCAGAAATGAACTGTGGACTTTACTCTCAAAATCCCGAGGCCACTTTAATGTGAGCGTCAGTTTCCTGCGAGGATCAGTAAACAGTGCGGGCCATTATCGAGCCGCAACTACCAGCCAGCAGCTCCCTGATAACAGAGAGGAGCTTGCCACACGGAGACAGCGTCCTGAAGGGATTTATGATGTGCTGAATTTATCTCCAGGCTTTGTTCTGTGAGTGATTCAGGACTAATGAGTCCAAGAGCTTGAACATACCACCAGTGTGTTTTTTTTTGGTCTGAAACACATAGGAGAAGTGGACTTAGTTGTGTGTTTAAGTTTGGTTTGTTTAGGTTTGTGTTGAGCGGAAAGGCCTGATTTGACTGTTTTCCCTGTGTTCACCTCATCGTACAGCGTCTCTTTTACGGCACATATCATCAGGCCTCTTTGTGATTCAGGGAACCAGAGTCCAGTTGAAGTAACCATGTTTTATGTGAAGGTGCCAACCCCCCCCCCCCCCCCCCACCCCACCCCCCGAAGCAAGCCCTCACAGACAGGCCCATGTCCAACAGGGTGACACCTACAGAAGATCCATGGTGACATCGGCATGCTCTCAGATATTGTCCCCATCGCTTAGTGTCACTCTCAGTGCGGCTGCCGGCTCTCTGCTCTCCGTCCATTCCTCGGGGGTCAGAGAGAGTCGGAGGAGCGGCCGATGGCTCGTTTTGCCACATGTGTGTTGACGGGTTACGACACCCGCGGCTGTTAGCTGAGAAACATCAGTAGACTTCAGTGGATTCCTGCCATTCTTCACAAAATGATAAATCTATTATAGCAGCATTTGTCTGTGATGCAATCATGCTCTACGCAGATGATAGTGTGCTGTTCATTCAACATTAGGGTGTTGTATATATATATATATATGTGTGTGTGTGTGTTTTTCTTTTGCAAATTTGTCATTTTAAGTTGAGATACCATCTTTTGGTTTCTGCTTCTTCCTCTTCTTTAGTGACTTGAAGCAGAGTTGTCATTGTGAACTGTGGCGACACTTGTACCAGTTTACCTTTTGGACATAATCTAAAACACACACATGCACACGCACACACACATACACACACACACACACACACACACACACACACACAGTGCAGCTAGCAACTAAATTCCTGTTTTATTTGTCATCACGATCGATTGCTATCTCTCAGTTAAGGCTAAAGCTTCAGTGACCGTGACTTTGCTATCCACGGGTCAGCACTGGTTCCCATAATGAGCCAGTGAAAGCGATGGTGTGCGGGAGGACGCAGTTAATCCTCAGCGAGCATGCTGCATGTCGGACGACCCCGCTCAGAGATGCACGGGCCAGTGTTGAGGTCAATCCTCGGAGCCTCGACTCCTCTCGCTCTTTGCTCGGCCTGGTTAACCGTCTGTGGGGGAGGCCGAGGTCCCCGGGCCGCTTAAATCTAATGACTGTCCAATATTAACTGCAGCACAAACAGACCAGTGGTAAACAAAAGGCAGAGTAAACACACTCCCAAGGCTTGGTGGGCAAACGGACACACACACACATACACACGTATAGAAAAATAGCTCATTAGAAGTCACACAGTTTGTTCAACTGGACTGAACATGCCAGAAAGTAAAAAAAAACTTTACAAGCAGCATGTAATGAATTAAATGCTCATATTATCTTATTTCAATTGACCTCATGATAACATTTTTTTATGGTACAACTCGTCAGATTAAATGGAAAAAGTGTGTCTTTTGCCCAGGATGTAACACTCACTCACACACACACACACACACACACACACACACACACACACACACACATACACACACACACACACACACACACACATATACACACCACACCATCCATCCCCATTGTCTTCATAATCTGTGAAGTCCCTGCCAGGTCCAGCTGTTTGGACCACAGTCCCATCCCTGTCCTTCCTGGGTGTCCCTGCTTTCCCTTTCGCCCCCCCCCCCCCCCCCGGGAACGGTTGAGACCTCCTCCAGCGTATCATCCACCACTGACCAAGAGCCTCAGCTGCACTCTTTCCTCTCTGCTTCTTTAAAAATAGGCTGGGGTATCAGACTGGACAGCTAAGAGACCTGCACGCATCTTGGGAATTAAGGAATGTCTCTGCACTTCCCAGATCCTTCATATCTGTGTGAATGTGTGTGAGTAATTGTCTCTCTGTGTGTGTTTGTGTGTGTGTGTAAAGAGATAGATCCATTATTAGTAGCTGAAGAGAGGATCTTGTGTCCAGATGAGAGAGTGGACAGAGTTGGAGATGAGCTTTTCAGCAGGGGGGTTTCTCTCCACCTCGGATGGTTACTGCTCCAGCGAGCAGCTCCAGTACTACGGTGAGTCCACAGTGACTCTTCTCTCTCCCTCCTGCTTTTTAATATTCCTCATCCTTCTGTTCTAACTTCTCTGCTGTGACGTCAGTTACAGACACATTAACGACTAACATGAGAATGAATGATGCTCTATCTTTACTGGAGTGTTGTGATAACAATGTTAACAGCCAGTTGTATTTACATTCAATGAAAGACTGGGCATTCAGGATGTAGCTATTGCATAGATCAGTGGTGAGTGACTTCAAATGATTCTGTGTAACTTCATTGGTTAACTGGCAGGTTGATATTTCTTGTTTATGTTTGCTACTATGGTAAAGACTTAATTCACCCAAGTTAAAATCACAGTTTTCGCACTTACTTCACTTAGCCTCGTTTGAATCTGTCCACGTTTTTCCAGATATTCTAATAAAATCCTTATTCTAGTTTCTAACTGTATTTCAATACAACAAATGAACAGAAAATACAAAGCAACATCACAAAGCTTGTTAACTTTTTTACATTGCTGTCATAGAGCTCTTAACTTCCACGGATGGCATCTAAAACATTCAAAAGCAAACATGTCTTTCTAGAATCTGAGTCTCTGTAATTTATAGTTTAAGCGATTAAACTCGTGACAATTTTTATTTGGGTTACCTGGGCAATAGATCTACTTAGGCTATAGATTTGGGAGATACCGCTAGTGTTAACAGAGAAAACTCGTTTTTATTAATAAAACACAAATCTTTAATACATCTGGTAAAGAAACCTATTTAAACTTCTGGGACTAAATATGATTTCACAAAGTTTTTCTTACCACCTTTAAGAACTTCATGTCATGGAGGGAATGGTTCTTGAGCCGGCTCGCAGCGTTCATAGATGGGAGGATACCGATGTACATCATCAACAAATCCCCCCCCCCCCTGTTGTCTCCCCTCTTGGCCTCTAGGAGTGGGGTGAGGCGTGGGGGGTGAGCTATGGGGGGTGGTTTGCGGGTGTTGTTTGGCTTCCTTGCGTGCGTGGGATGGAGGGGAGGCTGAGGAGTGTTTAGACAGCGTTCGAATGGTTTACAAACAGTACGAACCACAGCTCTGTCACACGCCGAGGAAGCAAGGACCCCCCCCCCCCCCCCCCGCCACCTCCTCCTCCTCCTCCTCCTCCCACCAAATAATTACTGTCACAGACTGGTGAAGACGGGAAACATCTGGAGAGAAAACCAAAGAGAGGAGACAACAGAAAGGTTAATGAGTGACATTTAGACACGTTTCCATGATTCTTTTCTGGGTGAGAGCGGGGGTGTCAATCAAAATCAATTTGTCCATCATCAAAATCCTCGAATGTTTTTCACTCTGGAATCAAATGTATCTGTTTTTGATCATTATTGTCTGTAACAGTCATTAGTGACCGATTCATCGTGACAGTGGCGTGCACAGACACTTTAAAGGTCACTTCAGCATTATGGTTTAGATTCTGTTTATTTTACCTGAAAGTCACAGCGGAGAAGATTTCAGCCATTTCTCCACCGTTATTATAAAAGATCATATATATATATATATATATATTATATAAAAGGCAGCAGTTAAGGTGCGAAGCCTCACCTCACAGACGCAGCATCCACTGAAACCACGGCTGATGGTCAAATTCAGGCAAGTCTTGAAGGGGACGAGAGAGAGGGGGAAGCTTCATGGAGGGAAAAACAATTATTTGGAGTTGATATGACTTGACCTTGAGCCCTTGGATCTGTTGGAAATCCTCTTCACAACCCGATAGCCATCAATCCCAGAGAGACCTATATGACGGATAGTAACAACTTAGCAAGCGAGTCATGAGTCGTCGGCTTGTAGCAGTTGTCAGTCACTGCTTGTTCTTGTGTTCTGGAGGCGTGGCTTTGACAAGAGCGCAGATGAGAGGTGGTGGGATCGGTTGCAAGTGAAGCTTTTCAAGGATTACCAACCCTAGCTTTGAAGGAATTCTTCGACCTTGTAAAATACAGTAACACACATTTTCAGATAATGACAAATGGAGTATTACTATCAGCCCTCATCTTCACGCTTTAAACAGTTTTACCCTTTAAAAAGAGAATTGGGAGGGGGGGTTTACAGATTTACAGATTTATAGATCCCAGTCGTGCTGATCCAGCTGTACATTAGAAAGCTGCCAGTGGTCAAACATGTTTTCTCAACAGAGACAGAACTCAGATGTTTTAATGCTATCGCTACACTTAATGACCAGTACCGACCCAATGACGAGCCCAGGAAAAAAATTATAGATTTTTTTCTAATGGCAGTGGGAGCTCTCAGCTGCATCCTGTTTCTGGACCAGGTCACAAGGTCTCACTCTGCTCTTGGCTTCTTATTGTATCCCCCAAGAGTTATGAAAGGCACCAAAGTCACACGAGTCAAGTCACACCACATTCCCCTCATGCTCTTTGACGTCAAATATGAAATTACATTTCTGCCAATGTCTCCGTCCATTCTTATATCACCTCCTGTGGCTCAGTTAATGACAGGAATCACTACTAGCGATACATCCTATACCTCAACTTTGTAAGAAGACAGTTATGCATTTGTTCATGTATCTATTCATTTATGTACAAATGAATAGACAGAATTGTACGAGAGTGAAAGTATAAGTACCCCTTAAAAAAAAAAGGACTTGCTTTTGAATATTTCAAATCAGGATGTACATGAAGAAAAATTAAAACAATATGGTGTTATATCAATCTTAAAGGATTAGTCTATTTCTTTAAACCAACCGCATAATAGTCTGTATTTTTTACTTACCTACCAGTTTGTGTGTCTCAGCTCCCAGTGCAGTTGTTCTCACACATATCCTGTTTCATATTTTAAAAAGAGACAGGCTCAGTATTTTCTTGAAACACCTGGAAACTGCAGTTTTTAGCAAACTTGACTCAAACAGATGTTAATATTATTTTCAGCTGCAGATTAACTCAGATTTGCTCTATCCCTTCAATCTCAGACATGCTGGCTGACCCTCTGGGCTACCCCCTGCAGGACCCTGACCTCCAGCTGCTCCCTTACAGCCAACAACAGTACGCCTCTGCAAACCTGCCCTTCTCCCTCTACGGCTCGCCGCCCTCCTCCACCTCCTCACCGTCCTCCTCTTCTTCCTCGCAGCTCTGCCATCCCCCGTACCACTACACATCTCACTGCCTGGAGGTCCCCTGTGACCCCAGCACAGAGTCCTACTGTGGAGGCCTGGTTCAGGGGATCGGAGCGGTGGGGCTACCTCTGGGACGGA
Source organism: Platichthys flesus (assembly GCF_949316205.1). Classification (NCBI taxonomy): domain Eukaryota; kingdom Metazoa; phylum Chordata; class Actinopteri; order Pleuronectiformes; family Pleuronectidae; genus Platichthys; species Platichthys flesus. The sequence goes on along the minus strand of NC_084951.1, from coordinate 8,280,371 downwards.
GGTCCCGGGTGGGGTCGGTGGGGAAGAGCAGAGGTCAGGACGAGCTGTGTGTGGTGTGTGGAGATAAAGCATCGGGGTATCACTACAACGCTCTCACCTGTGAGGGATGCAAAGGTATTCCTCACCTCACCGTCTTTAGCTTCAGAGTCATTTACTCTTTGTTTCAACCTCACCGGGTCCCTCTGTCCTTTTTGTCGCAGGCTTCTTCAGGCGTAGTGTCACTAAAAAGGCTGTGTATCACTGTAAGAGTGGTGGGGCCTGTGAGATGGACATGTACATGAGGAGGAAGTGTCAAGACTGCCGGCTGAGGAAATGCCGTGCGGTGGGAATGCTGGCTGAGTGTAAGAATCGTTTGCTTTTATGGTTTTATCTCCTATGATGCGAAACACACTCAACTTTAGATCAGCAGAATCATCTGTATAGACTTTAGATTTGTATTTCTTATTTATTTATTTTTATATTATTTAAACACATTATTATTATTCAATTTTTCTGTTTTATTGTTGTACTTTTATCGGGTTTGTTTAATTGCATTGCTGAGTATGATCTGGCTTTTCTATGATTTGCTATATTTGCATTTTACACCTTGTAACTCTGTGATTATAAGACGCTATAGAAATACAGTTAGTTATATTCCCACTTGTTGAGCCACATCAAATCATAGATTTGACCTAATGTAATGGAAGCAAAAGATTGGTGGAGAATCTCCTTAAACAAAATGTATTTGAATGTATATGTACATCTCCCTCTCCCCAGGCCTTCTGACCGAGGTGCAGTGTCAGTCCAAGCGACTGAGGAAAGGAGGTAAAGGCCGAGGACAGGAGGACGAGGAGCTGACAGACAGCAGGAGGGTCAGCTCCACCAGCAGACTACCTGGACAGGTGCAGCAGGAACCACTGTTCGCTTGTCTGAGAGGATGTAGCTATGGTCATGACATGGTGGTCCAGGAGGTGGCGCTGTTGGTCATTTGTAGACTGAGATATCTCAGTTGCATCACTTATTAAACATTCCCATCATCCTAAGCTTTTCTTTATGAATAAGTCTTGGTTAACTCATTTTAGCATTTAAAAGCTTAAACTAAGATGATTTCTATTGTAATCTTTGGCAGCTAAACAGCACCATGCTAGCACTGTCATTGTTAGCATGCTTACATTAGCATTTAGCATTGTTAGTCATGAAGTTTGTTCAATATTGGTTTGAAGGACGTTGGCGTGGCCCTTTAAATCTAAACATTATTATATAGATCTTTAACTTTCAAAAATCTGTTAATAAATGCTTCTTTTAAGCCGATCTAGCAAATTGAATATAAACAGTATTTGCCCACAATTCCCTAAAACAGAATTAAATGAGTGTACCATGGCTTGAACATTAAAGGCCCAGTGTGTACGATTTAGGTGAAATGGATTTATTGGAAGAAATCTCATATCAAATAATCCTTTTAACCTTTGTTTAAATACTTTAAGTAAAAACCTTTTGAGTTTTTACTGAAGTTTACGACAGGTTCTCAGGGGAGGTGAGGGGTTTTCAGCTGCAACATACAACTGTACCACTAGATGTCACTGAATGCCACACACTGACCCTTTAAAGGAAGAATCTTGGCTTGGTTGTTTGTTGAATGGTTGGTGCTGGTGATCATGTGGTTGATTAGCTCAATGGTTGAGGCTCAAGAGGTAGAGAGTGTCAAGGTTCGATCCTCAGCTCCTGCAGTGTGTGTTAAAGTGCTTTCTATATAAATGATTGAGCTGTATAACACTTGATGAGTGAAATCACTGGGAGATTCATGTGATGGGTGGTCCTTTGTTGGTTTATGTTTGGCTTCATTGGATGGTTGATATAAGTTAGCGATTGTCAGCCTGCTGGACGATTTAACAAAACAAGAGTCACCTCTTCTCCCCCAGGCCGTTGTCAACTTGATTTACCATAGAGAAGTGATATCAGATTAAAGACACTGGTTTAATCTCATGTTGTGTTAACTTCCATCAGACTGTGTCCACCAGTTTAACCCAAGAACAGAAGTATATAGTGGACCGGATGGTGGAGGCCCATCGCCTGTACAGAGCTCAGGGCAGCAGCCACAGCAGGGTAGGTCACAGTGTAGGAACTAACGCTCCCAAATCAACAGCTTTCATGTTGTCCTCATGATTTATTGTGTGTATGTGCTCAGTTGTTCGAGTGGCCTTACACAGAAGAGGTGGAGGGTCTGTCTCATGTTGTGTCACCACACCTGGACAGACTGCTGCAGTTCGCAAGAACAGTACCAGGTACGACAGACAATAATATCTGACCCTCAAATTCTATTCTATTCTGTTTAATACCCTATTAAGAGTGAGATTCTAATATTTAAGAAGATAAAATAGATGAGAGGACCTGTGAGCTTCATAAAAATAAAAGGCCCTTTTGAGATTTATAGCCCTTGTGATTTGACCATTGACCTTTCAAAAAAAAAAATGTAAGGACAGTTATGCCAAATTAACTAACCTGAGCGATTTAAACATTTTAGAAACTTAAATTTTCTACCATGACATTGATAGCAAAAGAGAAGACTGACTATACTCTTTATGTTATTGTAAATTAATCCCATGAAAAGACCTAAACTAACAAGGTACGATTCTGTATCATAAAGCTGTCTTCCTACCTTATTGTTCTTCCTTATGCAGATTTAGACTAAATTTAAACTCAAGTCAGAATTTCTTTAAAGCTCAGTAATTTACTAGGGGAAACATCATGTATGGAGGACTATGTCCTGCTGTCACAGACACACTGTTTAATCCAGTGCATATATCTAGCAGCATTTTGTTGAATCTAGGACCGACTTTGACCATTAACTTATTAATTTGATCAGCTCATTGTCGATCTTGAGGTTTCAAAAAGTAATTAAAATCGAGACTTTTTCTTGAAATATTAATATTTCAGCAAAATTTCTGCATAATACGACGAGAAAGAACCAATGTTTGGTAGTTGGTCGAGCAGCAACTTTTTTGATTTTCATGTCACACCAAAAAATTGCTTAATCCAAATATAAATACATGACATGAAATACCACATGAATGTTGTTTGATTATAATAAGAATAAGACAGTTTTACTAAACGATTAGAACACAGAAAGGCAGTATATTTGAATGCAGTGCCACCTACTGTCATAACCATTGTGTGTAGCGTGTGATGCTAACATTATGTTCTATCACAAACAGTAAAGCTGTCTTGTTTTTGGTCCAGGTTTTGAGCTCCTGGATTTTTCCGACCAAAGCTCCCTGTTGTCTGTCTCCTCACTGGAGGTCATGTTTCTGCTCTCGGCTCAGCAGTTCTCCAACAACCCAACAAGCTCCAGTCCAGGTGAATTCACCAGCAGGAGACAAAATCCGAAAACATATGACAAATGGCATTTCAGAGAATCAACATTTATGACTTAATGTTGAGTCAGCGAGTACATTTCTCTTTCTTTTTATTATCAGCCCTGCAGGTTTTCAGTACATCAACACACAACTGGCTGAGAAATGTAGAATCGACGGAAAACCTCCAGAGTATGACGCCGGTCGAGTCAGGTAAGATCAGAAATACACTCCCTCAGAAAAGAACTTTCAATTCCTGGATCCATGTTTTTAGACAAACTTTAACAAGGCCCTGCTGCTCCACACCCCATCCCTCCACCAAGTTTGGTTCAAATCCGTTCAGTAATTTCTATGCTGACAGACAAATGAAAATGAACATTGGCCTCTGTCATTTGTTTGTGCGAACAGGAAGCGGTGAGGATCTCTTCGGCCCGGTGCTCACCTTCTTCCACAGCATGAAAACTCTGCGGGTGACGGAGGCGGAGTACAGCCTGCTCACTGCCACAGCTCTGCTCTGCTCAGGTCAGAGCAGGAAACATGTTTGGTTTGAACTAATCCAATCAAGTGAGGACATGGAAGTTCTCTGTTTAAGTGTAAATAATCAGTATAAACCTATCTGCAACTCTTTAGCCGGTCCAGATAGTCAAATACAAGCCTGAATGATTCACTGAGAATGTGCCTGTAAATTTGATCAGAGCTGGACGACTGTAGCTGTTTGATTAGTCAGATCAGTGTTAGGATATGAACGCTAAGAGTCAGCGCCCATGTGTCCCTGTCCTACAGACCGGGCGTCCCTGCACATCACCAGCTGTGTTGAGAAAATGCAGGAGCTGATCCTGGACCTGCTGTCCAGGGTGTGTGGGGCCCAGGCCAGAGCCACGCGAGGGGGACCACAGCGGTTTGGCCGCCTGCTTGGCAGACTGACGGAGCTCCGCACCCTCCGTCACAATTACCTCCTGCTGACCAGACAGCAGCCTGGACCTTGACGGAGAAAGTTTTGGACTGAATGTGCTTGTGGACTGCTCTAGTTTTTTGACCAAAGAAATGTTTATAGGTCTTTTTACAACTGTTTTTAGCCGACATGTACTTCCCACTTTGCTGAGTATGGTTAAAAAAAAACTTAAATGGAATTTTTACAGAAATTTCCCTAGTAAAACACAAAACTGCAGTTAAAGTATCACAAAATGTTTTTAATTCAGCATCTATTTTCCAAAAGGAGGAAAGACCGGTTCAGACAAAATATTTGGTGAGCAGGTAAAATATGCAGGTATTACAAGCTTATAAAGGTGTATTTGTCCATTTGACAAAATGGGGCTCTCATCAATAAATAGACACTTCTGGGGGGTGGTGGTGAGTGAATGATGGCGATTGAGTCAAACCATCAACCAAACATGATTCAATCTGTTCAAATGTTTGCTGTATGTTTTATTTTTTAAAACCTCACTCCATTTGTTTTAAATAAAATTTAATTCTAAACTTTTAACCAATATAGCTTTATTTCTATAGTTCTGTCTTCCATAAATAAATAGTTTCTCTCAGTATTAAAAAAGAGAATTCAAATATAAAGAACAGTTCATTTTGTTGTATGCTCTCAATGTACATACACGCACGCACACGGACACACACCGACACGCACACATCCACACAACAAAATCACATTACATTAAACAACCTAAGTACACTGCAGCAAGTCAGGAATTATTTTACCTCGACAAATATACACAGCCTCACTTTGCCCCTCGTGGGTTGATTGAAATACGCAATTTTAAAAACGGCAACGTTTAAATTAAAATTGAGTTTTGATAAAACACATACATATGTACACAAAGTGTGCCTTTATAATATACAAGTGTCTTTGTAAAAGTTTAAAATGTAAAAAGCTATTCTATAAAAGATGGCAGTGATCCATTCATTTGTCTTCTGTGGTTCATATAAATATGTCAAATCTCTTTTCTGACAATTTGATTCCTTGGCAGTAGCATTTAACAAAATAGAGGGATCTTCTTTTACATTAGATCCAGACACAGAGTCTCATCACACAGAAGTGGACAGAGAAGAAACCTCCACACACTCAGAGGCTTGGACTTGAAGGTGACTTCATTATCATCATCATCTGGAGCTCCACATCCTCAACACAAGGCAAACACGACCACTCCGTGTCTCACACTAGTGGTTTGGTAATCTACTACAGTCGGGATTCTGTGCTGCCATGGCAACCTCTTCAGAGCATTGTGAATATAAATTCAACCCGCAGTGGGACTCGCCCCAGCCCCTGCTTCAAGACCAACGATGGATGCATAGTGGCTGATGGTGGGGGGGCTCACTGTCGCCCTCTACAGGAAGTTGGAGGCCACGAAGCCTTGGCTGTGGCTGACTCTGCTCTGGTGGATCAAAGCCCGGTCGTACGCCACCTGGACAGACTTGCGGATGCTGGCCTTGCGGCCCTCCATTATACGCAGCTTGTCCCCTGTGTCGTCTACACCCAAGGGTGTCACCTTTTCACGAGGGAGCCACTGCCTGCAAATCCAGACACACATGCAGACTGTGTTTAGGAAGATTTTTGTGATATTGTTTGCAGAGATGCTGAGTAGAATAACTCAACAATGCATTGACAGATCTTCACCAACTTGGTATGACTATTACCTTGTATCTCAATATGAATAACTGTTGGAGCTGATCGGTTGGGTATTGGATGTGTGGGGGACAATACCCTGACTGTAGAGAACTGTATAGTCCTGATCGTAAAAGTGGTATCTACCAAGTTAATGCTGATTCCAGTCTGCCGAAGCAGTAAGATCTTTACAGATGTTTTAACTCTGGTGCTGCCGATGGTCACTAAGAGAGCCGTCCTCTATTTTTTTTATAATCTTGAAATTTGATTTCAGGATTTAAAATAAACTTGTGATTTACTTTGGTAACATTAACTATAGGATGGATATCTGCACATGCAGCTCTCTGGTTAGGCTGAGAGTGGAATTCAGGGTGGTCATTTTAATTGAAACGGAATTGGATTTTTGTAATTTAACTCATCACCTACTGGTTTTAATTCAGGCAGCTGAGGTGTCGTGAATACACTGTGTGAAACTCACCATGTTCGCTTGTTGTCAAAGAAAAGCACCAGGAAGAGCCTCTCGTCGGCCTCCTCCTGTCTCTGCTCCCCCAGGTGTAGGACCTCTTTGGGTGGGATGGGGATGGGTACCCCGTTGTGCAGCAGGCCCTCCTCAGGCATCTCTGGGTCAATGATCTGGTACAAACACAGTCGGTCAAAGAGGGACTAGAGGTTTGCTCTTAGCTTTGTTCTCTCATACAGTTGAAATGTAATCTCAGGAAATCTCATCATTAGTAGTTCTTAAAAAACGGTTTGGTGAAAGCTGCCTATTTAAAAGCTCCACCACCTGTTGACAGCCCAAGTGTTAGATGAAATAGGGGGTTACCAGAGCAGGATAGGAGGGATATCCACGACACTTTGCCCAAACCAGATCTAGAGGCTCCAGCTCTGCCGCTTCCTCTGATTTTTGGCTGACGTTCCCTGCAAGACATCAGCAGACTCTTACAACCATTGGTTTGTGTCCTCAAATTCCAGGAAAAACTGATCGGCTGAATGCAGAGAGGTTCTTTATCTGCACGGCCAGGTAATGACATGCTGACTGGTGTAATGCTCAGACAGACGGAGCATTCATGTGGCAAACAAAAATACAAATATAATGTTCCTATAGATAATCAGATTGCTGTTTATGCTGAAGGGAGAAAAACATTAAATTAAATATTCTGTCAAAAACAGAGACATACCGGTGTAATCAGAGTCTCCATTGAGTATCTCCCAGTAGGGAACTTTGGAAAGCGCTGGTTTCCCGAGGCTTCGTTTGGGCGGCGAGCTGCTGTAAGACAGCACGTGGTTTGGTCAGTGTATTGTGCATTATGACTAAAGGCAGACAAGCGACGACCACAGAGACACCATGTCTTACATTTCTTTTTTGAGGACAGGGCAGGGGCTGTACTCAAAGTCAGAGCCACCGTCTTTGTGCTTGTTGAAGCCGTTGGTGAGTCCTGAAATCAAATGAAATAAATCTCAGAAAATGTCCTGCTGGAATGACAAGACCCAGAGCAAGACTAGAGAGAAAATATGTAAAAGAGCTAAGAAAGGGATTTTCTGTATTTAGTCTTAGCTCAGTCACAATGAAAAAACAGCAAATCAATACAGTGCTATGACCATATTCTGTGCAAAGGAGTACAGCACCCATTCATCTTAGATAATATGAGTAGAGGGTAGCTGAGGCACTGCTGGATCTAGAGACTGAAATAGGAAGAAACAAGCTCATAAGCAATTTTCCTCATTTAACCAAAAGGAATATATTAAAGCTAAAATAAAATAGTTTGAAATGTTTAGAATATGGAATCAGTGTAACTTCACTAACCTGCTAAAGCTGAATATTAAATCAAACTGCACCAAATTTCACACACTCATAGATCTCAGTTGCAAACATTTACCAGATTTAAAAAAAAAAAAAAGATTCATGAATTATTTTCTAGGTTAAATCAGTGATAGAAAAACCACCCTATTTCCCAATGTTAATGGCTTCTTCCTTGGCTCACACCCCACCATTCCACCAAGTAACAATTCATTTAAATCTGTAATTTTGACTGTTCTTTTGTTTTTAAAGAATGGGATGACGACATCACAACATCTATAACTCCACTCCAACCTTTATATTCCTTCAAATCATTTTGCCTGACATTGTCATTATTGGTGAATTTGTGACATAGATATTGTCAACTGGTAGTTCAGTTCTGATTCCAGACTGCACCCTGATTCCAGACTGCGCCCTGTATGATCACATCTTAGTCGGCTTCTTCACTGCCAAGAGTAGACGTCTCTGAAACACCAGCCAGAGTGGAGGCCCTGAAACTTGAGGTAAAGACATGTCTGTTGTTAGTATACATGTGAAATTACTCACCACTTTCCAGTGTATGATTCGGTGTTCTCTCCAGCTCACTATCTGTGTTCACGTCTCGCCTTGGGGTCCACGGTTCATTCAGGGCGGGGGGTCCTGGGCTCTTCTGTGGTGTTTTGGAAGGAGTAGAAAGAGGTGTGGAGCATGGGGTGCTGGCTGCAGAGGTGGGTGTTGTGGGGCTGTTGCTTGCCTTGTTGTCCTGCAGCCCCTTTCCATTCAGCAAAGAATTTTCTCTGTCTCTGAAAAGCTTTGCTCCATTTTTTGCCTTCTTGAACAACACAGAGGTTCGTCGTCCCACTCCCCCGGTGATGGGCCGTGGGGGGGCGCCGGGCTCTGGCAGACCATTGGCCACCACCGGCCGTTCACTGTGCAAAACAGGAGGCGACAAAGCTGGCCGTTCCTGTGTTTTAGTGCAATTAATGTTCTCTGTGGCGCTGTCTGGGAGGTCACTGTCCATCTTTAAGCGCTTGCAAGCCCAGCTGGGGGACAGCGGCTCCCCTGTGATTGGCCGCAGTGTGGGAGGCTCCAGTTGTGCATCCCCCCGTCGTGGAGGAGGAGCTGGCCCTGTAGGTTCCAGTGTTGGTGGCGAAGTGGATTTAGGGTCTTCTGGAAGATGAGGAGAGAAAAATGAAATTCTGTTTGATTTACCATTGATTTGAAATGAGTGCCCATTGAGTATGTAGTGTGATGTGGTGGTGTAGTAGTCACACTGGAAAATGGTTGACATTTCATTCTGACAGTCTGACCACAGTCCAACGGGAGTTGAACCATTCTGCAGACATGGACGACCTTGTCAAGACGAGTGAATAAATAACTTTACTCTCACAACTGTGAACCAGCAACATGGTAACATGGCAGCCTGCAAAGACTGAACTGACACAAATCCAAGGTGTTCCGTTGCCCCCACTACAGTGGCAGGAATCTGTTTGACTGGACTGCCCTGCAGTAAGTGGGATGGTATGGCATGACAGTACGTGGCCAATGGAGAGTGGTGAGTCCATGAGTGATGTACTGAAGAGGTGCAGACATAGAGTGCACTGGGAGAGAGGAGTAGTGAGGCAGCCATGGCTAACGAGACTCTGTGGGCCCCTACTTACTAGACTGGAGACAGTGGGGTGGTTGGGGTTGGTGCGTGGGGGGGACCCTGGCTCAATAACCTGAGGACAATGTTTCATTAGCTCAGGTTCACAACTGGTCTCATCGTTAAAAAAGTGGCTTTTAAATAAAAGGTACATGCATTGCCATTTTCATACTCTAGCAGCGTCAGTGCTTTTCATTGCCCACCTTTGTCCGAAGACGAAATGCCGTTATCTGCCTTGGTCGCTTTGTCATCGTCTTCCTCCTCATCGTCATCATCATCATCCTCGTCCTCTTCTTTCAGATATCCGTTGTGAAGCCTGTGGCGGGGGTGCTGGCCCTGCTTGTAGCGGATGTTGTTGATCTCGCGGCGAAGCAGGCGCATGCGACGAGTTCGGGCGCCGCTGCATCGCATGGAGGTGACAAAGTCCAGCTTCTCTAGCAGCTCCTTCAGCTGTTCCTCCACTGACATATGGAGCCGGTTGTCCGGATCCAGCACACTGTCAACTGGACACAACAGAAAGGAGTTAGCCGAACACAACGTATACATGCATGTTCCACATAGAAGGACCAATTTGAGTTTAAAACTGAATTTTTTAAACTGAAGCTTTTGTTAGCTGACATGCAAATATACTTGTAAATGAGAACCTTAAGTATTGCACAGTCATCTTCACTTTCAACACTTCCTACTGTGGCTACCTTCAACAAAGCATACACATACGTTACAAGGGTGATTGAGCAGCAACCCATCTTCAGATTAAAAAGGTAAATGGACTTTATTTATACAGCACTTTTCCAGTATTTTTTGTTAGTTAAAGCCCTTTACTGTACAATTTGCATTCAGCCATACATTCATACAGGGTTCCTATAGGCAGCGCTTCCTTCTATCACACAGTCGATACAATCATCAGGAGCAATTTGGGGTTCAGTATCTTGCACAAGGACACTTTTAAATGTGGACTGGAGGGGACCGAGATTGAACCACCAACTTAACCACCTCAGCCGCCAAAGTAGCAAGGGTCAGACTACAACAAAATTGTTAAAATTCAAACACATTCTTAGAAAGTCACCCCTTGAAAAGCAGTATAGGGGGAGGGAGAGAAGGTTGAAGGAACCTCTCAAATCCTAAAACACAACATGTCTTCACTAAACACGCACAACACACACACAGATTTTTAAGTCACATATGAAATCCTTTAGAGCCCCACCCCTGTGTCTTACCATCATCCCAGGTGCAGCTGTAAAAGTCTCTTTTCTGTGGCGACTGTGGGAGGTGCATGCCAGTGTCCAGGTCCAGGCCGGTGTTGGTGGCTTGACGTTGTGCATGGCGGAGTATGGCCCCTCCCAAATCTCGAAGACGCAGTGCTGCCCGGTGGAAGACCGTCTCTTTGGAATTGTAGAGGAGACAGTTGGACACCATAAGGTTGAAGTCGGCCTCCAGGTCAGCCACTGAGTGGTAGACGTGACCGTCCAGCTTCGAGCGCATAGTGGAAAAGTCTATGGGCTGGCTGATGAACTCCAGGTAATCCGGGACCTGAAGACAAGACCAAGCTTCAAATGTTAATGACAAGAATAGAAATAATAAATGCAAATTTGTGAAATTGTGAAAGTGCTGAAATTGTGTCTTTAACATAACAACAATTTCTTGTAAATAGTATTATAAACATTATGCAGGGCTGTGCAGACAGGGAAAATGTGAAATCCAGACTACAGTCAAAATTTGTTTGTTCTGTGTGTGATTCCTCGGCTTCAAAGAAACAATTTAAATACTTGAAACTACTGGTAAGAACATAAACCTGAAGAGTCATTACATTATCTGGAACAATCCTGTATTTTTCTATTTAACAATGAATTAAAAATGTATATGTCATTGAAATAAATATTTGAATAAATTTGCAGGCTCTTCAAATCATCTCTATATGAACAGTCACATGTCTGACCTCCTTGATGTCTACTGGCTCTGCAAAGATCTGGGCTGTGTCCTTCTCCTGTAGTTGGTCCATAGTGGAGCGGAGCAGCATCAACATTGGGGTCAGCTGCATCTCCAAAGCCTCCTGGTGAACTTTGACCTGTGATTGTTAAATGATACATGTGTGATGTCAACATACGTGTATCTATTAAGATTGCAGACTAGTTAGAAGGTTCAAATGAGGTGAAAGAACACTAAGTTCTATTTTATGAGGGGCTGTGTGATTTTTACTAACTAATAATATGCAGAGAACATGAGAACACATTAATATCGTAATCAGTCTACAGATGTCCATGGATAACCAAAATATAATTTTTCAGTCTTCATCTGGTCAGATATTAACATCCACAGACCACTGGTTGTCCTGTAGATCATAAGGACAACTGTCAATCCTGATGGATTTACAAAGCTATTAGGGTTTTCATCCTGGTAAAGCCTCCAATATTTTGATGTAGAAGAAGAGCTACGGAAAGGGAGAGCCTTTGTGCATTCAGAGATGTAAAATGGATTAGCCTGAATAGGACACCCAGTTCAAAATTAAAATTCCTTTGAGTATTTGAGAATCGTCTTTGTTTGTTACCTGTTCTCGTTTGAGTTTCTCCCTCTTGCGGATGAGCTCCACCAGCAACCTGGCCTTCTCAAGGTCATGCCGAAGCTTCTGCCAATATCTCAGTGCTTCTCTTGCTGCAGATACCTTCTCATCCACTGGAGGCTACAAAGTACAACATATTTCTTTAGAAATCCACTGTACGTACACATTACCAGTTGTGTATCGAAAGCAGATCAATGATTTTTAGCAATAGCTTGGTGAGACAATTACCAAGCACATACACATAATAACAGCACAAAAAACACAGGGGCGTCCATTCTTTTTCCTTCCCTGACCTGTTCAATAGTCCTCTGGGTTGGGATGTTAGAGTGCAAACGCCGGACCAGCGGCACATCGTTTCTCGCCTGACGCTTCAGTAACCAGTAGCTGTGCAGCCTTTGCATGAACTGGCTTTTCCTCTGGAAGAGGATGCCTTTGCAGATGATGTTCAACCTGTAAAGGTAATGGATAAAGGTTGGTTGATCTGTGAACATTACTGACATATGATAAAAACTATCTGTAAATTGTTTTTAGTTGGATGCAGTTGGATTTTTATGAGCAACAGAATCACAACCCTTTAGCTACTTCAAAATAAGAGAATCTTACCTGCTTGTGGGTATCTGATGCACTGTCACTTGTGGTGAAGCAGTTTGTTGAGCTGTTGAGTCTGGGCTCTTCTTCCCTTTCTTTTTGTCCGATTTAACATCATCATCAGACTTTCTGCCTTTTTTTGGTGTTGCTGGACCCGCTGTGTAAGCACTCCGTCCTCTACTAGCCCTCCCTCTGCTGCCCACCACTCTGCCTTCACCCTCCTCATCTGATGCAGTTTCTTGACCTGGAGGTGAATGTGCCTCACAAAATGCCGTCTTCTTAACAGAGAACATGGTCCCGTTGACATTAGTCTCTCGCACAGGATCTATCTTCATAAACAGGCCAGCGCGCTGAGCACATGTGACGTGAAATGCAGTGTAGCAGTTGGCCTTGTGGCACTGAATAGATGCACCACGGCCCTTCTGCTTGCACAGGTAGCAGGTCAATTTCCAGCGTGCTGGGGGAATGTTACTGACCCCTTCCACTGGCTCCAGAAACACTGTGTTGGCAAAACAGACTTCAGGGATCCAGATGGCACAGACCACATGCGCCCAGCGGCCATCACTAGTTTGCTTGAAGGCCCCACCACGGTTTGGACACAGAATACAGTCAACAGGTCTCTGAGGGGACTGGAGGCAGCAGCGGCACAGCCACTGGCCCTCCGGGATATAGGGAACTCCATAACACTCCTGGTGCACAGCCAGGTTGCATGAGTCACAGAAGAGGATGACGTTGCTGTTGAGGCACTCATCATCTAGGCATACGCAGCAGAAGGCATCATCGTCAACAGTACTTTGAGAGGGGGCCCGGCTGCGGGCTTCCCGATAAGCTTCCTCCTCCAGCCGGTCCACCAGCAACTCAAAGGTGTCTTGTGAGACAGCCGAGTAACTCTCTGACGTCCGGCCAGCATTGACCATCTCCAGCCAGGCAATGTCCTCTTCGTCCATATCATATTCGGCCTCAGCTTCCTGCTCCTCAGCTGAGCGCTCCATGTAACGGTAATATGCCGCGGGCAGAGGAGCTGCCTCGACTGCTGTGAAGGTTTCTAGCACACGAAATGTAGGCTCAGGGAGCGTTATGTGGTGATGGTGTGTTGTGTGTTGCTTTTCAGGTGTTTGCGGATGGGAATTAGAGCAGTGGTTCTTAGAAGGAGCAGGCGATTTGATAGAGGGGCATTTGGAGTCTTTTCTGCGACCCCGGGGTGTTATTGCTTTGCGAACTGTTTGGGCACTGCTGGCGGGAGGTGATGACTGCTCACTGTTCTCCTTGTTACTGTTACACTCACTAATGTCCTGAGCCATCATCTCATCTTCAGTAATGACCTCAAGGGGGTCATGAATAGAAATCCGGTGAAGCCTACCATCCAGTTCCACCTCCACCACCTTCTGGGACTGGGCATAGGTCAGGGTTTCTCGGCTTGGAGATGTTTTGAGGCTGTAAGGGGACGGAGATCGCTGTCGGGCACCGCCACGGCCACGGCCACGCCCGACAACTGTCCCATTGGACTTCTTGACATCTCCTTCACCTCCTGCCGCCACCTGGGCTTTTCGACGTGGCTTCCTCATTGGCCACTGATTAGACTTTCCCTTCTGTTGGTTAAATAGAATTTAAGACTGTAAATATTAGGCAGCACAAAATGTATACTGTTTATTGCACAAGATTGATCATTTGATGATGCAACAACAGAATATAGAAAATATTATAATGCCATTATTTCCCCTTATAAGCTTCCACTTGAGTGAACCTTGCTGTCTGTTTACCTAAGCAGATAGCAATATCTAACCAGACCTCTGAAGTGACAGTTGAAGCTGAACATACATGGATTGGTATTCTATTGAACTAAGGCAAGACTAGAGGAAATCATCAAACATAAATCTCTATGTGTATTTAATCACTGCTGCTTCGACGTATCAACTTGTCTTGTGATCATTATATTATTTTGATAAACTAAGCAAACTTCTGCCATTACTGTTACAACCAAAGCCAAAATGACAATTATGCTAAGTCTATCTTAAATGTCGTGCATTGTATTGTACTGTCCAGTGTTCTTAGGCAGGGCTATCACATGCAGCGTAAACATTCCTTCACACCACTCTCAATGTCGTTACTATTCATATCAGTACTACGTATGTTGCCAGTGGATCAGCTGCCAAGCTTTGCTCTTCACTGGCTACACACGATTTAATGAGAAAACTGTGCGTAGTTTATTAAAGAGCCGTTATGAAGACTTTGATTATTCTCGACTTTATCTCATTTAATTGTTGACAACTACTCTCAGGGCTAACCACAACACAGCGGGGACATCCAATCCGCTCTCAGGGAAGCTTGACTGAAGCACAGCCGAGCCAATCAGCATCGAGAACACCACGGTCTCAACAGATCAGTGCCCTTATTTCTAGAGTAAAATGTCAGCCATATTTACAGTTTTAAAACACTGCGAAAGGCTTTTCTACAGTTTTAATCACAGTGTTAATGTGTCACGTTGAAGTATCTTGTCCACGTGGTTTGAGAAAGGCGCAGTATTTTGACACTTATCCGGGAATGTGACATCAAAGTGAAGATATCAGCTAGCTAGCCTGCTAACTTTAACAGACTGACAGAACCGACGATTGCTAATTTTACAACGTTGACAAGACGAAGAAGAGACTTGTATCAGTTCTGGCTAACAAGAAGAACATAGTTTAAACCCACTTCACACGAAAAGATGTCAAGCAAAAGCCATCTTACCTATTATTGCGACGGTCCGACCCACGGAGCTCGTCAGCCGGCGGTGTGAAGCCGCCTCTACAGTAATGGTTGCCCAGCCAGCCGCTTCACTGGCTGCACTCTGGAAGCTAACAGCTAACAGCGTTAGCCTGCTACACTTCGCTGGTACAGCCGGTATATTTCGTCATTTTATAACGCCTCCATTTCTCCACAACACTGCGTTTGGGAGGCAAGCGGTCAACCCCGAAAATGTACGGAGAACACGAGGTGCATTGCTGCATCAATAGCCGGAGAAACAACTTACTGTCGACCCAATTTTACGAGAGGCAGAATTACTTGCCTCCCTCGGCTAGCTGGCTAGCTGGTTAGCTGTTTGGAGTGAGTTCTACATGGATGTTAGCCGAAGAGAAAACATGGGACCTCCGGAAACTGCTTTCACAATAAAAGCCCCACTGTGGTATAAATGGGTTTCAAAGTGATTGATTGATCGATTATTTATTTAAGCCTCGGAAAACACATTGAGGAATAAGACCCTAATTTACAATGGTGCCGAGGGTACAATGAAGAGATAATACATGGGAGAAAATAAATAAATAAATAAGAAATAATAAATATGCATATATACATACAGCAACACATTTACGTTTAACGTGAGACCGATTTTAATCACATCTAGCAAATAAAATTGTTTTGCAGTTTTCTATTACCATTCAGTCCATGCCGCGCTGTAGTTTTCAATTCATGTGATTCAACGTGACAATTAACATTTGCCACAATTAATGTTGCGTTTGATCCTCTTACTTCCAATACCCCCCCCCACACACACACACACACACCCAATACAGTATGTTTAATGGTCCGTCTTTTGAAATATGAAATATGTTTTTAGGTGATGAAAAAATATTAGGTTTAAATTCAGCTGATTTTCTCTGTTCATTGATCATGAGTGATACATTATTTTAAAACAACATTTACGTTTTGAAGCTTGATTTTCAATCCTGAGTGATCGAATGGATTGTGAAAATCAGTTTTGCTATTCATGTTTACGTTATTGAATTTTATTCTGATGAGGAAATGCTTCTGTTCCGCTTGTGTGGTCGCCCGTGGGCTACCTTGACAACAGTGGACTAAGAGAAGTTTATCCCGCCCTCGTGACGTCACACGGTCATAATTTTACGCGCGCAAGCTATTTAACACGTCGTATAGTTTCTATTGATCTCATTAACACCCCCGTATCCTCCGACCACGTGGTTTCAGCACGGTGCTGTTAACTAGCTCTGGAGTCGTGCTCTGGAAACCTGACACCTGTCCTGTGTCATCTATATGACCACAAAACATCTGTGCACACATGCATGCTCATGTTTATTATATTTGCATACATGCACACACACACACGCACACTTATTCAGGGGAAATGTGCCAGACAAGCATCACATGGTTCAAATCAGTCTCTCTGGCAGAAAGATGTCTTGACCTGGATCATCATTTAAACAGATGACACAGTAAATAAAAATGACCTACAACACTAAGAATGACCTCTGCACAATATTATATCTAACATCACACCGCGGCCTCTAAATGTACCAGCCCATCAGATGATATGTTCAAATGCTTCTAAACATTGATAAGTCCCACATGGGTTGAGTTTGAAATTGTGTGACATTGATATGACAGACACTACAGCATTGAAAAATGAAATCACCAGTGCTAATTAACATACAGAGATGCTATATTAAACATGACAGCATTAAGTTGAATGACACAACATTTGAGTTGACTATGAGTCTTATACTTTAATCCGAAAACAATATTACAGTAAATCTTACAGTAGACCCTGTGACGCTCAGTCACAATACATTTGCAAGACACTTCACTGATGTGACACAGAGAGCAGTTTACATTCAGGAAATAATTGCACATTACAAAAAGAAAAAAAGGTAAACTCTCGTTCATGAATCTAAACATATCCAGGCCAGAAGGTACAGAGTGAATCCATGGTGAGAATGTACAAGGGCACGGGTGGCTGTGTTCTGTGTCGGTGGTGGCTGAGAATTCATCAGGTCACGGAGACATGGTCAGGGTGTTTTTCCTCTTGGAGTCCCTCCGTGGGATCGGCACAAAGCTTTTCACCTCTTTGAAACATAACCCTGTGGACAATAAGGGGGAAACCATTTTAGCTTTCTGAATGTTCACGATGATTCAAACTGAAAATTAAGTTGAGGACATATTGCATGGTGTTTTAACATTAATTATTCATTGCCACATAAAGCAGAAGCCCTGCATTAGAATATTTGTATAGGTGTAAATAATTCAACGTGGCAAACATGGTAAACACTGTCCACTTTGACCATTTACGAAAAGCACATTGTTAATACTGTTCCACTGTTTACTGTGTCCACTATAGCTGCTTTCAGACGTGAACTGAAGTCTGCACGTTTTACAGAGGGGCTCTATATGAGAAAGCCAAAGTTCAAATCTGTTGCTCAGGAGGTTAGAGTAAGACCAGGGGTGAAAATGTCTAGAAGAAGACAATCTCCTGCTGCCTTCTTCATGTGTGAAAAGCAAACACCAAACCAAATTTTCCAGAGTTCATGTCTGAGACAGCTTAAGAGACACAAGCATATTCATTAATTCTCATTTAATGCTATTAAATTGTTACATGATGGTTGGATTGATTTCTTTCTAATTAATGGGAAATTATACTTTGTTCACTTACGCTTCCACTCCTCCAGGGACAATATAGCGTTGTCATGGCTGTCATCATAAGGCGTAGGCTCAGGAAAGTCGTCTGGGTCCCTCAGGCCGTCGAAGTACGGGTGCTCCAGAGCCAGTTCTGCTGTAAGCCTCTCGTCTCCATCGAGAACCAGCATCTTCTCCAGCAGGTCGATACCTGCAAATGGTCAGAGGAACAAAAACAGTCTGAACATACAAATCTTCAAACAGTAGATGTCAGTGAATGTGTAAAACGTTTTTGTTGACATTAGCCACCATGCCAGGTTGCTGCAAACTTTACCAGAATATGAAGATTACAATATACAGACAAAACACACAGAACAAAGCACACACTATTTTTCTGCTGCTAGAGACGTAAAATATCTCACTTATAGATTTTCTCCTGTGCTCCATCTGCCCCGCACTGACAGTCCATGCAGGGGGAGTCATTATTTCACTACATCACTCAGAGACAGAGAGAAGCTAAACAGACGTAATAAGCAAACGAAACACATGATTACTGTGAAAACAAACTCCCGGCCCTGACCTCCTTTGGTGGGCCAGCGCTGGTGGAAGACTCTGGTCATGTCCAATCTCTGTGTGCGGTAAAGGGTAAATACAAACATTTATGGATGAGTGGTGTGGGGCCAGTTGCTGTATTTCAACTTACCGTTTGCACTGGCTCTTGGGAACAATGTTGAGAAGTCTTTCCTGGGATAGCGGGGAAGAGCCTTTATATAAGTTTTAGCCTGATAGAGAAACAAGCACAGATCAGAAACAGCTTATTTAGAGTGCGTCATCTTGTGAAAGATAAAAATACAATTAAAGCTTTTTATCTGCAATCAACAGAATCTCACACAAAGCAACTCATGAGCCTAAAATGTATATAGGTTGTTATTATTGAGTTTGGTGGTAGCTGGTAGAAAAAACTCAAATTTTTAACATTATTTACACATCCTAACTTTAACCTTATAGAACGAATCCTCCTTCATGTTTTGTTGATGCACTACCTTTTCTCTAGTGCCACCCTCAGGACAAATTCTAAATCTTCAGCATGCCATTATTGTGGTATGAAATATATACTGCAGCCTCTAAGGGCTGCTAGTGAGACTTTATTCTTATTAATGTTATTTTCATGGGTTTCGAGGAAGGATTTAGTGAACAGTTTGATTTGAAAATCAGTCCTTAGCATTTATCTAATTCTGTTGGACATTTCTTAACATTTTTCACCTCAGGGATTTAAAAACCTGTCTGAGTGAGTAATAGCAAAGAACTCTTTTCAGAGTATTATAGTTGCAATATTAATATCATTATTTTAAATTGTATTCATATTTATATATATATATATATATATATTGTTTAATGTGCCTTAAATGTGTACATGTATGTATACATTAATTTCCCTTTGCTTGTTTGATCTGTTTTGGGAATACTTTGAAATTCATTATCCTGGACACACTTTATTTTATAAGTATACACCTAATCACGCCAACTGTGTTTGAGGTTGTTTTATTTCGTATGGAAACAATAAAAAGCATGATTTGAAAACACATCGGAGTGATACTGCAGTTTCGTGACATGCTGTATTCTAGCTACATGAACACATGCAGTAATTCAACTTACCTCTGGACTGTCCAGCTTCTGGATAAACTCTGCTCCCGGCACTCCAGTCACTTTCAGGATCTGAGTCAGCTGGTCCATGTCTGGGGTTACGATCAAGGATTTAAACAAACTGGCGAGTTCTGGTGCTTCAGTAAGTGTGTGTTTCCACACAGATGCAGTGGGAAGTATGGGCTTCCAAACAAGTCCATAAAGCAGACTGATGAAGGAAAATTAAAGTCATTTGATAAAACAGTGGCAGCTTTTATTTGCGAGCCAGTGCTATAAATCAGTGAAGTTCAAAAGATGCCTAATAAAACATATAAAGCAAACATAAAACATGCAGAAGAAGTTTGTAATAGTGCAGTCAAAGCAAACAGGATGCTGCCTGAGGAAATGTGTTGCTTTTGCTGCATGTATTTCACTGTGACTCCTTTTCCTTCCATGTTGCATCTGATTTATGATGCTCACCATCAAATAAAGCTGTCGCTGTTTAATCAAGAGGCTTTCAATCTCATATATTATCACAATGATTTGATGGACCTTAATGTGAGGTTATTTTAGCATTCACTGAAAATTGTCATTACTTAACACGAAATCAGCTTCAAAAGTTCATGTCCAGTCAAAGGTGAAAGGATACAGTCTTTTCCTTTGAAAAGAGTCCTTCCATTGATCATTTCTGCCATGATACAGCCCACCGACCAGATGTCCACTAGAATAAACACCAGAGGAAGAAAACATCAGTGAAAATCCAAGCAGGAACCACATCACATCAACACAAGAGGGTTTTAAGCATAGCTCAGTGGAGCAGAAACGAGGAAGGTGGCATTTAAATGGTAGAGCAGGGTTCCTATTCTCAACAGAGTTCAGAATCTATTGTGCTGTTTACACTGGGAACACTCAGTGAGCAATACAATCCTATGAAGGGTGTAAACTTGCCCGAGAGGCTCTCTGTGCCACATTCCATCCTGTAGATATAGTTTACAAAATGAGAAACATCCCCTAAATAAACATAAATCCTGGGAAAGTCACTTTCATTTCAGTGACAGTTCAGTCGTTCGGTCTATCAGGCTGCTGTCCGACCCAATGGAAAGAATACGATTTATTGTCAGATGGACACCCATGCGACGTCAGATGGATTTCATGCACCAGGGACATTAATATTAAAAAACTGTTGATCTCTAAAGTAACATAAAAATCCAAAAATAAAAGACAGAAATCCCCATGTGACACAGGGCAAACTGTTGCAGTCACTGCACCGACAGACCAACTGAACACAGAGAGACGACAGTGGGAAGGACACGGGGGAGAATATGTAACAGCTATGATTGTCTTGCCAGTCTGGGTGTAGTGCATCCAGTTCAGAATGACCTCGGGGGCCCGGTACCAACGGGTCACCACGTAGCCTGTCATCTCAGCATCAGCCCCGCGAGCCAGACCAAAGTCCAGGATCTGCATTAGAAACAAACTCTGATCACCACCAGCACAAAAGTACTGAACAAAGTAGTGTAAAATAGGTATCTGTAAGGTTTATAAACCGTTAGACAACGTGTTGGACTCTTACGTCTATGACTAACAAGTTTGAATACTTTATATATCGCAAACACTATCTGCTTCTATATTAAAATGTTCTGATCAAAACAGTTAAATCTGTCTTTTATCGAAAACAACAGACAGTAAATCCATATGCTGTTTCTTGTATATTGTTGTTTTATTTTAATAATAAAGCACTTTTCAACAAAAAGAGTGCTGCACAACAAGAAAACAATGGCTAAAAAAGTTCATGAATAGTTCATGAATAATACTGGTGATATAATAAAAATAGAGGTAAAAGAAACAATAATAGCCTAGTAAATTCAGGATTTTGGATTCTGTATTTTTTTTTGGTTTTAGCTGAGACTTGAAAGAAGACATTGTCTCAGACGGCCTTATTTCCTCAGGCAATTAATTCAAGAGCCTTGGGCACCCTGATGACCCCCCCCTAGTTTTCAGCCTAGATTGAGGAAGTGACAGCAGACCCCAAAGATCACAAGCTGCACAGAGGTAAATAAGGATTTAAAAGATCAGAGATACAGCCTGGGGCCAGACCATGAAGACCAATAAAATTTTTAAATCAATCCTAAAACAAATTGGGAGCCCGTGTGAAAACGATAAAACAGCTGAAATGTGTTCATACAATATATTTGATATTTTATGACATTCTTTTATTGCAGCTGCACTGTCATTTGAATGTGTTCATGTTGTTTATGTTTTTCTTGTCTAATCCTTCAAAGTACCAACCTTCAGTTCACAGTCCTGGTTCACCGCCAAGTTTCCAGGCTTAAGATCCTGTAAAACAGAATGAGCTGAGTGTTGGTTACTTGTTGCACACAGTGATTAACAGAAAATTATAGCGCTGGCACTGTGCAGATTCAGAACGACGCCAGGGGAAGAGCTTAAGCGCTGGTAGTTCCTGTAGCCTCACACGGCTCAGCTCTTTGTCTCAGTCCTGCTGGGGCATTTGTGCAGATTCAGTCACACAACCCTGTGACATAATGTGTGATAAGTGTTGGACTGTTAGTGAGTGTTGATAACACCTTCATTGCTTTAGGAATCCCTGCTGTTAAAAGCAGGATAACACTTCAGACAGAGGACCGAGCCAGGGTGTGCACAACCAAGTTTTCTACAGACGAAACACAAACACACAATGACCTGATCACTAACAAGTGCACACACGAGCAGCTCTATGACAATTAAGTTTAGCTGATAAATATGTTGAGATTAAAAGGCTAAGAACGCAACACTGCTCATTTCCTGTAAAGTATGTCTAACAGAGGGAATATTAATTTACTATTTTCTTGCATCTACCACTTATTATTGTATGCACATTAGAATGATTATTTTCCTGCATTAAATAATAGGAGCTGCCTAAGTGCTATACTAGCTTCATTGGAGTAACTTTATGTTCCCGCTCCACACACACCCACAGGTGTTGGCACTGGTGCAGCAGGGTGTGAGGACGGCTCCAGACATGCAGTCAGTCATCACAGGTGAGTCATCTCATCTTACCTGTTGGGGCAGGGTTTATTCTGACTTGATAGTCATGATAAGTAGGTCAACAAGACTTTTGCACGTCCTTTTTCTTATGTTCGTACGGGAATATGTGCACATGCAAAGAATTACACAATAACTCCTCTATTGTATTCCACAGAAATTAGTGGAAGGATGGAACATGGGCCAAGAGCGAAGCCGTTAAATTGAGCGGCAGGAATTTTATTACACTTTATTTACCAATTTCTTTTCCTTTTACTAATTTCCAAGTGAATAGTTGATGGATCTAAATTATTTACAAAATCAGGCGTGTTTACTGTTTACTGTGGACTGTTATCTATGAGTGTGTACGATTGAATTTAACCAGACTGTTGGAACTTGCCTGGGGAATCTGTTTCAGTTTTCTCTAAGCTCTAACGTCAGCTCTGCTCATTGGAATATTGACTTGTACTTACCCTGTGGATGATTCCAGCGCTGTGGATGTACTGCAGACAGGGAGAGACGACGCAGGCAGACATGGATTAATATTGCATTCACATCCAAATGTAATGCCACGGTTTAACATTTTGTGTATTTATAATGAGGCCGGTTTTAGAAGAATGGCTGAATGAATAAGTTCACCAAAGTAAGTTCCTGACAACATACTGGCACAGAGTGGAGTTTTATTTAGAATATACTTATGTCCCATGAAATGTAGAAAAAAAACGATTGTTCTTAACAATATATCTATACTTCATTCCTTTATATATAGTTTTCACTATGATTTTGTCGTATAAGGCAAAAGAGGTACCCGTACCTCTCATTATATATATATGTGTGACATGTTTACCATAAAACATAATCAGCCAGCTTTAATTCCTGGTATTAAAATCCTGAGTGACTTGATTACAAGTGGTCAGCTCTGGTCTGAATGCACATAATTCTGAGTTGGTCTGGATGCATGTGGCCACATTCTTTTCATTGTATGTACACAAATGGATATAAAGGACCTACTCAGCTGACGTCCTCTGACCCACAACGGTTTCACAATAAGTCAAACATATTTTTTTCTGATTCTCAGTGCATTGATTTCCTTGGCCACTGTATCAACACAGATCCCCACATAATGATTGATACTTTTCTTATATGGCTCAAATCTGTCTTCATAGCTGCACTACATTCTTTCAGCCCATCCTGACTCCTCTCTCTACCGCTCGCGCCAACAGACACACACACACGATGACATCTGACCCATCTGCAAACTGGGTGAGAAGAACAAATCATTTTTGTCTTCACAAACACAATTGACCTGCGTGATTATTTGCATAAAGAGCGGCAATGGGATCCGATCGCAAAGGGTCACAGGAGAAACATGGACAAATTTTGAGGTCAGGTGTGAACTGACGAACTTATCGCTGTGAACTTGTGAACGGATCTCTGAGGGCGGATCTTAATACCAGGTCTGAACAAGGCCTTGGATACCTTCATGATAAAAAATTGAAAGGTTGGCTTCCTTCGCTTACCCTGAGGCCACAGAGCATCTGGTAGACGAGGAACTTGACTTTGTCCTCTGAGAGTTGACCTCGCACCTTTGACAGGTCAGTAAACATGTAAGGCATCACCAGGTAGCTGAGGAAAAAGAGTGAGAGAGAGGTAGAGCATTAGGAGATTCAAATTATCACCTCGGCCGAAAACTCCAAACACGATATAATTCACATTCGTCCAGTCAAAGATCAGAACTAAGCATAAAACGAATCTATCCCTAACCCAGTTAATCATCCAACTGTTATTTAACACACCATTAATGCTGTAATCCATGTGTTTTCATACTTTCATTGAAGGAGCTCAGGGTGCTTGTGTATGTTTATGTAGGCCTCAATTAACAGGATTCTTCCAAATGATTGTCTTCTCTAAATGTGCTTCAGTCCACATCTGAAGCTCTATGCATATGTCTTATTAACTCACTAAACTTAAACAAAATTAAACACATTTAAAGTAATCATTCAGTTCAATAACTTTCTGTAATGTTGTATAATTTCACAGAGTGTGTGCTATGTCAGGAAGCACACATCAAAATCCCCCAGTGAATGTAAAGCTTATTGTTCAATACTAGTAAGATAAGAATATATCAACATGACAATCACAACACATTTGTTGAGCAATCCTGACTGAACACACACACAATATCAAGACACAAAGTTCTATCCTGATTTTAGGTACTTAATGGATTTTGTTCCCTCTATAGTGATTCATTCTTATGCAGTTGGACACTTCAGTTGCGCTATATGGTCTTAAGTTTGCGGATTGTGTTAATTGGTTCAGTTCTAAGGCCGTTGGGCCCTTTAGCTGCTGTTAAGGAATTCTCAAAGCTACGAGGATGTTGACCTCCGCCAAGTAGCCTGTATTTTCGCCTGCGTTTGTTTGTCTGTTGATTTACAGGACTAAGCAACATCTTACCACAAAACTTGGTAGAAGGATGTTGTATGGGTCAGGGACAAACCCATTATCCTTTCACAATATGAGATGTTGATTGTTGATTTCTCAGAGAATAATTCATGGGTATCAGCCATGTTTAGGAGGCTAAATACAAAAAATGTGGATCTAGTGAATTTAAATGTGGTTTCTTAGGGGGACTGTTGGGTCTTGGTGGAGGAATGCGCTCTACTAGTTCTCAATGCTCTACAGTGATAGTTTAGTGTGCTTCCATGTCACAACAGTTTCGATCAAACCAGGTCTTCTTTTAAAATGACAATGGCCAAGTCAGTTTTTCTCTTATCAGAGACTCACTCAGACAGAAAACAACCATTGTTCCCAGTCCTGTCGGCAATGCTGAAGGTGAACACGATGCATCAGAGGGGCGTTGTCTGCCTCTGCCTGAGGGGTGTGCTAATATGCTGAAAGATACTCACAAGTCTTGGAAGTCACTGAAGCCTGGGGCAGATGTAAACACATTGAGAAGTCCTATCACCTGGTTGGAACGAAAAGGAGATGTGACAGTTACAGTGACGTGGGAGCAGGCAGGTCGGAATGAATGTAGAACAGATTATTTGATCTAAAGCTCACAATGATCATGCGGTCGTGGGGGCAAAAACGAAACCCCCAAAGCTGCCTGTCTTTTACCAGAAGTAGGAAATAGGGTGGAAATATGCCTCGTTCTACTCACATTTTCATGCTTCATGTGTTTGAGCAGCCGCAGCTCTCTGTAGGCCCTCTTTGCAAAGATCTCTGACTGGAAGGGCCTGTGGAGTTTCTTGATAGCCACTTTATCTGTAGTCTTCTCATTTATGGCTGAGCTGTGGTGAACAATGAAATAACAAGTCAGGCTCTGCAGGCTGAGTGCATGCGTTTGCTACTTTCACTGTGATTCCACTCGTTTGAAGTCGCAGTAGTGGGGGGAAATGACAGAGGCCGGTCTATTTTCAGATTTCACTTTCAAAATGAAAGTGAAATGAATTCAGATGACACAGAAAAGATTGCTCTCAGATAGAGCTACTGTATGTGGGACTCATTGTCTAACTGATTGTGTGTGTGTTGTGTGTGTGTGTGTGTGTCAGTCTGTGCTTTATTGAGTGTTAACATGTAAATGTTTGGCAGCTGATGATGTTTGCAGTGATCTGCAGGGCATCACATTGTAGGAGGAAAGGCTTGTTGGGCTATTTGGAGCCATGTCCACCAACACACTGTACACACATCACTTATGCACAGCGCTGTTGACAACACTGACACATTCATGTAGGATACAACAGTCAGTTTTACATGCAGCAGACGATCCACGATAAACATCTTAAACAAACACAGTGAATTTCACGGATACAGTGGACAATGAAATGGTAAAATATGTGTTCTTGTGTTATTTCCTTCTCCTCCTGCATCTGCAGTTTCTCACAAGATGTTTTTTATACGAGAGATGTGCAATTTGGCAAAATTACAGATAATGGTGGTGGTGGCATGATCCCAGTTCTTCAGATGGTGCATCTTTTAAAGGGCCGACGTTTGAAGCTGAGAAACCGACCATAACTCCCACATCATAAAGCTGAAAACCCTGGTAACCGAAGTCAGCGAGTCATTATCGGCTGGTCTGAGTCCACGACGAAACATCTTACACCATTTCAATATTTTGTTAATATTTTGTTATTAAGGTTAATAGGAAACGGCTTCAGAGTGTGAATGCCAACTCTCGTCCCACACTGATTTTATTTTTCTAACAACATTTCACCTGTTAACCAAATATGACAGAGCGATGCTGTCTTTGTATTTATAGATTACTTATATCATGTAATATGAGTTATGTTTAATTTCATGTAACTAAATACAAGCAAATACATGTAGAGACATAGTGTGTAAATTATACATGATGTTATATGTGTTCACGTTAAAATATGTGTGCATAGTAGTTAATGAAATGTAATTTGATACGGGACATATTTTTGAACCTAATCATCTATTTGAATCATTCTATTATGTTTTATTTGGTTTATTTCCTCATGTGTAACTTTACTTTCTGTACCTGTTCTCTGCTGCTCTGTGATTTTCAGATTGCTTTCATTTCATTTTGAAGTTGTGAAGCCCCTTGTTACTGACTATTCACAGGTGCTAGATTATTAAAGTTTATTATTTCTCTAAATACATATGATCCGATTCTGTGGCGTTCCCCATTGAAGCTTGTATATAACAGCTACATCCTCAGCTCTGGTACATGAAGCATGTATGAGCGCTACATGCTGTGAGGCTGTGACATGAGCTATGACACGCTGCTGGCCTGTGTAATAAGAACGTGTAATAACTTGTTCTACGTCTTACTACGGTGTCATGAGTGTTGACAGTGTGTTGGAGTCCAGGATATAACCTGGGCCCACCTCAGGCTCAACAGCAGCAGCCACACGCACACACCCACCCACCCACCCACAGACACACACACACAAACACACACACACAAACAAGCACAAACACACTGTGGAGTAAAGGCTGTGACACTCACCACACTGTGCCGTACGCCCCGGTGCCTATCTGTTTGAGCCGTGTGTATTTCTCCGGGACTTCCCACACCGTGCTGTTGATCTCCTGCCGGATGAAGTGAGCGTCCATGGTGAAGGTGGGAAGGTGAAGTGCGAAGAAGAAAACTTCTCCTCTCTCCTCCTGATCGCTCGCTCACGACGTTCAGCAAAAACCATGAAGCAAAACACAGCTCAAGCGCCAGGTGGTGAACAGCGCGTGCCACTTCCGGTGTGGCTTTTCAAAATCATGTCCTTGCTAGTCACGAGACGTTTAATGATACACTTTATTTAGAATCAGAATCAGAAACAGAATCATTTTATTTACACATTCAGGAAATTGCCTTGGTGTGGTTAGGGCATTGTACATAAAACAACAATCGGCACTTTTCAAAACACAGGTGCAAGGTGCCATACAAATCAAAAAGTGAAAGCAAACAACTACGAAAAAGTATTGAGAAAAGCATGAGAAAAGAGTAAAAAAAAAAGGTAAGATAAAACAATGGTTAAAATAGAAGGCAATCTCAGAACTAGGAGAAAGCACACCTATAAAGATGTTGGGTTATGGTTAACCTCTGATCCTCATGTCAACAAAAAGCTAGCAAACAGGATGTAGTATACGGGTAGTGTATCCACACTGGCATCCTGAATTTCAGAATAGAATTGAAATCCCTTCTCCTCAGCAACAAAGCCCTTGAAGGTCAGGCACCATCATATCCCAGAGCTCATTGCACCCTACTACCTGTTACCTGTTACTAGAATGGTTTCAAACTTTCCTGTTTAGTAAATCCTATAGTTAGGACCAGCTTTGGCTTGTCATGAACCACTACACTGCCAGGGGGGACTTCCCTTGATGCATATTCATATTCCAGTGATACTCAATACTAACTCTACGTCCTCTCAATCCAGTATCTTTCTCCTAGCTTACTCATGTGCCTCCTCCTGTTGTCTTCTGTAGGTATTTGGTACTGCAAACAATCCACTCTCCCCATGATCCTGCTAAACATACACTGCTTCAGTTATTACTTGTAATTTTATAAATAGTCTTCTTTTTCACCTTATAATACAGAATATGGTCTAGACTCGCTCTATATGACAAGGCCCTAAGATAACCTCTTATATGACTTGATTTTATTGAAATAAAAGGGACCTGAAGGATTTTTAAGCTTTTAATTTGCTTGTTACTGGGCCAATAGCTTTATTAGTCATGGCACTAGCCTTTATTTTGAAAAGAAAAAAAGCAAACGTCCGGTATAATCCTGACAGTGTTGTACTGTTGTACACTACCTTCAGTCTATTCCAGCAGACAACATGTTGTCTGTAGCAGTCTGAGGACCAGTCACCGTTGTAGTTTCATTCAGGACGCAGTTTCCAGAAACACCTTCCACTTAAAAAAAAAGAAGCTTTATCCACTGTGTGGAAAATAAATAAATGATATCGACACCTAACAAACCATGAAATCCCTGGTGTGAAAAATCTGACGATTTGCCTGCTCCAACATGTCAATGTCTCCATTTGCTCCCACCCACACACAGTAGGTGTTACTTGTCATGAATAATTACTCTACATCGCCTGGAGTTTATGAATCACGACAGTCTACTGCAAGACATTCACAGTTACAGGAGAGGAGGAAAAACATGTACACCCATTATCAAATGTGTAAATATCAATATATAATTAGATGTCATGAATATCTTTCACCGATTTTTGCTCGCTTGTGTAAACCACCACAACAGGTTTCCCTTGAGAAGACAGAAAATCAAATCAACCCTACAATCAGCAGTGTCGTCATGACACATTATCAGGTGCTGCTCCCATGACAGCTGATAAAAGACTGACCTTGTGAGCTGCATTTTGTTTTTAGTTTTTTTCCGCCTCTTCATCTGTAAGCGTGTTCCTGTTTCAATGATACAATCTATCAGGTAGTGCAGCTATCAGGACTGCATTTATCAATGCCCCGGCAATACATGTATGCCTATGGATATATACATATCTATACTTATATATATCTTCAATCAATAACAAAACAAAACGCAACCTGATTAT
This sequence comes from Platichthys flesus, assembly GCF_949316205.1. Classification (NCBI taxonomy): domain Eukaryota; kingdom Metazoa; phylum Chordata; class Actinopteri; order Pleuronectiformes; family Pleuronectidae; genus Platichthys; species Platichthys flesus. The sequence goes on along the minus strand of NC_084951.1, from coordinate 8,250,801 downwards.
AATATGAAATACGTAGTTAGATGAGGTGGAAACTTTAAGGCTGTGCGTTCTGGAACAGACTTATGTGTAACAGGAGATAGTAAGGAAGATAATAACAACAAAAGTTCAAATCTAATTAAATGCTTATACAGTAAAGCAATACAAAAATACCATTATGTTACTAATGTTTAATGGCTATTTGTGAGCTGAGTCAATGCAGCCTCCATATTTTGGTGGCAGCACTTAAAAAGAAAAGGATGAGGTGACTATTTTTTAAGTGTGCCATAAGTACGATCTCTACTGCCTGATGGCACAAAATGACCATTATATATCTGCGAGGGTTGAAAGGGTCATGGATCAATAGCAATGACTCAGCCGTTACTTGGCCAGCTGCTGAACATGCTGGAAATCACTTTCCATCCTGTCCTCTGTTGTGGAGAGATAACAGCCCTCACACCACCTGGAATTCAAGACGTAATCTAGTCTCGGTTTCGTCAAGTGATTAGTGGGCTAGCCTTAAGGAGACCGAAAACAGGCTGCTTGACATGGAAGACTCACTACGAATATTTCAGCTGAAGCTTAGTTTCTGTGCTTTTTTCCCTATATTTCCCCTCCTACATGTCACATACCTAATCAGTGGCTAGAGATTGTTTGGTTGAGCAAAGAGAGATGTTTGAAAGCCCCAGAAAACAGAACAGGTTGACCTTGGTTATGTCAGAGAACTGCCTCTAAGGTCAAGCACAAACTTTCCCACTCACCAGCAGTTTGTTAACATCAGACAGGTTGAACTGGAAGATGTTCAGAGGTTTGAATCCAACAGCACCAAAAAGAACTGTGACCATGTTGGTATTTGGCAGATATTATGTTTACCATGTTTGCGTTTTAGCCTGTTCATTTGCTAGTTTTTGCTTATTAGCACTGAACACAATAGTTTAACAGTAGTGGATCTAAGATGTTTCCAAATCAGTGGGGCCATAAAGGAGTCGCAATTTACACAGAGGGGCCAATTGTGTGTCAAACATCCATGCACAGTTCGTGATTCAGTAAAGTACATGTCTAAGTAAGTCCTTGTTTACTGTTGGCTATATAGCTAAAGCCAAACATTGTTGAATTGTGTGAATGTGTAAGATATGGAGCCCCCTGGTTACATTTGGGGGGAAACTAATTTTAACGCTACCAGAAATAATGCCCAATAATGAAAGGCATGGGAACATGATAAATAACTCTGTTCTTTACTAACAAGACCTGTGGAACTAATCTGAAGCCTCTTGGATTAGAGATGAAATGTTTCACTTATTAACATGATGAAGCCTCTATAGTCTATAATGAGCTTTAGTTTGACACACACTGCATGGACTCTGCACCTTCCATTAAATATATATTTAATTTCATAGGATAAACCTATTTGAAGTGAAGGATAAAGGTATAAAACTATGTCTGGTTATCCAGCCGCTAACACACACACTAAATCAATACCAGTGACTCCCACAGGTAAAGAACTGTATATCAATGCAGACAGTCTGTGTTACTGTGAGCAAATTGCTCTATACGTGTCAGGTTGGTTCAGTTCGGCTCCAGCAGCTGTCAAAGGTTTATCATTCCCTCTGTAGATCTATATATTTTATTAAGATACTCATCATCTCTGAAGACACTAGTCCTCCTCAGAGACCCTCTGATAATAAAAACCCAGCTCCATATTATTATTTATTTTGCTCGGCGGGATCCTCGAATGGTGACGTCATGTTTCCAAGGAATTGATTGGTCGGTGGGCGGTGTGTGTGTGTGTTTGTGTTTATCTATTTCTGATCCAAGTTGGCTGCATTTGAAATGACAGCCCTGTGTGAAAAAAAAACCTCAGCCCCCTCATTAGTTTGAAAGGGCCTTGTCCAGCAACACAGCAGGGGGCGAACTGCATTGGCCAGATAAATACTTGCATACACACATTATTGCAGCTTGTTTCATGAACAGCGTACTTGCACTGTTTATTTTGCTGGAGACTCTAGAGGGAACGGTTACCACCAATGTAATCCCTCTGGGAATAATGAATGCTAGTTTCTTTGAACTACATCCATGAAGTATATATATATATTGATATTTCAGTCTGAAGAATCCTATGCACCGTCTGACCAGGGGCCCGGGAGCCACACAGCTAGCAAGGCTAAAAATAGTGTGCAGTGAGTCCAGTCTGAGTCTGTAGCCGCAGCACAAGTTTGACTTTGTCTGCAAAAGGAGAAATGTGTCTGGATGAATATCTACGTGGATCAGATCTTTGGAGGAACTAGCTCTTAAACATACATGCACCTCCACACAGAAGAACACACTTACAAAAATACAAATCGACCAATGATCTTTATGAACATTACGAAATCTACTCATCCTCTGGTGGTATATTCACTCTACAGTAAAGCTATCCCTAATACACACAGGCAGCCACATAAGGGTTGAGGATGAAGCAGGAGCTCCTTGAGGAAACCCCAGGACAAAAAACTGATTTCCAAATTTACTTTTCTCATCTGACATTCCCAGTCGCAGTGAGGTACAGTAGAGCACATTATAGTACAGTACCTTACAGCTTCAGTGCTTTAAAAAGCATTACCCAACAGATGCATCTCTGTATAAAGCATGCTAAAGCCAAGTGTCACGATATATCCCTGTGCCTGTGTTTTTACGAGGGAATTTCTCCTGCAGAGTAACATTTGGAATAACAATCCACTCATGGCACACAATCCACTCCAGTACATTTTATCACCTGGCACTGGTTTACTTTAATGGTCTGACTATAAAATGAGCTGAATGAGCTAAAAGTTTCCTTCACCTTGACCAGAAGCTCAAGAGTTTTGTAAGTATGTTCTGGCAGCCACACTGTCCCTCTGTCCCATGGAGTTTGGGAGACGTGCTTTTGATTTATGCGTCTATACAAATCAAGCAGATTATCCTTATATTTTCCTATATCGCTATTTGACATACTCTCGGTCAGAATTCCCAAAAGTTCAGGACTACTTTTACATTTCAAGTGAGAGGAAAGGTGGTCTCAGACTTCTGGACCCCACTATACCTCCTGGCAAATAAAAACTCACTCGCTCCATCTCGGTAAATATCAGTAAAATGCTAAATGTGTCTGGGAAACCTAGAACACAAACATAAATGATTTGGATTACGTTCTGATTAATTAATTAGTTCAGTTTATCGGACTTCATCATATAAGCATCCATTTTGCTGTAGAAAGTACAACAGACTTACCTGAATTGAATGGATTTGCCTTTCCTTCACAACATATCATTTCCATCAATCAATTATCTATATATTATTTTATCTAGCTAATCCCAGAGAGGTAGTGTACACCCTGGTCAGGTCGCCAGTCCATCACAGGGAGAAGCCAGAGGAAACGTAAAAGTCCCACGCAAACACAGGACATGGAAACCCCACAAAGAAAGACCCAGAGCCTTCTTGCCGTGAGGGAACAGAGCTCACCATATATTTTTATACATTTATATTAAATAATAGACTTTCATGCCATTTGCCAATCATGTAAAGCAAAATGGATGCAGTAAAATGATGATGTGCTTATGCGTGTTTAGTATTACCCACACAGTGATTGAAATAAACAGTCTATATTATAAACAGCAGCGTCTAGGTGGATTTATGTTTTGCTTAAACAATGAGACGATGATCCCATTTTCAAAAATGTCATCACATATTCTTAAAGCCTGCTAAGCTCCACCACATGTGCTTTGAGCTTTAAGCCTGTGCTGAAATGCTACTTTTGCAAAATATAGCAGATTGATGCCTTCAGCCGCTCCTGATCCTTACGACACACAATCCAATGCAAGCTGACCATGGCCATGTGAACAAGAGCGATGAATGTGGAAACGTGAAGGTTGCTGCTTTGATGCTGCAGCTAAGCATTTTCTGGAAAAGATGAAATGTAGCCCACAAGATGGCACTGACGTCCTGCAGAGAGCTTCCCAATGAGCTGAGTGGTGCAGTCAGGCTATCTAATCAGATCAGGGACCACTGCAGCTTTGTGCAGGCCTGGTTATGTGCACACGTGAACCTATTCCTTCATGTGGTAACAGTTCAGAAAATAAAATAATCTTCATGTTTGGGGTTTCAATGCTGCAAAGCATGTCTGACTCTTGTGTCTGACTATGGTGCTGATCCAGAAGTCCATCTTTTCCTGGTATTTTATTTGAATGAATTTTGAGCTTTCTGAGTCGCTGCTCTTCTCTTGCAGGAGCGATGACTATCACTGCTAATGCTAACTACCGAGTTGTTTTTTTTATAACGAATCAGACATGAAAATGCATTCCTTCCTGTGTGCAGGAGGATTAATCCCAGGGAAGATAGTTCAGGCACTGACGGCTGCAAACAGCAAAATGTAAAATCCTTCATAGGTCAAATCAATATTCTGCTTTAATAATTGTCAACTGAAACAATGAGACTGAATGAGATAGTAGCGCATGACACATTTATTTATATGAACATGTCACTTTTTTTGTTTTAAGTAAAAGCCTTTGGGTGGTACCATGCATCAGCATACACAGCATGGATTGGTGGATGATGAAACAAGATGGCATGTCCTCTATTCTTGCTTGTGATGCAGATAGGCTGGCATGACTTGTGGCACCAATGTGACTCCAGACAAAGGCAAACACATGTACACACATATGTAGACATACAGTAATTGCCGAATATAGGCACACACACCAACAGTCTCGCAGTCACATAGTCTGAGGCCACATGTCTGTTCTCTCCCCTCCTCCCCATCATTTGTGTTTCAACCCATCTGCCAAATTCCTCTCAAGCAAAATCTGAGTTGACATTTTCCAACACTGAATCAGCAGAGAAAGTAGGTTGGCACGTATGGATGCTGTTGATGAGACACAGGAAGTGAGAGGAGGAGAGAAAGGGGGAGAGCAGCTTGTCTCACAAAAGGCCACGGCAGGAGGAAGACATCCATTTGCCCCCTGTGCCACCGGAGCAGACGATGGCATTAACCTAATGAGTCTTTACATAGTAATTAAAGGTTCCCCACTGAATGATACTCGCTGTCCTTCTGTACCGAGGGAGAATTAATTATTAGTATTAATCAATGATGCTATCTGTGGGTGTTACTTGGTTCAGAAGGGAGATGGGCAGACAGTGGCATTTAGCTGTGATTAATGAAGTGACCTACCACACAGCCTTGGCTGAGATCTAGAAAAATCTATTCCATTTCAAAGTGACCTCCGGGGAGGGACGGCTGGTTGGAACACCCATACACTCAGCATCCAAATGCAGCCAAACACACATGCACGCACACACACAACCTTCGCCATGACGCACTGGGTGGTGTTGTTGATCCAAAAACTTCAGAAACTATTGTCAGAGGAAGTCACAACTGAGTCACAAACTTCGCTCATATATTCGATGTATATTCGATATATACACGACTCAAGATTATCATCACCATTGCTAAGTATGGTGAACTGACATTACTCCTTAAAAGCTGTAGAGCAGCGTCCCAGCATGCAAATGGCATGTCTTGGTGATGATAATGATATTAATATGTGCCCTCTGCTGAGAAATTTCCATACTTTGTCCCATGGGCCTGAGCTGTTAGAGCATGGCATTAACATTTTCATATTGGTAGCATTCCCACTAGAACAGGACCAGCCAAGCATGTAGGTTACATTCATTCTTCACACTGGAAAACAGGAGGGAGGAACCGAGTTTTCCACATGGAAGAGACTCGCCAACGAGGCGTGGAACCTGTCTGTGATGAAATAAACATGTTTGTAGTGGCTATTTATACAACTTCTGCAGTTTATAATGTACATTTTATATTATGTTAAAACATTAGCTGTTTGATCATTTGTAGTAAATTTGGACATGCACACATTTCATATTTGTACATGTAGAGTCAACATGTAAAAGCACTGCATCAGTTCCAGCACATAGTGTGAGAACATCCATGAGATAATGAGGTGCAGAACCCTTGAGTTATGCAGCAAGGGATGATTTGAAAAACTCGCTGGATGTTTAATGCTTTTATTTTATGCTGTTTCTTTTTTTTTAGACTGCACAAAGAGACAAATATGGTATAGAGGAGCTGAGATCAAATTACTGGTGACCCAAATAATGTCCAATAAGTAGAAATACAGCTGATATGGCAGTGCCCCGAGAAGAGAAACATAATGACAAAAATATATATTTGTTATTAATTTGTGTTAGTTTTAGATTGAATGTTATATAACCCCCCTCTAATGCAGAGGTTAAAGTAATCCAACATGAATTAACAGAAAGACTTCTTAAAAAATAAACCTTTTCATGCTTCTTTGAAAGATGATAAGTCATGACTTTCATTTCCTTACCTGTCCTGCTCATTCAACTATAACCCACTGCAACACTGTCACATTTTATTATAAAATCAATGATAATACTGTAGACCTGCATCACCTGTGGAAAAACCAAGATATTTTCTTATTGTATTAAAGGCAAGGTCCCTGACCCTAATTCAAACAAAATAACAGCCTCATCAATAAACCTTACAATGATTGAAACATGTTATCTCTCTGAGAACAGGTGTTTAAATACAGAGAACACACACTACATATTCTATTTTTATTTAGTTTAATTTAATTTATTCAAACTAAGGGTTTTTCATGGTTTGGGTTTTAAATATTTTTTAAGCTCTTTTATATTTCTATAAAGGGGGCATGCTTTAGCTAAAATGGGGCATGAGCTAATTGTAATTGTAAGTTTTTTTTTTCTCTGTTTGGCTCACTTTAATTTGAAGTCATTAATTAGTAGTTTTACTTGCCCCCTGACTTTATGAGGTAAGATACAGTACATGGTAATTTAATTCCCCCCTCAATGATGTGGAGCTGTCCAGATTAGCAGGCAGCAAAGCATCTACAAACCATGGTCCTCTCTCCACTCACTGTTTTCATGATGATGTGCAATTATAGCCCGTATGTAGTGCTGCATCCTCCTCCCAAACAATTCAACATTTTGCTTTTTTATGGAGTTGCAGCAGGTGTGTCCTGCCATTGAAAAGCTAAGCCGTATTTGGTGGACTCATGAACAGACATGTTGACCGGCTGTGATCCCTTTAAGGCTTAAAGTTTTCTCAATGATCGTTCTGCGTGGTTTTGGAGACATCTCAGCTGGATGCTTACTTCAGGGAGAGTAACCATTTAACTCAATTTCTCCATCTATAGATCTTTTTTAAGACTATAAACTGATGAACATCCTAACTTTGAAAGGACTTTGTAAATATTTCCTGCTTTATGCAAATTAACAAATCTAGTAGGTCCTCTGAGATCTGTTTTGTCCAATGAATGGTTGACATAAAGTGTGTGAACATCAATTTCAAAATGTTTGAGTTTTGAGAAAAGGTCACATACTCACCTCGAACCTTGTCTCATCAACTGGACTCCAGATTCACTAACTCCTGACTCCAATTAGCTTTTGTAGATGCCATTAGCCTCAGGCCTCACTTAATTTTCATTGAGAACGATAGCGACAAGAACATGTATTAATAGATTGTGTTTGATCATAATGTCATTCCAGGGGGTTCACAACTTTTCTTGCCACCGCACACGCACTCTTTTAATCCACCGTTAATATACTATTAAAAATGGGGCTTTGGTACACAAACATTTTTACTTGAGTAAAAGTACAAATAAACAGTCAAAAAATGTAGTCAAGTAAAAGAAAAGTATCTGAAATGCTCTACTTAGTCATTATGTACTTTGTTATATGCTACCTCTTTCCCTTTCAGCGATGAAGGCATTTCATTTAGTTTGAACCGAAAGCGCTGGTGCAAAATGGTGCTGTTCCGTTTGGAATTAGCCGAATGAGCAGACAGCTTTCACTGAAGTCACATCATCTCCTCTGATGATCCGGACTCTGATCACTGATGGTTTATGATCCCAAATACGTCTATTAAATTCAGACGGCCACCTGGTTCTCCTTCCATCTGACCCAGCATCAGGTCAGATCCTAATGAGGAGGAAGAGGAAAGTGCATTCGTTAAAATACCTCTCAGAGGGTGTCAGATGTTGCTTTTATTTTGTCACTGATCAACATTTGGTTAACAGATGGGTAATGCACGCACATCTACACAAACAATGCTCACAATAGGTAACACTCCAGTGCTCATCCAAACAGCGATTACCGTCTCGGATGAGGCTGCCCGGGCGATGACAGTATGGAGGGTCCCCATGGTACCACTTTGCCGCGCCTCAGAGGAATGCAAGTCATTGTGCCACGTTTCATCTCATCCACTCATTAAGGATGCTTGCTGGCCAGCACATGACAAACCTCACTTTTACCATTGTTTGTCTGCTAGCAAAGCTGGCCAGTTCAAATAGTATACATGGAGGGTAATCGCTGCATTTCTGTACTTTTTCGGCAATAATGGGCATTTGGAGGCTAAAACTGGGGTGACCCACAGCATAATGGCACAAGGCAGGTCTTATCAAATATTCAGGACATTGGCTTGGAGGTTACACAGCCATGTGACTGAGAGGACATAATCAGACAGTAGATCATATCTGCTAAATGTGTCTGTTTGTCTGTACAATGCAGCTTAAATGGCGATTTTAGACAACAACCATTGAACTTTGTGTGTGTATGTGTGTGTGTGTGTGTGGTGTTATTTTTGCTACTCTAAGAGGAGAAAAGTGCAGCCAGTGCTGATCAATAACATTTTACGGCCAATCCTAAATTGCCCTGGTAGCCAATGAAGTGAAGCTAAATTGGGGTATGATGCTGTATTCTCCCCTTAGCCGCCATCATGGAAAGAGGCTGCAGAATCACAAACAAACTTTAATCTGGATATAATCGGCTGCGCTTTACAGCTTTCCATGGAAGCTTTATGTAGGAGAAGCATGGCCTTGCACTTTTTTAGCAGCGAGTCAAGGACAGAAAATGTAATAAGGTAGTTATGGAAAACTCAACTAGACAACAGTCTTCATATGATCCTCCTGGCAGGGATAGGAACTGAAAGTTAGTCTGGATGTGATCAGACAAACTCACTTATCCTAAAGCATATTTGAGGATTATTGCCAATGTGGGCCTGATTTAACAGTTTAGTCTTTATTCTTACCAGATATAATAATGTTGCAATCAACAAACATACTGTTGAGATCTGAAGTCTGATGGGATAAAATAGCAGTCACAAATCAGCATTGTATCATTATTAACATTAATGATTGTAAGATTAAGGCCAAAAATACCACAAAAAAATCATATGTTCATATTTAAAAAAAAGTGTTGGGTCGTAGAGTTCCAGGGCTGGGCCAATGAGCACCTGAGTCCTCCCTTAGCCCTGTTTCAGTATCCACGGGAGACAAAGATGTTCTTTAAGAAAGCCACTGGAGTCCTCTCCAGTACAAAATATTTTTTATAGGTTCAAACAAACCGAGCCTGTCCCGAGCAGGCTGAAGAAGATCCCTCTTTTGTGTGGTGAATTGGAAAGTCCACATTCATGTTTTCTAATTTGGTTCTTTGTACATTCGGAAAGTTAAGGGATGTCTGAAAAGTCTAGCCTATGTTTCGAGCACTTTTACCTATTTATGATGGTTGCTTCCTGTCCCCACCTGCTGCACTTCCTGTTTCCAATAAAGGTAGCTGACTCCATTATTTCCAGGCCCCGCTACATTTGCATTTAAAAAAAAGCGTTTTAATACTCTAAATAAACAAATAATAAAGTAAATTCATGTAATAAATGTAAAGGATGTAACAGGCTGATAGAGTAAAATGATCAGCTGACTGAGGTTGACTTTCCCTGTCACATGCTCATGACAAGATTTCCTGCTGATTATAATGTGCCACCTCCGAATCACATCATATTTTGTCACAGAAGACACCATCAGTAAGAGAACAGGATGCTATCTGGTATCTGCCATGTTTTTGACAGTTATCTTTTTGGTTGTTTGTTGTTTGCTTTGCTCTGGTTTCCTCAACAGTTGTTTTCCATAGTGAGGAAATGGCCGACAGCAGGATGGCAGACCACACTGAAGCTCAACTGGGACCATAACCATAATTCAGACAAAGAGATAAAGATAGAAATGTAACCTAAATACACTCAGAACGTAACGTAAGCTGGTTAGTTTACACTAATCTGTGGAGTTTTTTCCTGTGCAGATGCATATTAATGGAAAGATACAATTTGTCAGTCTATTCAAATATGTTACTAGACAAATATATAGTTAAGGATATTTGACTACTTCCTATCTTCTTTTAAATTTCCACGAGAAGAATAATGTTCATGTTTAGGATTGTTCGGGCTCAGAGGAGATATGCACTGTGCTGAGTGACACTCATGTGACTAATAAAAATAAAGAGACCCACAATAAACCCATGGGAGCAGCACTCTTTAAACTATTATGATAGTTTGTAGCTGTACAACTCATTTAGTCTTATAACAAACAAAACAAACCTTTTTTAAAGTCTGCATTTAGCAGATGGGAAAAACAGTATCCACAGTGTGTAAGTGTGTGTTTCCATTTTACCTCATGTTTACTCATAACAATCCCATGTGTGTTTATGTATTTGTACACACCACTTTACACACAGCCGGATGCCTCTTGTGTATGCATGAGTCAGTGTTTTCACTTGAACCTGGTTTTACAAACAAAAATCTTACAACATTTTCTAATTACAATTATCGCAAATGATGAAATACAATTTTTGATAAATTTCTATCCAGAAAACTTAATTTCTGTGGGACCTTATGAGACATTTTCTTCACAGTGGCCTTCTGGGTTGTACAAAACTGAAAATGTAACTATTTATCTGCTGGCCCTTAATGTAAATGCAGGTATCAGCTCCTCATTGTCAAACACTTCAGATCTGTACATTTGAGTAAAGAATAGCTTAATTCTGACACAAAAGTGTGTGGGATGCTTCGCAGATAAGTAGCTGAGATGTCTGCGATGGTATTGTTTATGCTCTAGGGGAAAAAAATTATATTTTATGGCATCAAATAAATAACTTGTGCAGACTATGATTCAGTGCGTGCTGGAGGCACTGAAACAGCTTGCGAACGCGGACAAACAATGGCCAAGTAATGAATGAATTACTAGAGTTTAGAGGCTGAGCGAGCACATCTGTCCCTGAGATGTGCTGTTGACTCAGTCAAACCTTTGAGGAGTAACAGAAGTCAACGCTTTCCTCACGCTCCTCGGACCATTTTAATGACTGTTGCTGCTCAAGGTTTTTTCAGGCCAGATGAGGTTTACTAATATTTCTTTTCAATTTTGATCATACTTATATTGCATGAATTGTGTTGCTGCATGTACAGGGACCTTGTTCAATGATTGATGAATGAGTTACGACTACAGACACATAAATTACATGCTCCTATAAAAAAGATGGAAAGCCTGCGTTTGATATATGTTTTCGTCAATAAAAGTTATTCTGGGAAATGTGGGTGAAGTCGGAGAATAACAAGGCGGGTTAAGGAGAGTCGGTACGATCCACAACAGTATTAGTAAATTACTCCGTGCACATTTTAAACACCATAGATTGATGATGCCCAGAAGTGGAAAAAGCAATGTGATGGCGGAAGTTTTGTTTGTATTTTCCAATCGCCTTATTTCGCATTTGCATAATGAAAGGCTCATTAGCTCTCATTATGCTTGTTGATTGGGTTACCGACATAAAAGCACGTAGTCCTATTCTTCCCCTGATTAACAGAAACCAATGACTTGTGAGATCTATTTGCCTCTTATTCTTCATTTGTCATCTCAGTAAATACATTAGAAGCTTCCAATCAATCCTGCTTCACCACAGAGTTTCATCGCTGGCACGTCAGTGAAAAACACTGTGTGGTGCCTATAATTAGGATAAAAACTGTGAGTGGTGAGTGGGCAGCCTGTGTGTTCGTGAGCATATGTCACAGTGGGTTAGCATCCAGCCTATAACGTGTTAGTTACGCTTGCCATGGCTGCCCTGCCTGCCTGTCAGACCAGCCGTGAGGTGACAGTGATGTGTTCTTGTCTGTCAATTTCACTGGCCCAGAAGACCTGTCACCTGTCAACACACACACATGTACACACACACACACACGCACACAGATATGAACACACACAGAGGTTTGGGCAGCTGCCCTAATTAGGACTTGACTGTTGATTGATTGTGGACATTCTATAACCAATACCTTAACTATGACCAATTCATAGTTAACTCTAACCTGAGCCTAGCCACAGTTCATATATTACCACTAACCTTAACCAGGACCTCACTTATTAAGTTCTTCCTTTTTAGGGACCAGGCTATAACCCCATGAGGTTTATGCTGGGAAACGTCCCAAGGAGGTAACAAGAACAAGTTCACTGGCCCAGAAGACCTGTCACCTGTCAACACGCACAAACACACTCACACACACACACACACACACACACATACGCATATCGATTGTGGACAGCATATAACCAATACCTTAACCATGACCATCTCATACCTAACTCTAACCTGAGCCTAGCCACAGTTCATATATTACCGACAACTTTAACCAGGACCTCACTTGTCTCCTTAGGGACCAGGCTTTGGTCCCCATTGGGTTTATGCTGGAAAAGATCCTAAGGAGGTAACAAAAACAAGTTCACTGGGCCAGAAGACCTGTCACCTGTTAACACAGACATACACACACACACACACACACACACACAACACACACACACACACACACACACACACACACACACACACACACACACACACACACACACACACACACACACACACACACACACACACAGACATTTACTTGTTATTACTATGAGAACTTGCTTTTTGTCACTATAAGGAAGATAAGACCGGATAATGTGACCATGTAAACAGATTCCAATTTCTGCGGCATCACACACCCGTTTCCTCTAAAAGACTACAGTTTCTGAGTGAATCTTCTCAAGTGACAAAATAAGTATGAAAGTATGTACTGTATTTACTTTTATTGCTCTGCATTCCCTGATTTTACCTCATTCTAGTTAATTATTGTAATGGTTGGTCAAAATTACTGTGAAACACACATTTAGTGTTTTTATTCTATGGTTTAATCAATAATGAATGCGTTCTTTGTTTGTTTGGATTATTATTGATCTTCTTTTGTATTTTCACGCGTGTTTTTTGTTTGTGAAGCACTTTTTAACGTCATATTGAGAGGTGCTATAATCATAAATGTTAATCTGTCTGAATTAGAATCAAATTGCTAATCCTTTTTTGTTTTTGATATTATGTGACATTACTTTAATATTTAAATTTATAATAATAATAATAATAATAGTATTAATGACACATTCACATAAGATTGTTTGCTTTTAATAGGATGAATGCGCAGATAATGAAAATGAAAATGAAAGCTAGCTTCACAATAATAACTTTAATACTGATAACTCATAATGATTATTTTCACCTGCAAGCTCATCTCCCTCAGACCTCGCTGTGTTCTTTGCCGTTTTAAGTATAATTTGTTTAATGCTTACAACCATTAATTTTCCCTTTTCGAAATGTAATCCTCTTCAGAGTCACTACTGTATATCTGATACTGCAACAGCCCTGTGCCCACATGTGAATCATTGAGGTTTCATGTTGTGGGATCACTAATCTCATCTGTCCTTGGGAATGGCCCTGCTCTGACAAACCTCTGCCCTCCACTCCGCAGCACATCGACCTCGCCACACTCTATCTTTCCTTCTCACAAACCCTCCTCCTCCTGCCTCCCTCTCTCTTCTCTCCATTGGCCCTTGACTAAGTGTATATTTGTGTTTCTGACTGAGGCCCAGTGTGTTTGTGCCAGATGACATGACGCCGCCCATGACCAGTGGTCTACAGCTAAAACGTTAAGGCAGGGGACTCCTTTCCACACCATATACCTTCTAAACCCTCCACTCCACACTCTGATTATGTCATTTTCCCCCGATTTTGCTTTCATTCCCCTTCTTTGCTTATGTCCAGTTTACATTTGAAACCAAAACCAGTATTGATATCGATTGGTGCCAGCCTCTGATAACCCACAATGGTTGACCTGTGGTCCCTTAAACATTAAGAGGAAATATATATATAGATAAATAAATACAACTAGATACATTTACCCTTCAGAAAAATATGATAATCAGAGTTATATCATCATTGTTTGCAGCTACTAGAGTTTTTTTTAAGTTTAGTGTTGAGTCACATGAATAAAAAAAAGAAAGCTGAAGTCCTTTAATTTCATCCAAAAGTTTCTTTCTTCATTTTTGCAGAATATTAAACATCATTTCATTATAATACTTGTAACTAGCCGTTTTGATCACATTCAGAAAAACGTTGTCCTTTTAAAAATGCTGCTCCTTAACTCAGAAGGATTTTCTTAAGCCTTTGTGACCGATCTGAAAAAATCAATTCTTTCAATCAGCCTAAAAAATATTCCACCCGCCATTGATCTACTTTTAGAGAGGCGGCCAGCAGCTTAGTATTGCCCGGGTAATACCGATGTGAGTCAATGGAAAATCTATTTATTTTGTCTCTAAATCAAATCCTATACGGTATCTTATGCAACCTAATGGAACAGTTTGCAAATGATTTTGGGAGAAATGGTCCGTGTCCCCACTGACTTTGACTGCAGCTTGTGTAGCCCCTGCGTTGGCTTCCCGAGGCCCCATAGAGGTTTGATTAACCACATCTGGTCCCGCTCTTTATCGGGATTCATCACAGCAAACTCTTTGGTAATTAGAGAGACCATCCTTCACGTCAAATCAAAAACATGACTGATGGCTATTTGTGGTGTTATGAGTGCATGTGTGTAAGTGTGTTGGGAGGACGCAGCAGAGGAATTTGATTAATGATGCTCATCTCAGCCTCCCTTGGCTGTCCAAATGTAAACAGAGGACTCAACTGTTTGCTTGCAGTGTAATTAGTCAGCTGTGACAGGTCTTTTCTCTCTCTCTCTCTCTCTCTCTCTCTCCCTCTCTCTCTCTTTGCCCGTCTTGTCAACAGGACAGATACGCACCGTGCTGTCAACAAGCCTGATAGCCAGCACTGGTGGAAAGGTTAAGATTTACATAAAATATAGCAATCTGCTAACACACACTACACATTGGACAGATTTCCCATTACTGCATTTTTCTTCTCTCATTCTTTCCCCTCTGCACTCTCTCCCTTTTATTATTTCACCCTTCTAACACAGACTGTCACTCCGATTGACTCTCACTCTGGCATGCAGAGCCAAGAATGCATGCAGGATTGAGCGCACGAATATACACACAAATAGTCATAAACATTTCTCTTTGCTGAGCAGGTAGACAGCAGAATAACGGTTATCTGTCAAAGTATATATATATACAATATATATATATACTTTATAGGCTTTAATGTGCAAATGCTGTTGTCATTGAGTCGTCCTCATGAACTGAGAAAACACTGGATATTGGATATGTTCAATATAAATAATATTACTACAAACTGACGAACTTCCCTCTTAAACAGTCGGTGGGGATAGGGCCGCGTGTATTACTGTAACAGTCAGTTCTATATCCCACCACACATGTTTTCTAATTTCACTCCGCACCATAGACTGTTCATAAAAAAATCTGCACACAAACAATAACAAAATTACAGTATATTGTTGAACTGTTTGAGGAGGACTCAATTATGAAAAGCAATAAGTAGAAGAAGTAGCTCCGGACCACTGGACAAGAGAACCGCCGGTTCCAAACAGGCAGGTTCAGAATAGGCAATGCACTACTTTTGAGAATCCAAAGTGCAACATTTACTGAACATGTGAAGAAAAAATATCCAGTGTTGATGCATGTGTTATGAGCTATATACCATCAGTGGCTGCAGTGTTTCTGGGTTATTGGATGAATTGAATAAACAACATAAACACAAACAAATCGGGGGAAAAAGAAAATATCAATACATTTAAATGAACCGTGGTTCTGTTAAAAGACTGAAAAGGCCATGTCTGGGGCTGACAGGTCACCTTTTGCCACTAAAATGTCAAATTGACCGTATCTGCACAAAGCTACTTCATTTTTTCACATTAAGGCAAACATGCCCTTGACATTTGAGTTTCTCCTTTAATAGGTGCACCTCATCATCTAGAGTTAACACCTTGCTACAGACAGTGCGTCACATATGAATAAAGCATAAGTGTGATGCGTGCAGGCGGGGGTTGAGAGGTCCACTGACAGTTCCTCCGAACGTGAGAATGAGAAACATGTACGTAACTCACAGCATATCCTTACATCCCTTAATTATGGCCTCCTGCCAGTCCCAGGGTTTTTTCCAGAGGCATCAAAACAGCTGCATTAGTCAACATTGGTTATTTGCATTTCATTGCATCTGACTCACTGTGTCCTGCAGTTACAATGGTCCTGTCTCAAGCTTGCTTCCGTTCTCCTTTTTCCTTATTTTCTTGCGTGAGTTCCATGTTTTCTACCCTTTTTTACAAAGCACTTACAACACACTGAGGTGCAAAGTAATTAACTGCATCTACTTAACTTCTATCTGTTCGGTCAGAGTCACTAACTGCATCAAGGAATTGATCTCTTATAGGAAATGGTTACTCAGTTAGAAAATGGACGATAAATCTCCGTCTGCTGTTTGAGGGAAAGAATCTGATCACCAAAGAGGATCCCTTCTAGAAGTACATATTTATCTTAACATACACAAATGTACATACATACATAGTTGAAATAACAATATAAAACCACTTAAAGAGGTTAGGATGGTGGGAGGATGCTGCAGGAAACGACATTGGTAATCAATTTAACAGTAAAGTTACTTGTACATTACTTTACATTACATGAGTTCGTTAGCTTAGATTCAGGAGCAGGGCCACGCCTCTAATCACCACTCAACCCATCATCACGCTACATTTGTCTCAGATTCTTCGATTCACCCTTTCCCTTTCCTGGAAGAAGAGAAAAGGGTCAACTCTACCCAAATTCTGTCATCCTTCTTCCCTCATCCCTATTCTCACCTTTTCATATTATACTACATTTCTTTTGGCAGACACTTTTATCCAAAGCGACTTACAATTAGTAGAGTCAACATCTATGAGGGACCTTTTAGGGGTTCAGTGTCTTGCCCAAGGACACTGCGGTATGGAGGTGGGGAAGACTGAGGATCAAATCGCCAGCCATCCTATCTTCCCTCATCCAAACCCACATCCCTTCATCCTGCTTCCCTTATTCCTACCCTCATCCCTTCATCCTGCTTCCCTCATTCCTGCCCACATCCCTTCTCCCCTCATCCAAACCTACATCCCTTCATCCTGCTTCCCTTATTCCTACCCACATCCCTTCATCCTGCTTCCCGAATTTGCTTCTCCTTAATATCCAACATATCAAATTGAGTTCCATTAAATCAAGTGAAGTCAGGGTGTGTTCCTTAATAGTGAATGTATGTTTGTATGTTATTTTAGAACATAGAACAAAATGTTGAGTTCGTATGAAGGTCTTCTGCACTGGTTTAATGATAAGTTCCTAGCCACCACCAGACATCAGGGATCACCAGCAAATGTTAGCCAGTGGCAAGCCGGCCGGTAGCAGTGGCATTGTCTGCGGAGGCAGGCCCACCATAGTATGATCAGACCTGTGTGTCTGTGCCTAAAATCTATTCTCCCTCACACTGACTGACTGGTCTTCTTCAGCCGAATGATAATTTACACAGTCAGCCAATAATAGACAAGTAGATTTACTGGTAATCCCTTTCTCATTGGTTATGCCTCTTTCACTGAAGATACAAAATTACAACAGCGCCATCTTCTGTTACTGACGCTCAGTGATTTGGCAAGGGGGGGACGTGTTAGTGGTGTTGTGGGAACGATAGGAATGATGGATAGTGTTGACCGGTATGGTGTGACTGCTCGTGACAGACCGATCCAAAATATGACTCACACACACACTACATGAATTCTCTCTTGTGTCAGAAGTCAAGGTTGCTGGTGATCAAGTCGAATCATTTTGCAGAGGATACCTTGATACTGAATATTTCAGCGAAAACTCATAAGTCAAACTCATAAAACTTGTGACAGTGTTGAAAGTGTCACATGGAATGTGTTTCTATCATGGCATTAACACCCAGTGTTTGTGGCCCAAAATCCATCATTATGCTCATAACAAGACTCCTTACTGTCTGTTTAATGTTAAAATTACATTATTCCCCCTAATATTTCTACCCATTCTGCTTTCTCTTGTGCAATAAAGATCCATTTGTTTTTCCAGCACAAGTAGGGCTGAAGATTTCAGAGGTAACTAAAACAGAAGTGGGCAACTAATATAAGAAAACTACCACCAATACAACTTAATACTCCTCAATAAACCCACTGAGAAAGCTTTTAAAGGAGAGATAAGGACAGAGAGCACTACCTGTAAAACACAAAGTGTTGACAATAAAGGTTAACCTCTCATCTCATCATTCATCTCATTTTCGTCCGCTTATCCTGGGTCGGGTCGCGGGGGGAGCAGCTCAAGCAAGGGGCCCCAGACTTCCCTTTCCCGGGCCACATTGACCAACTCTGACGGGGGGATCCCGAGGCGTTTCCTAGGCCAGTGTTGAGATATAATCTCTCCACCTAGTCCTGGGTCTTCCCCGAGGTCTCCTCCCCACTGGACGTGCCTGAAACACCTCCCAAGGAAGGCGCCCAGTGGGCATCCTTACCAGATGCCCGAACCACCTAAGCTGACTCCTTTCTAAGTAAAGGAGCAGCGGCTCTAATCCGAGTTCCTCACGGATGGCTGAGCTTCTCACCCTATCCATAAGGGAGACGCCAGTCACCCTTCTGAGAAAACTCATCTCGGCCGCTTGTACCCGCGATCTCGTCCTTTCGGTCATCACCCAGCCCTCATGACCATAGGTGAGGATAGGAACGAAGATCGACCGGTAGATCGAGAGCTTTGCCTTGCGGCTCAGCTCTCTTTTCGTTACAACGGCGCGGTAAAGCAAACGCAATACCGCCCCCGCTGCTCCGATTCTCCGGCCAATCTCACGCTCCATAGTACCCTCACTTGCAACAAGACCCAAAGGTACTTGAACTCCTTCACTTGGGCTAAGGACTCATTTCCTACCCGGAGTAAGCAATCCATCGGTTTCCTGCTAAGAGTCATGGCCTCAGATTTAGAGGTGCTGATCCTCATCCCAGCTGCTTCACACTCGGCCGCCAGCCGATCCAGTGAGTGCTGAAGGTCACAGGCCGATGATCCAATGAGGACCACGTCATCTGCAAAAAGCAGTGACGAGATCCTCAGACCACAGAACTGCAACCCCTCCCCACCACGACTACGCCTCGATATCCTGTCCACGTATATCACAAACAGGATTGGTGACAAGGCGCAGCCCTGGCGGAGACCAGCATCCACTGAGAACGAAACTGACTGGCTGCCGAGGACGCGAACACAGCTCTCGCTTTGGGAGTACAGGGATTGGATGGCCCTGAGGATAGACCCCCTTACCCCATAGTCCCGCAGCACCTCCCACAGTTTCTCCCGGGGGACCCGGTCATACGCCTTCTCCAGATCCACAAAACACATGTAGACCGGATGGGCATACTCCCAGGCCCCCTCCAGGATCCTTGCGAGAGTGAAGAGCTGGTCCGTAGTTCCACGTCCGGGGCGAAAACCGCATTGTTCCTCTTCAATCTGAGGTTCTCAATCTGAGCCAGGGAGGCTGAGAAGTGTGATGCCCCGGTAATTGGCACACACTCTCTGGTCCCCCTTTTTGAACAGGGGAACCACCAACCCGGTTAGCCACTCCTTTGGCACTGTACCCGACTCCCACGCGATGTTGAATAGGCGTGTCAACCATGACAGCCCCTCAACACCCAGAGCCTTTAGCATTTCTGGCTGGATCTCATCAATCCCTGGGGCCTTGCCACTGCGGAGATGTTTGCCCACCTCAGTGACCTCCACCAGGGAAATTGACGATGAAACATCATCAACCTCGAGCTCTTCCTCCAACATAGAGGGCGTGTTATTCGGATTCAGGAGTTCCTCAAAGTGTTCCTTCCAACGTCCGACGACCTCCTCAGTTGAGGTCAACAGAGTCCCATCCTTACTGTACACAGCTTGGATGGTTCCTCGTTTCCCCCTCCTGAGGTGTCGGATAGTCTTCCAGAAACACTTTGGTGCCGACCGAAAGTCCTTCTCCATGGCCTCTCCGAACTTCTCCCACACCCGCTGCTTAGCCTCCGACACGGCAGCAGCTGCAGCCCTTCGGGCCTGTCGGTACCCTGCAACCGAGTCAGAAGTCCTCCAGGATATCATATCCCGGAAGGCCTCCTTCTTCAATCGGACGGCTTCCCTGACCACCGGTGTCCACCACGGTGTCCGAGGGTTACCGCCCCTTGAGGAGCCTAAGACCCTGAGGCCACAGCTAGCCGCCGCAGCTTCAGCAATGGAGGCTTTGAACACCGCCCACTCCGGCTCAATGCCCCCAACCTCCACAGGAATGCCAGAAAAACTCCGCCGGAGGTGTGAGTTGAAGATACCTAGGACGGGGGCCTCCTCCAGACGTTCCCAGTTCACCCGCACTACTCGTTTGGGCTTACCAGGTCTATCCGGAAATTTCCCCCATTCCCTGATCCAACTCACAACCAGATGGTGGTCGGTTGACAGCTCCGCCCCTCTCTTTACCCGAGTGTCCAAAACATGCGGCCTCAGATCAGATGACACGATCACAAAATCGATCATTGATCTTCGGCCTAGGGTACTCTGGTACCAGGTACACTTATGAGCACCCTTATGTTCGAACATGGTGTTTGTTATGGATAATCCACGATAAGGTGACGGTTCCAGGAGAGGTTAACCTAACCTAAGTAAATGATATACTTTTCACTGCTGCTTCACTATTTTGACAGTTTTTATTATACCTGCGACGATATTCAGATCTTTTGCTTTAGTAAGACACTAAATCCCAAATAAAAAATACTTACAACAAATGAATGTGTTACTTAAACCTTAAACCTATTTAAATTCGATGTTTTATAATGTTATGGATCAAATGACTCAGTGAAAAGTTAGATTGGTAACAAAGTCTTTCAATATGTTTTATTTTATTATTTTTACTGTTGCATTACTGCACTTACATATCCATACATCCATACATCCATACATCCAATTGGCACAATGTCGATGTACTCAACTACACACGGGCACTCAGAAAGTGTAGTCCTGTTTAAATACAGTACATGAGTAAACAATTGTTAACTATCAGTCTTAATTGTTAATGAAACAAAAACTTGCATCTCATCACATAGAAGACTTTTATACCATCAAGCTTCTTACCACCACACAAGCTCTACTGCCTGCCCACCGACTTCCTTAAAAGATACCTATAAACCCTGCTGAGGAGAGAGAGAGAGAGAGAGAGAGAGAGAGAGAGAGGTGGCATTTGTCAATAATCTCACTAAGATTTCTCCCCGCTGATTTGCCACCCACTCCCATGAATGCTAAACAGTTCCATCATATCCCGTCTTCATTTACATGATTTTTTGGGATCATCTAAAGCTTTACTCCTCCACCCATCTCTTCTCCTCTGTCTCCCTCCTCTCCTTTCCTCCCTCTTTTTGCCGTGCCCTCTTCTCCTATCAAAGTGCTGTATCATTACTCCCGGGATAATCCTGATCCCCTTGCCCTTAGCGATTTCTCCAAGTCTCAAGCCTCACCCTTTCAACTCCTCTGTTTTACAGGGTGTTCAGTGTAGGAGGAGGCTGGGATGTCTCTTTTCTGGAGCTACTGCAAAATGATGATGAAACCATATGGAGGCTCGGGGTGGTGGTGGCGGGGCTTGCAAGGAGGGGAAAATATGGAAAGGGGGTGGGTGAGCGCCATGGCGTCGTAAATGACTTCTTAGCAGTGCAGCGAGATGTGAAGGACAGACTGACATAAGACAGTGTGGCGAGCAAACTAATGAGCTACACATTTCACGCTGCGGAAGAAAAGGAAAACAGGGAGGGGAGGGCAAAGACAGGGAGGCGAGATGGAGCAGGAGATAGAGGGATGAGAGGAGGCACGAGAGGATGAGTAGAGGGAGAGGGGGAAGAATGATGGAGACAACAAGAGAGCTGGCTCACATAAGTTGGGAAAAGAAAGCGGGCGACAGGAAGTGCGAGAGACAGAGTCAGGAACGAAGGAGGAGAGGAAGCAGAACAAAAAGTGACATGAAAAATGACCTTTCTTAGCCATATTTTCTCGTATATCCTTGCCATGGCAATGAACAATAAAGTAAGATCCAATAAGCTATTGCATGGGTTCACAGTTTCACAGGCTGCTTCTACTTTTCATCTTTTTTCATTAACGTTTAACTTTCAAAGATTTCTAATCATTTGAGAAAAAAAGGTCCTCCATGAAGCCAAGGGATGTACAGTATCAGTGTGGATCTGAGAATATGACAGACATAATCAGATATCTGCCATTGTGCTTTCCTATATCTGATTTTAATGCCGTTTGATTACAAATTGAAAGTTTAATTAATCAATAGAGCATTTTCTGTGAGAAGCCCTCAGCCCTTTGTCGGGGGGCTGCACATAAAATTATACCGTCAGATTTACTAAAAAATTTAAAAAATCACCTGCAACTTCCCAGTTTACAAAGAGGCACAAGCTTCTGCAGAACATCTTGTTATTTTTGGCCTCAAACCCAGAACAAAACTTCACACTCTCATCCCCCCTCATCCTTGGCGTCCTGCAGTGCCAGTCTTTCACTACCTGGAGTGATGGGTGTTGGAGGACGCCTGCAGTCTTCAGTTCCTGAATCCAGCTGGTCTGAGTCACTTCGATGTTTCCTTACCGCCCACCACTCCCTCCATGCATAATACAACTGAAAGGCTGTGGTAAAAGAAAATGCTGGGCTCTACTTTAGTGAGATAAGCCAGTGGTTGGTCTAAGCTAACAGGAGACCGAAACATTACTCTGGAAAATACGGAGCCAGTGCCTTAAAACATGATGTACATATGTAATTTAATCATCATCAAGCTAGTATCAGTTCGTTATTATTATTATTATTAATATCATTATTAGGAAATCCATGCCATTTAGTATATCAATTATTTTTTTTCTGCTCAAGAGTAACAACTGTGGAGTGTGTATAGAAAGGGAAGTGGACTCAGGGTTTGGAAAGTGAAACCAGTTCTGTGCCTAAAACCTGTATTCTCTCCACTGTCCAATAGAGGGCGACTTCATTGGTGGCCAGAAAGGAAGTTTACTGAAGTTTATAAGAACATGACCCCACTTCTCCCATGATTTATATAGTCAGTTAGCTTCAGTTTCTATGGTCTCGATCACAAGTTTCAAATCTTCCTCAATACAGGTTTATGGTCATTTTATACATTACAGTCCCATTAGGAGTAGACCCACTGATTTAACATAGTTGTTTGTGTGTAAAGAGAAATTATTACCAACATTTTACAGTTTTACAGCTACATAAAGACACTTTGGATAAACTGACTGTTTTCTTTTTTTGGTCCGTCCTGTTGTTCAGCTGCTTGGGTTCCTTGCCTCATTAAACTTTGCAGCTAATGCCAACCACAAATTAACTTGATGAACACAATTTTATTATTGCCAATTACAAGCAACTATAAAAATAAATAAATACGAAAATAGGACTAAAGTTGTAATGAAGGTGAACGATCTAACATGTCGAAAAGTCAGAAGCATTAAAAGTAAATCGGGAAACGTGCCCTCCAGGTAGAACAGGCAAGCTTTTTTTTCTTTTTCTTGTAATCATAAAATATTCTGTGGTTTGAATAAAACCAGACTCACATTCATCATCAGTGAAGCAGCTCTTGGTTTTTAATCATGATGACATCACAGATTGATGTGCAGGTTTTCTGATTCGTGGAGCTGCTTGCCATGTAAGGATTAAAGCGACTCATAAATCACTGGGTTTGACTTTTTAATGAATTGTAATTTACAGGTGTCACGTTTGTGCAGAAAGGTGTTACAGTAGCTGTTTCAACTGGTTCATACCAAACCAGACGCTCAAAAAGGCCGAATGGGAGAGTACTAAGCCCTCCCTCTTTCTGTCTCTATTTATCTCTCTCCCTTAACCTCCTCCCCTGCACTATGCTGATGTATTATGCTATTTAAGTCTCCCTCTTTCCCTCTTGTAGTTGAGATAAGAGTTCATTTCCACTGCCTCTTCTGCCTCTCTCATTATTGTAAAAGTCCTTCTTTTCATGCCAAGGAGCCTGGCACTGAGGCAAATTGCTTGTCCTGCTAATACTTTATTAGAGGCTACTGGTGCACGCTTACTCCTTCAAATCTCAGTCGGACTCACTCATTCTCTCAATCAATCACACTCACTCCCCTCGGCTCGCCCTGTCTGATGACCACTTGTGCTAAAAATGGACCACGTGCGCATGCTCACACACACACGGTCTGAGCGTCACACAACTCTCTAAAGGCTTGTGACAGATGCCAAAAACATCGGCCCTTTGACGATTGACGAAAAAGTGTCACAGTCTGTGTGTCAACGTGATTAACACAGCATTCTATTGATTTTTAAATGTGTGAACATTTCTGAGAAAGACATACAAGTGCAAATGCCTTACATTTTGAATTTTCCTTAAGGTGGTGTGCCAAAGCATTAGTTTAATTGTTCTGTGTTTTAGTAGATGTTGATTTTTTTCTCCAATGGCTCTAATAAGACTAAAAGCCCCACAAAGTAAGGTAGTGTTTCAGTTTTACAAGAGCAAAGAGAAAGGATAAAAGGTTTGGTTTTGACCTGTGGTTAACTTCTCTACCTCCAGGGTCTAAGAGCAGTGCACAGCTAATTCCCTGAGCTTATAGCATACACCCTTCAGTCTAACCTTTGATTAGAAAGTAAACAAGCCATCTCCCCCAATATATATATATATGGTCTAGTGGCAGAAACTTGGACTATGGGCAGAGAAGGTCTCTGGTTCGTCTCTGGTTCGACTCCACAGAGAGACAACAAAAAGACGAACCTGGATTGATCTGTCCAAAAATCCAAGAGTCTCCCTACCCTGTCTAGTGCCCCTGAGCAAGGCACCTTACTCCCCCAACATCTGCTCCCCGAGCGCTGTACATGGTCGCTCACTGCTCTGTGTGTCCTGCACCAGATGGGTCAAAAGCAGAGATTAAATTTCCCTACCTGCATGAGTGTGCCTTTGCATGTCTGTGCATGTGTTTGGGACTAATAAATGCAACTTAAAACTTAATCTTTGTTTTGTATGTGAAACATACGGGCAAATTGTGATGCAAGACAAACTTCAGAATTTATTTTTGATAACTTTACAAATTGTAAACCCAGAGACTACTTTCTACTTTGACGCTTTATTCCACATCTTTGCACTTTAAGCAAATATGCATGCATGTAAAGAGGTCCATCCATCCATTATCTATACCAGGGTCGAGTCAATCCCAGCAGACATTGGCCGAGAGTCAGGTTAAACCCTGCAGGTTGTCAGTCCATCACAACTATTTACACCTAACGGCAATTTAAAGTCCACGATTAACAGATTCTGCATGGGTTTGGAATATGGTAGGAAGCTGGAGTACATGGAAGAGGAGAACATACAAACGTCACACTATTTGCCATTCAGATTCAAATCCAGAACCTCCTTGCTGTGAATAAAGGAAGACATATTTTGTGTGTAGGAGGTCTATGGTATGTCCTGCTTTATTATTATTTCTCTTACAATATTCATCCTTGTCTCTGTACAAAATCTGCGAAATGGGTCAAACTGCATTTAATAAATTCTAAATAATATCACAGAATTGGCACGTTTCCCCTGTTTCAAAAATGCATATTAAATGGATTTCTGCTGTACGCGGCTTGTAAACAGCTTGCAAAGTGACCGATCTCTCTCCAGCTCAACAAGACGCGAAGGTCACGGCCCCGTGAATGCAGCTGCCAGAATTCAGCAGCAGCGTTGCCTCTGAAAAACCTCAGGGAGCTGCCGGGGAAGGACATACTGTACCTGAATGAGCCTGAGTGATGAGGTGATATATATAGTAACAGCTATTAGGTTAATATGCAATGAAATGTTTTTTATGGTGTTGCCCAATATGCCTCTCAGCAGACCTGACCGCAGGTTCACATGTGCACTGCCAGAAGTTTGACATCCACAAATACTCTAAAACACAAGCTATGTATTACGATGAAACACTGGCCGAGGGTAGGTTGTCTACAGATTACAGGCACTGATACGGATAACTGATGAAACATCTGACTAAATTGGATAATTAAAAAAGAAATCCAGTTAATAAAAGCTCAAGTTAATAAAAGAGAAGAGAGCACAGCACATATCCATTATTGGGAAATGTCAGATGTGTCATAATTATAGAGCACACATCATTTCATGTGATCTGAAGCAGATATGCAGTGTTGATAATTAAATACAAGACCCAATGGCATATAAAGATGTAAGGTTGCACTGTGTGTATGTGTGTGTGTGTGTGTGTGTGTGTGTGTGTGTGTGTGTGTGTGTGTGTGTGTGTGTCTCTACCAGCCGCTGTTCAGGATCCATTTCTTATTAATGAGTGGTTCCAACATTGCTGGCAGTGTATCAAACTTGAACACTGACCAGGAAATGATAATAATAATAATTAGCAAGTGAAACTCTCCTTGCTCTCTACGCCCCCTCAGGACTGGACGGACTCACTTATTCTACTCTCAAGTATTGTGAGGACAAAATAAGCGTGTAATTTCTTCTTTCTGGTAGCTTGTGCTAAGTCCACATTGGATGGTTACAATATTATGGCTGATTATCAAAGTCTCTATTCAGAAAATCAATGGGATTTTTAAATCCGGAACCACACTGCTGAGCTCTGTAGGGTTCAACATTCATACTATGAAGATTTATCACTGCAAGTATACTCTATACAGTTCTCTCAGTGGGATGTAGCATCATGTATTTGGGAACTTGAACTTTATAGTCACGGCTGAAGGTTGAGCAAAAAACATGCAACAAATCTACGTTAGGAGTAATTTAAGTTTTAAAATAACTCAAACACTGGACAGCGTGACTCACACGAACACACCGCATCACCTCATGTAGCCTCATGTAGCCTCATGTAGACACAAACAGAGCAACAGGAAGCTTGTCTGGGTCGAGACGATGAGGAAATACCCGCCACGACTGCCGCAAGCTTTAGCCAGCGTCTGACAGGAGGAGGTGAAGCAGCTCGTCTAATTGACACGGCATCTCTGCATTCCGCACTGCTGCTGTGGCCTCCAAAATGCAGCATTGATCTGATTGAGAACATTGTCTCTTACTCTCCCTCTTTCCTCATCAATACATCCTCTGTTCCACTTGCTTCATTTCCTTTCTTTCTGTCATCCCAGGGCCCCTCCTCCTTCCCTCCTTTCACTCTTCTAATCACTTCCTCCGGCTCCCTCGCTTCCATTTTCTCTCTCTTCCTCATCAACATATTACTACAGGGGATCTGGGCCAAGTCTTTACGCCGATGGATGGTGATGAATGGTGAGGCGAACCAGATCTCCCTCCCTCTGTCTTTTTCTTTCTTACTTTGGTTCTCGAGGTCTTGCCTTTTTGTTTTCTTTGATGCACGTTTGAAGCTAATGAGAATGGGCCTTTGGGAGGGAGCTGATGTGCGTTTGAATGATTAGAGCCAAAAGCTACTTCCTTGGTCATTGAACATCAATAGAACAAAGTGAGTTGGACACAAACAGGGTTGACCTTAAGTAAAAAGAGTGTTAAAATATACTAAGAAGTCGGTTAAGAAACCCTCTTGTGGAAAACCAATGAAGGGTCGTCACCATCTTGTGAGAGCTTCCATCCCTCAAGTCGTCTTTACCTCTCTATGATAATGATGGGATTCCGCTTCTATCTCTATCTGATTGAAGGGTTATGGAGGATAAAGATCTGTGAACAGAGTGACATGTAGCTGTTGCCTTTGAAGAGACGCAGATGAAGCCTTTTGGCAAATCCCCCCAGGACCCAAGATGGACTCCCTTTGGTTTCAATTATACCAGCCTCAGCTAGGTACTACAGCGTTTACCATCCGCAGTCTCTCTCTCTCTCTCTGCATGACATCCCCACGTTTCTTGTAGCACCGCGGGACAGTTCTGTCCTTCACCTTTTGATCCAGGCTAGATCAAACACCAGCTGCTCTTTGATGAAAGCAGATCTGGTGGTAGTGCTAAGGAGGCCAGGGCATCGGCTCCATTTCTGTTTATCACTGGAAAACCCTAACAACCTGGAGCAGCACGCCTGCAGTTATGCTCCTAGCGGGAGTCACTGCAAATAATGGCTGCCACGGTGCAAGATGTGGGTGTAGGATTTTCTGGCTGTTACACTTCCTGGGGTGTTTGAGGAGCTCCACTGCTCGGGTGTGCTGTCATGTGCCGTTGGAGGAGAATTGAATGATGCATAATGAGTTGCACAGACCCACAAAAAGCTTTAGGACTGAAGTTCAGACCACTACTCTGAAAAGTCTTGTCTGTAATTGTGGAAACCAATTTTTCTAGACATATACACTTTCATGTGCCTAATGTTTTTTGTTTGATGGGTTCGAGTTGAATGGGGAAAAAAGGGATGAATTTTAATTACTGACCAATCTAGAGATTTTTCTTTGCAGCCACACTGGATGATGATTTTCACATTTAATCCACCACTTTGATCCAGAATGAAATGTCTAATTAATACTGGACGTATTGCCCTGATATTTTGCACAGACATGAATGTTCAAGCTGATGGATCCTGATGACCCTGTTGCTACACTGGGTTTCCTTCATCTTCACATCAGATTGAGGTTTTTGTGAAATGTATTATCGGTTGAGATCGATTTAACAAAATGTTTTCAGTTTTATTGATTCCCACTTATTTCAATTTAAAATTTCTAGTATTATTATTATAACCACTTCAGAACTTATCCTTAAAACATTTTAAGGCACCAGGCAAACTTTATGTTAAGAAATTGATTTAGCTTTAAATTATATACGGGCAGGATGAATCCTTTGAGTTGTCTTGTTGAATCATCATGAGGTCAAAATCTGTATTTGTCCAATACTTGGGTTCATGAACAAATGTTTGTGTTTAAAGCTAATATGGTAAATTGAGGCTTTGTCTACACTACTGCGGATACACAAAAAACACCAAAACTACAAACAATGCTCAAACAAGCATACCAGAGAAGAATAAAATGGTCAGAGTAATATTGGGTGAGACTGACGGCTGTGAATGCCAGTAATGTGGTGCAGTGATAATTTAGCTGCAAACTTGTAATTAGACCTAGCAGTGCTGACCAAAAGTAGAGAAACAACTATATAGGCACCATTGTTGTTGCTTCCAGCGCATGCTCATTACAAAATGCAACAGCGGAAAGGCACAAAGTACATGTTACACATTTCCAAAATGTTTTAAACCTGAACCAGAGTTTTTGCAGTTTGAAAGGCACTTGACATGTTTTGCAAAATGTCATTAGTGGTAAAGACAAGTCGTAAAATAGTAAACGTATTACCTGTTAAAAGTAAGCATGTCACCCGGTCAACCGCTAAAATGACTGCAGGCTCTTAGCAACAATAAAAACGTTGTTTGGAAAACTGTATAGAAGTTACTTTGTGGATCCAGTACTTAAAACCCTTCAACTTTCAGAGGAGGTTCGAATAATTTCCTCTGCTTCAAATCTTATTGTACGTATTGTACTTACTATAACCACTACTGATATAATGTTTTGCTACGTAACCCTGAATACTACAAAAAAACAGCCTTTAATCATCCATATTACAATATATTAAAGCCACGGACAAATTGAGGAAAACATTAGAATGAGCTGCGACATTATGACCACAACGCACTGGGAGATTTATGAGGATCATCATCATCATCTGCTCAGACCTTTTCATCACCTCGGGGGCTTACCTCCTCAAACCCTAACCAACACAGCTCTGGACAGTAATATAACATGATTAGGGCTGATATGGACATTTACGTCACCCAAATTCAAACACAGAAGAGGCACAGATACCTGAAGGTCAAATGGAGTGGGGGGGGGGGGGGGGGGGGGGGCAGTCAATATAAGTGGACCTTTTGTCAAGTCCTTATTGAAATTCATCAAACAAAAATTGTCCCCCTAAGCCTTTTCTGAAATAAAATTGTCATGCTAATTCATTTTGATTGCCACACTGGAATGGCTAAACAAAATGAATGGCTGCGGCCAGATGCGCCTGCCGAAGCGTAACTCAGGATATTTCATAGTGAATTACCCTTGATCGACTTGCCCCATGGATCTTGGTGCATATTCCGATCAAATGCCCACACGTGTGGAATTCCAATCCCCGCTTTGCTAACTCATTGATTTGCATGCCAAAGAGGTACCCATTAAAAAACCCTGGTGAAAAGCAACACTGCTGACTGGGACTTTTCAAAAATAGAGGAACGGAGATAATTAAACATTTTGTCATCCTAAGCCTGCACCTCCTGATAGTGAAAGAAAAGAAAAATCAGCCATTTGTAAACCCTTATCATTTGCAGAGCTTTGCAAACACTTACAAAGCATAATACGTTTCATTTAGCTTCTATTGAGCCTGACATTTGTACTCAAACATGTAATTTCACTCCAAACACGAGTTCTTTAGTTGCCATTCTGGCTGAGAAAATTCCAAGAGATAAATTCCAAGCAAAGACTTGATGAACGCATCAAATACAGGACAGTCACTGTAGATTAAAAACCACAGACCACAGTAAGAAGGAATAGTGTGGACTAACAAGCCTTCTGTGTTGCATGAGAGACAGGACTCTAGTGTACGAGGGGGGAGGATTCTTTCCAATGAGCCATCTGGACATGGGTCCCCTCAGGGGACACAGAGCTAAACATGCTTGATCTGTCTCTCTCGCTCTCGCTCTCTCTCTCTCTCTCTCTCTCTCTCTCTCTCTCTCTCTCCATCTTTTTCTGTCTGTCTATCTTTTGACATTACACCAATGCATGCTGCCAACCACTCATTTCATACTGCTTGCTCTCTACTTTCTGGACAGGGATTTGATTGTTAATTAAATTTTCATTTAAACTTTAAAACTTTTATAACAAACTAATGTGAACTGATTCATATTTCATCACACCATTTCATAAATACTGACTTTTATATCTACAACAGCGTCTGAGAGATTTAAGTTTACATTTACCTTGGTTATTTTGCCACATTTTGGTTGTAGTGCGTATTGTTGGAATATGGAATCTGTAGAACTCCATAATATGATTCATTATGTAACAGATGCTAACACAGACTTTGGAAAGCTGCTTCGAGTGCTACAATTTTAAACCTCCAATAACTACACTTTTGGCCACTTGCAACACTGATGTAGCATAAACCTTTAAGTTTTGTATAGCAAACCTTTCAGTAAACCGTTAACAACCAGAATAGACTGTATACAATGTATGCAAAAATACAATAGTTCTGTGAGACAACTCATGTTCGATCATGTAATATATTTATTACAACAGATTTAGTGTTTGGCGTCTAGGCTCCAACTTAATCACTCCCCCATATGATTACACAGGAATGATGGGAGTGATGAGCAAATACTTGTAACCCCCCGTTGGAGCCTACAGGTGGATGCTGGGGTGGTGGAGGGACTGAAGCAACAGGTAGCAATACTGCAGCAGCAGTGCAAGCAAGAGGGGTTGATGGGAAATGTCTCTCTGGTTAAATAGACCACCTGATAAGGTGGGTGTGTATAATAGATGGTTGTGGAGATTGAGGTATGTCACATGATGTATGTCACATGATGTATGTCACATGATTGGCGCAGCGCAGCTCGAGTTGCCTGCCAGAACTAGCTCGCAGGCGTCACCATATATATGGCTGCCGCCATCTTCCATTTTATAAAAACAAATAAGTAATCAAACCAAAGCTTACCGGAACAGAAACCACTTGGGCATACATTTTTGTTTGGTCCATGTTAGGGATGGGCATAATTAATCAACGACGGATTAATTGATCGTTAAGAATTTCGTCGATGACATAATTTTTTCATCGATAAATCTAATGCACGTTCTGTGGCGTAGTGTGAGTCTTGAAAGAATGCAATGGATTTCGCTATGTGGCAGCAATTACTCATTTTACCACGGCCTGTGGCGTTTGGGACCATTTTGATTTAAAAAAAAAAAATAGTTCACTGCCAACACTGCAAAGCTGTGTATAATTACAACTCGGCCACGACTCAAATGATGTACCACTTGAACAACGCACATCCGACCCTGGTTAGTGACAGCGCATCCTGCTCTCGGTCTCAACCTAGCATCAACTCTGTGTTAGCATGGAGGAGCTGCGATGCACGAGGAGAGAAAATTACCCAACGGATCTGCAAGTTCATCGAGCTGGATATGCTACTCTTAAGTATTGTTGAGGGCGAACGTTTTCGACCCCTTGTAGAAGACTATAAGATATAGTTTTTTTATCTACAGTTTATGGAACTTGTCGGCTCCGCTGCTGTACTCTTGAGCAGCGGAGCCGACAAGTTCCATAAACTGTAGATAAAAAAACTGTTATGATTAAATGTTGACACTAACTCATGTTTAGTCGTTACTGCTCCACACACCCATCACTACTACATCAGATCTTTTGGTTTAATTTTTGTATAAAAGTAGGAAGTGAAGACACATATTTATTCACAGTATTTGCTTATATCTAGTAGAAATGAAGCAACATTAGCATTTATTTTTAAAATATCCAATATCCAATATTCTGTGTCCTTTTAGCTTTGTTGTGTGACTCTATGAACCCCTGAGGGAAATATGTGTCTCTTTAGCTGCTAAATGCTCAACTTTGTTCACCAACTAGCTGCCTCATGTGTCTGTCTGCTGTTTTGGGCTGACCAGGTGGTGCAGTATGTTTTTAATGATTTTGGCAAAAAACAGTCGCCTGCTGACTCACCCCTCTTCATTCTTGCAAATTTGACCACTGGACTGTTAATTCACCTGAAACAGCCTCTGTAGCTAACTTACAAAGTATGTAGCAGCTGTGTGTTTGTGTGACAGCTCAACTGAGCTTTGGGTATTTCCTTTTGGCTATTGTATAACTTTTAAATAATATTCTATTCTATTCATTTTGATGACGTTCTTTGAATATCATTTTGCTTTTATTTTGACAGTTGGCAGATTGTCAGCATACATTCATGAATTTAACTCATAAAGCCCCGGGAAAGTTATTAAAAACATTTCCACTTAAACTTTCAATATTCAGTTCAAGTTCACCTTGAGCGGATTCATATATATATATATATATATATAGTTTGCACCACTCTGTCATCCACTTGCATAATTCAATTTCCTTAAATAAACGATTCAGTTTGCTTTGGTTTGCTGGCAGCATGATTAAAATGAACAATTTCATTTTCAAACAGCCTTTTCAAGAGGAACCAGAAGCTGGTTAAAATGAGAGATTGGAGGCAAAGCATAGAGACAGAGATAGAACAGTGGCGTGTGACCAAGACATGCTACAGTTGTTCCTTTGACTCACTCCTGAAAGCGGAGCTAGCAGTGTAGTCCTGGCTGTTTTACTCTTTACCCAAAGATGCAGCTTTCTGTGGGCATCTCCTAGAGTCGCTGTTTGTGCTGTGGGGGGGAAATTAAGTGAAACCAAGTTGAATGAAAATGATTTAAGTGGGGAAAATAAACAAACAAGGTCTTGCTGATGCTATTGTGATTTTATTTCTCTAAAATTGGATCCTTTGTTTTTTAGCCATTGCTTCCCTCATTATTTATGATTGTTAAAAATTGTGGGTTGGGGGCGCTGTGAACCTTTCTCTGCTTCTAAAGTGGGTGAAAAAAGTTGTGAGACGACTGCTGTAGTGTGTCTGTCTCTCTCTCTGTGTGTCGTACAGTTGCAGGGATCGGAGGCCCTCAGGGTATTGATTGGGCTTGGCTTAAGACTGTCAGACTGATGGGAGATGTGATTCACAGAAGAAATTTTGGCCCTGGTACATTTAGCCTCCAACACACACACATGCAAATACACACATCTAGGCAAGTGTTCACACACACACACCAACAGACACACACACACACACTGTGTGGGTAGCGAGCACATACACAGAAATGAACACAAATTAGATTTTGCACTGATGCACAAAGGAAAATGCATGTACACACACTGAAATGGGTACCCCACACACACAAACACATACACATGAATGCACACGGTTCCACACAGAGACACACAAACCCTTGGGAGTCCCTCCTGACACCCTCAATCTGTCACAGCTAAAACCCAGAGGACCTTGTCTTCGAGTCAGGAGGGCTGGGACAGTGCACTGAGCTCAGCAGGGTTTGAACTAATCAAGACTGGCAATGACAGACTGCCTGCAATGACAGACATGTTTTTTTTCCACTTTTACATATTTCACAGTTGAGGATATCTTGTTTCTTTGGTTTCACATAGGCATGGAAAAAGCAGCCTTTCCTGTCGGGCAAATATGGATCGTGCTTAATCACCCGTCATGGGGCTGAGGCGCGAGTCTGAATGGATAGACAGCTGCAGGTTATTTGCCCATATTTACTGACAATAATTACATGAACAATAACGATTTCTCTTATGAATTCTTTCTGGTTCAGAGGAAATGCAGGGTTTGTCTTTATTATCGCAGCAGGTCAGGGCTGTGAGCAATAAAGCAGCTATTTAGCAGTAAAACTAATAATTAAGTTAAATTATGGGCTTTAATCACTGATAACCATAAGACTTAAGGGGAGCAGAGTGGAGCCCCATAACGGCACATTAGAAAAGCATCGATTTATCACATCCTTCTTCATTAAGATTCAAACGGAGAGAAAAACTGAGACTGAACGCATACAGGCGTTCTATGACGTACACAAATATGTCTGGAAGGTAATAAAGTTGTTAAAATGAGTGAAAGCTTAAGACTGTTACATTTTTATATTTTCCAGTAAACTCCTGCATTGCTAGTTCTTCACATGAATTTGCTCTATGCCTGGCCTGTGGGAATGCTGGTTGCAGTTTTTTGAAAATGCAATAGTGAATTATACATGTGTACTCTAATTTTAAAAAGAATGCTTTTTTTATATGATCTGGAGCTTCCTTCAGAATGAATCCTTGTCATTAGTGAGTCCTCTTCAACAGTTTGACAACATACTGTCACATTTTATTGTGTGTGTGCTGGACGTTGTGTGCAGAGCTTCTTTATGAACAGTATTGAGCACAGTGAGGTTTGCATTTATCCTACCTGATAAATCTGCAATGAAGATAATGTCAATATTGGAAGTATTGTGTGTCAGAATCGCACCAAATTCAACATTGTACTCCCCCAGGCCATAAAGGACACACCTGACAAGTGAAGAGCTGTTGAGAGGACGATTCGTGAGATTTGTGTTCCCGCAGATGTTTGTGGAATTAGTGGGTAGATGCCAGGAAAAGATCAAATCCACGTCAGTCTGTCTGTCATTAGTTTGGGAATTCTGTCCACTTGTTTCTTGCTCAAGAATTTTACATCAGCTGACAAATATACAGGTTACTTTTTTTCAAAATGTCTAAGAAATTCCCTGAACAATTGTATTCTACACAAACAACACTTGCCTACATGACAAGGTAATTATTTTTTTTCATGGTGTTTTCATCAGATTTGTTGACAAACTGAAAATATCAACAGCTTTATTCCTTCAGGATGTTTCACCTCCACAATCAATATAACAGACAAACAATATGTTGGAGCTCCTCTGCTGTTTGTGTATAATACAGCTATTATGTCTCAGTTCATCAACACAGACATTTGACTGCCGGCCTTGAATAGAAAATACTATTTCTTTTGACATTTAATGAGGCTTCGCACTTGACTTTGAGCCTATTTCCTCTCTCTGTTGTTACCCTCATAAAATGTGCATTTGTCCTTTTTCTCACGTGAGTACCCAGCGTCCTCCGTGACATCTGGATGTTCTCTTTGTGCATGTCCCAGGGATGAGTAGCCACTGTTGTCCAAAGGCAATATGCGTTCAAATAAAGAACTGAGTCCTCAGCGGTAGGCCTGTTAATTGTCTGTGCAGCACGCAGAGCTGGGGATCAGTGAGACAGATGCAGCAGGAAGCAGTCGCAGTGAATTGACCCTGGTGTTAAATGGTGTCACTTAACCTTTTAAAATTCGATAAACAAGTCAGCCCTCGTGGAGATCCATAGTCTCATCACAGAGAATTTCCTGCTGCGTAAATGGGTCAATGGCAAAATCTGACCCTTGACAACCTGTTTTCAGGGTGTTCCACGAGTTGGCCCTGACACTTAGAGCGACAATTCACCATTCACTTTGCATCGCTATTCTGACAATTCTTTCATAGCAATACATATGCAAATGATTCCCTCCTGGCTCTTACGATAGTCACATCTAGCACAGATGGAATTGCTTGAAATGTTCTTTTGTGTTAAATGCACAGTTTTTCTCAACATTATGAGGATATATCCCCCTTTCAATGGTTGTCTGTGTTTTTGAATAAATTACAAAATGTAACTGTTGAAACCTCTGTCTGGCCCCCAACCCCCTGGTTTTAATTTATCCCTCAAAACATACTATTACTTGAGTGTTTTATTTTTTTGCTGCCTTTGATTTTAAATGCAATTGCATTCATTTGCTGATTGTCTCTGATGTTTAGTTTTCTTGCTTTTCTTAGTCCTCTTTACAAATCAATTAGTAACGGCGTAAGGTTTTGGAAGGTGCTATTGCTGTATGAATAAAGTTGTTTATTATTTGCATTATTATTGAGTGAAACATCTATAAATTGACATGCGTCTCAGGTGATCCAATCACGAGTAGACATGTTAACGCACCCAAGATGAATAGAGGTGGTCTAATCTGCCTGTGGCAATGTTTTTTCAGCAGTGTGAACACAAATGTGTCATAAGACACATCCTCTAACTCAATACAGTTTCATAATGAACCAAACATATTTTTACCCTCGTGACCCACATAGGCTACATTGATCTATTTTTACAATAATGACACTGACTGCCACATTGATTCTCAATTTGGAGTCATTGTTTTTATCGCAACACAATTTATTTCTCTAATTTTCATTTTTGCAATACTTTAAAATCCTGGCCTGATTTTATTGCCTTAATTAGTCTCCATTTGTTATCAACATCTTAATTAGAGAAGTAGTAAACCCAATCAAAGTTTTTCAATTCCGTATGGGCTTCTTCAGAATTTTCCATGTTGTAATTTTTTCTTGTAATTACATTTACAAGACACATTGATCACTTTTACATGACTTGCTTGGATACTGAATGTCATCCATCATATTTTCCTCATTTGTAAGCATAAGATCCAACACTGATGTAGAGTGCTTCTAAATCACCACCCTCTTTGTTCTTGTACATGATGAAACAACATGTTCTGAATGAACTCATTAACCTCATGGTTATAGCATACACGCCACACAGAAATATTCTCTTGAAAATCAGCCACAGTTATAACCTCTTCAACATCTGATGATTTGTTAATATAAAGCAGTAATCCTCTAGCTATATATCTTATCTACATATATTTATATTATTTACACTAAATTCTGCTCGGATCAGTTTGGTTTTTTTCAGATTTTTGCTCTTACAATGAAGATGAGTGGGAGAGCAGGAGTCGAGCATTAAATTAATGCATTTTTGTTGAGTTCATCTGCATTTGTATATAAACAGATTAAGCTTTCTGAAGGTTGAGATTTACACTCATGTTTTGATTTAACAGAAAAAAGCTTAGGTTCCAGTCACTGAGTATATGAGATTCTCAGTATGGAAACACTGCTGCCCTACGTTTTTGTTTAAAAATGCAGGGCTGGTTTTTCGTCTGAATGAATAGAAAAATTAGTTACCCTTTAATTGACAGGCCATTTACCATGTGTTAATCACGTAGTAACATGAAGAAATTGTTAAGAAACAAAAAAGGTAAATCGGCAAAGATCATTATAATGAAGGTTGCAGCAATAGATACACCGGGTAATTACATAGTAAAATAGAAGCAGAGTAGTGGGGTTTGGTCGGTAAATCTATAAGAATGAATTGTTATAATTGCTATAATAATAGGTGGTATATCCCACATAAATAAAATACGTGGGTCGTTCAGGCCATCATATTGGCTAACTTAGTACTTTGGTAGTTACAGAGTATTCTTTGAAACATATGGATAGTTTCAACATATATAAGAGCATGGTAGAAAGATATATAGGTAATATAATTATATTTATGATAATGATATCACCTTTCCACTAAAAAAAATTCCACTCTGATTACAATAAGGTATACAAATGGTTAATAAACACTAACTACCAAAGTATTGCATTATCCTCTGATAGAGATTGTTGAATGTTTAAATGCTGTGAACCGCTGGGACCATTTTTATCCACTACAGAAAAAGAGTGAATGCAGATGCTGCAAACAGTTCTTGGTTGTTTAAATAGAGTGAGGAGCATAAGTACCTATATATCTTCAGCATAAACATGCATGGATGATGAATGACCGAATCCCCTGAACTGACTGAGAATGGTGCTGTAAAACAGAATTCAATATACATATAAAGTTAAGATTCAGTAACTTATTTTACTAATTCTTACTAACTGAGTAACTCTTTAAAAATCAGGTTTAATTACTTTATTACAGGATTTATCACCAACAATACCCCATTATAATGGTTAAAACGGAATAGCTATAGATAGCTTCGTTACTGCGGCTCAGGGGTTAGAGCGGTCGACCTCTAACAGGAAGGTTGCTAACTCGATCCACTTCTTCCCCTTCCCACAGAAGTGTCCTTTGGTCAGATACCAAAACCCACATTTCCCCTTCTTATAGTGCAAGTGCTGCACATATGTTAACTGTATAAATGTGTGCGTGTGTGTGTGTGTGTTTGTGTGTGTGTGTGTGAGAAAGGGTGGATATAAAACTTTACTGTAAATTACAGTTTAGTTAATTAGCTAGCATTATTTAACAGATAATGAGATAGAAAACACACATAAGCAGAAGCAGCTCACATATGCGTGAGCTCATTCTACAGAATTGCAACAACTGTCGTTCCAAATAAAAACTATTACACTCTTCATGACCCCATTAACCACAGACAAGAAGTCATGTAGCTGTTGACTCTTGAACCTTAGGACCCCACAGTGTCGCCCGGGCTGACCAAAAAGGTGACTGACTAAAATAACACATCACCCACAACATTCACATGCATTATAACTCTAAACAGAACGGCATTTACAGCAGCCTCTACTGTGGCCTGAAAAGATCCCCTTGTCATTATATTGAATTTGCTGATATTTACTTTACTGTTACTTAACAATCTCTTCATATTACTACGTAATAAACCGTCTGTAAATTAAGGTTCACACACACACACACACACACACACACACACACACACACACACACACACACACACACACACACACACACAGATGTTTGCTTTTATTAGGACATTGCATTGACCTCTATTCACTGTGGATGGCCTAACCAAACCTTTATTGCAAACCTTGACCTAAGACCCAGTTTGACAAGGTCAGTGTTTATGCTGGAAAAGGTCCTAAAGTGCCCTTGGTTAAGAACAGCCACACAATGTCTTGTTTAAATATAGAAACTCTTCAAGGGAGTAAGAGCTCACCAACATCTCTCCTCCATGACATCCAAGCATCAAATTAAAAGTTAATAAAGCTCTGAGACCTAGTTATAAGTTAAAAGTTGGTCAAACAGCTAACCTGCCTCTCTTGATGCAATGTGGTGAGCTTGCTGTGGGGGGGCGTTATCCTCTCCATAAGAATTTTGTCACTGCGGACAGCAATTTGATCCAGTATTAGGTGGGAGAAGCAATAGGTGGTTCATTTGTTGTTCAAATGCATGGGTAACTAACTGGTATTTGTTTCTTCACATCTGCTCTGTCGCAAAGCTCTTTAATACAATTCCTTCACAACATCGACAATATCACATATATATGTATCTTTATTTGTTTGGCTAATACTTTAAGTTCTTTTGACATTTTGTACAAGACATTGTTTCTTTATTTCCAAACTGTACTCAACTCACTTTCTTTTTTCAACTCTGTGCCAGAGCTGCTCATTCCTCAGCACACTGATCTTAAGTTTACTTGTTCTGATATATATAGCACTCTGAACTCCTACAGTATCTTAGTATCAGTATATTCGTGTCAAGTTCCATTAAGTGCTTTTTTTGTCAGAAGTTATTACTAGCTACCTGTATCCAAAAACAATTGGTCCAAAGCACTCTCACTTGCCACAATTTTAGAGAGCAGGTGGACCAAAAAGCAGGACTGAGGCAGGAGGCAGGTCCCATTCTAAAAAACTTAATTTATTGAAAACACAAAATAAGGGGCAGGAAACAAGCAGGCCAACTGAAACTGTTCAGGAAAAACAAAGCAGGATAAAGAGCTTGAGATTACAGAGACAAACAGGCAGAGACCAAACAGACGACTTGACAGAGACAAAAGTTAGAATTTTAATTGAATACAAATTAAATTGCCCATTTTTACAAAACATAAAAGATCTGTTACTTAAAGTTTTGTGTTTCCTCTTGTTAAGCCTATAACTTTACAATTCATTTTTAACTGTATTTGCAATACAATACATTTTACGTTTTCATAATGGACAACACATATTAATATCATAATATTTAGGTTTAATTACTGGCATTAACAAGCAAACAGCTAAATATGGAGTGAATGAGAGGGTTTCTTTCCTTGTTCAGATTAGAGATTATGAGAAAACATACACGCAAGTCTACTAACTGCAAGTCCAGATAATATGGTTGTTTGAGCAGGCAGGCAGATACATATGACTTGATATCTTTCATTTACAATTTTCAACAAAACATAAATACCGTTTCATTTGAGTTTTCTGGAAGGATAAGGTGGGTCAACAATCTCAAACCATTGGGGAAGAAAGCTATATTCATACTTGCTTTGAAATTTGCTAGACATTGCCTGATTTGATTAAAGTGCTGCATGTTGTACAATTCAAAATGTAAACTCAACTAAATATTGACAGATGTTTCCCCACTTTGCAGCAAATCCTGGATCCAAGAAGTCACTTTAATCCACACTTTTGTAATTTGCCCCAGAATAGAGAGCTTTTTGAATGAAATATTCAGTATCTTCTCCAATAAACTGAAAATCCCACTGGAGCCAAATGCTAAAGTGATTATATTGGGAAAACCGGAGGCTTTAAATAAACTTGCTGCTTCTCAAAAAACTCCTTGTCTCCTTTGGGCTGATAGAAGCTAAAAAAACTACTTAATGTCTGAAAAAAAGTCAAACCTCATTCAGTGAAGCTGTGGATCACAGAACTCACTAATACATTACACCTGAAGAGAATTAGGTTGATCTTGAACGATAAATTGAATACATCAAAACAAGGTCAGCATAACTTTCTTTCTCTAATCAACAACCTACAAATTAAACAAAAAGAAGCAATGTTATGTGGTTGTGGGACAGGTTTTATGAATATCCACCTTTTCTTTTTCCTTTCTCTCTTTCTTTTGTTTTATATCTTGTTTCTAGTCTGGTCCAAAAAACGAAGCAGTAACCTTTTCTGTACAATAGTGCAACCCAGGTCTTCAAAAAACATGCAAATAATTCCCATTACTTCTCCAATACTGTCAATATTTCACCTAACTGTTTCCTATTAGTGTAAAAAATGTATGATGACTCCATCGGTTAAATTTGGCTCCAGCTCCTGGTTCCTTGACTCGCTAAATGAGCCAAGTGAAGGATGTTGTGCTCTTCTGCATAAACGCTCGAAGCAAAACAGAGTTTATTAAGACCCATAAAAAACAACATTAAAATTCACAACCAGGGGAGCGTCGCCTGACCCCTGGAGAATGATAAATTAGCTTGTGTTGCTCTAGCAAAACGACCATTTTATACTTTCATCTTCCCCCCAGAGCTCGCTCCCCTTCACCGAGGAGGCACCAAAAAAAGGGCCCCGGACTGAGGCTTCATGCAGCAAGGGAACGTTTTCCCGTGAAGCCGTTATCATTTCACCCGCTTCTCCCTCACAGGGAATCACTCAGTGGTCTGAGTGACATTTAATTCAGCTGCATGTCTGCTTTACTCATTCGTCAGTGTCAAGCGGATAAGGCAAGGTGCAACGCTCCACATACCTTCACCTGTAAGCAGGTCGGAAGTGAACACTGAAATGTCTGTTGTCATAATAGAGAGGTCAGGAAAAAGAAAGGCGGAAATCTCCCCAG
The DNA here is from genome assembly GCF_949316205.1 of Platichthys flesus. Lineage (NCBI taxonomy): Eukaryota > Metazoa > Chordata > Actinopteri > Pleuronectiformes > Pleuronectidae > Platichthys > Platichthys flesus. The sequence continues at coordinate 8,208,688 of NC_084951.1, read as the reverse complement.
GAATCGCTGGGTCGATATAAGCTGCTTAGGGCTCAGTGCAGTGATACCTTTGATTGTATTCTACTGTTTAAAGGGTTCTTCGCAGCCAGTGATGCTCTGCTTATCTGGGAAAGGTTGTAATTGTTGAGTGCAGCCTCCACCTCATTGTACGTTTGACGGATAGAGCAACAGATTTCGTGTGACAGCAGCAGTTCCCTTTCCCACAGGCAGAACACGCAGGTGTCTGGGCAGCATTTGAGAAAATATGGAAGTAGAATTGGACAAAATGGAAAACACATCAATGACCCACATGAAGAGTGATATTGGTACTAAGTCTTAGTTCTAGTCCTTGCAATGCAACCCATGAAGCGGCTGCCTCTTAAGCGTTTACCTTTAATGATGGCTCACTTGCAAACCAGAGCCCCTTGCGAGTCATCACTGGCAACTCATTAGCACTATGCTAAGCTAATTGATCAGTAAATGGATTTTTATGTGGGCATAAATGCTAATTCGCTACAGTGCTGCTCCGTTCAATGACGGCGTGTTAAGCAAGCCCGTCACAGCCTCTGGGGTGTGTTTGTGTCTCATTAGTCCCGGCCGGGGATCTATTGTGGTCGACAAGGTCTCGGTGGCACAGACAGGAACACAACGATGAGAGGCCTGCAGCCCTGAAACACTTGGTCCTCCTGCACCTGAAGGTTTCGCTGCAGAAAAAAGGAAAATCTGCTCTCATTACCAGAACTGCTCCAATTGTCAGATGTTATTGTGTTGCATGATGGCTGTTACTGGGCTGGCAATGACTAGGGTTAGAAAGGGGCGGACACTTTGCAGTAAATTTCCAGAAACTTCTGGAAACTTTCCATGGGAATATTCAGCTCGGGAATTTTGAAAAAAAAAAAATATATATGCAAATTAAACGCTGAGCAATAAAAACATCATTCAAATTCATTCAAATAATTCCCAGCATCCTGCACACTAGGGCTATTGAGGCCTACTGTAGTGTGCAGGACTAGTCAGGTAAGTTTCGATGATATTACTGGGGAAAATATATTAACATGCTGATTGACGATTGTTCATCTGTCCATCTACCCTCTCTCTATTCATTTATACATCAACTGTAAAATATTTTTAAAGATGATTCCAATTGTTTGGCCAACTATTTATATCTCAGGCATTGCATTAGTGTTTTTTTACAAGCTTTTTTCTAATCTTATTCTACAGAACAATGCCATGTGCACTATCTCATGTGTGGAGACATTTCACTCCAGCCATTGTAGAAGGAAAGGCTGTGTACATTTGCAAATACGTTGCAAAGACCTATGTTAAGAATGACACAGATCCAGAAGCATATAGTCTAGTGCCCAAAGTTTCCTCAGGGCTCAAATCAGCCTATGACAAAACAAATGTTTATATTTATGTCTGTATAAGACAAGGTAAATACAGTTAGTATAAATTATCCACAAAATGTCCCGTTAATTCTTTAATTCCCGTATATTCCCGTTAACTCCCATGGCAAGTTTCCAACTTTTTGCAACCCTAGCAATTACACAAACTATGTTTTTGATACGAATTGTTCAGGTGTGCAGCCCAGAACTAAAGCTTGTCTGTTCCCAAACAAAAACTAAGGAAAATTATTGTTGACCCAAGACACAAGTCATACGCTGACCATTTAGTTTATCAACTTGAGGTTGATATTAACACTGAGTCTATTGTCAAACGTGGGCAACAGAGAATCCATTTGATGTCAGTCAGTGACTGTCAGTCAATGTCAGTGAGCGGATTTTACGTATCTTTTATTGTTCTTTTTAATTTTATTGTTCACAGAGATGCCTTTTGGCGGCCGTTATCTTGAACCTCTGAGGAGAGCTAACCCATTCTGCAAATCTTTCATTCCTTCTGCTATCAGGCTTCTAAACTCAGAAATTAGCCATTGTAAATGTTGTATTTTATGACTGTGCCTTTCACATGATAACACATGTAACAAATGTCTATGTATTATCTATTTATTGCATTTTTTAATGCTATTTATATTATCTCCTTAATCTTCATCTTGATGTCCTTCACTGACCTCTGTTTGTTGACCTGTGCTTTTCAGCATGTGTCATATTGGATGTTGTTTGTGAAGTGAGGTCATTCTCTATGTTGCCGTATCTTTAATGTCAGATAAACGGTGGACAAGATGTCTCACACAGGCGCATTAATGGAAAACAGTGTAGGGCAAAAGTGTCAACACACCGGCCAAAGTTGTGCTGTGGCTTTTACAGTTGTGTTGTGGATTCATGTTTCCATTAATGCGCTAGTGTGGGACATCCCGCCAAACAGACTGATGGCTAGTAATTTATTTCAACACGTGTAATGCATCATATGACTTGCTGCAACCTTTTATTATGCATAATGTTCTCCTCAAACAAAAGCCAATCCAACAATTTACATAATAATCATGTCAAGCGTCACTCCTGCCAATGCTCATCTTTTTCTTTCTGCGTTAACAGTTATAAGTACTGATCACTGCACAGTCCTTCCTACATCCAGAATACACAAAGATAACTTGACAAAGCAGCGTCATGCCAGCTCATTGTCTGCTTCTGGTAAAGTCAGACTGTTCCGATATCCAGTGTACACACTGTGCTGTACCACATGTTGGCAGGAGGCTGGATACCACCTTCGTACCATTTGTTGATCCTGACAGCAGCCCACATTCAAAAACCCTGAAACAGCAAGACAGACATTCAGAATGGAAGAAAGCAGCTGGAAGAACATCTCTAACTGTGGGAGGTGAGTGGGAATACTGGCTCAGCCGCAAGCGCAGGAAACCACGTCTCCGCTTTCTACAGCAGAGAGAAACACACAACACTGTTCATTATACTGCATGGTACATTTTGACCCTTCCTCCAGCAAAGGTGACCTATTTCTGCCATCTTCCTGAAAATAACTAAGTTATGTGGAACTAAATGTTCTGAGACAGAGATACTTTAGTTTCTAGGAACATAACCCTCCATATATAAAAACATGTACAGAAATAATGTAATATTTAGCAAACTTAAAATGTTACGAAGGATGAGGTGAAATACAAGCAACCGTTATACTCGACAATGTACACAATTTTGAAATGCACCTTATATTCAACCAAGATTAGTGTGGGGGTAAATGTTTTTTTCACAGCTCCATGTCACTTTGGTGCAGTGTTTTGCCCTTTTACCTCAAAGCGAGAAGCTTCTTGGGTTAGAATCCTGTTTGAGGTTTGCATTTTCTCAGTGTCTGCTTCCTCCGGGGTAATCCGGCTTCTTTCCACAGTCAAAACACATGTCGATTGGGGTAAGGTTAATAGGAGACTCTAAATCAACCGTGGGTGTGAATGTGAATGATTGTTTGTCTCTGTATGTCTGCTGGTGACCTGTCCCAATGTCAGCTGGGATTGGCTCCTGCCTCTCCTTGCGAAATATAAGAATTACAGATAATGGTTGGATGGATCCCAGCTCTAACATGGCAGACACACATGTCTTCTCCCACTTGTTTGGATCTTTGAAATAAAGTAATACAAGACATATAGTATATTTTCATCTTTGGGAGGCATCCATGTTATAAACTGGCAAATTTGTGATGCACAGTGCAGATTAGGTATGACAAATAAATCACTCCACACGCACAATTTAGGTTATTTCTCGATAATCACACCATTGTGAGTCATCTTTCACACAAACACTTCTATAATAGAATATACCGCCGTGGATATCTGCTTTATAATACATCATATACTCGGAAGGGTTACCCAATTTCATTGTAGTCTGTGCAAGAAAACTTTTCTTGTTCCAGTTTGTCTCAGTTACTGTTGCTTTGTCAGTTTTGGGAAGTAATTGGTCTGAAGTTTTATACTTTTCACCCAAAAGCTCTGTCGTAACAAGCACAGAGGGAAATAAAAGGACAAGACATATATATAGAGACGTTTGAGGCACTTTTTGGGCCTTAGCTTGGGGCCAATTGATAGTCCCTCACCCACACTGCATCAGAGCTCAAGTGTCAGAACTCACAGAAGTTGGTTTAATGATATGTGATGTGAACACATTTTCAGAGCACTCAGAAGAGCAGAAGGTCCAGATCTTTTGTCATTTCTCGATTTTACTAAAAGATTCAGTGTGAATGCAGTATTACTGACGGTGAGTCAAATCAAACAGGACAATTTATTTACGGTGAGAGAAAACCAAAGAGGCGATAAATAGAGAGACCGTATGAAATCAAAAATATGGGATCAGGTGGAAAATGTTATTTTATAAATCTCACTCCACAAACTTCTGTTAACCTGGAAAAGACACACACACACTCTTGTAATGTTATTATATTGAAAAAACTCATCGGCCTAATGCATTTCCTTGGCCCTTACCATAACCAATTCGTACTTAGCCGTGTCCTTAACCTAATCACAATGCATATCTTACTCTTAACCTTAACCAGGTCCTCAGAAATTACATCTTGCCTCTTTATGACAGGGTTATGGTCCCCATGAGGTCAACTGGTCCTGAAAATGTTAGTGGTGGAAAAGGTCCTAAAGTGGTTAAGTCCCCATAATGTGACCTCAATCTAAACAGATTGAGGTCCCAATAACATAAGCAATACCTGGACCAGCCATCTACACACACACACAAACATACACCAAATCCACACGTCTCAGGTCCCAGGAATGGAAACTGTCTTTATGTCTTCATATGCTTAACTTGTTGTTTTTTAGAACAAATAAAAGAACAAAAAACAGTGAGAAATGGGAAAACCTGTACAATATAATTTACTAAAACAAACAGGACGCTGTGCAGATTACTGCAGCTTGTCACACCATGGTACTTGGATTGTGTTTTATAATATCATACTGGTGTTCATATTCTCGTTTTCTTCGACTCCGCTTTCAATGAGATCCACAGCGCATAAAACACAATTAAAATCGAAATCAGCAAATAACAATTCCAGCCGCCTGCCAAAAACATTTCATATGAAAAAAGTCAGTTTAGTCAAGGATTCTGAACTACATTTAATCACACATAAATTGATTTCTTAATTACAGAATTTACCTTACTGTAAGTGACATATTTTTAGATCTTAACCCAGTTTCAATAATATTTTCCCCCAAAATAAATATTTCTCTGTACTAAAGAAAAAAACAAGGAAAGATAAAGAAAAGGAAAAAACACATCTACAAAGATTCAAATGAAATCCAACATCTGTAAAATCAGAAATTCTCTTTGCCAGATCGTGAGATCTGGTCTGGGCGTGTCCCAAAAATATACAAGAGTATGAATAATGCATTGGACATTACTTATTTCACAGTGTATCTCTGCATGTGCACATTCTCTCTCTCTTTCTCTCTCTCTCTCTCTCTCTCTCACTCACTCACACCCCCCCCCAACACACACACACACACAAGCACATACCCACCAAATCACATACTCTCAAAATACAGACGATAAAAATGAGCCAAGGGTCCACATGTGCCAAATGCTCCCGTTGATGTGTACAATATGTGTGAGGCTCATTGACAGAAAATGACTTGTCTAATCTATGCTGGCACCACATAATAAAAAAAACATGAGATATAAGCTAAATCATCCTAAATGTCCACATTTCACCTTCATATATACCCTTCGTTCACGGAGGAAAGACAGTCAACTCATCTGTCGTCTCTTCTGCAACATCCCAATCCACTTTCATGCTTTTTCTCGTCCACCTTGTCCGTAACTGTGTGAGCAGAGATTTTGGAGGCAACGGCCTTTTAAAGTTTCACCCCAACAAATGAGAGGGAGGTGTTAAAAAGGCTGGAATCCAATGGACAATGCAGGCTGGCTCAACAGTAAAGCCGTGACTCTTTAAAGAAACTCGGCTGGAATATAACCCTGGACAGTTTCACAGCAGTCACGATAAAGAGCGGGGCTGACTTCTGAGAGAAAAAGTGTAATTCAAGCCACAAAGAAAAATCCTTCAAGGAGCCGTCACCTTGCAGACCGGGCGGTGACTCACTCAAACAACAGGTAAAGTACTTCAATGAATATTCCATCATCTGGTGATAGCTGTTCCTTACAAGGGTCTTGTTCTATGATGAGTCCATGAATTTGGCTGCAGTGAAGATTCAATGGCGATGGTGTTCCAATGCTGCTCACTTGAGACTTCTCATAGTTCTAACAAGTTGCTGCCAAGAGTCTTCCACTGCGGTGATGGGAGAAGCTCGGGGATGATTATTTTTGTTAATTTAATTAAATTTTCAACAGAAGATCACGCCTGGTGTCAAGTTTTGGAGCATTGTAGGTGAATCGAGTTAATGTTCGGTTGTAGTGACTGGCATCAGTTCCTTTTTGAATCATGGATGTCAATGAGCCTGTTGGGGAATGGAGGAGAAACACAGGGATCAGATCAAAATCACATCAAATCTTAACGGTTCCATAAGCCTCTTTACGTTTTTTTTCTCCTATTGCTATTTAACAGTGTGGTCTTCCAGTTTGAGAGCAGGACTTACTGATTTCTCATTCAGATTTGGTAATGCTTTCACTCAACACTTCTCTCTCACACTCAAATAAACAGTGTTTGTCCTTATATTTCCTACGCTCCAGCTCCTGCTGTCAGATTTCTCCTCAGGTCTTGGATACTTTCTTCTGCACTTGGATTAAGCAAAAAGTCTCTTCAAATCCACCAATTCCCCAAATGTTAGTTTAATGTCTTTAAGAATCCTGTACGGCCGGCTGGAAAAACGACGACACCTTCATGGAGAAGGAGTGCTGTATAACACTGGTCAACATGAAGCGGCAGAAAGAGGGATCTTAAGTTTTAGTTTTTAGTTTAAGTTTATGGTATGGGAACAATGTTGCTCACTAAAAAAATTCCAAGAACAGGGGACAAATCTGAAAGCAGAAGTGTCACTTGGACACAGAAGAAGTCTGAGCTCGAGAAGAAGCGCTTAAGCTGGAGCAGAGGAAATCTAAGCACAAGCAGGGTTTATTTGTGTGAGAGCATTACAGAATCTTAAGGGGAAATACGTCCCGCTCTCAAATTAAAAGACCACCATCTTGAAAAAGATAGAAAAAAACACACCTACGTTTTCGGACTTTAACTTTGTTAAATAGTCTCTTTTATGTTAAAATTATGACAGCAAGTCTCACAAGGTCAAATGTAGCATAACATATCATTTAGTGTAACACAACACACAAATGAAACCATTAACATAAAGACGACAGCTTCACGAAACAAGGTTAAATGTGCAGAGAGAAGTGTTTGTCTTCCCGTTATAAATGTAATAAACTTAGCGACTCATTTAATTATCATGTCATCTGCATGATAATTAAGTGATGCGCCAAGTCTCTCTTTCACCATTACCTCTATCTAATAAATGGTGAAATTGATGAGAAATATTATGAGGGTCTTCATTGTGAGAGCAACTCATTCTCGTGATGGTTTTTGATTAATGCTTTAATAGAAAAACAGGGTTTAAAACCCATCACTGATTCTTCCTGTGAGACATTTATCTTCTTTATATCTCGATTCACAGATGTTTTTGTGCCATTTCTACCTTTGCTGCAGGAGGCTCCGAAAATAATGTTAGCTTTGTTCCATTAAGTGATGCTGAACATTTATGTAATGGCCAAGTGTGATTGAAAAACTGATTGCTAGGACTAGCAGTTTTATAAATTACAGATCTGAATTATTCTGCTTTAACAAAGCTAATTCTATGAAGAATTCTAAAAAGGTTCTATGAGTGTATGCAGTAATACATTTAACCAATCATTTCATCAGGAAACCCATTTGAATGATATGTCATGAAAATGTCTTATGGATAAATCCATAAATGTTAATACAGAACTGATTCTGGGTGACAGTGGACAAATGTGACACCCAGGACCGACAATATAAATCATTCAGACACCTAAATATGAGTTGGCAAATCCACACAGAATTGCACAAATTCCCAGGGCTTGCAAATAAATATTTATGATGCCCCCAATTCCCCTCTTCTCCCCTGTCCTTGGTAATTGTGCGTGATTCATTTTGTTTTCTCAGAGGAAGAGGGAAAATCAATCTTAGAATATTGGCTAGGAGACATAAAGCATGCAGATTCCAAATGCCCGTGATTTTGCAGAACATACAAGTTTCGCAGACACTCAGTCAATGTTCTCAGGAGAGGAATTCAGTTTAATCTTTAGCAGATTTCCTTGTTTTTTAGAGAAAATAAAGTTTTTTGTGGAAGCTCACCCCCCAACAGAATCAGGCTAACCAGTCCTCCTTTGCTCGCAAACATTTAATAAGCAGGTATCGACTTGGAGGGAACGTCAGGAAGGCAAGCAACATTTTAAAGAATATTTTACTGTGAAATTTTGAAAATAATACAAATAATTTCTTTCAGTTGTTGCGTTTGTGGAAGAAAAAGAGCTTAGAATAAATATATGTGTTTCGCTTTGGTCATAAAAGAAAGCCTTGGCAGCCGCTCTCTTTGATGTAACCAGTAGGGCCTTTATGTTCATCCTTGTGGATTTCCCAAAATCAAATAGTCGTCTTTGATTTCTCTTCCTTTCATAGATACATCAAAGTGACTGAATCCTGAGAAATGGTAGATTCCATTGTGTCTCCTCCAAGTTCTGGATGATCTTTATTTTAGCTCAGTAGTGAGAGTGGAAAACACTTGCTGAATAGACGATAGTATCAGACTCATTCCAGCTCTGAGCGACACTGACCCCTTGTATCAACTTAGAATGGAGGCGCAGACTCTGCTGTTCATTAAATTTCCCTGAAAATAAACTATTTCTGCCTTTCTTGGAGATGCACCTATCAAAAGTGTCCGGTTGCTTGCGCTGTATGTTAAAGTGACCCCAACTTGCACCCGCATTGCAAAGTAGAATAAAATACATCATTAAAACCTCTCATACCTGCTGTGTTCCTCTGCATCCTACGACGGCTCCTTGGGCATAGGCTGGAAAAGAGAAGCAGAAGGTCGCCATCAGTGGAAACAGAGGACCGGCCTTCACAAACGTTTTATTCAACTTTCCTTAAGCATATTGGCCTTGGACACAAAGCAGCATATGTCCATTTAAAAGCACAGATGGCATGTACTCCAATTATATCTAAGGCGAGATGGAGGAAGATGAAGGTTATTTTCTTCTCTCCCTGTTTTTATGACCTCTGAGGACACTGCCTCTCTCCTCGAGCGGAAAATACAAGCGAGTAATGGCCACCTCATCATCCGCGTTAACGATTGAGAGACATTCCCTTTCTTCCATCAGTGGCATCACACAGACAGAATTTTTTTTATCACATTAGCTGTAGGGCAGGGTGATAAACAGTGTTCCACTTTGTTTCTCTGTGAACAACAACTTCTTGCCGCGTGCATTCATCTTACGGAGAACACATGAAGACACGCACTTTTCCCCTTGACCGGAGGAAGAAAACAGCTCCCTTGCCTTCTTAATATTGGTGAATGAGCCACTTTTTCGTAGATAATGACTCTGCTAATCATAATCAAGAAGCTAATGGTCTGTTTAGCCAATCGGAGGAGCCAAGGCGAGACGGCTGCCTGGGCATTGCATTGGCATTCCCGGCAGTCCCCGCTCTCTTGGCGGCTGTGCCAGGCTTCTCTGCAGCAGCGAGGCCGACTTGGTATTCTGCTGCCCACCCAGCCCGACGTCCCGCGATCCGTCGTTCTGTCTGTCCGACCGGGTCGGCCGGCTGCGGCACTGTCGAGGAAATTCAGTCCTCTGAAGAGGCACTGATCCATCACACCTCTTCTGCAGCATGTCATCTAAATGCTAAGTACTTCCACTGCATCTCTAAATCAAAACAAGAAAAGAAATGAGCACAGGGCGAGCAGCTGGATAAAAGCTTATAAGAGCACAATAGAATCTGCCGGGCAAACCCTTAGCTTTTTGATTACATTCATTTTCGAGGTAGAGGAAACGTGGATGAGGAGACGCTGGGTGACAGGAATGTGCCCAGAGACCTTGTTATCCCTTCAAATGTACATGGAAAAAGGAAAGGGGATGGTTATACGTACACAGGCCCTGAAGGTTCCTTTAAAGAGAATAGTATGTTATTGGCATTCCCTCCAAAAACCATCACCAATGCATCTGAGCTGCTCCCACAATAGATCCCCTCACCTCTCGCTCATCTGCCTGCCTCAGTGCGACTCGTGGCTATCGATCTGAGGGATTCTTGAAGTCAGAGCAGAGTGCTAAGGCGGCAGAAGCGGACAGCACTATTAACTGCTCCTACTAATTAAAAGGGTAACAAGGTGAATTTGGTCCCACGGGACAAACCGTGCCGGCTGTTTGCCTGCCGTGCACACCGGTAAACAGTGCTCACCAGCACCAGTGCTTACACGACAGGAATCCAAGGACACAGAAGACATATTTATCTCCCGCTGGCGTTGAGGATCAGGGAGATTCACAGATAAGGAGAGAGAGAGAGAGAGAGAGAGAGAGAGAGAGAGAGAGAGAGAGAGAGAGAAAGAGGGGGGGGGAATTGGGGAACAGACTAATAAGAGCTTTGCTAATTGATTTTGCTGTGGTGAAATTGAAGCATTTGGACCTCGTCTCTGTGCTCGGGGTGCCCTTGTTTCATCATAACTTGTAAACACTGAGCACTGTGCATAAATGATAAAGTTTCACAGTTTCACAGGTGCATAGCCTGGATCTTTGAGCGAGCGCCGGCGGAGATTGCTAAAAATTAAGGGATTCAATTAACTCCCTTCCTTATCATCAACACAGCGTATTTTAGGATCAAAGTGTTTTTTTTTATACAGTATGTTTCGCACTACACAAATATTCTCAGAAAAGGTAACATTGCAACTCCCAGAAATCTTTGTGTCCGATAGAGAGGGAAACCGCTGCATGTACATCAGACAGCTTGTTTTCTCAATGCTCAGGAGGAAACAAAGCAGCGACAGTATATCTGGTGGCACTTCAAGCCGCAGATTTCTCACCAGCAGCCCAGCCAGCCATTATGGGGACAGGCACTATGCCATCACTGCAGTAACTAAAAGACCTCTCCCAGAGGTCTTTCAAAACAAGTGAAGTTCTGCACAGGACTTAGTTGGTTTCATCAGATGGAAACTCTCAAAGGTCCAAGACCATTACTGGCCACTCAAGCTGCTGTTGTCATTAGGCTAACAAGCACAGCTATAGCTCACTGAAGACCCTGCCTCGCTGAGCCTGATGCAGAGCTGATGTCCTGCTTGTCTGGAGATGTGTTGCTGACAACAGCAGCGTGCTGTGGCTGCAAAACATGGTTGATGAGAGCATGTCTGTGAGACTTAGAACAAAAAATGCTAACAGAGAGTTTAAGGCTGAAAGCTGAGGGACGGTATTGGAACTAAAAGTTTTCTTAATCAGGGGCCACAGTTTACACAGAGGTTTGAAATATATGTCCAACATCCATGCAAAATTAATGATTCAGTAAGGTGCACATTTAATTTAGGAGTTGTGTACTTCAAAAAACTGCAGTAAATTTGTATTGTTTATTTTGCACTTAGTATTTGTTCTTTAAGGTAAAAACATGTTGGATGACAATCTTTAAATGTAAAAATAAACTTCTTTCCCGAGCTTTGGGCTGTGACGTACTGCTCTACTTCTATTCAATTTAAATGACAGGTCAGACCTGCTGCGCTCACTCCTCTGGTGGTCTCTCCCCCACGAGCTCAATGCATGATGGTATATATTAAACCCAATTCATGCCTCTGCCTTGAAGCTAGGCCGCAGCCTACTTGTAGACGTGTACCCTACGCTGAGCCCTTGTTATGAAGTAAACAGGGATGTCAGAGAGCTTCTAATTAAGCAAACTAGATACAGGAATCACTTAACACCAGCATAGAAATATTACTGCAGATAGAAACTAGAAATAGCGCCACTGGTGGTGACGTGCGTAGGCTCTGACTCAGAAGCATGAATCAGCCTTTAGTGACCATTACGTTCCATGATACATTGTGGGAGACAATGAGTCCACTATATAGGGTATAAAAACTTCACTAAACATTCGGACACCACTACAAAATAGCGAACTCACTATATCAGTGAGTGATTTCAGACACAGCGTCGGACTTTGTCACATGACACAGTTTTTTTGATTGATTAGTCATTTCGATTATATTTGTCCCAGACAGACACTGGTTTAAGTGTATTTCTGTACGACTGGGAAAACCAATAGTTATTTTACAAGTCTGCCTTAATTTTGGGTAAATGTAAATTACAGCCGCTCGATAATGTAGTTTTCAAGTGCAGATTAATATAAAACATCAGCAATGCACCAGCTCAAACCACTAATGAAACTTTGATGAAAATGGATTCAGACTTGATATAAATTGTGATGGATAACTGGACTCAAGCAAGAGCGCGTGTATTGATTTTCATACTGAAGGAAAGTAATGCAAAGCAAAGGACATGTGGAGTGGAAAGTGAAATGCAGCATGAGGAGCAAAACACTCGGAGTGAACGGGCTGAAGAACATATTTTAGTCTTACAATATATTTTATATTATTATTATTACATGTGAGAAAGTGGTTTAATCTATAACAATATGCATCATCGGCTATCAGTTGATATAAAATCTTAACCTGCAGAGTACTCACAGCTGTCAACTAAACATTGTGCAATTTAGAGAACATATGGTCAAGTCAACACATTTATGTGGACTAATAAATTAAATCAAATATGTCTTATTGGGCCGATCAAGGGGCTTTGAAATGTGCTCACTGTATAACACTACTGATCCTTCAACCCTCAGGATACGGAAAAAAATTGATCTAATCTATCTATTTTTCAAGATGGCGCTGCATGAGTCGCAGCTTGTTGCAGCAGCTCCAACTTCCTTTCTGAGGTTTGTGCCAATCTACATTTTTGATGGTTGTTTACTTTTATTTTAAGTTTAAAACCTGTTTCAGTTATATTTTCAATTTCAATTGCCGACGTCTTTTGGATTACCTGCTTCTGTAACAAGTGAATCTCTCTCACGAGGGATCAATAAATCTTATATTATCAATATATATGTGATTATCTGAAAAATACCCCTTCCAACACAATTTGTTCTATGACAGTGAAGGTAGTATGAGAATTGCATAACAATTAACATATTGACATTATTTTTGTTTCTACTTGAGGACAGTACTGTGAGTAATTATATCTTATTTCTAGCAGATCTGGGGTTATGGTCTCAGGGCGGATCCAGCATCTACAATTGCACAACAAATGAGAGATTGCTGCTGTCTGCATCAGTGGAGGCATCACTAAACAATGTATTAAAAATGCATAAACAAAAGATGCAAAGGGAACAAAAGGCATCAGCGCTTTGAAAAAAGGATGCTGCTGAGCTCGCCTGAATGTGTCCAGTCCATAAAGAGGCTCTTGTGCAATTATTATTACAAAAACCCCTGTGCTGAAATGTGGCCTGTGGCTGTGGCAATTTTCACAACAGACGAAGCTGTGGAGACGAGCAGCATGCCGGCTAAAACACAAATGGCAGTTCAAAGCCCGGCTCTGACAGTACTTCAAATAGGGGAGTGGGATAAAGCGATCGCAAAGTGACAGCGCTGGAGACCACATTCATTCCCGGTCACAGACGGAGAAGAGAGGGGGGCAACATGTGCCTGGCAAAGTCAATGTGAATAAAGGACTGGTTTAATAGATGATGGCAGCACCAGAGGAAACAAAAAAAAACAAAACAACGTGTTGCAGTTTTACATCCCGTGGACGACTACCAAACAAAGTACGAGATACTGTCAATGTAATCATGAAGCTGACTCACACAGAATATTGTGCATGTTCAATACCACAACGAGGGGGCTCGCTTCAGCAATTTGGGTCTTTTTCTGAACCTCTCTATCAATCGAACCTATTTCAATATATTTTCGGCATCAGTTCACACGCTATCTCCTCGAGACTGATGATCGTGCCATAGCACCTGACAAACAGATGAGCTGAGGCCCAAGCAGCGCATTTTTCTTTTTCCATTTGATAAGCAGAAGATCTGTGAACGCAACTGAAATAGAGTATTTGCTTATCCACTGTAACCTCCGTGTACTCTGTCTGTTTGGCAGGGACTTGCATGCTGTTTGAACATCAGTCATTTTGGAAATGTTCGTCCAAAGGCTACAGTATGTTCTCCCCGAGGATCCAGAGAGAAGCTGTCACATGCAATATGGCAGGGCTACTCGCGGTTCACAATCGGCAACGTATACGAGAGCCTGGAGGTGAGCCAGTGAAACATCAAATGTATGAGCTGCACTCTAACGCTCCTCTGTCTAATGTCTGGTTCAAAGAGAGGGTGGTGGTGCATCCGAGTTAATAGATTGACAATTAATCAAAAATTATAGTTTTGGTTTATTGCACATATGCAGCTCTCTGGGTACATACTGCTGCACAAAAGTAATTCATCTTTTACCAAAAGGGTTACGCTACCACACCAGAAGAAGAAAAATGGATGAACGTGAAAGGTTTATAGTTATAACAATATTTATAATAATAATGTGTGTCACATTATGACATTTCACATTATGACATACACACATATTATAATCTAACCATGTGAAACTGAAATGTTGTACTTTTAGAGAAACCGCTCTTATTGGTGTTTTATTGTGTTTAGTTTTAGTGGATGTTTGTCAAAGCTTGTCTGTATCTTTTTGTAGTTGGTCTCTTTTTCATTACCGTAAACCAACCATTCAAGATTAATAGAGTTGAATTGTATTGTATTTTATTGTTGGAAGTTAATACATAAAATGTTGTCTGGTATACTGATCTGTTGCAACAATATGTTTTCTATATATATGAACCCAACAGTGCAGAAAGAGATTCAATTGATTGTAATTTCTTGCAGGTGAACAGATTTTAATAATATCAACTGCAAATGAGACTGAAAACCAGCAGAGCACGGTGCACATAATGCATATCTAATATTTGAAAAATAATCTTTTACGATGCATTTCAAATACACAAATATTTCTCTAATGACCTCCGGTCCTGATTTCCTCTGTGATTTCCCCTCTGTTTTTACTCAGGGGCACATTTTTCCTCTGTGTTGCCTTCCGAACTGGGAGTTACTATTCAAGAAACAACCTACTTTACTTCTCTCATTATGCGTTTTATTTAGGCTAAATGAATGCTGCTGTTCACAGCGCTGCAGCTCCAAATGAAAGTGATTTCACCATCAAAGACCACCTTTATCTAAAGATGGCAGCCCACTGAGAATACAAATCTGTTGGCAGGAGGTTCAGACGGCAGCGCTGTGACAAATACAAGTCAGAGAAGAACAGAAAAAGATACGATTTACATAACCCCCAAAAAAGGTAAGTGCAAAGTCACAAACATGCTAATGCAACTGCAGATTAGACCGAAAGCCAAAAGAAAAGAAAAGCACCTCTTGAAAATAGATTATGTCCTCAATGGGAGGAGCTGCTTGGATTGAGATTTGGTTTTAAAAGAGTGGAAATGTGCCCATACAAATGAAATCACATGACAAATAAAAGATTGGCTGCTAATGTGACCCCTCCCCTCACCAGCAGCAGCAGTTAGTCCTTTCAGCGGAATCTTTCTGCAGGATTATTGTTATTCAGTAGCAGCAGTGGCCACAGAATGCTTTTAATACTGTTACAACACATGGATCTGTGCAAAAAATACTGTTCCGGGGTGTGCACACATGAAGCATATATGCATCACCCCATGCAGATTGGAGGTTTAAATATAACAAAGACAAAGCGGCATTTAAAGGCAATAAATCAGAAGGACAAAGGCACCTCTGCTTCTCTGGTTGACTAATGTTATATTAGATCTCAACTGGCTGTGTTGCATCAGCAGCAAGAGAGCAATATCTGTGTGAGATGTGTGGGTGTCTGCATCTGCATCTTTTATAGCTTATTAAAGATAGAAAAAGTCAAGCTTGTGTTACCGCTACAGACCATATCAAAAAATACTAAAATATATAAAATAGAAAAAATATACTTACTAATGTTCACCTATGGTCTGTTTAAGAGGAGCAAAAGGCCACATCTGAGTGTTTGAGTACCATCAGTCAAAGAACTCACTGAGATTCTTCAAATCAAGCTTTCATTCTCATTTAGTGTGAAGCTACTTCAGGGGTAATTTCGGTCCCCAGAGGGAGATTCAGAGGAACCACTCCTCACTTTAACGCTGCTCCCTGGTGTAAAGTAGTTCTGCTAATTCCCGACCACTCTGTGAAGATGTCTGCGACGGGAACAGGCAGCTGCAAACTCGGACCTGAAAAGACTCTGAGAGCAACTTAATAAGAAATAATCTCTAGCTTTTGTCTGATGTTTCACATTTCAGCTCCAGCATTAGCGCAGTTATCGCGCATTAGTTTGGAGAGTTGACTTGTTCATTATATTATATGAGCATCACTCTCACCCTGAACCTCCCACACAACACTGTTCCATTTGTTACCTTTCAGTATTTTCCAGTTGAGAGTTGTAGTTTAGAGCCAACATTACTGCAGATGACTGGAACTGGAGAACAGTGCATTTGTTCGGGACTATTTTCAGTGGTGGATTTATACACATTTAGTTAAATTAAATTCAAATAAAATGAGGGTATTTGTGACAGTAAGGCAAGTGAAATAAAGTGTTCCTGGTACTGGCGCATTTGTGTGATTTATTCATATAATTTATTTGGACAATGACTGAGCTCCGTGGCACAGAAGAATGAGATCATGTTTATCATTATGAGATATGCTTGTAGTTATGTACATGATAGATTAATTGTCTGTGTTTTTTTCATGGGACTGATCCGAACAAAATAAACACAATCACGAGACCTAGCAAATGCCAGTAGGGCAGAGAAAAGGTCACTTGCCTGTTTCACAGTTTGAATCAGCAGTATTAACAAATCTAAATCTAAATCTGAACTGCAGTTTCTGGAGAAGTGAAATAATGCCACCTCAACATTATCTTTCACCATCTGTATTGAAATTCCTTTTGAAATAAGATCACTTGCCAGGACATTTCTTGGCAGTGCACCTGAGCCTCAATTTGAAACCTTGTTGTCTTTCTGTTTACTCTTACTTGAGCGCTCCATCCTCTCCCATCCTCTTTCACTAACGACACAAAGCCAAGCAGAGATCTGTCGCTGCACAGCGACTCTACAGCCTCACCAACTAATCAACAATTCATTTCGAGAAGCACGCAGACAATCAGCCATGTTGCTGCGTCGCCTGAGAAGAGAAGTGTGTCTCGGGTCGGAAGGGTTGCAGTGACCATGGTTATACATGACTTGGCTGCCTGGTTGTGTGTCGTAGACACTGAATCCTTTTAAACCGAGGTGCTAGCTATCGTTATATAACTACATCGTCTGTCCTTCTCTTCTCTCTGTTATAAGAGGTGAGAATTTCATATCTCAATTTGAATCGATGCAGTGCCACCGGAACAATCCAGCTTCTCCTCGTGTTTTACCCTCATGCCTCACATTTGTCACATTTTAATTCAGACAGCTGTTTTGTTTTCTTTCTACTTCTCAGTAAGGTGCATCTTCTTTTTTCCCTGTAAAAATCAAGATATTTCTTTTGGTCGCATGGCCTCCTTTCAAAAAGCTTTCAGAGCTAACTGGGTATGATGTCTTCATGTTGACAGACACACTGGCAGGACCACACACACTCCACTAGTGTTTCAGGCTGGCCGACAAGGGGAACACAGAGCACATAGCTGGAGGAGGCGATCAGTGCGAAAAAAAAAAAATGATGCAAGCCCTTCTGACCTCCCGGTTGGTGCAGAGTGTGTGTGTGGTGTGTTTGTGTGTGTATTTCTTCTCCCCTTGGTTTGGCAAAAATGCCCAACTGCAAAAGATTTTTTTTTCTGTCCAGGCTTCACAGTAGCTGAGCAGTGGCAGGTGCTGTGTGGGTGTAGGAATATTTATTTTCCTGGCGACTGTCGAGTATTGTCTGAGGGTCGGAGGGCACATGAGCTGCAGTCTGAATATGATCCACTCCGGGTTACAAGTGTCTTCAAATGTGGGGAAACAGTCCGATCTTTAAAGAGGGATTTTTTAGTTTTGAGCCATTCACTTGATTAGCACAAGCTAATAATATACCACAGCGGTGGTCTCACCAAGCAGGGAGCAAGTGATGCAATCTCACAAACCTTCTGCTTGCCTGAAAGGAGAAAAAGTCATTTTACCGTCTTAAATTCTGTCTGTCTTGCCAATTTTCAACCTGACGGCCTTTTCCACCCTCCGCACACTCGCACACATCCGGCACGCCGCTGCGCTCTTGTGTAACCCAGCCATTCTCATCCGCAGCCTTCCTGTCAAGTGTATGAAACCAATCTCATAACTCCTCGCCCCACCCCTCCTGAAACACACACTCCGCCACGGAGACCATCATGTGTAGATCTTTCAGCGGCTCACTAGTGAAGACAAATTGCCAGCTTGTTTGGGTGGGCCTCCAGAGAGTGATTCATATTAATGGATAGCTGGCAGTGGAGAGCGGGGCTGCATATGCAAACTCCATTAGCAGGTGAGCTGGAGAGTGTGACCTGGCAGTGCCACCATGAGCTGCACACACACTGAGGGGCAGCCTGAGGGAGGGTGGTGCAGTGAAAGAGGTTCAGGTGCACAGAATGTGTTGGTGTGTAGTGAAGCTAGACTCGTAAATCACTTTATTAATACATCAAGTAAATTTGAGTGATCATAGCACTATTCTGCTGTTTTATTATTATGTATTAAATGCTTGTTTTCACCTACAGAGAGCCAGATCCTTGCCCCACAGAATTGTGCGTGTGCACGCCAACCCCATTGATAACAAGGAAAGTAGTTTAGATGCCGATTTCTTATTTGTTTAATCTTTTTTAGTAATGACTGTCAAACTGTTTCTACAGTATGTATTCTCTGTATGTATTTTTTTTCAAAGGCTTTAACCTGAGCCAGGCCAATGCAACAATGATAGCAATCATCTAGTCATACACGGATGGTACAGCTGTCAAAATACTTTGTATAAGATGTTATTCTTTTTAAATGCACTGGTATCGGGTCAATACTCGGTATCAGCCGTTATGCAAATGTAAAGGTATTTGAATCTATATCAGGGAGAACAATGGTATCTAACCAATGAACCCCTACACTCCACCTATATTAAAACCTGTTGCCCCACCATCAATGCATCAACTGCATTGTTGGTGGGGCAGTAGGATACTTACAGGTTTTGGTTGAATACTCTGTTGTAAATTGTACCTGGATTATTTCAAGGTTGGTATCTTTGCTTTAATGGCGTCTCGTCCGAGCGTCGAATTCCTCTGAGGAGAATAAATATGCTCAGTAAAACGGCCATTTAATTCTCAGTATTTCCTGTCTAAAGTTTGGCCTGATAGTGGTGCTAGAGGAAAGGTCATCCAGTCATTACACAAAGTAGGATTCATCCTAATAAGATCAAGAACATTCAGAGCAAATCTCATTGAAACGCAGCCATTGTTTTTTTATGATTACTAGCCTGTGAAATATAGGTGTCTCTGTGGTGCAGGAGGCAAATCAGGGAATGACATCAGCAGCCTTCACTGGGGACCATTATTGTCTGTATGTGGTAACCTGGGCCAATAGCTGGTGTGAAAGTGATGAGAGAATAACCAGCTACAACCAGGACAATATTATCAATGGGTCCACTTTTATCAATTCCAGCAGCACTCAGAATAAAAGTGTCATACACTGGTTGCCTGCATCCAACATGGCCGCCTGCAGTACCAAGCAGGGTAAATCACCATGGCAACTTATGCTGAGCCGCTAACCTGCAGGTTAAGTTCAAGATAAGATCTTTATCAACGAGTGAACTACCGACCGATAGAGTGAGACATTATGAATGTTAGCAGATTTCTTCATAGTTGAGAAGAATCAATTTTCTGGTTGAACTGTTTATAACAGAGCTCCTGACAAACAGAGGAAGACATTAATCATAACATATAAATTCATAACATCTATTACAGCTTAATTTCAACAAATATTCTTTAATTCTTACATGATACCTCCCACTGTTCATGCTTTTAATACAAATCAGATTTTATTAAAAACTGATCCAAACATTGCTCATTGGTTCTTAGAATTATAAATGAAATAATAAAATTCTGTCAGACTGAATTGCTCATAATTATCTACCTGTGTTATATGAATATGTTTGTAGCTGGATAAGGAAACCCAGGGTTAATTGAGAGGGTTTATTGAGGTTTTCCAGGAAGCCCGAAGTTATAATGATTATTCAAGTCTAATAATGAAAATACATCGTGGGTAGGTTGAAGTCTCTTTGTAGTACAGGCCCCATGCAAGTCAGGTCCTAACACAAACAGATGAACAAGACAAAAGCATGATACACACACACAACTGAAAACCAACCGATGACAGCAGAGATGGCCCCCGAGAGGATTTACTGTATAAATATTTTGTTTGGTTAAACAACACATCTGCTGAACTACTCATTCCTATCTCTACTTCGATAACCTCATGTACAAAGAAAATATCGGATGCACATTTTTCGATAACGCAAATATATCACATCACATAACGTACATTCAATGTGTCAAATCAATTTAAGCTGCGTTTCATATCTTCTGCTACTCATTTCGTTTGCTGGATGTAGCTACACGTTGTGAACATTAACGAGGCTGCCAATCAGAAACAAAGCCTTTCTGCCTCGTCAGCCAACAAAACGCAGATTGATCAAACCACCATTGAACCTTGAAGTCATTTTTTAACTGACCTGGGATTCCAAAAGGCATTAGTTATAATTTGGATTCAATGAGCAATTTGACATTGGTAAAAAGGGCAACTGAACCTAAACCATGTGCGTAATCGATATTTACAGCATAATGTATGTTTTATCAGGTGCACAATTTCGTGCTTGATCTGCCGCATTCAGGTACATTTGTCACTTTATTCCAGCGGCTGACTCCACCTACGTCAAACCTGCGCACCGCAGCAGGAATCACATGAACAATGACTGCAGCCATTGTCAGCTTTCAAAAGACACGTCACAGTGATTGCTTTGTAATGTGATCATGTGCACGTGAAGACAGATCCTCTCACAATTCCAGCTCCGTCTCCACACCTGATTTCTCGCGTGTACTTGCCAAGTGAACGCCTGGCACGCTGCATCCCCGGCCATGCACCCACCGCCCGATCAATCGACCGTATAGATTTCTCATTTTATCTCACTGAATGTGCTTTCCGCCCATTCTAGGTCTTACAACAAAAACCTTTGGATGCCTCCTCAGCACCGCTGTGCAATCTTCACTATCCCCCCCCCCCCCCACACACACACACACACACAAAAAGACGAGAGAAAGAAAAACACAAGCATCACTTAAGAAGTTTTTAACTTCTGGAAAAAAAAACACGGATCACTGACAGCGAATGGGGGATATTCAGCTGAACACGTAATCTGCAGTTTTTTTTTTTAAGTAAATATATGTGCAAATGCAAAACACTCATCTAAGTGTGCTGTCAGGGCAGATTAGAGCACGATGGGAATTGTATGCATGAAATCTGCTGCAGCTGCCCAGGGCTGCCGGACGGACGAGGCAGAGGAGCGTGAGAGAGATAAAGACACCGCGAGCATGCGAGTTAAATAGAGAGAGTGAAAATCAACAGAGCCAGTGACAGGTTGACCCGTGACCTTGTGTACCTCATGACCAGGACAACAGTCTCTGCTGCTCGGACCGTCGTGTCATCTCCTGCTGACATCAACATGCTGTGTTGTGCTGTTTCACTCACTCTGTCTCTTTGAGTCACATCCCACTGCGACTCCCTTTGGTCTCTCTCTATCTTTATGTTTTGACATCTTCATAACTCAGGCAGATATCTGTCTACTTGCTTGAGAAAGATATTTTTCCTTTCACAATGGTGGAGAATGATTGAAATCGTCTATGAGAATCTATTAATCAACCAGGCTGATTTATTGGCCAATCATTAGAATGTCACCAATATGTTGTAGTGATTTGTGGATTGATATGTGACTGCAGAAGAGAAATGTTGAATATATTGTTGAGCATTTGTTTTTTATCACCGCTTGAACAAAGGTTTTAAAATAAAGAGAAATTCAGAGTTGGTTGTTCAGATTTGAGTATCTGCTTGGCGACTTTCTCCTTCAGCTGACGGGATGTTATGTGGTTTGAGCTGGCGACATGTAGACGTGGTATCAAAAGCGTTTTCTGAGATCAAGCGGCAAGTGTCTGCACAAGGAAACATGGAATTCAATTCAATTCAATTCAAGCCAAAACCAAAAAAGCTGAACTTTTCCAGTGCCAACTTTGGAACAACAATCATGTACATGCAACCAACTATAGCGGGGGGGGGGTTCTTGGGCATGACAAACACAGAACACAGAACTCCTCCTTCCATTGTGTATAAAGTGTGAAATTGCCAAGTGTTGCAGTGTGAAGCTCACAGCGACAGTGAGACCTGTATCCATGGCGACTCAGCTATCGAGTGGACAAGCGGTAGCGCCCGCGGAGCGCCTGTTGTGGACCCGCCTGTAGGTTTCCTTCAGAGTCATTCATGGCTTTCAAATTCATTCATCATGCTACTTCCTTTATAACGATACAGAAAGAACGGATGAAATTAATCTTCATTACTGATGATGAAGTAATGATGTGTTTATCGAATGGGAGTTAATCACATTGAGAGGCCTCAGTTAGCGATGCAGCGCTGGCAGCTCCGAGGCGTGTCGCTGCGAGAGGGAGGAGCCTACAGAGGAGCAGATGACACCATATTGAAGGTTTTAAAAATTCAGCATGGTGTGTTTTTCACTTCCGTCTCCCGCAGAGTCACAGAGAGGTCACGGAGTGCTGCCGGCGATTGTTATTCTCCTCAGCCTTACGCCGAGATATCAAGTGCCTCATCTCATGTTTGAGCAGGTTATTTAACAGACTGCACATATTCATATTTGATTTTACATTCTGTCGGCATGACTCAGGAGTTCCACTGTACATGCACTCAGAGAAGCCTCTGATTATTGCCCACCCAGGTTTGATGATGGTTTAAACATCACAGAGACCTGCTGCTGAGCCGCTCGCCAGTGAGCAGTTCAGTGTGTTGCACTGCGTGTTGGCTGCACCCCAACAAGTGATGTCACAGCGGATGTTTTCCATCAGCCGTGTATTGATGTTTATACTGTGTATTGTTTCATAAGAGCCTCATCAGCAGCAGATAGAGCTGATGTGGGACCTATGTTAATGAGTTTAAAAAGGCAGGAGACTGACGTGACTCTTGTTATTACCCTTCACCAAATCCCCATAAATTCTGTGGTTTCCACTTGCAACTTCAAGTTTATTCTATTTAATGTTTTTGATATAAGCAGGTAACTCCTGGTACCTGAAGATGTTCTGTACAAAATAGTTATTTACAGAATTTCTTGAAACGATATGTGTGCATTCTAACGTCTTCTTAGTATTTCTGGTTGATGCTGATGTTTCTGGGTGGTGTATATAACCTGACCAGTGGCTCAAACAACAAAGCAGTCTAATAGATGTGTATGTAAATGTTCAGAAACTTCAGAAAACTCTTCTTGAGCTTCTACCTCTTTAACACCAAATTAGCATTCTTTTAACCTGCCGGAAAAGGTTGATTGATACCTTCCAATTACCTGTAGAGGAGTTTGACTTTCTGTTTTTATCCCCTGGTGACTCGTGTTCGACATCACAAAAATAAACTTAGAAGCTCTCGCATCTCACTGTCTTACCACTGTTGTATCTTGCATGATGCAAATAAAAATGTTGTTTCCAGGATGTAAAAAAAGAAGAAATATACAGTGGTTATTTAAGGGTTCACCCGAGTGTCATGTTTCTATCACTGCCGATCAAAGCCGATAAAAATCTGCGTCTTCCGTCATTTGCTGTTTGTTTCCATTCCCGTTATAGACAAAAGCCAGATGTCGGTGGGCGTTAGTTGGTTTTGACCTGTGGAAAAGGACTCTTGTTTTTTATAGTATTAAGTTCTAAGTCTAAAAGAGACGGTGATTGAAAGTGATACCAAACCGTTTGTTTATATGATTTCTTTTCTCCACTAGGGCATCTCGACCCTGACCCCTGACCCTTAAATTGTGGATTGCAATCAAACCATTGTGACATCCGCTGCTACATCACTGAGCGAGGCTGCGCACTGATCATGCTTTGTAGTTCAGGTCCAGGTTCACATGAAACAGCTAAGCATTAAATGTCTTCCCTCTGAGATTCACAACTGATGCAGCATTTGAAACCTGGACCATGACCTGCTGTGTGCACTTTCTGCCTCAAGGGGCTGAGACTTCATGTAACGCTATCAGCTTGCAGAGGGCGGGGGTTCACACATGCTGAAAACGTGGCCGCAACGCTGTAAAGTGCATATGTCGTGTATGAATATCACGTCTCGTTAATTACCGTGATGGTCTTGATGCGACCGCTGCCCCTGGTGCAGGTCCAGCCGGATCGGTTGAACAGGAGGCTGCAGACCTCCCCCTCCATGCAGGGAGCCATCTCGCACCACTGGCGGCTCCGCACGATCCGCGCTGGGATGGGGAAAGAGCAGAGGGGGAAACGGGCACGTTAGAAAGACAGACCCCCGTGAAGACTTCAATTTCTCTCGAACAAACGGCAGAGCAGTCTTATCTTTATGCTCACCAGACAGGAAAGCATCTCAGTGTGGTGGTGTGTCTACAAGCCTGTCGTATTTTAATTAGGTTCTTGTTGAACTTCCATGTCTGAATTGCCTCTGGTAGTAACCTTTACAGACCAGCTGGCGGTCCATAAATTACTTTCCTTTTAAAGCTTGCCTTTACTGCA
The DNA here is from genome assembly GCF_949316205.1 of Platichthys flesus. Classification (NCBI taxonomy): domain Eukaryota; kingdom Metazoa; phylum Chordata; class Actinopteri; order Pleuronectiformes; family Pleuronectidae; genus Platichthys; species Platichthys flesus. The sequence goes on along the minus strand of NC_084951.1, from coordinate 8,183,964 downwards.
GCTGCAGAACTTCGCTTTTTTTCTTTCAACATGTTGTTTCAGTTCCTGCTCATGCAAATTACTTAAAAACATCACATTGTTGGATTATTTGACTTGAAGCCACACTGGGAAACTTTCCCTCAATGGGCATTACAATAGCTTCCCAATGAGTCTCTGCAGTCTTTTTGCTATCAAGGCCAGGCACATTATGAATTGTATCACATAAATGTTGGGCACCTCTTCCTGCAGCATGAGTAAATAAAGTAAATGGCAGGAGTAGCAACACTGCAGGGTTCATTGTTGGTTTGAAACAATGGCTGAAAAGCCCTTGTTCCCTCAACTGAGTATAATCTCTCTACAAAGAAGGTGCACATAAACATGGAAAAACATTTGCCAAAAGAAATGTTGCATTGTAATTGTTGTTTGTTTTCACATTTGCATTTTTATGCATTTTAAATGAATAAAAAACAATTTGTATTCTGCAACACAAAATAATGCAGTATGATTACAGCCTCCTGATGCCTTTTGGAAATACTTGTATAATCTAATTTAACAATACAAGTTGTTTTAAATGATGGCATGTCAATGCTGTTTAATATTTACATGTCCCTGTTTTAAATTAAACCGTGACAATAGAGAGATGACAGAGAAATAAAGAAGAGAGACAGGTAAAGAGAAATACAAGAGGTTGTCTGGCTGGGTGCAAACTGAGGAACACTGCAGCTCTTCATCATCATCTTGACCTTCATTAATGTTTTTTTTATGAGCCCAGTAGCATTCATGGTAAAACATAAAATACTAATTTGTGCCTCTAAATGAATAGTTTATGTTTATGAATTAGCTATTTGCGAATACAATTATAGATTTACAACCTTCCCCACATTATTCTGTTAAAATCATTTTAGGTGGCACTCCCATTTATTTTGAAATTTTAGACTTCAGATCCGACCAACGCTGCCTCTAGTGACGTCCCTTGAGGCAATGTATTTCACACAGCTCCCTCTTAAGGTGGCCTGGACGTTCATACGTGGTCCAGCCAAAAACACATAAACAATCGAGATCTGCAGACTTTGAAGTACAAAACAGGTGGATAATACTTCAAGTTACAGGTTATTTTCAGTACCCTGGTCACTAATACCCCTTTTCAACTAAATTAGCAACCTGTTTTAAAAAGGTAATCAACTCCTTTCAAATTGGGTAGACAAGTTTGTCTTTCTGTTCTTTTCCCCGGTGCATCATGTTTATCTGGCACACATAGAAAATGTAAACGCCAGAGCCGGAGCCGGAGCTGGAGCCGATTCAAACCTGAGACATTGACCCGGAAGTGAATGCTGATTATACCCATTCCCGTTGCAGACAAAAGCCAGATGTTCGTTGGTTTGGTGGGTTTTTTGACCAGTGGAAAATGGGCTTTGGGGAGGAACACTGTTAGTATCTGGCTAACATCTGTGATTTGGTATTAATGTGGCTGAATTCATTCACCAATACTGTCAGTCTGGTGGATTACATTTCATTTTCATTACATTTTACACAGTTGTGATGCAACATTGGTCATTGTTTCAGCTACACTGTCCTGTTCAGGCTACTGCTGCTCGACTGAACACATACAACTCTCTAGAGTTGAAAATGTGTGATATATCACATCCTAATTCAAGACATATGGTAGGATAATAGTTAGTATTCACATCATTCATTAAAATGCATGAATGTGTTATTTTTTACCTTGCCAGCTGCCGAGCTATGTAAATCTGTAACGTACATCCTCTGCAATATTTCAATCCATGGATTTGAGCGGATTACAGACGAGAAAAAGCAATAAAAGCCCAAAATCTTAAGTCGACGGAAAGTTATTTGTCGGCTGGAGAATGTCAGAGCGAAAGCCGGTGATGCACTCATTCTCCCTCTGTCTGCATGACATTGAATCAGCAGTCGCCTGTAGTCGACGGTGATAAACACTGATTGTTCTTTACACAGCGTGCTAAAGCAACACTGAAAGGTTATCAGGTCTCCGCGGACCTGGCCGGGGCCGCGGCTCTTGCCTAGCCACAATCCCCCTGGGCAGCATATTGTGGAACGAGGCAACACGCTCTGCAAATTGAAAGAGAGGAACTACAATTCGTTGAATGTCCATGGGAGAGCTGAGGGCAGGGCGGGTAGGGGGGTGGGGGGGTGGGGGAGTGAAGGTAAAGAGGTGTGGAAAGCGAGGCCTTGTGACATTTCTCTGTGAGGTATTCCTGGTCCAGTGCTTGTTAACAGTCTGAAATTGGTCTTTGGAGCGTCAGACCCCGACTGCTGCTCTGCAATAAAGATCTGTCATCTTGTGGTATTTATCAAACTGGCTGAACGGCACCCTCATGTATGTAACCACACGCACAGGCAAGCACGCAATTATTGCTCTGTAGATATAGAGCCATCGTCTCTCCGCCAAGAATGGATATTGTTGGCACTTTAGCGGAGAGCAGGGATTTTCAGGGTGTCCTCCCCGTGTAGTCAGGCAGCTGGAGGATTCAGCACTGGAACAAAACAATCCAGGAACCTGTCATCTCATTCAACCAAACAAGCTTAAAGAAATCATTTAAGCTTCGCAACTTGATTTGGAGACATAATGGTCATCGCGACCTCGCCCGGAGCCAAGAGAGGAGGAAGATCTAAAGTGACCTTCGTCCTGACACAGCACCATGCCGCGGCGAATCATCATTCTCACAGCCATCTGTCAGGCACAACAAAAAGTAGATTTATCTGTCAGCTGCAGATGTAGGTTTGAGTACATTACATGGCAAGCAAAACTCAATTTCCAGGGTACGGGGAATAAAAGCTGAGCCGGCAAAGTGGCTGGAGTGCTGACCAACCGTGGAGAGCTTCAGGCCGCCCAGACCAGAGTCGCGGAGGTTGGCTCAAATAAATGCATTTGTTAGCTGCAGCACAGAGTAGCCGGGCACTCGATACCTCGTCCTTGTTACTTTTTTCAATGCCATCAATGACAGCGTGATTTGATCTATGACGACTACATGAACGTCCTGGTGCCATAACCCTCGGTGCTGGCTCGGGCAGCGGTTGTTCATATGACAGTGTTGTCATCACTACTTCTTCAACGGCAACATCATGGAACAAATTTGGCATCGCTGCAGTTTTGCTTCAGCCTGTCTCCATTCATCAAACCTATTCGTCCAACATGCTGGCACACACCACTGTAGACACAGTCAAATGCGTTAATGCTGCAGCCACCTACACACGTCGACAGGCTCGAAGCCAACTGAGCCGAAGCTGTGATGAAAAATAATAAATATCTGTCTGCTGTGATTTTTACATACATACTAAACCTGGCTTATTGGATCGCTCAATGCCGGAGAATATTTGTGGCTATGCTGGCATCATTATAACTACAGTGCAGTGTCCGTCTCTCTGGGCTGAAGTCTTAGCTAAGCTCCTTAGCTACTTCAGAATGATTCCTTGTCATTGGTGACTGGTGTTATTTTGTCATTCAATGCATGTCGGCTGTTTCAGATGTTCGGATCTTCAGCCCCAAGTTCACAACTTTTCAAAATAAAAGCTCTCTACAGGACATGTTTGCCTCTAGGTCCCTGAGGCGTGCAGGCAAGATTGTGGCCGATCCTTCCCACCCGGGTCACAAACTCTTTGAGGTTCTTCCCTCGGGCAGGACGCTGCGGTCCATCAGGACCAAAACCGCCCGCCACAAGACCAGCTTCTTCCCGGCTGCAGTTGGCCTTATCAACATGGCCCGGGATCCCCACCTGACTCTGACTTTTATCCCGCCCCCACACCTCAAGGATGTGTTAAATGAACACATTATATCATATTATATTATACTGCATTACAATGCATATTGCAATCTGACACTGTTTACTGTTTTGCATTTTGCATTTCACTTTTTACTTCAATTTTAAATCTTTTATATATTTTTTATTCAGAAATGTTTATGTCAAAATAAATGTTACTTTGTATAAATATTGGAAAAAAGTGAGTAAATAAGAAGTAAACATATACTGGTTTTATATTTTTTATTGCTTTTCCTATGTATGTTGTATTTATGCGTTTTTATGTTTCTATGTTCATGTTCATTGTATGCACCAACAACCAGAGCAAATTCCTTGTAGGTCTAAACCTACTTGGCAATAAAATACTTCTGATTCTGATTCTGATGTAGTTCAGCTCGATATAAAGCATTGCAGCAAGATACATTGAAAACAAATTGCCCTACAGGAAGTGATTCTGTGAATGCTGTTCCCATGACAGATCACCTGTTGTGGGTCTCATAGTCTGTGCGTCAGTCTGATATTGTGAAATAAAATACCTAAATTAACAAAATGATCTGGCAGTGATTTTGATCTGAGGTCTAACCTAGTTGCCGACAACTGACATAGAAGAAGACATGTTTAACTCAGTCAGTACATCAGACACACGGCTCCGCCCCCACTGTCTGCTATAGAGTGCTGACTCATTTTATTAATATTGAATGTATCAAGCTTCCAGAAACGCACCAAATTTGACACTGCATTTCCTTGGGCCTTTAATAATTCACAACTGTGAAGCTGAAGAACGGCTCACATACATACAGACGCTTGTTGAATTAGTAAGTAGATGTAGTTTGTGTTGTATTTAAACATGAGCTCAGGGCTGTTGTGTAATTCTTGTCCCTCCTTGTTTGTAATGATGTAACAGCGGCAGAGGTGAAACAGCTGGCTGCGGTGGCTGGAAGAGAGAGCGTCTCTGTTTGACGGGCCGACACCTGGGTGGCCCGGCCTGTTGCAGTCACTGTCGGAGTCCCACACAGGGAAAGTGGATGTTGGCCGAGGCTTGTCAGCTGCAAGGGTCCCTGCTGGGGTGAGGCTCTGGACCTCCAACTAGATCACACGTATGCGACCATCTGTCCCCCCCATGCACAGTGCCAAGCCCAGCCCTGCCCTGCACTACACAGCACTGCCAGATGGGACTCGGACTGGGGCAGAAGGCACAACAGTGGCTTACTTAAACCAGACCCACTGATGAAATTCTGCCTCTGCACAAGTAAAATATAGCATCACATTTTTACCAAAGCCACAGGCAGGTCATTTGAAATTTATTTAGATGAGGTGCAACAGACAAAAAGACAGGACTTCAGAGGAAGTGTCTGAAACACAAAGAGGAACAACACCAGAAGACAGATCGCTGCGTTTGAAACATGATACACACTGCAGACAAATCACCACAACCGTTAACTGTGGCTCTTCTGGTAATTGAATAATGGTACTTATACTGGTGCTTCCTTTGAGGCAGTTGCTGGAACCCATAAAGAGAAGGTCCATTGCATTTAAAAATGATTTATTGTAAAGTATGGACAACAATTAATTGTGCGTAAATAATGTCACTAATACTGATTCGTCTGAGTATCCAACTGGATGAGCTGAGCGCCAGAAACAACAGGTTTTTAATTTTTCTGTCTATGATAATTAAGCTTCAATCATGGATCATTTTGTAGCGGCCACATTTCAGTCTTCTGTCCTCCATCCTGCTACCAGAGGCCTGATGGTCTCTCATTTCTAATTATGACTACAGAAAAATCCAAGCGAACGCATTTTAAACACAGCCAGCAGACACACTTCATCATAAACTGTGTGTTTGTTTAGCAAGCTGTTGCTTAGAATTACTAAGATTGTTGGGCTCACTTTCAAAAGGGCTTTGTGGGAAAACTGTCTGGTAACACTTGGGCTGGGTACATAAGCAATTCAATCAGTTGTTGGGAAGTTATCTGTTTATTTCCAACATTCGGCCGCACTGTGACAGTATTATTAAACTGAATCTAAACTGACTAACTCCAATGTAATCATCTTAGTTATTAGATAGTCGTGATCTATTCAATCAGGGTAATTTATCTGATTCCTGTATAACAAATGTTGCTTTGAGGGAAACATCAGCACTGCTTTGCCCTGAATGAAAAATTTGTAAATTAACAGAATATCTCTGGAGTACATAACCCTGTTGTTGCACATGAGAGCAACAGCATCAACAGAAAATCTAAACAAGCGCAGATCAGAATTATGGAGGCTTCTTACGGCATTTTGTTAAACTATAAACTAAAAATCCCATTTCCTATATAAGCATATAGATAAAAAGTATCTATCTTCTCAATTATATGCCTGTATTGTAAATTTTAGGAAACCTTTCCTTTGTGAAGCCTCTTTTGCGCTATATATTTTTTTTGCTAATTTAGAGTCAATAATCATTTTGCCGGGCGTGATAGCAGAAGATTGCAGCTTGCAAATAAACAGTCTCCCTGCAGCCGGCAGACTCTTATCACAGCGGCCATCGAGCTCGGTACGATTACAGTGTGATGTGGTGGCATGGCAACAATGGGCCGAGCAGCAAGGGAAAGCGAGAGAGTCCGGGAGCAGATTACAGTGAGAGCAGGGAGACAAGCAAGGAAAGGCACATAATCCTCCTGTGTACAGTGTGCACACGGAACCTGCACAACAGTGACACACAGCAGCACAAAAAGAGGGCAAAGCGCTTGAAATACGTCCTTAAAGAGACTAATAATAGAAAGTATTCTGCAGATAAAATAAATATAAAAAACATGCACATGGTGTTCAGTGAATTAAAACAAATAAGAACCAACCAAGTGAATGTGTCCAACGGTGCAGCTGCCGTCCAGACCAATCAGCCGATAAATTCGTAGGTATCTCACTTCTAACAAACTTTATTCACTGCTTGGCAGTTGGTGTGCCATTATGGCGTGAATTCAAGCAAAATGGTAAGAGAGAAGGAAATATCAGTCCAATTGTCTCCTTTAAGCCACCAGCTGCAGACTGTTGTAAACTTTAAAATGTCCCAGGGGCTGCATCAGATGTAAGCCTGGGTTAAAAAAAATTATTCATTGCAGGAAACAGCAAAGTGGCTGAAATCCATGAGCTTCTGATGGTTATTTGAATCGCTCAGACGGGACTCCTGAATCTTAACTCGCTGTATTACGCTGCATGGACACAGTCTGATGGTTCAACTACAAACATGATCATACATCAATCAGTGTGCCTCATGAAAAGTGTGTGTACCAACAATGTGTTCACAGGAAACAATTAGAATAGAATAGAATAGAGTATGATAGAGTAGAATGCCTTTATGGTTATTTCGCAATGTACTGCAAAATTTGCTGTACAATTTAGAACATTATTATATATATAAAAAAGATGAATCAAAATAAAGGTAATAAGATAATTAATACACACAAGTAGACAAATCAAAACATTATGAACACGTAATAAGATTATAAATATATAGAAATAGATAAATAGTACGATTATTAATACATAAAATATAGACGAGTACTAAGGTTTTAACAATTGTTAAAAAGCTGGTAAAAAGAAGTGCATGGTGATAAAGTAATGCACAGTAAAACATTTAAAACGGTAGTGCATGTTAAAATTGTCAGATCAAGACGGTTTACAAGTATTTGCAGATCTGTGAGGAGTAGCAGTCGAGCATTGATGATCCTGTGTTTATTGCTGCTGGAGTAAACTCAAATAATCGAAAATCTTATTTTACATAAACTGATAATCCTTTGACTATTTTATTTTTGTGCACGTGCACCAAACTCAACTGTCAAACCTGCAGTGTCGGAGAGACTTTAAAAATTCAGCCTTGATTTGTTAGTGTGTCATTACCAGCAGCAACATGCCAGTCACTTAAACTGACAGTGGAAATGCTTGAACACTGTTTAGGATGTGTCATTTCTGTGGGTTTCATTAAAAATGCAGCCACTTGTACCTGAGATATTGTGTGTGACAGAGGAATAAACACACGTCTACAGGCAGATCTGTCGCTGCCCACACATTTAATTTAGACTTCAGAGAAGTCAGACAGAGCTGCCGGCCATGCGTAAAATAAATGCTTTGTCCCAAAATCACATAATCAATACTGAAAAGTACAGACTACATACTAATCCTTAGCATGTGCCACATGACGTCAATCAAACCTTGTTGTAAAACACATTTTTGTAAATGTTTAATTGTCTAAAGAAGGTCCTGTGCATGTTGCGGCACGGTGGTGCACTGGTTACCAGTGTCAGCTCACAGAAAGAAGTTTCCATTTTGAATCACAATTTATCTGTGGTCTGTGTCGAGTTTGCATGTTCTCCCTGTGTCTGTGTGAGTTTTTTCCGGGTGCTCGAGCTTCCTCACACAGTCCAAAGAGATGCAGATTGAGGTTAGGTTAATTTGCATCACTAATTCGGTATGAAAGCTGTGTGCACTGGTGACATGTACAGGGTGTAACCTGCCTCACGTCAGCTGGGATTGGCTCCAGCACATCAGCGACCCGCAAAGGATAAGGGGTATCGATAATGGGTGGACAGATTGGAGAGCCTGTGCCAGAAAAGCTACCTCCCTGTGAGGTGAGGTCAAATAGAAAGTTTGTGGGAACATAAACTAGTGTGCAGTCAATTCTGGTCTTCTGGTTTTCGTCACCAATGTCCAGCACTGAGTGATTATCAAGCTTTGATTTGCGTGCTGTTTTGCCATTTCTGACTATTTAGTTGTGCCTCTAATACAGTGTAATATCACTGCATACTTATAAACAGCTGTTGCTTGGAACTGAATCTCATGTAAAATCTTCACAGGAAAATTAACTCACTCAATAAATCTGCTCTGACCGCTGTCCATGGTGCTGAATTTGGAGTTTTTTGGTCATCTTTGTGCCAATGCAGTGAATTCCTGCTGCTGAAGACTGAAAGCCAGTAGGTTTCTGTAGTGTCATCATTCCCTTCACCAGTTAGGCTGGTCCCCGAGTCCTGGAGACACCTCAGAAGATCTTCGGTCTACTGCATTTTGAATACTAATTTAGCTATTTTTTGTTTAATTTACTAAGGATGATTTAGATTATCTGTTCACTGTGGCAGAGGCATATAGTTTGTTTGCTTCTGCATCAGAGTTGAGTTTTGTCGTCACTTGCTCTCTGTGCTCCTGGGTCCTGTTTAGCATTTAGTGCTGTTACCGGCCTTTATCGCGCCGTTGCAAACAAAGATGCACTGTGCAGATGAGATTGTAAAAATGTGTTTTCTCCGCTGTTGTTTTAATTTATGAACAGAAAGAAAGGAGTGTTCAACATTACAGACTGACAATCACTCACGCCCCCACCTGCCTCACAGCTCTGACAGATCGTTGTTAGAGCACCAGTTTTTTTCTTTAGCATTTCATTAGACGGTGACAGTGTAAGTACATGGTTGGAAACATGTGGAGAGAGACTGAGCCACAGCTTTCAAGAACAACCCCCCGCTGGAAGTGAATCAAGGACATAGCAGCTGGATCGTAACATGTATGGTTCAATGCTCTCAATCGCTTGACAATGTAAATATTAATGCAAACAAGAGTTATGTATCTAGCTAGGGCTCTATAAATCCTGATTAAGATGTTAGGTAATATCTAGATGTATCACATTGACCTTTAGCCAAAACATTTGATGACGCTAGAAATTGCTGTCTGTGGTAGTCACACAACAATGAACAGCTTTCTGTTTTATGTGTCTTGATGGAGAGCATTCCTCACATCTGAGTCAATGCACATTACTCCAGTATTTTGCGGTGTACAAGGCGCAATAAACAATTTTGCCTGGTTATTGTACTTTTCGTTTAAACACTAAAACTGTTAATGCTTCATAGTAGTTGGGTAACCTTTAATTTATTATGTTATAGGGTAATTTTTTCGGGACTTAATATTTGTGTATTTAAGCTAAATATACTTTAAACTGTTGACAATTAAAATGTTAAATCTCGTCTTGAAATTTGCATCATGAATAAAAAGAAAAGCTCTTAATAATTAATCAATTTTAAGAAAAACATCAGTTCTGGCACAGTTACCATTTTAAAAGTATAAATGCAGCACAGTTATCTACAAATATCCCACACATTACCCAAACCTATAGTTTACATTAATGTTTCCAAACTCAACATGGCTGAAAGAAGAGGAATGATCCGATTTCCATAAACAATATCAGGATGGAGCTCTTAGCCCTCTTCTTACTCACTCACTGATGGTTTCACTTTCACTGAGGTTCACTGTTCTATCACACCATATCTCAAAACGCCAGTGATCTACTCCTGCTGCTGCTGCTGAGAGACTTAAATTAGACTGACCCAGAGGACAGCAAGACCTTGTTGTGTTAATGACAACCCGCTGAAATAAAATGTAGCGATTGTGAGGGACACAAATAAACATACTTATGAGTCGGTAAATTGGTTTATGTGCTTAGAGGGGCAAAGGGGCATTTATGGGAATTCAAATGAAAGGCAAACAGAACTGGATGTACTCTGAACCAAAGGTCAGAGAGGATATCTGTGCGGTGGCAGCATTAGACCAATTGCATTCTCATGCAATATGCAGAAATCCCCCTTAAAAGCCAGGCGATGATGAATACCACCGCAGCTGTCAGCGGAGAGCCTGTAAATTAGCAACAGGTTTCCCCATTAATGCGCTGGGTATTAATGGAGTGAAGGGTGTGGTGCGGCGGGAAGCCAGTAATAATCAATTTCCTGCTGCTGTAATCATAGTCCTCTGTAAGTTAATTAGCATGTGTTGAGAGGCTTCTGCAGAGAGGGAGAGCTGGATAAGAGCAGCGTGGGAAGTGTGACACAGGCGCTGGGACTGCAGTCTTGTGTCGGGCCGATTAGATTAAGACCAACATGAGTCATTGCATGATGGAACTAATGGTGCATCTGATGCATGGGATTGTGATATTTGTGAGATCCAATCAGCATTTCAGATGGACCTTGTCCACCCCCCGGTCTTTTCATCCGTCTTATAATCCTCCTCCAGACACGGTCCAATAACGCACAGAGAGAAACTCCAAAGTATAAAGCCGTATAAAGTGGATAAACACTGCATTCACCACAAGTGGCCTTAAGTGATTTGAAGAGAGTTAAACTTGATGCACACTGAGGAAAAGGAAGGATGCACATAGTGAATGGCTGATCTCACAGAGGCTGACAAGAGAAGGCCAGAGGCAGACGATCAGTCACGTAGTTGAGAGTTAAACGGTTTACAAGGCACCAAAAAGGCTGACACGCAAGGTGATTATTGATTGGTTGGTTGAACAACCACCTTACAATGGCAGTTGCTTTTAATGGAGAGAGGAAGAGGCCAATACATTCTGCTCCACTGTATTTTTGGGGGTTGGGGGTTTGCTTAGGTGTACTGTTGCTGCTGTAGAATACAAGAATTTCACATTATGTTTTTTTCTGACCTGTGTGGACAAATTGGTATTTTATTTTTGACCAAACATTTTTGTTAACTGGCATTTAAACATAACTTTGTCTGAAAAGTCCCAGCCACACCGAGCCACTCAGGGAGAGTCAGAAGGCAGCAGCAGGTCGATGAGGACAAATCAAACCTGCCTAATTGAAAAGACAGAGAAAGAGAGAGAGGCTGCTCTCAGGTGAGGCAGAGCAAAGCTCGGTGTGCCCCAAACAGATCCAACAACCTGCACTGTTTCACTCAATACAACGAACTCCATAATGTGGGTCCAGTTTTCTAAAGGGTTCTGTTTCATTGTGTTTCCTTTCCATGCAATTTAAAAAGGCTTGATCTGCGCTGCAGTGGTTCCCTCCAATAAGTTTATATAAATAAAAAAAAGTAAGTAAGTGAATATGAAGGAGGGCCCTTTGGAGAGTGATCTCTTCTGCTGTTATTTTCCTCTTTCACTATGCTCTGTATGTGTCTTACTTGTTGTAGATCATCAAACCACCTCCACACTGCTGATATTTTACTGATTCCTCCACAGTGAAGTCAGCAGCCAAACCACTTTCTGCCATATTTGTTGATACTGAACATTTTAATGATGTAAATGGGTGAAATTCGATCCAGACTGCAGGGAGACGTATCTGCACCAATTTAATATAATATTAAAAATTATGTTTTCAGTGTATAATCACTTGAAACTACGAATATGAAGCCTTTTTTCAACATAATGAGCAGGTCGTTGACTATTGTAACTTGTGATATTTTGTCATTTTACAGTTTAACAATAACAATTACATGTAGGGGTTCCAGATATAGCACCCTGGTAAAGTGCCTGCTGGGACACAAAGGATCAGAGACAGTGTTTTAAAAGTGCTTAGGATTTTTAATGATGTTCCTGTTATGTCAAAATTTCGAGCAGGAGAAAGGGCCCTTGGATTCTGTTGAAGCGTAGTTAATGGTTTCACGTTCCATTACTTACCATTATCACTGTGTATTTAATGTATTTTTAGTCACTGCTGTTAGTTTTTATCTCAGGACTGCTCTGTAGTGTGTAGCATGAATGTCCTCTAAGATACGTTCACCTGTAATACGATCTTTTAAAAAATTACTGAGCTTGAATATGAAAGTTATTATATCATTTTATGAAAAGCTTTTAAATAACACTGCAATTACCTTAGTGACGATGTTGGCTGTAATTGTTACAAACGCGACTTTGCTAGCTTGATTGTTTGATTGTTATCTTTCACACACTCCACTGCTCTGACTAGTTTATCAAACCCTAACCCTAACTTGTCTGGCTCTGTCAAAGGAAACTAAATCTGCCTAATAGCTAATGCTAACGGCTAATGTACAGGGCTACTTGATGGCTTGGACCAGTTCGTTCCCTGAGCAGTGCTGTAACTGGTCTCAGTCTTTATGCTGAGGAAATCCAACCAGCTGCTCCTATTACTTCACATAGAAGGAAACAATAAAAGCCACAAGATGCTTTAACTAACACAAGTATTAATAATATGGCTTAGTTAACTTTATGATCAACTGCAGTGAAGTAAAGCCATGAGACAAGTTTTCATCCAGGGTTCATATGATGCATATTAAAGGTGAATCTTGTTTCAAACATTATGAATGTTCAGAGAGTGCTTGTAGTTTAAACACAACACAGCTATGATATAAAGTGGTCTAGCACAGACACTCATTAAAGGCCTCTGATCCAGAAGGTTGTTTATTATCTACGGTCACTGCAGCGGAGACAGGGGTGGCTGTGATGGGTTCAGCAATGTTTATAATTTCAACAAATAAATGTCCAGTTTTATAGGAAAACTACAGTTCATGAATAATGGCCAGAAAAATGTTTTTTCACAGTCACAGTGAAATTGACCTTCAACCTTTTGGATATAAAACATCACCATTTCATTACTGTATTCACTTAGAAATATTGATTTACAACCAACCAGACCATTAATTATATAGTCTGTGCCGGCCCACCATTTTTTTTTGTACTTCCATTGATACCATAAAAGACCTCTAACTGAGTGTGTGCTAATGTGAGTGCTTGCTCGCATGACTGTGAGCTACTTGTGCTATGTTCCATAAAGTTGATACAGCCCATTGCAGACAGTCAGACCTCATAGTTTCAGCTGCAGTTGTGGCATCAGTTCTTTCTCTCAAGCAAGATCTTGTCTTTAGTCTGTGTACCTGCCACGTGCGACCTTCATACAGCATGCATGAACACTCCCATTATCACCATAGATTTAATTCTGTGGGAAACACTGCACCAACTGAGGTTTCATTTTTGAGAATGGCCAAACATTTATTTAAAATCAGAGCCTTTTGGGCCTAGACATTTGACCATAAAATCGAATCAGTTCTTGTGCCAGATGTAGTGAATTTCCCTCGTCACAGTCTTGAGATAATGTTTTCATAATCTAAAAACTCTGTTCATTTTTGTGTCCCATTCAACAACTGTGCGTTTAGAAGGAATTCAAAGAAAAAAAGAGCGCAAACTCTGATTTAACAATTTGAAAGACTGAGGAACAAATGAGTTCTTCAGTTTGTCCAGTCGAGCCTGTGGGACTCAGGCTTTAAGTGGATACTGCTTGAAAGCTTGAATCAAGCTGTTGACCCAAAATCTTTGAGCAGATATATGCAACAGTCTAGTGAGCCGGGCTTCAAGTTGCACAGAAAGACAACTGAACCATGAACTGATTCCAGAAATCTCTGGATAATAGGCTGGACAAATAATACGATAATGTGTTTTTTTGCTCCAAATGACCTAGAGAGATCCGTATCTATGTAATGTAGTGCACTCCATGTTACAGCATCGTCCACATAGAGCCCCAAATATTTGAAGCAAGAAGCTTGTTCTATTGCGAGCTTTGGACGGTAACTGGTGGAGGGAATGAGATCACTGGAAGACCAAACATTTTTCCTTTTGTCTTCTTTGAATTAAAAATAAGTGAGTTCTTTTCACACCACTCCACTAATCTATCTTCACAACACTGATGAATTCTTGGGTCATTTTCAGGTCCCAACAAAGACGGAAGTACAGTATCATCTGATACTTCAAAATTAATGTCTTCAGAATGTCAGGTTTACGGTCATCTGTGTATAGGGTGAAGAGTAGCGGCCCTGTGGTGCCCCTGAGTTATGACAACAATCTAAATGTTGTCTTCTGATGAACATCGTTTGACTACTTCAACATGTATGTCTCCACAGAATGTTGTGAACCTACCTCACATTCACACATTTTCTCATCAGCCAGTGGCTTGAACTCACTCTAAATTAATTAAAAAATCTGCCCTCAACAGGACACCTGCCCCCTTTTGGGCTACAGAGGTCATTGAACTTACCGTCTACACAGGCCGGCCTCGCCCTCGTGGTCCCGGCAATCTGGCCTCTCCGGCAGGCGCAGCGGGCCGTCTGCCTGGCAATGGTCCGTCTGGGAACGCTGCTGTCTCTGTTGAGCATCACTATCTCACAGGTTCCCACCGCCAATTGGCCTGCAACACACAGCAGTGAGGAACAAAGCACATCACATCAGCTTAATGAGACTGTAATAAACATATTACACACAGGAGCAACTGGCGTTTGAAGGTGCAAACAAAAGGCAGCCTGGACACAGAGCAGTTTATGACTCTCATTTAGAGTCTCAAATAGGAAAATGAGAAACTGATGCCTGGATTTTAAAAGCAGCAGGGCTAGATTGCCTCTTCAGTTTTTACAGCATGGCTGGCTGCTCCTGTGATAAAAGTAGCTCACAAGTGATCATGTGGAAAACAAAACTTCTTCCAAGCATCTGTTAAAGGGACATTTTATATTTGGTTAGTCATAATTGCAACTTAACAAGCATGCAAGTGTCATGCTTCAAGATATGGATGTACTTAACCAATATACTGTCCATTTTACTGCTCTTAGATTGTAGGGATAAAATTTAAACAGTTTCATATTCTGAAAACTAAATCAACCTCTGATTTTACATCTCCCTGATCAGGACCACTTATACCTTGCAAATAAAGATTATAGTCTGTAAGAGGCCAGGGCAGTCAGCTGACGTCGTTCCAGCACAGTATACACAGTATTGTTGGATGGTTAGTTCAACAAAACAAGACCACAGTTTGTTTCTCGTGTTCTATCGACCTTTAGTGTTGGTTTGTCGTCAAATAACCCTAAGCAAGTAGTTGTTGTGTCTAAATCTAAAAGTGTCACTGTCGTAATGCTACATACTACATCAAATAATGTCGTCCCCCAGAAAGCCCCACCAAGTGATGTTTGGAAGCCAAGCATGGATGATTCTACAAATTTTATCATTAAATCTTGATGTTATATAATATATTCTTTTCAGGTCTAAACATTATATTCCGTTGATAATTTTGACACAGGTTATTAAATCAAATCCATACATAAGCTTATATCTTCTATCCAGAGGTGGTGTTTGAGATCGGTATTTCCTTTGCTTAAATTATACAGTAGTTCCAGGGGCAACAAACCCCTATTTTAAAATATTGAAACTTTAGTGTTTCGATGTTTTATTTGTCTCATGAATTATTTATGTAACTACTGGCTAAAATGCTGCGTGACTTGGTTGACATGGCAGCGGCTGCCAGGCACCGTGTTCCTACTAAAGACTCATTATAAAGCCACGTGAAGCTCTACTGAGATGGCAAATGGACAGAATGTCTTAAAGTGATGATTACCTCGCTCCCAAATCTCTGCAGTGTGTGTGTGTGTGTGTGTGTGTGTGTGTGCGTGCGCGTGCTATTTTTATACTTCTATCCATGCACAGAGAATTACCTCAGAGCTCTCCAGGCATTACAAATTGATGGATAAGTCCCTGGACTGGAACCTGTCGCTAACCATGTTTTGGGTTTTAGAGTTTGTCCGTATATGATCTATAAATTATTACAGGATCTGCAGAAATCTACAACAGGCCAGGGTGTTTCTACAGCAAATGGAATACTTGAAAGAGAAAAAAATTAACAAAAAAAAACATCTTAGAGTAAATGTTCTTCATCATCTTGACAGGGGAGTTGACAAAAAAACTTTACCTTCAACTTTCTACTTTGTAAATTGCCCACTGAAAAGATTCCCATTTGAGTCATGCCCATTTGAAAGCAGCTTCGTATTGGAACGTGCTCCATGTCCAGGTGAAGAGACTTCAGACGGAGAGCTTTTGAGGCCAGAACTCCAGATGTAGCTAAAACATGGCTCTGGTTTACATTTGTGAATAAAACTTGTCAACAGCTGCAAGCAAACAAAGGAAGAGCTGTAACTATCATGTCTTCCGTGTTTGGCTTTTATGAAATGTAAACTCTGTATGACCTTCTGCAGCTGACAATTCAACTGAGCTCTTTGTGTTGAGGTAGCAGTTTTTGTTTCGGGGAAAAATCTGGAAACCCGAGTGGACATTTAATTGTCTTTTATTCAGGACTTCCTGGTGTGTTTGAGGGACTCATTGAGTAGTATAGGTCTTTTGTTAGATAAACAGGTTTTAGGAAGCCTGATTGTTAACTCAAAGCAGAATTTTAATTGATTACATTTAATATTATTTATGTGTATTGTTTGGTTATCCTAATGTGAATCCTACTTGTAACCCTATAAAGAAAAGTTATATAGAAATAAAGCTTTTTACTTTTATCATGTATGAGTACATTATGGGCCTGATCAACTATGATCCCAAATAAAAAGTGCTGAAATGCCTGTGCATTATAACAGCTTGCCCGTTTAGTTGGTGGGCGTTTTGGAGCCATCTGTGCTAACGCTGCGCAGATAAGCACCTACCTTTCAAATGTACTAAATATAGACGCAGTCACAGCCACCGGAATATTTTCAGGCTAGAAACGCACAATAATGTATTTTCATTAAGGCAAACATACTAAATGGGCAACTCGTGTTATTCTGCAGGCAATCCTCAGTGTGCACCGTTAGTAGATCAGCTTGCATGTTTGTTTAAGGGTCAATACAAGTTTGCACATGTTTTTACACACGCAAACCTTTAGCAGATCAGGCCCTGATTAGATTTAGATCTAATTTAAATATCACAACATATCAGCTCGAGGTGGAGGAGTAAAGGTCAAACAGAAAAAAAAAACGTTGTGGGGACTCCTCTAACCTATGTAGTGATCTGGAAAAAGTAACAGAGTTTCTTTCTTCTTCTTCTCTTTATTGAATGGAGAGCTGCCAGTGAAAGCCGTTCAGGCTGACAGTGACATAAAATCAGCTCAGGGAGGTAGATTAGAGGAGAGTCGGTGCTGCAGCTCCTTTAAGGTCAATCCCTGGCATTCACCAACCATCACTCCCCTATACTGCTGCTCCCAGTCGCCCTCACAACACCCTCGAAGGTTCATTAAGTGAGACGCTAACTGCTTTACTGCATGAAATGATGGTAATAATGGCAAAGGTTGAAAGGACTGTTGATCAACACAAATTACTCTTAAAATTACCTCAGCGGTTTGTTCAGACTTTTGAGCTTCACTACACAGAGTTTCAGGACGAGACATGTTGTGAGATGGTGGTGCTGATCATGGCGACCCCATAACCTTTATTTATTTTAATCATCATAAGGTCACTGTGTTTCCTAACCGAGGCCAGATGAACCTGCCTTGTGGTGAAACAATTATTTAGGCTCCAGTAGCTGCAAATTTGTCCAACTCTAGAGAGTGTAACTTAACATTTAAGTAATATACAATTATTAACTTTCAATTAGTTTATGGTAATTTTGTTAAATTAAAAATTATTTAAGAATAGTCACCTATTAGGCACATTCAAAACTAGGGGGAGGTTTAAAAGGTACACACAGGCCTGTATTTATCAAAGTGCTAAAATGTTACATTTTGCCTTCAGTGAAATATAATTAAGTTTGTGAAAAGAATAAAAGCAAAAATCAAGTTTTTTGCACTTAAACATACCTTTAGAGATCAATTTTAGACGTCTACCAGCACTTCTCAGGCTTAGTAATTAACACATTTCCTGTCAAGAAACCAAAGTATGTAAAATGCAATTGACCATTTTACAGGGAGTTGTGTGCCAGACAATTTCCTGGTGGCTCTGAGTTGTTGCCAGGCAACCAGCAGAGATTCGCAATAAGTTACTAATCTTGTCATTAAACTCAGAAACTGTCAGAAAGTGAGTAAGCGCGCATCTCCTGACGTGATGAACAGTTCCTTTAAGGTCCTTATATTTCAATTCAGTTCATAGTAGACTAATTTCTGTTTAGGGACATAAAACGTAGTTTGCGTGTGGATGAGAGGCCCAAACTCACAGGACAACAGTACTTTTGCAAAAATTTTAAAATAATCAAGTGGCACGATTGTTAAGTAAAAACATCTATTTTGTTGTTACAAATATCAAACATAATGTTGATATTCATACATCTGTTAAACATAGGGTTGGATTTGGATTATGTGGGACACCTAAACTTCAGTCTGTTTACTTCCTGTTTCAACTAAATCGAGTCAACAGGTCTTTTACTATAGGTTAGCATGGTTATCATGTGATTGAAATCAAATGACTTTGTGAGGTTAGTGCTACAGAAAGGGGCGGGGCAAATGTCAATCAGAAGCTCCCCCTTGGAATTGCTTTACGGGGTCAGTGACTAAAGATTGTGACAAGATTAATGTTTAGGATATAAATCTGTCTTAAATAAGACAACGCTCCTAATTGTTATCAAATGCTGTTGTTTGTGATTCATTCAATCAGTCCCAGGTTATCAAATTCGGGCAGAATTTTTGGCACAAAGAACACTAAAAGCAGTGCCATTTATCCTCTGAGTTTGATATATCCATTCTTTCTTCAGGTGTGGTTAGAAAACACCTTAAGGATTACAGAAAGGTATAATAAGTTACTGTAATGTATAAAACAGATATCGGAGTAAGTCGCAGGAGTCAAAATGTCCAAAAATGGCCCAGATTAGGTAAATTCACCCTATTCATTCTCTCCAGAGGATGAACCCTCTGTCATTATCAAAACTTGCTCATGAGCTGTCATTTGGCTCCCCAGCCCCTTTGCGGCAGGTTCAATGGGCCGCTCACTAATAACCACACAAGACCAAACTCTTGCCAGGCTAATGGAACAAATGTGCATCTCAGTTAATGGATTGGTGGGTTTCTGTTCTCAGTGGAAGCCACACTTTGTGATTTAGGCTGATAAGATAGGTGAATCTTTACATCAAATTATTACCTAGACCACTATCGGGAGCCATAAAACACAATCACCTCTACATAGAACTGCAATACTCATTTCATTTCATAGCATCAGCCGGACTGGCCATCCTTCTCCCCCACCCACCATCACCATTACCGCTCAGCCCACCCTCCTCTCTCTTTTTGCTGAGGCAAGTCCTTGTGTACTTGGTGGGCGCTTGGAGGACAGAGGGGCCATCAGATATCAGTTGTCCCTGCCATGTTTCAACACTGAACAGATGAATGGGCTTCATGCAATAAGCCTAAAGGAAGAGAGTAGTAAGGCGGAGGGGTAGTTGAAGTGGGGAGTTGTGAAGTGTGTGGGTGGGTGGTGGGGTGCTCTGCAAAGCGCCCTCAGCCACGGCCAACGTTCCATCACACACGCAGGAGTTAATTCATATGACAGAGGGTTTCTGTCACTCAGCACCGTGAAGACACTTAGCCTCGTCTCTATTTCACATGATGACATGCCCATACAGCCGCGGCGGCGAGGAGCCTGCTCGGTGAAGGATGGCGGCACGTTGCTGTCCAGGCTCTGGGTCCTGTCATACACGACATCTAGAGGGCAACAGGAAGCCGATACGGAGCGTGGAGACTGGCTCTCAGCGCTGACAGGCAGCCTGATGACCTTATCGCTGAATCACAACACTGCACCAGTGCAAAGTGTCAGCGGGTATGCGCACACGGGCATTGAAGCACACACAGCTTAGAGCAAAGATGTGTCTGTGCAGTACATATCAGAGCTTTGATCAGACACACTGCAGATCGCCAAAGCACAGGAGCATAACTATCTTAATATCCCGGCCTGATATAGGCTGCCACCAGTCCACAATCACTTTCACAATATTCCCTCTGACTCAATGTGCGTCATTGCAGGACTAAGAACTGGTGGGTATGATGAGGTTATTAAACTATAGATAAATTACAGTGGCATTGAATAGAAAGCAGCAATTATCATCTCTCTGGGAAACATCAATCTATTCCAGCTATTTACTGTTCGCTTTAGTCATTTGTCCTCAACAATCAGACACCGGGTTCATTCTGGTTTATCTTTCTACTTGTTTGTCTGTTTAATTAAGACAGTGCAGATAAGTACATCAATAGTTTGTTCTAACTGATAAAACACTTCTATCAGATCTAACAGGCAATCGCATGAGACGCTCCGCGCTGCTCCCGTACGACTCAAACCAGATTGGGGGCTGTGAGAGAGGCTCTGCTTCTCCTCAGGGAATTTGCCATAAAATGATATGACATGCTGCACTGAATGAACAATGACAATGATTCCATTTCCATATTAAATCAATCTTCCTTTATAGATTGTAATTACTTGTGGGCAGCTACAGATGGCAAGTTAGGTTTTGCAATGCTTTACTGCAAAGAGTGCTTTTGCAAAGTGCAGTTTTGATCCATATTTATGAAGAATTCCACTTCTTGTTAAGCTAGTGCAGTTAATTATTCATGACAATATGTATTGTATTTGGTATTATTCCACATTAAGACGCAGCTATAGCACAGAACCTTTCCGTGCTGGCTCGGCTTTGATGGCCTGGCACTGAATCTATCCACTTTTCCCTGAAAGAGCCAATCAGACTCAAATCACAGCCCTGGCGTGCAATAATAAGTGAGGGTGATTATCTCCATAGCATTGTATGTTCCTTTTGTTATAGAAGTGCCATTCTCAAGGATGAAAATGGAGCTGCCGACAGAGTGAGTACGAAGCGAATGACAATCATATTAACATTAATCAAATCAGATGTGAATTCAACTGATCTTTTATTGAAGATTAAAAACACTCAAATACGCTCATGTAGCAATGGCCATGCAAGGCGCAATTTACATTTCAATGTGTTGCTGAGAAATTCTTTGTGTGATCAGGAAGAGCTGAAATCAAAACGCAAACCCTATAATTAATGGATGACCTAACACAAGGCTGTGGCTGGTATTCATTCCTAGTATTCATATAGCGTCAACTCAAAATACATTATAACAAGATATCTAAAAACCTTCAGAAATTATAGATTCCCACAACTCATTAACTGAACCTCTGGCAGAACTTTGGTGGGATTAGCGAATTACATAAAATGACGAAAAACTGTTTGCTCTGTCCCACATTGCAAAAATGTTTGACTCCCAATAAAAAAAGCATCTTATCCCCACATTAGTGAAACTGGAGACTTGGCCTCATTCAAGCACTAAAGGCAGATTCGCTCTTGAGTGCTACACATGAGTACAACGGGTGCCTGCTTGTGAACATTTATTATAACACCAAACAGTGTAATGAGATATATTCTTTCTTCTCTCTCTGTGACTGTCATGTTTCCCTGGGTTCCTCCCCACTCAGTTGCAGACCCCTCTGTGTGAGCAGGGCTCCACCTGGTATCTGAAATCCTGTCAAGTCGTCCGTATTCATTCCTGTCTCTCTCAGCGATGAGACAATCTTGACAAATGTCTCGTTTGATAAACTCATCATCTGGTCAAATTTGAAATGTTAGAAAACTTTGATGGAAGCCCATCACACTTTCCTAGAGCCCAAGTCGATTAAAGCAAATTGCTTGTTTTGTCGTCACCTACACTCCAACAGCCAAAAGATATTCAGGAGAGAATATCTGACAGGAACGTTCAGCATTCTGGCTCCAAGAATTACTCACAACAATTATTCAATCATCCAAATAGTTCCCCATTATGTCAGGAGACGATTCAATTAAATTGTTCCTGCTGCTGATTGTCGCCCACTAACAAAGGATTCAGACAAGAAATTGATTCTGAAAATTATTTCCTTTGAATTTCCAACCGACAAAGCAATTATTTGAATTGACAAACACCAGCGCACCTTGGTTAGACAATGTTCACCGCGGTGCTGGTTTCCCCTCATGGTCTCACAGCTCCGCCTGTTATCAACAACACGGGATGACATCGGACAGCAATCTGGTTTGACTGAGCATATGCTACTCAAGGCAGCCCCGGCCAAGTGCATCTCATTACCTTAACACCACTTGACGTGCACAGCGCTGTCGGTAGCATGTAATAGGACACCAGGTGAGAGAGGCAGATGTTTGACTGACCCGATGCTCTACGCTTCCTGACACCGTCGTGACTCTGCTGCTGCTAAGCAAGAGCAGCAGCAGAGCAGTGGAGCGAAGCATGTGATTTATATTAATGCGCTTGGTTTAAAGGGAATACCACCACTAACCATCTGAAAACTCTGGAGCGGCCCGATCAATATTTATGCCCGAGAACAACTCTCTTCTGAAGTTGGAGGACCTGTAATGGTTCCTAAATATGCAGTTTAATCTGAATCTTGGTGAAATGAATCAGTAGCGATGGCACAGGGAAGTGTGGGAGCAGCTGCGGTGACTTGTGGAGATGAGGGCCATGTCACGCTATTACAGGATGAGGCTCATTTATCTGCAAGGAGTAAAATAAGCACGGCGGCGCCCCACAGTCACTCCACCTCTAATTGTACTGAGGAGCAGGTCCAGCACTTACATCCTCCTGACAATAGTTGGAGTTTCTGCTCTCAAAAACAGGCCCTTTCATATATGAACGTGTGGTGTGTCCAGATGTGGGGATTTTTAGAACCGCACCCAGTGTGATTTTCTCGCCATCACAAGCACCCAGTGGCGTTAGCAGAGAAAGAGACACAAGCATGGCACCCCCACCCGCTGAGATGCCAGAGATGTGCTCTATTTGTCCAAATTTAATTCTCATGTCAGGTGTGTGCACTTCCCCGCCCACAGGGAACAACAAATTGAAACTTCTCCTCACAGCAGCAGGATGCCGCTCCCTTGGGTGGAAGCCGCATTCACGAGCATGAGATTGTTTCCCCTCTCACTGGAATGCAGGAGCGTGTAGTACAGCTTGCTAACATCGCTGCACAGGACCTATAGGACTTCTCAGTTTACTTTTTTTGTACAGTTACCGCCGGCTAACATTCAAAGCCGCAATTGTGTGACATTGCCAAGGGCAGCGTAAAAATGGAAAATATTCCCCCATGCATACACATCCCCTGCCAGGACTGACACTGTAATTCAGGTCTGGCCTTCGACATGTCTCGTACAGTGCACATGATGGGGACTGCTGATAGATTGCAGTTGCAGTGATGCAGCACAATCCAGGCCGAAGAGATATTAACATGTAGAGTACACACAGACAAATGGGTTGTGGATGAATACAAGCTCGAGGCCCAAAGACAGAATATGCAATATGCCTTGCGAAAATAAACAGCTCTGCTGAATGCAATGCAGAGAGGACTGTAATGCCACGGTGAGTCACTTCACATTTGACTCAGATAACCCTCCAGGATGCCCCCCTGCTCTAATACGGTCACAAAGGCAATGGCGAGTTCCAGGAGACCGTGTATGCCCCCACATGATGCCATAATGTGGCTTTAATATTCAAGAGCTGGCCCCTTAGAAATTATGATCATGGCATCAGGCAGAAAACCGAACAGGACACAAGACTGAAGGAACATAACTCAAATCATTTACACCACTCTGCCAATGATGGAACAGTTTCGGGCCAGAGCTTTCTGCAGAGAAAAATAACAATACAGAAATAAACTCAGCGGTGCACTACAACCAACCACAAACCGTCAAAGCTGACGGCGAGATGGAATTCATATTCAGGGGGCTATGAGATATGAGCTTTGTGAGCTGCCAAATTGATTTAGCTGTAACAATTATTTTAACTTTGTTCCATAAAGATGCTCACACTTTTACAGATACGCCGCCTATAGAAGCAGGCCTCGATGATTTGCTTACAATTTACAGCCAAGGTCATAATCAAAGCGGGTGTCCCTTTGCATGCGTAATGCCGCCTTGTGGAAGACTGGAATGAAAATCACCCTTTTCACTTCAAAAAGTCTGTAATTCTCTGCCACTCTGATTAGTTTAATGCTCGGATGGATAGCCGCTGCTCCCCGAGTTAAAGGCGAATACCAACTAAAGATTTTTAAATTCATTACTCTGGCACCCCATGAAGTCGCCGACACAGAAGCTGACTTGTTAAAGCTGTGAAAGCATCCAGGATCATTTACAGGGATAACATCAGCTTACTCTGTGAATTGCATTTGGACAGGAGAAGTCAGGGATATGTTGGAGTGGGGGAGATGCAGAGAGCGGGCCGACTGTGTGAGTCCATCATCAGGGGAGCCACGTACCGACTGTAAAAGCCAAAGTGAGTCACCTCAAAATTTAGTGACACAGCCTGTAGACATTTCTCATAAAATGTGTGCTGTCATTCCCATCGACAGCTTGTGCCACAGTCAAGGAGGACAGACATTGTTGTGTCTGCCTCTCGACTTCAGGACATTGTGGTTTGTGTTCGGAGACACTGATTGGGTTATTCAAACATGTCACTGGGACACGGACTATGACATGTGCTGTAAACATGGCATTACTGTCTAGCACTAATATGACACAACTTTGAGTTTCAGTCATGTTCAAGTCAATCATTTGTTATTGTTGTATCAATTCCCCACATTTTTTTTTTTTTTTTTTTTGCTGAACAGGAAGTGATGTAAGACATTTCTAGATTAGGGGGGGTGGGTGAAAACGTGTTCCAGTACACAAAACACATCTGGAGTTTAAGGGGTAAACAGCGTTGCAGCCAAATCCAATGCAATTGAAGAAACTGGGGACGGCGTAACCCCCGATATTCAAATTCGTCTCAAAAGCTTGTCATTTACACAATGTTTTTGGCCTTAATACGTCTGATATCCTCCTCTGGAGCCGCATCCACATTTGCATGCACACCCTGTTCACAACCTCGCCCCATGTATGGGTTGCACGGTAACATCGCTAGCTCTGATAGCATTGCTTCTTCCAGTAGCAGATATTTAGGCTAAAACCACATTGCAAATGAAGCAGCTCCGAGTCCAAATTTGAATGTCGGGGCTTACGGACACTTGGATGACACCACAGGAACAGTGTGGAGGCATTTTATGTTTTTTTCAGTTTTCCATGGGCATCTGTTGAGTTTTTTTTCTCTGTGATGTTCTCTATACCATAAATTTGGCATTGTTTGCTCTACTGTAACCTCTTATTTAGTCGACAAACACCTGGAAAAATATCTTGTTTCTCAGCTTCTAGATGTTCAATTTCATTCATCAGCTAGTTGCTAAGTTTGTCTGTCTGACGGGTTTAATATTGATCAGTCAACATTTTCCTGTTGCTGATTGAAATGACTTGTGGAAACAGAAAAAACTGAAAGAAGTTAAAAGCGGAGTTATTTGTGTGTTCATCATCACATTATCTCAATTCAAGGAATTGTTTTTATATAATGTGTTGAATTTGATTTGCCAACTGACTGTTCACCTCCACCTTACGAGTGTGGGTAAAAAACATTCCAGCCCACCTCCTCTTCACACCAGCCCTAAGGTTTGTCGTTGACAAAGCAGAAAGAAGTTGCCTCTGCTCTCCTACTTCACTGCTGAACCCCAAATCTGGTCCAGCGGGGGGGAAATTCAGACATTTCCAAATTTATTGTTGAATAAACTGGCAACATTGAGAGAGGCTGACAGGCCATTCATCGTGGTGGGGCGCTGGCCCAATGGCCTGCACGGACAGGGCTGCTGCGCTTTGATTTCCTGTCTTGGCTGCCATGACAGATGAGCCGTGGAGAGGGTGGGGAGGCGACGCAGCCACTCGCCACCACAAGGCTTCACCTCTCGCTGCCCACCAGTTCACCCCCACTTGACGCTGCTTCCAAGGCCCTCGGGGGTCGTAGAGGTGGAAGTGGTAAAGAGCTGGTCTCTGGTTATGGAAAGTGAAGGGTGCTTTGTCTTTGTTAGTGATGTGCAGTCAAAAAATACACACAAATGTGGTTAATGTGTCGAATACTATAGCTGATTTAGAGCAGTGATGGTCAGAAATATTGCTGCAACAGCACAGACCGGTGAACACAACTGGTTTCAATTGAGGAAAACTCCTTTTATCCTTAATCCTTATCCTCCACAGGTCAAACCCAGCTCGATCTATTTACTCTCCAAATATCAAGGGTGGTAAAGTTCACGAGAGATTGATCGAGTGATTTTCCATAATAACACCCTAATGAGTTCATTTTCGGCTGGAAATGAGTCAATAATAAAAGGCTGAGGGGAAGGGGGAGGTATGCTGCGACTCCTCAGATTATATGCAAAGGCTTGGAAGACAAATAACAATGCACCATTGAATCACGGGTGGCAATAAGCGGCTGGCGACACAGAAGCATTCTGGGAGAAAACGCTGCAAATTAGAGGCACAAGGGAGCCCATATCAGCACAAAGGCAGTTCATTTTTCACATCAGTGTCTACTTTTGTTCCCGGCGAGCTGCCATAGACATTGATGTAGGCACTATTCCCACCCCCCCTCCCTTACTGTAATTATACTGCCGGCCAATGCTTGATTAAAAGATCTAATCTGCAAACTTTGTGTTCAACATCTCCCAACAAGTTCCAGTGCTTTAAGCCTCTTCTCTGTGTCTTTTACGGCTGGGTTCCAAACTGATATGTCATGGACGGCAGCCAATGAAGTGCAGGCAAACATCCTTTTGCTTTCTATTCTGTGTCAGGGTGAAGGTGTAATTGCACCAGTGAATGTATTATTCAAGAGGAAAGCATGGCATGGATGGATATAGCCTCGACCTGAGTGAAATTATAAAGCTCTGCAGGCCGGTGTCAGGCCTTTTTTTTCTGTCTGCACCACGAATTATACCAAGTCAAGTGTACTGCTTTTTTACTTCAAGCACAATTATGACCCCGAAGACGGGGCAGAGATCCTGCTCCATGTTGCTGCAACAAGATAACAGCTACTGAAAACACATATTTAACTTTAGAGACAGTCCTATAGGAACACTATTGTGAAAACATCGTCACAACGACGCTGTCTTTATTCGAGCATAGTGTTAGGTTCTATGATACTGGCTATTCAGTTTCATAGAGTCTCTATTCAATATTATAAGACAAGGTCACCATAGTTATGAGCTCAGACTTATTCCTAGTCCATGCAGGGCGCTTTTATCGGTCACTCTGTGGATTTTCTCCTCTGGATCACAGCATGTGCAGCTGCATCCCACCAACGAGCCCCTCAGAGACAATGGTGCCTCGAACAAAGTAATACATAGCTGTAGTTGCCCTTACCCTCTCTGAGCAGATGGGAGTAGATGAGCCAGAGGAGCAGCAGGCAGCAGAGTGACGCACCTCCACCTGCGGAGAGCGTCTTCACTCCAGACTGCATCCTGCACCTTTCAGCCTCTCCGATTATCCAAACTTTGAACGCCTGTGCCGTTTAGATGTCAAGCAGATGAGCGCAAGAGGGGCTAATCCAGTGGCGTCTCCGCAGCCTGTTGTCGGCATCCATTTTGAGGTTATAATAAAAGAGGGACTGATAGTAATCCCCCCTTTTTGCTGCTCAAATGCCCTCGTTGAGCCGCATATCCACCCAGGCGGCTCGGCGCGCGCTCACTGAGGCTACAATGTCACCAGACCCTCGCCAAGTTTACGCAGCTGTGGCTCCAGGAGCTGGGATCCTCCGTCGGGCTCCTGCAAAAACCTGGAAGTGTGTAGAGGAGTGAACGGCCGCCCGCAGTTTGGATCCTCACAGGGAGAGAGATCTGGATGATGCTGGGAGAGAAATCAGCCACTGCTCAGCACCCCCCTCATCTCCTCGGCCGGGCTCCGCACTCTTGTCATCGTCAGTATTTCCCTTCCCGAGCAACTTCTGCTGCGCCGAGCCGCGGCTCCGTGCGACTCTACAGAGGAAGGCGCAAATTCCGCCTGGCGGACACGGCAAACAGCTGGGAAACTTGTCAGACAACGTGTCCCGACCTGCCCACAAAAAAACACCGCTCCTGAAAACAACTATGGGCGCAGATGCGTCATGTGTGGCCACATGTGCACCGCAGCGCACGACAAGTGTCACGTCCAAACCCGGAGCGCAGCGCAGTGCCGCGCACAGAGAGCGCGTCAGCACCGACGGTGCGGCGAAGTTGGGCGCACTTGTCACCTGTTCGAGCCCTCTGAATGGAGGCTCTGGGACGATTCCTCAGTGATGATGCCGAGCTCACAACATCGCAAGTGCTGGAAGCGGATGAGCCAACCCAGCCTTGTTACTCTGTCCCGGTCTGTGCCATTTACATGCAGCAGGCGACGTGGAACAGGAGGATCCCCCCCCCCCCTTCAATCCATGGAAGGCAACACTGCTGCTATACTGCTGCTGCACCCTGAGTTTCTCTCTCTCTCTCTCTCTCTCTCTCTCTCACACACACACACACACACACTCACACCCACAGTGTCCTAATTCCCTCCTCCAAGTGTTAAAAAAACTAAACTCTCAGGCTATAAATCCCAATCTGTAGATGAAGATGATGCTTATTAATTATTAGCACCAACCTCCCCACCTCCTGACCTGTTACTTCTCTCTCTACACCCCTCTTTCAGGAGTGCAAAGCCTCCCCCCCAGGGCCTACACAGACCTGGGACTATACGGTTGTCATTTAGAACACTTGCATTCTAGGGGAAAACTGAGAGGTTTTCTCCTTTAAGACGGTGTTATAGCGAGGGCTGCGCCTCAGAGCTCTTTATTGCGGAATGAGATTATTATATAGTACATGATATCAAATCAAGACTCAAGCGTGCACACAGGGACACACTCTTCTTGTGTATATACACTGTGTTTGTGTGGGTGTAGGAGAGAGGGAGAGAGAGAGAGCTAAAGCGTTGCAGATGCCAGTCCGTCTTCTGAAAGAGCACCATTTAAGTCTCCCTTGCCTCTCGGAGACCATAACTATAACTCACCCCCTGTCTCTCACACACACACACTCAGACACACACACACACACACACACACACACACACACAGAGACACACACAGACACACCACATTCCATGACCAGTAAATGTGCACTTTATTAGCAGATGGAGAAGTTCCCTCAATGCGCTGCTGGGCCATCAGCCTCTCACTGAATGTTTTTTATGATGACGTATTGGCCGGGCAGAGATCTGTCACGTCATCAGAGGAATGTTTGAAAAATGACACAGGCTGCACAGACTTAGCAGTTGTTCTGTACTAAAGGGATGCCTCGTCGATATTGCACCTTGCTGCCCCATCAGCAGGGTTTTGTATTCCTTTAAAGCTGAGTATGTTTTATTGGATGTTTTTTTGCATCACTCTAAGAACCAGTAGTTTACTTATACTCGGCCAATTGTGGAAGAAATACAGGGAGATAGTGACGGGAGTAAAGGGGATCAAAGGTTTGTTCTTCATTCATCACATGTTCAACTCCCAAACATTTACATCTCTGGAAGAGAATGGGTGCTTCAACCTTCTTATGAGTCAATCCATGAACTAAAAGTACTTATTTTTATTCTAATATCCACCAAATACTTTCTTGTATAGATAATTTTGATAGATTTCACAAGATTATAGATACCATAGGATTATACTATAAATATGCACTTTCTCAGCACTGCTGTATCAATGGACTATCCCGCTATAGCAATATCTGATCATGCACCACTTGAGATAGATCTTTAATTTCCTCTTAATATTAAGAACACCCCTCACTCCCCAACCCCCAGCCCCTTACCATCTGGGTTAAGATGCTCTGATGCTCAGAGATGAGGAGTTTGTAAACTATAGACACTTCCATGGGGGAGAATAATTCTGATTCAGCTTCTAATTTACTGCTCTAGGACACCCTAGACCTCTTGCAGATTTTACTGATGCAATAAGTATACTTGATAGGCAATATTGCTCAGAAAATCCCCATGAGTTCTCCATGGTTTACAATCAGAATTTAATATAAGATCCTTGCTATAAAAATGTAGTATACAGTATATAATATTACAGTGTTACACATATAATTATGGCGTGAAAGGCAGCAGGTTATGTGTCCATCATCTCAAGCATCGAGATGCCTCACTTCATATCTTTCCCCTCACAAAATACATATGATGTTTTAGACAAACTATATTTCTCTTTCTACAATTCACGACCAACTAATGGAATAAGATCTTTTCTTTAGATAACCTTATCTTCCCAAATATTCATCTTGACCGAAAAGTTGAACTGGAAGATCAATGAATTGTCAAATCAGATTGTTGTGTAGCAGTAAAGCACCAGGTCCATGTGACATTTAAGCCCCAATTTTAGTAAAGTTTTTTACCGGATCACTAGAAAACAATTCCTCGGCTCACAGCAAAAATATGTTTTTCTTGAAGTGTAACTTGACCCCTAACCTTTGGCTTTAGGGGAGGGTCGCTCCCTACTAATTCCCCTAAATGGCTTTAGAATGCAGCGGTGGGAGACTGGGCTCAAACACATCTACTCTCACAGGCAGCCGTCTCAGCCAACCGATGGGCAGTAGACGATGAGGGACATCTCTGATTGGTAGATTATGTGATGGTTTAGGGGTTTCGTTTCAGGATAGATTTAAAAACCGGTGCAGCTTTCCAGACAACACCCACCTTTGATAAGATTTGTTTTTATAGGTTTATTGATTAATGTGATAGAGATTATAAATTAATTTATAATAGTTTATAATTTTAATTTAAAATGTAAGCCTTAAATCTGTGCTCCCACAGATTAATTCAGTTGACCACACAGTTCAACATTTGTTCTCAAGTATAAGGAATGATTTAGAAATCATTCATACATTGAACTCACCCCTCCCTCCATACACGTCGTCTACCATAAACCCAGATAAGCTGAATATATATCCTGAGTCTGATCCAGAATGTGACTTTAACGATTATGCTCTTCAGTGTTTCAGACATTATCAACTCCCTTAAGTGCCACTATAAAGCCAAGACCACTGTTAGCCATTAAAACCACTGCACAATGTACAGGCTGATATGGAAATATCTTCAGCTTTACAACTCTTAGCACGGGGAAGACTAACTCTATTTTGGAAATCTCCAAAACCAACCTCCTTTTCAATTTTGTTGAATGATGTGATGTTTTTCCTAAGCTTTGAAAAAATGAAAATTCTCTCTTAGGGGACCCACTTAAACCATTGGAACTGGAAACCATTTTTTGAATATGTATAAAACCTCTCGATCATGCCTCCAGACTCAGAATCAAAATTCGACCCTATTTACTTCAGGTATGATATATAGTGAGAAAAAGAAAAAAAGGAGCTTGGTTCTGAGCTGAGGTTTGTTTTCTTCTCTCGTCTGAAGCTCAGCACAGCGAGCATCAGAGTTAAGAACCACGTCTCAGTCTCAGACTGATTCCCCAGCAGGAGTTGCAGTGTAATTAATCATAATCCATCACTGTGACTGACAGGGAAGTAAAAGTTCTGCCAGTCAATTTTTATATACAGACTTATTTTTTATTTGCGTTAAGGCGAGTGTGGATTGTATTTGTAATGTCAGCGACACCATATAATTTTAAATTATTATTTTAAAGAGGCTGTGCTAAACAAAAAATAAAAAAGCAATTTATTCCTGCAGAATGCTTGAGCACTTTTTATTATGCTAAGCAAAGGTGATCATTAATGCTGCTGTGTCATTTTGCTGTCATCTGCAATAAGAACAAGATGTCACTTGTGTGTATAGTTTGTGCAGGTCGTAGAAAACAACAAATTAATTCCCAAGGACTATTGTTAAGTAAAGCTTTGTGGGTTTTGAACTCAACTGAAATGTTTTTAGTTGAAGGTTAGTTAATTATACTACTCTAATGAAGCTACAGTTAGCAACCAGCTAACTTACTTTAGCCTAAAAACAGGAAACACAACGCAGGAAACAGCTGAGTCCAAGGCCAGCAAGATCATCCTGCCATCACCATAGACTGAATACGAAGATGGACATGTCTGCTCCCCAAAAGTGAAACTTTAGTGTCTCAATTGCCCCCTGGTGGCTGGCTACAGAATAGGTCATAAATCCTCCATGTTAGTAGAGAGGACATGGGCCAAACTGATAGTCAAAGTGGGCTACACTTCATATAAAAACAATGGTTTCTGTCAGTATAGGCAGCTCTTATCACACTGTTGTATGTTCAAGTGCTCATTTTTCTGTTAAGTTTGGTTAAAAAAATTCTTATTTGATGCTAGAAAATGGGTTGAAACATCATGATTGACAGCTGCCACTGACAACCACTTAGTTGAGTGTCACTCTGCTGCTGCAGCTCCATCTCCAGATGGCTACTGAAGCGCAAAATGGGAGCGATTGTACATATGATATTTCGCTTTATTTCTGTAAAGTGGGAGGAAGTGGATTTGCATTGTCTATCTTTACACAAGGTCTATAGCCAGCCCCAGTACGATTCACAAACCACCCATTTAGTCTCGTTAGTCTAATCCATACATAATCTGTTTGTGTAAACTAGCCGTTCTCCTGATTTAACTCTTAATGCTACCCTAATTTGCAAGCTCCTCACTGCGGCTGCATGTTTACAGTAGTATAGATTAGCCTACATCAGAGTGGAATCATTCTGGTCACTGAGCTCTCCCAGCAGCTGCAGATTACCTCTTCTTAAAGTGATCTGGTCAATGTCAATATTTATACCAACATTGGATCACATTTTTGTGTGTGACCTTTTTAAATTCTCTTCCTCGCTGCTCCTTTTGTTTGGACCATGACGAGTGTATATTTCATCCGTCAATTTGTCTAAAATGTTATTGGTGGAGAAGCAGTTAGAGAGTTGTTATGCGCATTGTGGATTCTGTCTGATAACTCATTCCTATCTGAACAAGGCGTCACCATTTACTTTTTCGTATTTGGATTTGGCTGCAACGCTGTTTACCCCTGAGACTCCAAAAGTGTTTTGTGGACTCAAACACTTCACCACCCCTCCATCAGCATAGTGGTGAGTAGATAATGAGTGAATTTTCATTTTTTTGTGAAATATCCCTTTAAAGCAACTTTAAATATAGAAATGAAGAACTG
Source organism: Platichthys flesus (assembly GCF_949316205.1). Classification (NCBI taxonomy): domain Eukaryota; kingdom Metazoa; phylum Chordata; class Actinopteri; order Pleuronectiformes; family Pleuronectidae; genus Platichthys; species Platichthys flesus. Next base: position 8,150,724 of record NC_084951.1, on the reverse strand, counting down.
CTGATTTCAATTTAGCTGCTTGAGTTTCAGGGTCTTTGTTTTGAGCCTTGGACACTAACAGTAAACAGAACTAACCAGCAATTTTTCTACTTAAACAAGTTACAGTTTGATGTGGAAACGCCTATAATGTGTAAGATCCTGCAGCAAGCACAGTATTTTTCTGTTTGAGCTTTCTGCCAAGAAAATCTAAGAAGGTGAGGCAGAGCTGAAGTTTGCTGACTTAAGAGCTGAGGGAGTTCACATGTGACAACGAGGGATTGAAAATCATCTTAAAGGTGAATCAAATAATATCAGTATAAAGCAAACTGGCACTCAGCAGCACACATAACTCCATCAAGGGACAAAAGTTCTCTAATGAAAATACAGGATTTTATTTGGATCTAACAAGATTAAGGATTTATTCTCAAAGAAAAATGTTGAAAAACGCCTGATCTCACAAAGTTAAAGAAAGCTTAAAAGAATTCCTGGATCTGTACCTTTAATCGAATCCTCACCAACAATAATAGGTTCTTTCTTCATGTACGATCTTTCCAACAAGTTTCATGGTAATCTGTGCAGCATTTACAAATACAGCTCAAGCAGCAATAGAAAGTAGAAGCCTTCAAAGTAACAAGAGCCAACTTATTGTGAGTAGGTGATTTCAGAAGAAGTGACCGAGTGACTTTGAAAGAATGAAGTCATTTTGTTTGCATTGAGGTATAAAATTAATATTTTTTTTCAATAGGCTCCACGGTATGTGACTGCTAAGTGTGGGAACTACAGGATCACAGTAAAATGTAAAACAAGGAGTTAGAGTCATTTCATTGTTTGATGTGAGAGGTGGCAAAAGTACTCACGTTCTTAACTTCAGTCAGACAACTTTCGAATGTTTATTCAACAATAGAACAAGTTTAGTGTTTGGCGTCTAGGCTCCAACTTAATGACTCCCCCACATGATTTAACAGGAATGATGGGAGTGATGAGCTACTACTGTAACCCCCCCCCCCCCCCCCCCCCCCCCGTTGGAGCCTACAGGTGGATGCTGGGGTGGTGGAGGGGCTGAGGCAATTGTCTGCAGTACTGCGTAGCATTTCGGAAGCAGAGAGAGTGATGGGTATTCCCTCTGGTTAAATAGGCCTCCTAATGAAGTGGATGAATACTGTGGATGGTTGTGGCAAGTGAAGTATGTCACATGATGTATGTCACATGATGTATGTCACATGGTTGAAGCAGCGCAGATCGAGTTGCCTGCCAGAACTAGCTCTCCGGCATTGCTCTATTAGTAGTAAAAATATTTGAGTAAAAAAAGAGTGGTAGAAGTAGAGGTACTTATTCAACTCCTTAACTCAAGTAAAAGTAAGAAAGTACAGTCTCCAAAATACTTAAGTTGTACTTAAGTACAAAAGTAAAAAGTTCAATGATACACAAGGCACCTTATGATAACTCTGCAAAATGGTAGAAGTTCTAGGCACACAAAATAGGATCGTTTTTTTTCTTTTGTCAACAGCCTGCTCAGTACTGGACACAGTCTAGTTTCGCTGTCAAATTTCAGACAGAAGACTAAAGACTGAACTGAACCGAGGTACTGCAGGAGTACCTGGATAATTCTTTACAGGGAATACATTGATGGGGAATGTGCTTACGTTGATTAAGTCCCTGCCCTTTGTACACACATCACTGCTACCGATTGGATGGTTTAGTGAGTTCCTCGGATCGACAATCAAACTTGACTATCTAGAGGAAGTAAAAGTCTTAACAAGGTTTCCATAGGTGAACCTGCGGAAGGTTCATTAGCGGTAGAGCCACAGCAGCCCGACCAACCTCCAGATGCTTAGGGTAATGCACTGCCCCCTCGGTGGTACACACGCCTTTGCGCCTGCAGGTCTGAGCCGTGCCCGGTGCACCAACCTCCACTGCTCAAGTAAACGAGCCAGTTTCGAGAACATAAGGAGCAGAAAGTACACAGATTTGTGTTCAAATGTAGGTAATAAAAGTAAAAAGTCTCCATCCATCCATCTGAACTTGTAATATGTAAGTATATTTTTCTTAGCTTCACAAAAACACTTCAATTTCATATCACAGTTAAGTTTCTGTTTTGTCAATCATGCATGTTTACAAGAATTCACATCAACAAGGTTTTACAGAAGCAGGTGGGGAGTTTGTTTCAGTTAACTGCAACATTTGTCAAATCATTAGGGGGAAAACAATTAGGCCCCCCAAATCCATGAGCATGGGCGTTTGGATAAAAGCGAGCACTTGAGGATTGAGATTTATTGGCTTATATCAAAGTAAGACGGACCACATCCAGGTGAACACCGACACAGGCTTTGCCTACATGCTGCAGAGGAGCATTTGGTGCCTCAAAGGATCTGTTCAAATGGACCATTGTTCTTCAAAATAAGGAAATGGTGGGCAGATAAAGCCACAGCTACACAAACTGTGTAATCACTAGGAGAATTCAGAAAATATCACTTAAAAGTCGGGCTTTTCTGCACCATGCAGGAACTCTAACTCTATAGAAAAGCTCTCTTTTTAGTAAAGGCTCTTACTGCCAGTGGGCTAGAGAGGTAGCTCTGATAAGTTTGGATCTTGGTTTAATGCAGAAAACTCCAGCTGTGTTTTTTTTTTTCTTGGATTCAAAGCAGATCCAATGTTGAACCAACTTCAGAGAGACAAATATGACCGAAATGTACCAGATAGATCGTAGTCCACTCCTGCAGCATCACCTCCTTCTCCTCGTCTCCTCTGTGTCCTCACTATGTTCCCTGAACATAGTGACACAGTCAGAAACCACTGGTTGCTAGAATGGTTTGCTGTGATCTGCAAACTGTAGGCTATAGAATACTTAGAAAACTTAAACTTATAGTAGGAGACTGGATGTGCTCTACACAATATCTCTGCAGTGAGTTGAAATCCCTCAGCCAAACCCAACAACAAACCAGAAACACCTGTATTAAAGCGTGAAACCATGGAGCCCCAGGCAACCTGTCCAGGGTGTACCCCACTCCCCGACCCTCACAAGAACCAACCGATAGAGAATGGTTGGATGGAGTCAGAACACAAAGTAGGATTCACAAACAAATAAAAAAAAATACTGAATAAATCATGATGCTATGGTATATTCTATGCAGCCCAGAGGTCGATGATGTTGTAGAAGTTGTTGATGATGAAGGAATGACTCCGAGGACCCAGTACTTTCAGTGTAACAAAGTTTATTACAAGAAATTACAGGTCAAGGCATCTGGATACCCGGAGATACACAAGCCAAAAGTGTGATCTGACTTGCAGGGGTCAAAAGCACATTTATATAGGGACGTTTGTTCTGCCCATGACTTCAGGTAGAACACATCCCACATGGGATTTCTGACTAAATAAGGGCACGTTTTTGTACCTGAAGATGAAAACACATCTGTCAAGAACCTTCCTTCTGCACCCATCCATTAGCTGGTCAGAGACAACTCCCTAGGTCAAAGGTCATCCCAAAAAGATAAAGAGCAACTAAGATGAATATCTGGAGGACTCTCTGAGAAAGTTTGAGAGTCCAGAGGGCAGGCATCATAAATGTAAGCCTGTCATTATGTTTTAAGCACATGCCAACTTGTTTAACTCTAATGAAAACACTGAAAAACAATGCTGACTCAGGATTGGTATTGGTATTACAGTGCTGATAGTGTACTACCAGGATACTGACACAAGGCTTTAAGCTGCGGTCTCCAAATTTCAAAAGTTTGGAACCCAGGCGAGGTCTCAAGGCCCCGGCAGCATTTTATACATGGCTTGACCTGTGGATGGTCGCAGCAGGCGGATGTCTGTTTGGTATTTACAAGCATAAACACCTTCTCACTCCCTTCATCCGGACAATGTGAGCGACATGCCAGGAGACGAGAGATGGGCCGGACCCCTTTTTTCTGCTCTGCTGGACAGGAGTCATGTTGACAAACTGCTGCAGAAAGGCAAAGGAGCGCCCGTGCTGCGGAGGTGCAGCAGACCTTGAAAGGACAAAACAAACAATTTCAAGTGCAACAGCAAGGTCCCTCGCGCAATTACTGGAGACGCAACGTGCTCCTCATAATGATTCACGCCGACTTTTCCCTCTTTCCTGCTCCCTTCCATGGATCATCATGTGGGTGACATCAAGAAAACACTGATGTGCCACATCATCAACATGCAGGTCTGTATATACGCGATGAAACAACCTCAAGGTTTAATTACCAATAGTGTTCCCACATGCTTCTGCTCATCTCATATGCCGATAGATATAACACATGAATCTGCATAGCCAATTTGTGAGGGCGTTTACATTTCCTGTTCCAAACACCCAGGGGCTGATCATCTTTGCAGCACACCGTAAAACCTAATAGGTCTCCACAGATTTGCATATAATGACATTTGCTTGCAGTTAAATATTTATTCCAGCCTGAGTAATGTGGGAATAGGACTAATGTACTCTGAATCATCAATTCTATGTGCTCATGTGATGAATCAATCATATGTGAGGTTTAACAACAACATTAAGACGTGGCTGTCTGACAGTTATAGAAGCACAAGGGTCACAGAAATCTAATTATTTGACACACCCACAGCCTTTGACTGACACATGATCTCTTGGAGTTGCATAATCACGACAGTAAAGAACATTGAACGGTAGTAAAATCGCAATAACGAGGGTTTTATGCACAATTAATTCCACAAATCCAATTTTCACAAAGTGCTTTATGGCACACAAAAGACTATAGGGCTCGAGCAGAGGCCAGGCACCCTTGGTTGGGTTAACCAGCAATATTGACCTAACAACTTCATATGAGTTGTGGTGCTAGTGAAGTCGGATCAATATTGCCAAGTCAATAAGAGGGCCGTGGTTCCCAACATCACACCATTGTCACTGTTAGTGATTTACTGCCCTGTTTGCATGTAGGATGGAGCTTCTGAGAACATTTCAATTACAAAGTGTTTTTCTACTCTGTCCCCCTTCAGCTGTTTGGATCAAAACACTTACTTGGCAAATTCAATATGGGGCCGTGCCCTGAGAAATCCAGCCTATTTTCTGGCCTGTCAACTTCTGAACTGTTGGCACTGATAGCAAAGTGAAGAAAACAAAGACCTACCCTGTAGACGAGGATAGATACTCAGCCATCATTTCCCCCCTTGTCCCCCTGCAAACATGCTCCCGTTGCTGTTGCATCTTATTGTTCTACACAGGAACGGCGGCTTTGGAGTATTTGCTTTTGATTAGGAATGTTTAATGGCCTCTACACATTCAATTATAGCAGCCTGCTCTGCCAGTCGATAGTCATCCTCTCATTAATGGCCCAGAACTGATTACCAAGGACAGAGAGAGAAATTGGTGAAATGTTATTCATTCAAAGCACTAATTAAATCCTCCTATGTGGGACTTTCAATCCCTCTAGAAACGCTGCCAGAATTTTGCTAAGTATCCCTTTTAGTGATAGTATGACTAAAAATAACATAATGGGAATCATGCCTCTCTCTGTTGAAGTAGCTCTGTTTGCTGCTGCTTTTGGTAGAGCAGAAAAGTTGCTGTGGCCTCTGTGCACATCTCAGCCACACATAACTAACTTACCTTTATGATTCACTAAAACTGAGAAGTTTGGAAAAACTGCTGATCTTATTTTAGTTTGAAAACTCCAGGAGCTGCGTTTTAGTCTGGACGGGCTGAAACAGACAGACACTCAAAACCGCCTGCTATTGGGTCATTTTGGTCACAACGTAGCCTTCACTGGTTTGTCAGGCTCCTATCACATGACCCCCTTGTTAGAAGATAACAACCAGTGTTAGCTTCGGCTACCATAGAGCACTGCAAGGATATCAATTACAAGTGTATCTGACCCTGTTGTCTTTGCCAACAGCACTTGTGCAATTCATTTCTGTATTTTACAATGATACAACTGCGTATTCAAGCAATCTTCAACAATTCTGTATCTAACAACCTACTGCTTCCCATTAAAGGCAGCTCATGTTCTGTATACGAGAGTGGTCATGTGATATGATTCAGCTGTGTTAGAATGGACTGGAATTCAAAGGGCTACAGAGCCAACATGCTTGAGTGGACATAGATGGTTTTCAAATGTAAATGTAGCAGGGATGTAGCCATGTGCAGCTGAATATGAATATCAAGGTCAAGCCTTTGTCTGCTTGCGTTGTTTTCCGTTTGTTGAACCATTAATAAATACCCAAAAATATTTCTTGGCCATTTTATTTTTCTCGCAGCGAAGGGTGGTGCAGCTCCTTCCTCTTCTCTCAGCTCAGTCTTAGTGAAATAGATGAACTCGCTGCCAAACAAATTGAAGGACCTCCTCCTGATAAACACTTGCCTCTGTAGTGTGGATCAAATGATAGCCTTCACATCCTCGTGCCGAATATTGTCAGCGCTGAGAGGAACTGTTCTGTGAAAGACTTTCAAAGGCTGAGCCAGGCACGGTGCCAACGATATTCTGCTCCTGTAGCGGGCCTCTGAGTTAGAGCACACTCCCACCAGGATTCACACGGATGCAAAGTGTGCGCAAAGTTTTTTCTTTGAATCAATACTACCGGATGTGTCAGAGATGATCAGGGCTCCCAACCTCAATTTGGCTAGCATCAACTATATCAATCAATAAAAGGACATTTTCTGGATGGCCTCCTCATCTCTCTGTGTGCATTAATTATTTTCTCCTGTCATTCTCAAAGCCAAATCTCCCCTGTCTATTGCCACATGTCAAGAAGGGGGGCATCTAAAATGATCCTGATTGCTCTGTTGGATTCACTGGGTATAAAGTTATCCATGTCGATAATGTGGTTTTACTGGGTAGTTTTCTGCAAAATATTCATAGGTTTCATTGATTTGCAGAGCCCCTATAAACATAAGGCAGTGGGTAAAACTCATAAGTGAGTGAAAGACATTTAAGGGGACCTAATAAAAGGTTTATCGAAAATCCAGTAAAATAAAATGAAAGTGATTAAAAACAGCCTCATCCCCCTGAGCACCTCCAATCTCACCTGACAAGTAAACAAATTACCCAAATTAAGCACTAAAAATTGTATTAAAAATGAAGTAATTACAGTAAAATGGTGCAATAACTTTCTCTACATTGTCCTCAGACGTTCTTGCATTATTATCCTCACTGGGGCCACCTGACCAGTGCTGAACTCAAGGCCCCAGATTGACCCGAGCACTGAACCTTACAACTGAAGTCATCAGCGGCAGTGTGAGTGCAGAAACATGTCACATCGGCAAACTGTGTGGGGGAAAAGCACAAAGCACTTTGTAAAATCAGGTTACCTGGAGGCATTTCTGTGGATTGTAAAGTGTGAGGCTTGAATTCCCGAATGTTTAATAAAACCTTTGTATTGTGGGTTTCTTACTCCAGCAAAGTCTGTGTTGAAAGTCTGACTTCACAGAGAGACAGCCCTGAGCCTTCAAAGCCCCGACCAGCCACACACAGATGAACATGTCAATATTGAACAATTCTGCAAAACCACAGCTCGTGGTCAATGCCAACATTTTGAACATTCAGTGGCAACTTCTTTTCATATTCTTAATTTTTGAGCCATGTTGTATTAGCACATTATTATAGTTAAAGTTGGAACTGGGCCCAAATGTCTAGATTTGCAGACTTTAAGATTGTGTTCCTGGGAAAAATAGGAGGTCTCTCCAATCTACAACTCATTCAGGTGAGTTAGCTGCATGTTGATGGAGTCCACTCTAGATAGACGACGATCATATCACATAATAAAAGCAATATGGCTGTTACAGAACAGGAATAATAGAAATGATCACAAGAGGAAATACAAAGTTTGGTTTTCACGCGACTAAGAAAAACAGTTTAGTTTCAATGTTCATGTAAAGTTTTGTTTGCTTTACAGTAGCTGCTTTAAAATTTGAAGCAGTCAATGGTGAATATACGTCTTATGAAAAGCTAGTGTTGGAAAAATGACTTGGAATACAGAGAGTCAAGAACTGACACTGTATGTGCAGACGTTAGAAAATTAAATACAGGAGTTTACAGGACAAAGGCGTAAGTAATCAGGGAGGGGCCGGTGACCAGTGATGGAGAGAAAACAGACAGGAAGTGAAGTGCTGAGAAAAGAGACACAAGGGTGAATAAGATAAGACAAATAATTTAAAATGCAAAAAGAGAAAATACACAAACACGATGAAAACAACAAAGCATAACTCCATAGAGACAACAATAAGTTCCAAGGAAATCGTTGCAAAAACAAATTCCTCCAAAGCTAATGAACGGAGGCAGTAGCAGGACACTTACTGACATGATGTCATAAAGTCAACAAACAGACTCAACAACGTCACTTCGTCAAGACTTGCTGAGGCAGCGCCAGGTTGGTGTCAGGAGCGTCCCCGGTGAGTTTCACTCTCAAAGCTGCTTCTTCACTCTAGTTCAAATGTTTCGACTCTAGTGAAGCTAATGATTTGAATGTCATGTCTATTTGTGTCTTTGCATTGACTTTGTTTGTAATCTCATCGCTGTGTTGTGTGAACGTGCCTTAACACATTAAGTAAAGCTGTTGGAGTTTATTTAAATGAAGTACTAATGTGTTTTGGTGCTCATAAATCTAACTCTTCCTCAGTCTAAGAGGGAAAGTGAATTATTATATCCTTTAAAGTTTCAAACCCTCAGCTTCTCACCATATTTCAGTGATATTGAGTCCCGTACAGCTCTTTGTGAGCCCGGCTCATGATGACAGAGGACGCCTGCTATGCGATCATATCAAAGGAATTATCCAGTCATCAGCATTACTCTTGCACACAGCAGGTTTCCTTTGTGCTCTAGAAACGCCGCAGACTCAACAAGCTCATCCGAGACGGCAATCCTAATTTATACCCTTGAACGCCTCGGCCCAGCCACAGTCTCGTGCTGGCATCCCGCTCGCTGCGCAGGAGCTGTTGTGACAGTCAACAACAGTTGCTGCTGCATAAGCCCGACTATCACTACCACTCAACCCCACAACATTTACTGCCTTATGTCTACAAGGTGGCCGTGCACGCATCCTCCCCTTGTTTCTTCCCCATAGACAGATGCCGCTGTGGATTTCCATCAAGGCTGCTTTTAATGGGAGCTGTTGTAATCACCGCCTGTAGGCCTACGGGCATCTCTGATTTAATCTTGGTTCCAGACTCCTCCGGCCCCGGGCTCTCTCATGTGTCAGCCCTGCTTTCATCACATGGGGACAACCCAAACTTGGAGGAAAATCTTCAAACCACTGAAATATGTATGGGTGCACCCTGAAACCGACAAATGTGTGCAGTGTGTGCTGGTTGAGTCGGTGACTCGGGTGCCTTGAATCAACCCCCCACCCCCCCCACCCCCACCCCCACCCCCACCCTGCCGCGCTCTCGTTTTTTGTCATTCGGCTGCTTTGATGCGTTTCCATGAGAACAGTGAGACACAGCAGGTAGGTGTTGTTTCCCCCCCCGGTGTAGGAACAACCAAACTGAACAGGGAGGAAGCTGCGAAGACGTGTGGCGTGTGCGTCTGGATTTAAGGGGAGGTTTTATTTCAGCACACATGTGGCCTTGCACATGTACAAACAGATAAATATAGCACACAGCTACACCATCACGCACACACTGAAACACATGGTAAAGCATACCATGGCTGCCTAATGAATACTGGTAGATGTTATTTATTCTCAATTATCACATCCTTTAAAGGATTTTAAAAGTACAATGAAATTATGTTCAATAAAGATTGGATTGCTGCATGTAGTAAATGTGATATTTTGCCTGCATCAGTATCAAGAGGAGATATTGAATCTCTAGGGATTGTTGGTATCGGACAACTTTAAAGATTCAGCCTATTCCAAACATACAAGGTTGCAGGGGGCTGCAGAGATCCCATAAACGAGAGCCCGGGACTCTCTCAATGCCATTTCTTGGACACCATGACAAAGTGGAGTGGTGCAGTACTATTCATCTTACAGCTGTGGCCAGGAGCCTCTGACACCCCAGTAGACAGAGGGAAATGAAAAGAGGGTGCAGCAGCCAATGGCGCCATACTTTATCTGCCGAGAGACTTGGCTTATCCTCCAGCTGTGTGGGCACTGCCTGTGAATGCAAACAATATGGCTGCAGAATGTAGGGCAGGTTGAGAAAAGAAGCTTGCCTGGGTAAGTCGTGGCTGCAGAAGCTATCAATGAACTTTCCCCGCAGAGGATTTAGAAGTTATGATGCCCCTAATCGAGAGGTATTTGCACGACTGTGAACTTATTGTTACGTGTCAGAATGTTAAAGGATAAATCCGGTTTATTACAAGTTGGGTCTTATTTTTTTTGCTCTGGCTGAATACTGTGCATGCATTGGACTCCACAGAGTAATGCTGAGATCTGAACACGGTGACACAAGTTCAAAGACGGAAGAAACACAAGCTTCCAGTCAGGCAAGCTGTAAACCAGCAGATGAATGAATTCACATATTTTGGTGGTGAAATGCAACCAAAAATCACAAGCGCTGCATTCAGACATGAATTGAACAGTAGATAATCTCATGGACATTCTCCAGAGGGGCTGTATGTAAGAATGAATTGTTTGCTTGGAACATCCTCTGGAGTTTCTCTTGCCAGCCGAGTACAAACTCCAAGATGATGTCTGAACGAGCCCATGTAAAAAGACAGCAGGAGGAGGGTCATCTGGAGGAGGGAGAGAGTAGGTGTTGTCATAACCTTCCTAACACAAGACAGACATAAAACTGTAAACAAAAATACTTGATCTCGGCGGTGGAGTTTTTACATCATGTCCTGCGGTAGGTATGCTGAACGCACCAAATGTGAAAGCCCTGGAGAAAGTCCTTTTGAGCGGACATTCTCAGGAGTTCATGTCTGAAAAAGCTCAGGCAAACTATGGAATGAGGGATTTGTATGGTGAGAACTGTGGCACAAAGTTGAACCATGATCTCTGTAAATTGTGCAGCAATTCGAAAAGCCAGTAAGATGACCTTGAGTCGATTCTGCCGTCATTATTTTGTCTTCTGTTCCGATCATGAGACCAGGCGTAGTAAACCAGAATAAAAGATGGCTGTACTGAGCCATAAATGCCATCGTCACAATGCTTGTGTTATCACTGTTCCACAAGTCGTGAAGTATGCAAAGTCATACAGAAATTCAATCTTGAATATCCCTGCGTCAAAGAAAGACCACATTTCCTCCACAGCAGGAGTAGCCAGCAGGTAAACTCTAAATCCTCCACAATTCTTGTAACAAATGAAATTTATTGTCTACTCTGAATCATTTCTCCAGTAAAAGTGTGAATTACAGGGAACGCTCTGATGATCTTTCTGATTTTCCACAGCAATTTAAAATCTATCTGTCTGTGCAGGAGCTGCAGAGTTGATAGGCAGTAACTTAATCTATGCTGCAGAAATGATAGAGACAGGGGGGGGGGGGGTCTCTTATGGGGGGATGGTGACAAGAGTGGAATCAAAGCTGCAAAAAAACAACTACGGTACTTTGGAGCAGTCAAATATTATCATCCTAAAACAAAGAAGTGAGGGAATCTGCATTGTGCTGAACAACAACCTGCAGCACTGAATCCACTCTTATCTGCAAAGTTCAGACTGGGTGCTGAGACAGAGGAGGAGGAAACCGAACAGGTACATTTGCAGATGAATATATCAAAGTTCCAGAGAGCAAAAGCTAATTTAGTAACCCTATAATCAAATGATAGTTTAACCTGAAATTGCATCCAATTACTGAGGAGAAAATGATTGTTCTGCAAAATTACATAAACAAGCAATTTTGTTCTGAAATTTGTCCCAAATCACACATCTCACTGTGAACAGTTTACACTGAGCAGCCTGGCAGAGGAGCATTAGACCTCCTGGCTGATCGTTACCTGGCTCTTACCATCCCTACAGTGACCCATGTTGCCGGCAGCATCAGGCTGCAGTGTCGGCTTCTCAGCTGCAGGAACAGGACGGCCAGTTAGAAATTAAAAACGGATGAATGCTGCCATACTCAAAGAGGGCCTGAAAAAAAACCTCCTCCACAGAGCACGCAACCTGAAACTGGGGCAACGGTTCAGTAGGACAATACCACAGAAAAGCAGAAGTGGCTTCGGGACAGTCTCGGAGCCTCTTTGAGTGGCCACAAGTCCGGACTGGGCACAACACTGAGTCAATAGGGTAAACAATTAAGTTAATATCACAAGGAAACTCCCCCCTTTAAAAAATACATTTAAATATACAAATGAGGCACCATCTTCTTGATTTAACTTTGTTGACATATTAGAGACACATGTTTTGATAAAGGGGATTTGAATAGGTCTTTTTACGCCTACGTAAAGTTTTGGTCATTGAAAAAACATAATTATTTAATGGGGAAATCCCTGAATGATATAAGAACTAAACTAATTTAACACCTTCAGAATATAGATACGAGTACAATGGGAATGTTTGGTGTAGATGGAACTGAATAGTTATTTTGGACATTTGCTTTACACTAGTCTGTCTCCAAATTGACCATGTTACTGACTGTAGTGTCTTTCCTTAAACACTCCAGAACATCTGTGGAGAGACCTCAAGGGGCAAGTGTGTGTGTGTGTCTGTGTGTGTGTGTGTGTGTGTGTGTGTGTGTGTGTGTGTGTGTGTGTGTGTGTGTGTCAGTGTGTGTGTGTGTGTGTGTGTGTGTGTGTATACAAATTCATATGTGAATGCCATTACAACATCTTCCTCTTTTGGAGAAGGTACTTGTGTCCCTCTGTAATTATATTTCAGCCATGGAGTTAAACTGTGGTGCAGCAGCCAGACACACAGCCACAGCAGGAACTTTGTGTTTGCTTGTCAAGCAGTCGGAGGCAAAGTGACTCCGTGGCTCTGGAACAGCGGTCTTGTTTCTGCCGCTTCGCCTCATGTCGTCTTCCTCTCAGCAGTGCACATTAACATTTCATGGAGGAACAGTCAAAGCATCTACCAAAAAAAACAAAAAAATTAAATTAGAATTTGTGATGGAATATTTTGCCACCCAGACGTTTGCCAATCACGTTCATTTCACCTCCCCCAGGAGTTCCTCCTCCTTTGTTAGTGAAATCCCGGCCCTGTCCTCTTAAATATGGAATTGCCGCTTCCTTTACTTTGCATACTGAGGATAATGACTCATGCTTTTACAGGAGAGCTAATCTTAGTATCCATTTAGCGAAGTGTTCCACCATTATGACAAGTGACCCCTATTTCTTTTCAAGGAAACGACTGCTTCATGCTTGAATCACAGAATGGCCGGCAGGCACATAATTCAAATACTGTCCAGAAAAGTGCTGCGGCTGCAGATTACAAAGAAGGCCCTGAACTGCATGAAATATTAAAGCATTAAGACCGGATGAGGGAGTGAGCCACAAGACCTCACAGACGTCTAGAATCAGATGAAAAGATGAGAATTGGGTGTTGCAAGAAAGGCTCAGATCTTTCACCCCCATGGGAAGAAATAAGTGAACTCCAGTGAGTGGACAATCCATTCACAGTGTTGGAGGCTGATAGACGCCAGATGCTACGTAGCAAAAATTCGGGCTGGAGTAATCGTACTAAAGACATAATACATGGCCCTTTTTAGAAAATGTATGGTGTGTGTGTGTGTGTGCGACATCGTAAGTACGAGCGATGGATGTTGTCACATTTGGATAATTTCAATGTTAAGAGAAAGATCATGACGACCACAAAACTAAAAGTACATCGAGGTTAAAAGCGTTGACATACTGGACACGCACAGAAGAAGAACGAACGAGGGCCGCCAGAGGAGAAAGAGAGCAAAAGAGACTAAATGAAAGGAGACGCAAAGTGCAGCGACGGAAACAGAGAGTGAAAACTCCGATCACGGGTAATCAAGCATGAGGCAGTTGTGCAAAATTTACAGCCGTAATTTGGAATCCCACAGCCCTGGCATCTGGATGAAGAGGGAGGCACAACAGATTATCATTTGCCAGAAACAGGCCACGCTTGGTGGGCGTTTCTGTCGCTGCCTCCCTCGCCCTCCTCCTGTCTCTGCTCTCTCTCCGTCTCTGGAGTGCTCCTCCATCCTGCACGGTGCACAAATGAAACCTGCGTCACCAGATGGGCAGCATATCTCCACTAAAACTGAGCAGCCAGCCTTGAAGACACAATGCCACGAGGGATAATTTCAGTAGTGGGGGGGGGGGGGGGGGGGGGGGGGGGTGGAAGAAAATTTGAATTGATGGACTTAACAGAGAAAGAGAAGGGCACTTTTATCTCAGGGCATATTAAGCTTCAATCCTGATTGGCCATTTTTTTCTTTAAAGTAACTATCTGCAAAGTCCTCATGTCCATATTTTCTCCGGAATATTGTTGCCCATTTGTTGAGGCCCTACACGAGGACAGGGCTTCCAGGGATTATAGATACGCACCATTTCAGGGCCCCAAGAGAGCAGTTAGCATGCGGAAGAATCCCTGGAGGGAGAGGACACAAGTTAGAGAAAGACAAAGACCAAGCTGGTGATTTATTCTTCTGTTTATTTTTCCCAGAAGGAGTGTGCGGAGCCCAAAAGAGATAAAGTCAATTCACTCTATATGTATTTACAAATTTAAATGGCTAATGAACTCTGATGCACTCCATCCAAATGATGCACTCATTAATTTCCAAAGCTCTAACTGTGTCCCCTGGAGACTTTGCTGAAGGGTTTGCAGGGGGGGGGGGATCCAATGAGCTCTCCCAGGTGGACACTCCCATACATCTACGGGGTGAGATTTCCCATGGAGCCATTTTCAGCTGACCAGGGGTCAAGTTACTCTGTTTCATATGACATATGACATCCTGATCATTACAATGACGACTGACATGCTGGCTGTCATAGAGACATAGACGACATGACAGGGACTTAAATATGAGGAAAATTGTCACATTCATGTTATGAGTCAAGGGACAACATTTACAGCTATTACAAGTAGCCCAGGAGCAAGTGGGAAACTTCATTTTTAGATGAACTATTAAATCATGATTTTAAACTTCACCAAGGAGGTTATGTGTGAGTTTGTCTGTTAGTTAGCAGCAGTACACAACACCTACTGGAGGGTTACAGAAGAGCTCATCCAACTTTGGTGTACAGCCGGATCAGGGGGTGGAATAAGGAACTATTTTTTATTTTATAATTAGGGAGTTGTGTGTGAATAAACAATCTGACATATTTAGCGGGTTGCGTACATTTTCCTGTAGATCTGAATGAACATCCGGATGGTATGTATTTACTGCTTGACATTCTCGTTGCCATTTGAGTTGTTCAAGAGATACCTCACCTTGAGCCACATTTTTTCCAAACCTCAAGGGGGCAATTCCCATTTTCCGCCCAGTAAACCAAGCCCGGAGAGTTGAGCTGCTGACCAGGTCACAGCTTGATGAGGCCCGAGGAACTCCATCATCAGCAGAAAGCAGACATCCAATCCAACGGCCCCAGATTCTGGAAGCTTTCCAGCCCTCAGCTGTAAGTTGAAATTCTATCTATAAATTACCATTTTGATGGAGTGGGTTGCACGTTACATCACACTCCATCACTGTCATCGTTAAACAGGTAGGTCTAAACATACAGTGCAGGGGATTAAGAAAAACTTCTGTTTTCTCTTCATCAAACTGCTCAGAACCAACATGGTCTCTGTGTCTGCAGACAGTTGCAGCTGAAGTGTCTTTGACAGTCATTTGCATTTGAAATATGACACAGTGTTTTGTTTGTCGAGCTTGACTTGCCAGTCACGTTGCTGCAACAAAAACAGGAAAACAAAAATGAATCACTGTACATTTTTACAGCTGCAAGTCGCAAATGAAATTTAAAAGAGGTATGAGCCTCTTGTGTGCCAACAAGGTTTCTCCTGCATCTTACATACAGAGCAAATGTCTGCATTGGAAAATACCACAACCATCACACGCTTTCACTTCTAATCATGTTTGATCACGGCCCATTACTGCAAAGACATTATTCTCTTGTACTTCATGAATACAACAGTAAGGTAATTTGTTAGGTACAACATCAGTGTCTACACCGGGACAAGGTCTGCTGTCGATAACACTTAAAAAAAAAAAAAAGCTAACCGAACTAAAACAGGGGCAGCATCACACCAGAGATATTCATTTTTAAATAAAAGCCGAGTGGTGCATACTCACTACACAGCTTCAAACTCTGGTTACTCAGAAGAACAGGCAGCAGTTTAATTAGAAAAAGCTTGGCTGCCTCGTGAGGGAAGGTGGAGGAGGAGGAAGAGGAGGAGGAGGAGGAAGAGCAGGAGGAGGAGGAGGAGGAGGAGGAGGAGGAGGAAGAGGAGGAGGAGGAAGAGGAAGAGGAAGAAGAAGAAGAGGAGGAAGCAGTTACTGATTGAGCACCGTGTTTTTCAAACCCATTTAATCAACAAGAATCCAGGAAGAAACCTTCAGCAGGAGGAAAACAGCTTGGAGATGTGATGGTATTGAATCAGAAGATGAAACCACTACCTTTAGCTGGGAATACACACTTAGCCTTTCTTTCACTCTCAATAGTGTATTTATTATCAATTGTTATTTTTACTTTCGTGTTGTCAGTGTGTACAGAGCCTATTTGATTTGAATTCATTCATTGATTATATACAGTTATATATTTATTTAAATATCAATAGTTTTTGTTTTTCAAACAACGTGTGATGTTATATTGCACTGAATAATCTTTTAAACTAACCCCCCCAATGGATGTAAAATAAATAAGTCTGAAGATAAAGCTCTGGAGAACGTTGTCTGTGTTATTATGTCATCTATCTATCTATCTATATATCTATCGATCGGTCTATCGATCTATCTATTGATCGATCGAGCTATCTATCTATCTATCTATCTATCTATCTATCTATCTATCTATCTATCTATCTATCTATCTATCTATCTATTTATCTATCCATCCACCTTTCTATCTATCTGGCTGTCTATCTATCTATCTATCTATCTATCTATCTATCTATCTATCTATCTATCTATCTATCTATCTATCTATCTATCTATCTATCTATCTATCTATCTCTCTATCTATCTATCAGATCAATCCAGTCCACCATTGCTCCATGATTAATTGTGTTCTGTATGAAACTAGGCAACAGGAATTTTCCCTTCTGATGCCCACAGACAAAAATAAGGCTGCACAGTTGAAGTCACAAGTCGAGTCCCAAACTCAATGTCTTTTACGATGAGAGTGAAACCAGGATGTGGTGACATGACGCGTTGTTTGGACATACAAATTTAGACCGGGCTGTTCAGAGAGAATGTTATGTAAATCTAAATGTAAATGTGATGTAAATGTGATGTAAAATGTAAATGTGACACCTCCAACGGCACAGTTACTGAAGGCAGACTGTTTCTCCCTTTTCTCCCTGTGAAAGTGAACAAACGTGTTCCTGTCCCTTCCTTCTGTCCTGCTTAGAGCACGAGTCTACAGGTCTTCATTCAACCAGGTGGGTCCCTCCTGCTAAAGGAGAGGGAGGAGCATGTCGGCATTTTTTTTCTTTTTCTATTCTTTATGTGCAGTGCAGCCATGGTTGTAAGCCCGTGTCACAGCTTGGCATGCAGCTATCTGCCCAAGCTAAATATGTTGGCTGTGTGGTGCGTGGAGGAGGTTCCCTGTCGATAACAAGCCAACCGGTGGCACTGACACCGGCCTCACTGTACCTGCAGGGGTATCGAGTAAATGCCATTATGCACCCATGATGTCTTCCTATGGAGGGGGTGGGCCACCGCTGCCTGCCTGCCTGTGGTTTCGCTGTGTAATGAAATATGTCTTCCTTGATGTATGGCTGCAGGAGAAGCCCAAATCGAAAATTGAATCACACTAACTTAATTTGTGGTCGGGGCAATCAAATTACTTGTTTTGGCTGCAGCGCTGACGATGAATTCATCTTTGTGACAAACCTGTCACGGCAGCGTATAGGGGGCGGAGGGAGACGGAGTGTATGTGTGTACGTACTGTATCGGATAATGGTGAGAAGAAGTAAACAGAGGAATCTGCCATCAGGGGTGGTGTACACAGTGTTGTGCTGGTGTGGTGACCACCTACAGCTTTGAATTATCTGTAGCGCGGAGTTTCCCTCTCGTGAGTTTCATAATATCAATGAGGAGACGTTTCCTCTTTCAACAGCCAATGAACAGCTACAGGTGTAAGCAGCTTGCGCAGGGTGGCTCTGCCCTGTGGAGTGGTTTGGATAAAAGGAGTGTCACCAAGTGTCGACATCTTCAGTGTGTGTTAATTTCTGCTGCAGCTCAACAGCTTGACATGTGTGCCTCAAGACCTGTCACTTCATGTGGCTAATGACCTATAATTCTCATTATAAATCACTGGGACAATGTAGGACGATGGAATTTTGTTTCTGAAGCTCAAAGCTTTGAAAAGTAATATTTACTCAAGGTTAAAGGGATAGTTCTCAGAAAAATGGAAATCCACTCATTATCTACTGACCACTATGCCGATGGAGGCGTGGGGGAAGTGTTTGAGTCCACAAAACACTTCTGGAGTCTCAGGGGTAGACACAGAGACGTTTAGCAGGTATAAATGTGACTCAAGGTCTTTGCTTAGTATAGCATGCTATTTATCACTAAGAACAAGCTGAGGTCGATCTCACCAGTGTTGGTGTGGGAGGTTATATTTATTTATTAATTTAAGAAATTGACATTTTAAATATAATAATTAAAAAAAAACGATCATCAAAGTTATTGCATATTCTTCCTTTGAGGAAGATGAAGCTGTCGAATTTCGTTCAATCACCTTGATATTTAAAAAGTATGTATTGTAAAACATAATTTGTATTACACAGTTTTATCATAAACTAATAAACTTATTGTGATTCATATTTTTCAGTCATGTGTATGTGTTATAAAGCTGGTTAAGTACATTGGTTCTTGTATGCAGCTAAAATGTATAAATCCTGAATATAAGGCTGCTAGAATCCATCCAATAGATGTTGAGATGATTCTTCATCAATCAAAAATGTCAACCTGGTTGCTGCTAATATTTGTGTTAATTTATCTGATTTGATTTGATTGCCTTTGGGGTTCAATTTAAGAACGACATTTTTCTCATTAATCTCAAATTAAGTGAGAAGGTGTTACTTTATTAAATTTGGATGAAATGATAAATAAGGTCCAGTATGACTTCAATGTGAATCTGAGCAGTTGGGTACAGTAAAATTGTCCTGGTGTTGGTTTAGTTTCAACTCACATGCTCAGCCCGTGAGATCACCAAACAAACACTGGAAATCAGCGAAGCTCCATATTCTGAGAAAGAGGTCACAGGGATAACGTGGAACTTTACCTTCAGAAGGTTGTGCCGCGAGGGAGGAAGTGTGGCTGGGTCAAACTCCGCGGTGCCCTCGTCCAGGAAGCGAGGCTGATAAGAGGAGACAGAGAGGGTGGATTGGTGTGTCACTCCTTCTTCCTTCCCCTCACTTCACACATTGTGAAGACCATCGCTGCAGGCGTGGAATAGTTACGTGCCAAATAAATCCCATAAAAGCAGAAATAACAGAGTTTTTACTCGCTGAGGTGAACACGCCAAGCAGAATTAACGAGTTGCAAGATTTGTTCACTGTTCAACCAATTTCCACAATTTGGAATAAGTGTATGATGGGCCATCGCAAATAAAGCCTGTCCATGCATAAACACACTCCGCACATCCAAAGACATGTCAAGTGTTAGATGCAACACACATGAAGCACATTTCAAAGAACGGGGAAGCCTTTTCACCAAGGCAAGCAGAAAAGATAAAAAAATGTATTCAGTTGCCGGTCACACACGCGTTGGATAAATACTCTTGTGTCCAAACACGTTCTGCAGCTCAAAATCAACACAATTCAGTGAACAAAGCTAATGATTATGGGTTTGAATGTGGCTCCTGCTATGACAGTGGGAGTTTGATCTGAAGCCTTTCAGTACAACACAAATATATAACCACTCATTCTCAGTTTGTGCACATTTTATTTGTGTTTCAGTCTTGCGACATTATTTACAAGGCAGGATTTGTCTAAGGATGTGTAATGAATAAGAAAATGTCTTGTTTTCTGATTAAGAGTGCGCTGATAAGACATAGAAATCAATAATCACACACAAGCATCATTTGCCACATATTTAGTTGTGATGGGAAAAACATGGATTGTTTTTCAAAGTGGTCAAAGCATCTCCACTTGTTCCAACTCTGTGAAAACTAAGCCAGAGTATCCGAGGTACAGATGCCACCGTCTTGCACTTTTGAATTCATTTGGGGCCAATGTCTGCAATGTAGTGATCATATTACCAAGGTTATCACCTGTTTATTTGTTTATTTGTTTATTTATTTGTTTATTTAGAAGGATCCCCATCAGCTCTACCCTAAGACAGAGCTACTTTTAGTGGAGTCCACATTTAAAACATACATACAGATATAAAACAGTTAAAACATACATTACCATAACGATATCAAACATTGATAACATACGTTACATTACAAATATCAAAAGTTAAAATACATAAAAAATAATGATCATACAATATTATAGATATCAAAAATGTATTTAGTGGTTATGCAATTTTACCTTTGTCATGATATAAAACACTGATATATCCAAAATCCATAGAAGCGAAAACTGCAAACCATGTAAGAGAATACTAGACATTTATGTACAGTACATCACCATCTAGTGTACTGCAGAGCTGTACTGACCTGTACTGCAGCCAGCCACCAGGGGGCGATCAAGAGGATTTGGATTCACTTTTGGGGAGCTGTAGTGTCATCAATCTGTCATCAATATCATCAGTAGCTCGTCGTGTCGAAAATGTCCCTTTGAAACGGGAGGTTTGATCATTGTTTGACTTTGACCTCTGACATTAGCTGAGTGACGGAGACGTAACGAGCAACTGATCATGTTCTTCAAGTCACTTGCAAAAACCCTCTCACTGAATGACTGAGCTGTGAGTGTGTCTGCTGTTTGGGGTGTGTGCAGCGAGTTTACAGAGCTTTTTCTTTTACAGGGAACAACTGCCTGCTGCTTCCAGAAACAATGTTATGGGAGCAGTGAGTGTGAACCAATATGGTAAATTTATGAGGCAGACAGCTCAACAATAAACTGAAACACACTATAAAGCTCTGTAGAGCTGCGAGGAGCTGCACATGCAGGTGATTATTCTCTGCAGGTTCAACACTACGAGCGAACCCTTTTCACAATGTCACATTGTTTTCACATTGTGATTTAATAAGTCTTTTTTTTTTTAACAATAGTCGTGTTGGGTTTCAAAGATATTACCCAGAGTAAATCAGGAATAACAATAATATTAATAATTTAATTAAATGAGGATGAAATGTGTAGTCAAAAGGAAAGGGAAAACGTTTCACACATATCAAACAAAGAAATAAAAGAAAAAGAAAAGGAAAGAGAAAACAATGTAGAATGACTCAACCGTTACTGTGTTGTTATATAAATATCCACTTTGTCTCTTGGAGTATAAGTGATTTGTAGAAAATGGTCTTTAAAACCTCTGGAATGGGCCTCGATTCAGATCGTGTCTCTGAGTGACTGGACGCCACAGTAATGCACTCCCATGCATCCCATTCACGTCTCATTAACGACCTCAGTGAAACTCCTCTGGTCCTCTGATGTCCTGACTTTAAGGAGGCACACAGAAACTGCACTACTTTAGGAGGCGGCAGCATCCTAAAAATAGTCCTTGTTTACCCTCCCGTGTTTGGTCGAGGCCCCGTGTCCTACAGTGACTCTTTGTGCCAGCTCACTGTTTCTGCATCACCAGTGTCACCTTTGATCGCCTTACGAGGAAGAGAGAGAACAGATGAGTCGTTGCCGGAGAGGAAACGTGGACACGGAACGGCAAAGGGACGGGGCGATATCCAAAGCAAGAAGCGGGGAGAGAAGAGGGAGGGAGGGAGAGGAGGCTGCAGCAGAGTCAAAGATGAAAGACGAGAAATTTGGAGGGATGAGGGGAGGACTTTGGAGCTTTAGACAGAGACATCTTTTAAGAAAGTGTGTGTGTGTGTGTGGGGGGGGGGGGGGCTGGAGGAAGAGTTTTAGAGGGAAAGGAACTCTGGGGAGAGGAGAGAGATGGAGTTGTAAAAAAAAGAAGGAGCGAGCAGGCAGAATGAATGAAAAAATCAGGGAGAAAGAAGGAAGTAGAGATGCAAAGTGTGTGTGTGTGTCAAAGAAAGCGACTGCTCTTTTGAGAGCTCTCCTCGTGTCCTGGCGGGGCACCACTCTGCTGTCAGGTGCACCTTCCCAGTAGAAGGGCTTCTTGTCACGTTAATGGCCTGGAAGGAAGACCATGTCACTTCATCACCTCGCTGTGAGGCCAACATGGCCGTGGCTTTTGTCTCCCCGGCTCCCTCTCTGCCTCGCGACTCCCTGGAACTGACTAATTGATCCTGGGAGACAGGTTTTTTTTTTTTTTTTTTTTCCTGTGTCTCGCGGGCTGATGAACAATGTGAGGGAAAAGGCGCTGATAGAGGGGAAACAAGAAAGAGAGCAGGACGTGCGCCCGGCTCGGGATAATGTAGCCCGGTGTCTGCTGCAGTGCTATCTCATTTCCCCACACAAAAGTAACATCGCCACTTTGTAAATGAAAGTCAGTCAGGCGAAAGATGCCCCTCACGCTCGGGCGCCCCCTTCTTGAGATAATGGGCGCATGCACATTATTTCTGTAGACACAAGATCGACTGGAGAAGTGTGTAAGTAGTAAATGGAATTCATTCGACTGTGTGTGTGTGTGACTCCAATATACTCCAACCCTCCAAGCATTGCTAAGTATTCTCACAGGAATGCAGAGACTGATTGGTGGCCCTATATCCTGTAACATGCATCCGATTGCTTCTCGGTGCGACTCCACATCTTGCCTCGTCCCTGCTGGATCCGATCCCTACCTGTCGGAAGCTGTCTGCAGAGTTATTGTTTACCCATCTGCCTGTGGACGCTAAATGCCCAAGGACGCAGCGGAGAGAGGGGGCAAAAAGAAACAGACCAGCAAACACGGGAGGAAAAGAAAACGTCTACATTCAAAGAAAGGGGGGAGAGGAAGGAGGAGGAGGTCTAGGCCACAGAGCGCCGGTGGAAGTAAGCCAAGAGAACAGAAGCGTGAAAAGCTATCTAAGGGAGGCGAGAATCTCCCCTCCTTCAATAGCTCTGGCCTTGTCAGATATGGTTATGCTTATTGGAGACAGAGGGGAGGGGGGGTCAGTGCACCAGCATGCCTCAGAACATCACTGCGCGGGGTTACGATAAGAAGAGTGCACTGAATCATAGCTTACAGTGCAGCTATGTGTATGGATGATGCATGGTGAATGAATTGAAGATAGGGCCAGGGAGCCGGATGGGCCGGACACAGCTACACTTCTCCACGACACAGCGAGAATGAGTGTGTGTGCCTAAGTGTGTGTGTGTGTGTACGTGTTTGTGTGTGTTTGTGTGTGTGTGTCCAATCCTCCTGTGAATCACAATTTTCAAGGCTGGAGGATCCTGGGAAGGCTGAATTACATGTAAGAGGGTCTCTTTATTTTTAAATATGCTCCATCTCCTCATTCCTCCTGTTGGCGACTGGAATATCCTCTGGAAGAAAATGGGCTGAAGCAGACATGAAGATAGTAATGCCACAACAGAGAGTGTTGTTTAAATGATAAAATGTCATAAAATGAGGAAAATGCCCATTACAGCCCAGATCTTGTCATTACCTCCTTAGATATGATAATAATATGGAACAGAGGAAAAGTTAAAATCATCACAAAGGTTTAAACCACCCAAGGTTTAGCAGGTTTTGGTTTTGAATCATAAATGAATTTAAAGGTTAATTTAACGTTCTCCTGCGTCTTCAGGACCGAGGCTCGCTTTCGAGACAGGACTCAGCCTAGCTGGTTAGCATGCTAACTTAAGTAGAGACCAACAATAGAATATACTTAGCTAATATTAATGCTTAACTGATAATAATAATAACCACGATAATCATCATAATCATAATCAATTATTTGTATGGCACCATGCAGCTCAGAGTTTACATACAAGATGAAAACAGTAACATGTTATTAGAAATAAGAAGAGAATAAGTTTTAAGAAGCATTGACATTTAAAGAAAAAGGAAATTCTATAAAATTTTATAAAACAGCTGTTGATAATAATGTAATTGTAGCAATAGCAAAAACTTACAAAAAGCACCTTTAGAATATGTCTGATTGTTATTAAATGTCATTCCTCAGAGCAGACTGGATGCTACCAGACTGTTAATAAAGATGACGCCTGTCCCGAGGTCCTGCCCACACACAAACTTAACCAATAATGAGTCAGTCTCGGCTGTCAATCATGACGTTTCACTGTGTTTTCACAGCATCAAATAACTAATGAAAACCAGTCACTTGAAAATAAACACTTGAAAAATGAAACATCATTGTTTTTGAAATAAAATGAGAGAATTAATCTTGTATGTATTTGACATGTATGTGGACTTTTTATTTTGGACCCATCTACTAACATGGAGGAGGCAGGAGTAATGACTTACTGCAGCCAACCGGCAGATGATGCTTTGGCTATACTTTTGGAGAGAAGTGATGTCGTCCATCTTGATGTTCAGTCTATGGACGCTCCAGTGGCTATAAGAGATGTACATAAGGCGCCTGATGAAAAGTCTCAGCGTTCGATATCATCCTACATGTGATATGTTGTCAGCCCTACTCTCTGCCATTTGGATTTAAGTGTTGCTGCACCTTTGTAGAAAATGACAATTACAGTTGTGATGGTACCTGTCAGTGATGCTGCTCAAAAACAACATGATGATTCCTGGAATCGCAATTTCCTGCTCGACTGCTGAGTGTTCACATCGGAGTATGTTTTTTCTTTTTCGGCTGCAGATTAATGCACATTTGTTGCGCTAGTATTTTCGGCAGGAAATGGCACAAACTACATTAGGGTGTCTATATTCATGTTAATGAAGGAATATGTCATGTGGTGTGGTTTATGATTATGTTTCAACCTCACAAATCAACCAGCACAAAATAAAAAAGAAACACTTTCGTAGGACGCTGCTCTAAAAGCAACAACGGACTTTTGTTACAGCCGATAGTCTGATGTGTTGCTGGAGGAAAATCACAGCTGTGAGTCATGATGTGGTGACGTGGACCGCACAGCACACCAGGGCTCCGGAAATTCACCTCACTGTGAGGAAGCCTTTATTAGGGTTGTTATTTACACCTTTTCCTCCAACCACATAAAAATGTCTGCTGTGAAAAAGCTCTGTTTGCCGACTTCGATCTCGGGTATTGAATGTTTTAAATCAGGCTCAAAGCCGAGCCCAACGTCCTGCCTGCTTTTGAGAGACACTGGCTGGGACAGGCTGCAGAAACCCACCGAAACCCCCCCCCCCCCCCCCCCCCCCCCCAAGATTAACCAGAAAAGCAAAGGGTAGATTAAATGTATGAACCCACAGGAAGACATAAGCCTTTCCACCATTTTCACAGAGCGCACCATCCCATCTTGTCCCATTCCTCCCAGCTTCTCCTCTACCACCCCCCCCCCCCCCCCCGCTCCCTCTTTCACACCCTAATCGTTGAGACTTACAGAAAAATCAATTTCCCCTACCCACCGGCCCAATGTTTCACCACTGTGTCTGATTGATGACACGCAGACACCATCTCACACCCCGCTGCTTTTTATAGCACCTCAGAGTTGGTCGCCATTCAGCGCATTTTTATGGCAAATAATAACAGAGATGTAATAGCTATTCCCCCCGGTGAGTAAATCTGGCCAGGGAGACAAGAGGATGTGCCGCCCGGACAGCTGGAGGACAGTCCCACGTCAACAAGTTACTTAGGCTGAATGATTAGGTACATGGCTGCGAAGGGCTCGAAGCAATTTCACAATCAGATATGAAGGCTGCCTCCGAGACCACGGGCATCCAATCTGAGCCTTCAGCCCGAAAGGTGTCAACAATGTCCCCCGCTCTCAGATGCTGCGGCGGGCCAGTTGTATTTTAAGGCTCAGGTTTATCAGGTTTACCACAGCACAGCCCGCAGCCTCCTCACAGCCAATCACGGCGAATAACTAGAGCGGGCGCGTTTTTAAAGAAGCTTTCCTTCACGCGGAAAAAACATGGGATCATGAGCGCAGGCATGCGGGCTGACCTGGTCGGTTCCTCCCAGAGTAAGATTTTCACACTTCCTCACAAATGGCATTAATACAAAAAGCGAGTGTACACCAGCAGCTCTGTGGGGGGGAAACACTGTGAGACAGGTCAGAGGACGACCGCAGAATCGAACAAGACAACAGGAAAGTCATTAATATGCAAGTAACTGCTCAACGGTGCGTGCAGAAGGATATCTGTAAATAATAAACCAATCAGAAGAGAGCACCAACCACAACACAGCGATCTGGAGTCTAGGGCATGGTTACACCAACATTTAAAACCAATTCATCTCAGTAGAAATGCTGGAGTATCAGGGTAAGCCTGCTAAATTTAACTGATTCATTTTTTATTTGTGCCATTGAACGATTGGAAACTCCTCTGACAGTGATGCCCAGGCTTTGGGATTAGATTAGCAGCGCCTTAGCGTTGAGATTTATACAACCCTTCTCTGCAGAAAGGGAAACGCTACTGAAGTGAAACCTGAAATTGCAGGTTCTGGTCCAAACATAAGTGAATTTAATTCACGCCTCACGTCTCAATGCATCACCGGAGGGAAAGTGATGAGAATAAAAAAAAAAAAATTGTGCAATATGTGTAAAAGTGGAGAAATTCAGAATATTGGCAGAGGAAAAACATACCGAATGAAGTTGATCGATGAGGAGACTGCAAATTTACACGGTGATAAAAAAAACATAAATACTATAGCTCTGTCATGTTTGACAGAATGTGGTAGTGGTTTAATGGGCTCTGAGTGGAGAAGAAATTAGCGCCACCAACAGTTGATCGCCACACATTACAGTAGCAGTTATAGATAAGAGGTAATTGTATGTTCTTTTGCCAGTTTGCACTAAATCTGGAAGACAAATATATCATAGTTGTTTTAACATAGCGTACTAAAAATCCAGCAATTAACCTCATCCTTCAGTATGATGTGTGGTTTGCTAAAAAGATAAGAGTGATAATAAGAACAATACATTTTATTTCACCGGCACATCTCTAGAGCGCAAAGGACACCTTCTTATACATCGCTAAAAATTACAGCTAAAACGTGGCATCACCAGATACATTGATGCCTTTGCAGCTCAGAGGAAAACATGAGCCTCCTCAATTAAACATATTTTTAAACATCTGATATCTCTCTCTCTCTCTCTCTCTCTCTCTCTCTCTCTCTCTCTCTCTCTCTCTCTCTCTCTCTCTCTCTCTCTCTCTCTCTCTCTCTCTCTCTCTCTCTCTCTCTCTCTCTCTCTCTCTCTCTCTCTCTCTCTCTCTCTCTCTCTCTCTCTCTCTCTCTCTCTCTCTCTCTCTCTCTCTCTCTCTCTCTCTCTCTCTCTCTCTCTCTCTCTCTCTCTCTCCCTTTCCCCCCCCCCCCCCCCCCCCCACACACACACAGGTGTCACGGAGCCTCACTTTCACATCCGTCCAAAAACAAGATCAGGGAGCATCTCTCATCTCAGAGTAAACCGGTTTCTGTGGTGGACTCCACTGACTTGCAGAACCACCTGACATCGACATGATGAAGATGAATGAGCTGAAACGAGAAGAAACCTCCAGTCTTAAAATAAGGAATTCACCCCCACCTTAGACACAACGCTTTGTTTTGTTCTCCACTTGATGAATCAGTTTATCCACCTGTAAATTAAACGTTATTTAATTAAAAGTTTTATTTAAATGTGCTGGCCACGCTGAGGTTTGGCAACACTACCGCTTTTGTCCAGAGAGGCGCAAATATCAACAAAAATGAATAGTTCCTCTTGGGGCTTTGAGAAAAATAAAATGACTGGAATCTGGTTGAGAGTGTTGAAATTCGAAAGTCAAAATCGATGTGAGTGTGCAGTTATTTTTTGCAGATTAAGTGATGCTCTCTCTCATCCTCGGCTGATTTTTCACTGTCTGCCATCCCTCGCTATGATCCAGTAAAGTCGAAACACAATCAATTATTTGTCAAGTAGAAGAGAATCAGTTCCTGCGACCGGTGCAGCCTCCCTGAGCACATTCATACAGGCGCTGACACGCACGCACGCACGCACGCACGCACGCGCACACACACACACACACACACACACACACACACACACACACACACACACACACACACACACACACACACACACACACACACACACACACACACACACACACACACACACACACACACACACACACACACACACACACACACACACACACACACACACACACACACACACACACACACACACACACACACACACAGTTGGTCTGACAGTCCAATAACTGCATCAAGTTTGGAATAACATCAGCAGGCTCAGAACGCTGTCCTCTGACAACAGCACAGCGTCCCGTCTGTGTCTCTGCTCCACTGTTACTACACTGCTGAATGCACAGATGACTCAAGTGGCCAGGCTTACAGCTAATGAGGACCTTTACCTCCCCCTGACCCGGATTACATGACTGGGGGAGCAGAGGGCCTCAATACAACACTGTCACCAAACCTAACCAAAGCAGAGGTTCCTCATTCGCTGGCCGAGAAAGATCAACGCACCGCAAAATTTGAAAACAGCTCTTCTTTTCGCAGGACATGTATTGTCAGAGTTGTTTTCCTAATTTGCATGTGTTTTCTTTCTATTTGCATGTAACCTCTGCTTTTGTTGGGGGAGTAAGGTGCCCTGCTCAGGGGCACAAACAGGGTAGGGAGAAGACGAACAGAGACCTTCTCTGCCCATAGTCCAAGTTTCTGAGCTCAGGCTCCAGGGATTTCAGGCTGAGAGAATTTGGTCTGAAACCTTGTTGGTTACCGAGGTTGGGCCCAGATTATCTGTTCTCTTGAGGGGTCACAGATTAATTATCAAACCTCCTAAACCGCCCACAGAATCAATTATCAAAAATGTCTCTCTCATCTCCATTTTGTTGACACCAGCCTCCTCGTGCTTCCACATGAGGTCACATGGGACGTGAGGTGTTGCGTCACTGCTCTGGAGCAATAATCAAAACAATTACAAATACAATAACCTGCAATGTGTCATAGAAAATATCAAAAGATTCAGATGTTCCATTCTATTTTCAAATCGAAACCCAGCTTTCATTAGTTTGAATAAACAAGGCTTTATGAAGGAAAGTATTTAACATATTTGAAACACACACTGTTTTTGGTGGGAAACAGTGACATGATGATAACTTGTGTTTTGTGTTTTACTGGTTTGACGTCATCTCATCTTCTTCTCACTTCAGCTTGGCCACGTCCTCCGACCCTGTTTTCTACTTACATTTTCTATTTGTGTCTATAGCTACACCTGTAAACTGTGTGTGGGTGTTAAAGCATCAAGTGAGTGCTTTTGTTTTTCACTCATGAAAACTAGCCACATTTAATACTTGCAGGATAAGTTTAGAATCTTTTTATCATCATTTAAACAATCAATGAAAAGAACCGTTCAGTAGCTCAGGTCCCTTTGTCATTACATTCTGTTGTCATTCAACAACTCACTTTAAACACAACATTTATTCTTCTCTGTAGGAGAATTCTTCTCATTGCTGTGTGCCACTGTATGTTTTTAAAACTACTACGAGGGTGAATCAGAACAGTGAAGCTCCCAATACACATGTTATAAAGCCCCATAAAGCTGCATATCCTGATAGTTATTCTTTGTAGATTCGTCTATATGACCCTATTTAAAACTATGTAATTGTTTCACAGTGTCATTTGATCTAAAAACAAGAATGAAGATCAGTAGAACACACACCTCCACCCAACAGTCTCTGTTTGAAACCACATTTAAATTCACTATCTTGAATTTTATTTACAGTTGCAATCAGAAATATTCAACCCCCCAAAGATTTTAAGGATTTATCAATTAAAGTAGACAGAATCTTGTTCTTTGATCAAGATTCTGCTTCGGATGCCTTCTTTATGAGTTGAGTGATAAAGAAAATCAACACGGAAAATGCATGATGTAGTATTTGTGTGTAGCAGTATATTTTGTTAAGATAGCCATGTCACGATTATTCAACCCCTATATAATATTGTTGTTTTTAAAGCTGTCTGACAGTTTTTTTTTGTCCTAAAGTTGAGTTGAAACATTATTAAGCCTTTGGGAACTCTATACTGATCCTTCATTTGCTTCAGCTGTGATGCATATATAAACCCCACCCATGAAGGTATTCAAGGTGTTTTGCAATCATGGGAAAGACAAAGGAGCTTACACAAAAGCTGAGAGAGGAGATAATTTCATCACACCTGAAAGGCCTTGGGTAGAAGAAGAATTCCCCAAAAAATTATATTCCAAGAGACACAATTGGGAAAATTATAAGGAAGTTTACAACTGATGGAGCAGCTTCAAACATGCCTGGCCGTGGAAGAAAGCCCAGCATTTCATCAAGGACCCTCAGCAACTTAGTCAGAACAACTCAGATAAATCCCTGTGTGACTGCAAGACACCTACAGGATGACCTGATGAAGGCTGGTAAAGTACTTCAGTGGCAACTCTAAGACGTGCACTGAAAAAACAAGGACTTCATGGCCGGACTCCAAGATGCGCTCAGCTCTTGACCACAAGGGACATCAAAAGTCGACTAGAATATGCCAGGAGGAATTTGGATAAGCCTACAGAGTTTTGGGTGACAGTTCTATGGACTGATGAAACCAAACTGGAACTGTTTGGACGTATGGACCAGCGGTATGTCTGGCGTGTGAAAGGACAGGCTTATGACCAGAAGAATACCATCCCCATAGTCCAGCATGGAGGTTGGTCAAAGATGATGTTGGGCTGTTTTTCTGCGGCAGGAACTAGCAATCTTTATTGTGTACATGGCATCATGGATTCACAGAAATACCAGGCCATTTTAAAGAGGAATGTGATTCCTTCTGTTGACAAATTGAACCTTGGTGATCATTGGACTTTCCAGCAAGACAATGATCCAAAGCAAAATCTCCAAGTCCACCAAAGCTTGGTTGAGAAAAAGATCCTGGAACGTCCTGGAGTTGCATTCACAGTCACCAGATTCAAATTTGATTGAAAATCTTTGGTGGGATTTAAAGAAGGCAGTTGCAGCATGGAAGCCATCAAACATCACTGATCTAGAGGCTTTTGCACTTGAAAAATGGGCAAAGATTCCAATCGAGAGGTGTAAGAAGCTTGTCCGCACTTAACGCACTAGTTATAAAAGCTAGAGGATGCGCCACAAAGTACTGAAGCTGGGGGGTTGAATAATACTGCACATGCACATGTGTTGAAAGAGTTACATTTTTCATTTGAACTTCAAAGTCAAGTCAACTTCTGTTGTCAAAATAATTAAAATACGCATCAATAAATATCTTTTGTTGTTTGATGAGGTTTTTTTGTCATTTATTGTCATTATCTGTCATCCACATCACCACAATGTCTATTGAGTTGAGGGGCTTGAATATTTCTGATTGCAACTATATAAGCATCAACACTCCCAGAGGCCTTGGTTCTTTCAAGACCATCTTCCCTGAGCATGTCAGTGATGAGTGCAAGCATTGGTTCTACTTGTACCAGTCTGAGGACTTTTTTCTAAGCACTGCACAATAAATCACTGACAATGTTGAAAAATGCCCTATCTCACAACTTTAAAGACGGTAAAAAATGACCCCTAACATGTAATGGTGTCTTCCTTGCCCCAGCCCTTTACAAAAATCAGTTGAGTAGATTTTGAGGAATCTGGCTAACAAACAGATGAAAACATACCTCCTTGGTGAAGACACTTATAACTATACAGGATATGAACCACTTATTACATCCAATCACAAGCCTCTCTTTGCAAAATATGCAACATATTAAGCATCGACCAATTAAATCCATGGTCTTAGCTATGGTATGTTCAGGACCAAATCAAATACTCGCCTGTTGGATCAGCTGCTTGTCCTGTCTCACTTTAAAAGAATCACAGACCAGCACAGTTGGTCAACACAGACATTATCTCACTGCTTGTAGCTCCTGGACCTCACTCTGTATTTAACCAGAACATTTCCAAACACGTAACCACGTCATGGTGCAGTTTAAAGGCAGCGTTATGCAAAATGCCCACTGCAGATTGAACTGTCCCAAGTTGTATCATTGGTCTGTTGTTATTCATGTTGTGCAGTTACAATAAAATATATATTTGTAGACGACTTGCTTTTCATCACTCATCTCAATAAGCTACTAACACAGAGTCTGTGCTGGAGATTTGAACCAACACACAACTTAAATGATCCCACTGTTTGCTGCTGCTCTGTGACAAACAGGTGATTATATGAGCAGCAAATCTTTGGGCACACATCTCTGTTGACCCGACTCAAAGGAACATTAATAGACACGGTAAACAAGTCTGAAGCTGGCAGAGGAACATGCCTGAAGTGTCCTCCGAGAGGAGCGGCTCCCGAGCGGGCTAAACTGCTGTCAGGTCCAT
This sequence comes from Platichthys flesus, assembly GCF_949316205.1. NCBI lineage: Eukaryota > Metazoa > Chordata > Actinopteri > Pleuronectiformes > Pleuronectidae > Platichthys > Platichthys flesus. The sequence continues at coordinate 8,118,271 of NC_084951.1, read as the reverse complement.
CGATACAGGCTTTACACCACAGTGCACAGAGACAGCCCGAGTCCTGGTTGCAGGCTCCCACTTTAAACAGCTCCAGGGCCTGCTATCGAACCCCTCCGGCTGGCCGTCGATATCACCTCTGTCTCTGCCTCTCTCGTCACAGCTGTTAGCCATGCCAGAGAGTGCGAGATGGGGGGGGGGTATGAGAGACAAAGTGCTGTCATACCCAGAGGAAGGTGGGAACAACATGGGAGCAGCAAGGAGTGCGTTGTTTGGGAGAGTTTGGTGAATCCAGCTACTGCAGCTCTGGACTCTGACTGAAATCGAGAACTGCAAGTTTCTCCATGAGCTTCTAACACAAGGTCTCTCTCCCTGAGATCCAGTGCTCGGTCCCTTCATCATTTCTGATGAGAAAGTGAATTGTGTCCCTGCAAAAGCTATTTTAGTTTGATGCTTCTCTGAATTAATGGAGAACGGTGACACTCCCCCACTCCTGCCTCTGAACGCCTGCTCTTGCACTTGTATATAACTCTGGTGAGTGGGGACAATATCCTGTGAGAAGTGTGCATCTGAAAGTCGGTCGCAGTTTAAATCTTCAGAATCATGTCCAGCTTGTTCAAGAGTAATGCCCAACTGTAGACGAGTTAAAAAGACTAAGAGGTCATTCAAACTGAGCATTTATTTCAGATTTAGAAGAATTCTAAGCAAAGTGGGACTAATGTGTGCATACATCAGGACGATCAGATGTGCCCGAGCACCAGTCGCCCGTTTGCAAGAAGTGACCACTGTCGGTGCTGTTGTGAAGAGAGCCACAGTGAGAAGTGGCCTGCTCGACACAGGCAGGAGAGGAGATAAGACTGCAGTGGGTAACAAAGATCCTGCATTTCAGATAAGCAAAGCCCATGAGGTTGTCTGCACGGTGACTGCAGGCTACAGTGACCAGGCCGTGTTGAAAGGCCAAGTCCTCTCGCCAAAGTCCAGAGGTGCAGGTTGTGTTGGTGAGAGAAATGGTTCATCTAGGAAATTACAAGTCTATTTATCTTTCATATTGAACTAAGCGTTTCTGGTGATTGAGTCAGTGATTGACTTGTTAGATGTTTCCATCATCACTCTTTACCTTACCAGGACTTATACTGCACCATTTTGTATTTATTTCACCAAAAACCTACCACACGGTGCACACTGATTTAACTGATCCAAAGTCTTTTTACTGATCTTGACTGATGTTTTTACCTAATTAATATGGATTTTTTCAGAATCATATATGATGAAATATAACACGGTTGACCTCTTGAAAAGCAGGACATCGATCCCTCAGTATAGAAGAATCCCAGTGATTCCAGTGGAGCGAGGGAGCTGCAGCAATGAACCCAGTGATCCTGCAGATTACCTGTTAGGAAGGTAGTGGCGGGGTCAGGGGACCAGGGAGAATCTTGGCTCCGTCACGGTGTACTGATGAGATCGGTGGTGGTTAGCTGAGCAGGTTTACACAGCACTGAATCAACTCAAACCAACAGTAAAGGGGGGAGGCACTGGTTCAGAGGGATGTGAGAGTGGGGACTGATGAAGAGCTAGATGCAAACCAGGTGGGAAGAAAGCAGCAGCAGCAGAGTGCACGGACAAGATGAGAACAAGCAATGGACCGAAGGGATCTCATGGTTCAGGTTGTAGGAGGTTGAACCCTTTCACATCAAACTTTGCATTCAACCGTGATTAATGTTCTGCCGAGTCAACCCCTAATGTTAAATAGAGGTCAAACCACTCTGAGAGGAAGTCTGGACCACAGTCTCATCTGCTGTCCTGAAGCACCATGGGAGACACACAAGCGCTGCTGCCACCACCACGACAGCAGGTCATTTCTTTCTTTGCTGTAAAACAGCGTCTTGCTCCCTCTGGGTTAGGGAGTGGAAGTATCTCAGGGCCTTGTTCTTTAATGAGGGTCAAATGGAGCATGATATGGACGGGGACTCTGGTGCAGCATCAGCAGTAATGCAGGCACTTCACCAGACCAACGTGGAGGGTGTGGAGCTTGAAGGTGGAGCTCTGAAGTGGACTGTGGAGGTTATGTTTCAACACTCAGCTACAGTCATTAGCTTTAGGTAATGACAGAATGACATGTCTCCTCCAGGGGGCGGTTGTGCTCCCCCTCTGAGAAATCTCGTCACTGCTCCTTTGCATCAAAAGGGGAGCCGGTTGTGATCGTTCTGACATTTGATCAAGATGCCTCCTGGGCGCTTACGTGTGGGGAATATGACTAGAGACACCGTGATAGACTCAGAACATAATGAAAGGACGACACATCTCACCTGGCTTGGGAACACCTGGTGATTTGGATGACATTGGTTGGGAGAATGGTTTCTGTACTACCTCGCTAAGCCTGCTCTCCCCCTCCGAAGCTTTCCATTTTAGCCGTTCTATAAATCACCCAACTTAATGGGAGTGCAATTGGGAAGGAAATGAATCATGTAGTTTAGCCGAACATGAGGTGAGGTCACCATGGAAGGAAGGTTGTAAGCAAAGAGAAACAACTGGACAATCTCCTTAAGGGAGTTTAGGCAAAATTGTCTAATGTTTAGACATTTAAGGCTAATTAGATTATTTTACTGTAAAAGAGAATCTCCCTCTGGTTCTTCAGATTTGGTTTGTGTGAAATGGAAATGTTGAAGAGAGCCCTTATTAAATCTCTGGGGTCATGAGGAGCTAAAGAGGGTTCAAAGAGGTGGAATAACATCCAAAGGGAAGAACACGTGATGGAAGACAGATCAAGCATGGAGGGAACTGCAGCAGGGAAAAAGAAAAACAGGGCTGAGGCCCTATGGGGGAGCATATAGTGGTGAATGTGTTGCTGTATCCCATCATTCCTAAAGTCTTGGCTCAAAGTGCTGAGCCTGGACGGCTTCGTGTGACAACCTTAATGGCTGATGAAGCGTGGCCTGCTGCATCCCCAGTCTCCCCCACCAAGCCCGACACCGTCCCTCATTTAGGGGCATTGTCTCCCAATCAGTATCATTTGTCACCACTGCCTCGCTCCATGCAGCCGCTCGGGCTGTTTTTCTGTGGCCCTCGCCCATTTCCACAGTTGGTAAACAGCTAAATCCCTCTCCCAATCAATGCAGCCTGTTTAACTTGAGCTATTGACTCGCCTGCACCTCGGCAGACTTGAGAGGCTGAAAAAATACAAACAAATTAGACGGGGGGAGAGAGAACAACAAAAATGGTGACAAAGACTATCAAAAGTCACATTTCCAATAATGAGCTTTTGGTGGCAGGAGGGGGAAAAAAAGTGACAGGGTGGAGGCAAAGGATGAGAGGGAGGAGGGGGGAGGGAACTAAAGGGACAGCAGAGAGGGAGTCGATCGATATGAACAGATAATCACCAGGCCTCTGTTCCAGTGTGTAAAGAGTGTGACATTGCAGAGGTGGGTACGGCAGGGAAGAGATCAATGGGCTGCTTTTTGTTGATCCGTAATCCCTAACTATCTACAAGTAATTAACCTTCAGGGGAGAATGCAGTGAGGAAATAAATTCGAGAAATACGAGGAGGAATAGCAATGAGCTCAAGTAAAACAGAAACTGCCTTTCATTGACCAGAAAGCTGCAAAGGAAACCAAATTGAGAGTTAAGTCTCCACTGCTGCCTTTGCAATTTGGGGCATTTGGATCGTTTTTTATTTGTCAGGGACTAGTTTACTGTGAATGACCATGTCACCCTGTGGTTCTTAACATAGAAATAAATATAGAGTAACTCCAGTTAGAGCAGCAACTCTCACCTCGAGAGTTGGAAATGTAGTTTTATTCTGGGTTTATGTTTGGGCCTGCTGAGTGCAACCTCCTCCCCTAAGTAGAGAGGATCTTATTAGGAGTTAGAGTGCCCTCTGTGGGCACTGTGAGAAAAATAAGGGGAGAGGTGCACCTGGTCTTTCAATAAAAGAAAAAACTTACCCGATGCCAAAAAATGAACGATTTTATAACATAATTTCCCCCCTTTTCTATTTATAACCACAGAGGGTGTAACAAGATCAGCCAATGTCAGAGGAACACAGCACAGAGACAGTGGTTTCTCTGCAGGATTTATTGGCACACAATTGCCGGTACACAGTACTTCATGATGATCTGAAATCAACTTCCATCTTGTCAGGAGTTCACATTGAAAGAATGCTTAAGTTAGTAAAAAGGCAGACCATCTCTTCAATTCAAAATTATACAATGGACTGGAGGGGTTTCACCTTGAGTGAAGTAAGAAATGTTTCAACACTCTGGCCACATTTATAGAGCTTGTAGTGATCATGGCGTTAAATATGTGGAAGAGTCATTTGAAGAAATGATCATAGGATAAAAGCAGAGATTATTTCGACAAGTATTTTGTCATAAACTCAAAATGTGTCACTGGAAAAAATCGTACAATTCGACAGCAGTTGAAAAACAAAGAAAAAAAAACATTCTCTGTTGCTCTGCATCGTGGCTTCAGTGGATTTCTCTTTGAGTGGAGTGCTTCTCCTCGGCTGCTGCAGACGGGTCTTCACCAAAACGGACACCTGAGGAAAAAACAATATTCATCAAAGTCTGCTAAGATAGGTCATTCAGTTAATAACAACATGACTTCAGACAAATTAAACGTCCAGGCTTTGTCACTGCTCTAACTAAACGGGAATGTCAAGGAGTACTGACCACCCGATGTAGCACTGGCACAGGTTTTCATGCGACGTGGCTTGTTTAATGAGGAGCTCCACTTGTGTTGGCACATCCAGCGTCTCATCGTGAGAGAAGTCTCGACCTGTGGAGGAACAAACTCTCGTCACAACGCTCCACCCTTGACAGAAAGTTCAGCCTGGTAAAAGTAGATTTCCTTCAGGTTTTAAAAGAAGTCAACCAGCAACACAACGGGTATTTGAGGATACTTAAGGGTTTTACCTCCACAGAAAAATGTGGTTGATAAGCCTACAGTAAAGTTATATGGAGGACTGTAGTGGTAATAAAAATGTGGGTTAACTATAATTTTGGGGCAGCTCTTGCACGCCTTTATTAAAATGGTGGATGAACTGCAGTCACCCGTATACAAGACAATATTATAGACTAGGAGACAAAAGCAACTGAATCGTATAGTTCAATAAATTAGCATTTTATTATTGTTATTGTTTATATGTACTGGTGTGGGATAAACAAGGATGGAATGTAACTAAGTACATGTACTCAATAACTGTATTCACATTTTAAGTACGACATTACTTAAGTGTTGCAGTTTAAATATTAATTTATACATTAACTCCATTAGATCTCAGAGTCAAATATTATTTTTTATCTAGCTATAGTATCAAGTTGCTTTACCAATTAAGATATTAGCATCCAAAACATATTAAAACAGTAAAATCCTACTTTGACATCAATGCATGTTTAATATAACAATAACACATAACAACATTCACAGAGTTAATTCATTGTGAAAATTGCCAATTTGAAGCCAGCATAACTTTCATATAATGCTCAGTAAACAGTGGTGTTGACACGGTTTACAAGTGGGAGAGAGTCTGTAACGGTACATTAGTAACGATTTGTCCGGAGCCTTTGGTCAGTCTGTGCCTGTTGGGTGCTTCAGAACTCACCTGTAAGTTTGTCTCTCACTCTGTTGATGATCTGAATAGCTTTCTTGTTGAGAGCTTCAGGCTGTACCAGGCCGTCTCCAACTTATCAAAAGAGAAAACACAAACACACTGGCATCAACAACTTCACAAAATTCATCAAATATAATGGCTCCCTCTCTCCACCAACAGTCTTTGCAGCTGAGGGAAATCAAATTGGGCCTGAGTGCTGCATTAGAATAACACAGCCACTGTGGTAAAGCAGCAAGAGAAAACCTCAAAGAGTTGTACAACTACAGAAAATCCATGGAAAGAAAAAAGATGAAGTGGTGACTCACTGAAGGAGTGAATGGATTCAGGCACTGTGGTCCCTGGTTTCTTGTGTGTGGTCTCTCCGAGGTCTATTCCCTCCAGAGCCTCTGCAGACGACAGCGAACACTCACAGGTTAGAAACTCGGTCTCACATCATTAAGACAGAAACAGCAACCAGCGGTAACTTAAGTTTCCAAACTCACCCACTGACTGTCCTGCAGTGTACGAGTCGGTCCTGGTCCGGGAACGCTTGTTGCCTTTGATGGTCGCTGTGGGACCAACAGGGGAAAGTATGTAAGTTCTTTTTTTAATTCCTTGAGAAACAATGAATAAGTAAGGTTGGTGAAGGTGAACAAAATTCCCCTGCAGAGATTAAGGTGACTCAGCAGTGTGATATTACTGAATATTTCCTTAGCTTTATTTTAAAGGTATATCTTTGCTTCTTAAATGAGAAAAATGACCCCATTTTGAAATAAATGAAATGCTTGTGCAAATATATGTGTTATAAATATATTGTGTTCACAATCCTTCTGTGCTATTATGCTGCAAAACCACATCACATGCTGTTTTCAGACTATTATCTTTAGTGATGATAACATTTCAGAGGAAAGCTTTTCAACAAGGACATCTCCAGCATGTTTATAAAAATCAAAGTATATGCAGCTGCAGGTAGGAAAGGAAGTTGAACTTCCAAATATAGTTAGATGTTGGTGTAAGGATATGGTTAGGTGTGCTTTGGACTATTCTTCGTTGCTAATTGTAAATAATATTGTGCCTGGTTGGGAGCGTGGTTTGTCAGGTTTTCAAGGCTGGATGCTAGATACTGTTTTATAATCTGGCTCAGCTCCTCTCACAGCGTTCAATAAGACATCTACGTATTTGGTAGAGTCAATATGGCTGCAATTAATTTCATTCATCAGAACAAGATAAGTTTTGTTACTTCACTCAACAAAGAGTCATCGGTTTGTTTTTTCAGACATTTTCCTTGATTTCACAGAAGATTAATGAATCTTGATTTTTATGGGGACCGTTGGGCCTAAACAGAAGACTGCATTCTACTGAGTGCTATTCTAGACTTTACTGTAAATAATAGATGAATAAGGACACACAATGTTGATTTATCAAGTTTGTTTGTTGATTGTTCAGTTTTTTTAAATATCCAAAGAACAACACCAGTTGTCATGATGGATTACAAAGCCCCAGGAAGAAATATAATTGCAGACATTCTACAGGAGAAGTAAAGTAAATTCTCTCCATACAGTAACTACAGTAAATAAAAAAATATGAATTAAAGTATTGCAGGAGTATCATCGTTGAAAACTGGAGAGACCTGAGGAGATTAACATTCCACACACACAAATTGAAGGGCCTGTACTGATAAGTAATGTAAACAACATGCGTCACACCCCCTCCAGTCCAATATTTTAAATTTGTTTTAATGATCACAAGAAACAAACTACTGGATTATTGAAATTTGATTAAATTAAAAAAAGTAAATAATGAGCCTCATTTATGATAAAACGTATTCGTCTGTAGTGGATTCAATTTCGTCCTCCAGGCAAATCTGAAAGTATTTGCATGGAAGCCGCTTCATTCACTCACTCTGACGACCTTCAGACATCGACACCACTTCTTTCAACATTAGCTCAATTTTTCTCAGCAATATGAGCTAAATAGTGTCTCAGCCTGTGATGACTAAATGTATGTTAAGTGGAGGAATTTGTACAACATTCATTCATTATACTGGGATGAACTAATTCACATCCACTTCCTTATTATTATCAGTGATGCTGTTGTGTTTGTTTGCGTCTGAAGCATGAAATGTGTGCTACTGTTCTCCTTTCACTTACTGTCCATGAGCCTCCAGTTGAGCAGCGGGTCGTAGACGAAGGCCTCCAGCACGGCCATGACGCTGTCCCGGTGCTCCCTCAGCACCTCCATCACGGTGTGGCACGTTATGCGGTAGTTACCGTCCAAGCCAGTCACCTGGAACATAGTCAGACACACACATTACAAAATGCATACAAAACAAGAACTTAGATCTGGTGTTTGTGTCATACAGTTTGGAAGGTAAGTGAAGAAGTCCTTTGAGGTTTGGTAGAGGAGCTACTGAATAAAATGTAAACCCTTGAAGCTTTCATAGTTAATTCGTTTTCATCTCTGCTCATTCAATAAATGCCACAGTGAGTCATAGGTTCTGTTATAGAGCTGCGCACTTGGAAAAGATGATCATTTTGACAAAAGTAAAAAAGCTTTGAGAGAATTTAAGTTCAGTTTTGCAGTTCACTGGAATCTTTATTGAACAATACTACACACAGTGTTTGGCGTTGCCTACCTCCATGGCGTTGGTCAACATCCTCGTCAGTCTGAATGGGATCTTCTCAGGGAACTTCTCTCTGGTCATGGCCACCTGTCAAAGGTTGTATCGAACTTAGTCTCATAAATAAAAGAGAATAATATGTTGGCAACAATAGCTACATGTACATGGACAGAAATACCCTGATCTTAACTATTAATAATCTGAGTAGGACACTGCCATGAAAACAGCATTTTCCGATTACCTTTTCCGAAAATAGGTCACACACTGACCGAGTACTAATTGAAGTCATGTGTAGTATTCCAACCTTAATCAAAGTATACAAACATGTATACATCTCACTTGCATTATAGCATCCTATGGAAGTTTTCACAGCTTATTGCTACATCAAAATGTAAAACTAGAATATGATTGGAGTATTCTATTAGTAACTTGTGTATACACCATAATCAAAATTTTGAATAATGTAAATTCTCAGAATATCGGTGTCCATGTAAATTTAAAAGGTCAATGTTTGGTTAGAAAATCTCTTCTCACCTCAAAACAGTCTCCAAAGTCAATGTGGAGAATCTTCCCACTTAATCGATCCAACATCAAGTTCGACGGATGCCTGACAGTTGGAATAATTGTCTTTTTGTTAATGTTGATAATGTTAATGGTCATTATTCTTATAATCATTTAGAAATAATGCAAGACTTCACCTGTCACCCAGTCCGAGGATGTAGCCCACCATTGACATCACAGCCAGGGAGCGAGTGTAATTAGTCCTCCTGTCGAACCAAACCTGGAGGGGAAGGAACATCTGGGTTATGAGATTTCTTCTGGTTCACATTCGAGCAGAGCAGTGTGGAGAACAGCAGAGAAGTCTCGGGCAGGCTTTCCAGACACTTAAACATGTAGACCATCTGGTTCACAAAGTGACATGTCATTTAAAGGTCTGTTGGTAAAGTCCTGCTGCGTCAGTTGTTGGAAAGTAGGATAAAGAGACAAAATGGATTCTTCAGTGGTTCCAAGTGTTTCACTTCACTACAAGTGATTTCCTTCAATTGTTTTAAATGTGAGAGACTGGACTCGTAAATTGGAATCGGTTAAAAACACAATTTTTCCTCTTATATAATGAAAGACTGCAGGAACATCAATACCTCTTCTAAAATGTTTATATATAGAGATGTAGGTTTTCTTTCTCTAAAACCAAGCACTCATTGGGGACCTTTTATCTCAGGACCACCTGTAAATGAGGATGGATGCTGAAAAGATCAGGTACACTCAATCTGTTAACAGAAAAGCGGAGCATCGCACCTCCGAGCTGGGGCTCTTGAGCCAGAGGAGCTTGGCCAGGTCATCTCCTGCCGTGTTGTTGACAGCATGTTCAAACACCTCAACCTTCTCCATCAGTGTCAGGTGGTCGTAGTCTGGGGCCATCTGAAAAACAAGGGGTCATTCAAGTCAAACGATGCAATCAAGATACAGATACCAAAGGAATATAAACCTGCAACTGTGATGACGCACAACATTAAGAGTTTCAGAAAACCCCTGATACATTACTGACAAAAAAAAACAAAAAAACATAAAGACTACTAGAGGTCTTTCTTTGCAGCCTGGGTCCTCACCAACCCAAACGCTTGTAAAGATTAGGGTGTAAACTGTCGGTGTTTTATAGAAAATAGTTTCCTGCAAACTTGAGGTAGAAGTGAAAAAGTCCAGAATGAAAATGTACTGTTGAGTCTCAGATTCAGAAAGAAGCACATTGCCTCACACTCTCAGACGACCATTTATCACTGTCTTACCCTCCCATCGTCCTCATTCTTTATCTAAAACTGATTTACTGCCTGACTGACAGCTCAGCATAACATCTTGCAGGAAGGCTTTCATTGAATGTAACCCATAATTAATAACTCAAATATCATTAGGAAATAGGAAATAAAACATTTTCATTTATACATAGTTGACAAAAGAAAAGGTATGTCTGTAATGCCTGTGGGTCAGGAGTAACAATCTTGTTTTTGTCTTCTCGATGTTGTTGTTCTATCCGTGTTCCCACTGAATCGTGTCATGGCCAAACACTATGTCGTCATCCTGCTCTGCACCAGTCAGACTTGAATTTCTAATACGTTGTTTTTGTGTGTGCTCCTTAGCCTCCTTCTCATTAGGCATTTCTCGGGGGTGGGGGACTTCATTTATGCCAATTCAGGACCTATGAATGTGTCTCCATTAATACTAATTGATATTCATAAATATAATCACCAGCAACAGATGCTTCTTGAGCTTTGATGAATCTATTTAGTATTCACTGAGGATGTTTAATGTGAAAAATGAGGATGTTTAATGTGAAAAATAAATATTTACAATTATTTCAGGAGTGAGACCAGCTGTTGGCACAAACCAGTAAATAACATATGTACACGAATGCTCACATGGCTTTGCAATTAATAAGATAGCATGATTAAAGTGGATCCTGGGAATGTGAGAGTTGGAATGATCTTAATGCTACTAAATGAGTTAACTGACTGAGCACAGTGAAGGCTGTGCTCTAACAACGTAAACAAACAATATTTACATGTTTATATTACATTAAATGATACAGGAAAAACACTATTACAATTTCAGTGGTTTTGTTTTCAGTTATAAAAGTAGAATGATAACCCCAAGTTTTGGCTGAAGTGCCTCTCCCTAGAAATTAAATTGTTTCATTTGAGACAAAATTTGAATGTTTTGAATGTTTAACCCATAAAGGTAGATTTTTCAAAAGCAGCATTAAGTTGTTTCATCAAACAGTAGTCATATGATTTAATTTCTGCTCATATCAAACATTTAAGTAGTATGCTTTATCTCTTTAATGTGAAGGTAGCAGGAACCTTATGAATCTCAATGGTTCCTCACCCTTAGCATGATGCGATGTTCAATGTTGAGCAAAATCTTTTTCTTCTCTCTGTAGTCTCTGATGAGGGCGTGCAGGGTGTCACAGTGCGGTACCCAGCCAATCAGGCCTGAGTTGGTGGACAGGGGGATCACTGCGTAGCGCTGGATGCTGTTCAATAAAATACACAACCACAGACACAAAACAGACAAACAAACAATTCATTGTCAAGACAATAATTATGGTTAGGTCTAGCTTTAGGTAAAGATTAAGGTAAGGCAAGTAATCAATATGGTTAATGTGAGAGTAAGTCTCCATGAAATCAATGTACGTCACTGTTATATCCTCTGAAGTCATGGAGACATGGTTGTGCGTGTGTGTGTCTCTACCTGAGGTTCTTTCGCAGTGACGCAGGGTCGTTGGCCAGCAGTGTGTTGACTAAACCAAAGAGCTGCATCACTCTCTCATCCTGCCTCAGGTCCTCGTGGCCCTTCAACAGGAACATGAATTCGTGGCCATTGCTGCCTACAGAGGGTCGCCACAAACACAACATTGATGTGCTGCTATAAACGGAGTTAAGACATTGTGTAAGAGACATTATATGTTTGGACGGCTGTTTTCTCCAAGGTGCGCTCCTGCTGCTCTGCACCTACATCTCTCCGCTACTCTCGTCTGAAGCAATGTCTTCAGTACCCAGTAAATGATTTCATATGAACCACATTGTTCACTGGGACGGTTTGTCCCAGCAATCCCTCACTCTGTTTGGTGGAACTCAAAGCTTCACAAGTTCCACTCTGTGAACTTCATTTCTGAAGTTTTATCTGTTCACTCTAATCAATTCATTTTTTTTCCTCCATTAAATCACATGAAGCGGAGCGAATTGAAAAATGACATCAACTTGATTCTATTAAGGAAAATCAAGTTTTCATCATGACACAGAGGAAAATGTACTGAACTTATCTGAGGTTCAGATGAGGTCACTTGTCTGTTTGTTCCACTTTCTCATACTGTCCTTAATATTCTAAACAGACCCCATTACAATGATTTCCCCCACACTGTGACTCTCATAAATAACTTGTTTTAATGGAGTTGACTGATGTTTCCAGTAGAAGGAGTAAAACAAAGCCCCAGTTCAATGCCAGTCCCTGTGAGGGATGTGCCGAGAGTCTCTAGGGGCAGAGAGCACGGACATAAATCTACGTGGCCTGGAGTGAGGTGACAGGTCTTAATCTGAAGTCCTGCTCCAGAGGTTAGGTGATATATTGGCCATCATCTTTTACACAGGATGATGTGTAACACTTATGGGATACATCAGAACAAGGTATCACGTCGGCCATTGGAGAAGAGTGAAGTACAGTGAACCGTTTGTGATTGATATTCGGAGGATTCTGCTGCAGGACAAGGAGACTTTATAGTGCTGAGCCACTGTTGAGCACTTCAGTGTTGTATTTCACATCATACAGTATGAGGATTAGATGTCAGACCTATTTATTTATGTATTTGAATTAATGACCATGTGCAATGTTGGGAGGATCCAAAGTGTGCCTGCATGCAGTATTTCTCCTGGGATGGAAAATGAAAGAACTACGTCTTTGGAGCAGAGCCGACCTGCCACTGAGCCTTGTTTTTCTGTGGTCATTTTAGGTCTATTTTTATGAAGTTCATCACTGGTTTGACCTTGGTTCTTTTGGTAGAGAAGATTTTTTTTCCCTCTGGTGTATTATCTACACACAAAACTTTGCCTTGACTGATGAATTCAAAATAAATTGTTGCCTTTTGGCAGCAGATTATATTAATATTGAATTTTCTCTAAAGTGATGGCCCACGCCTCCTGAAAGCATATGACTAGAAATTCTCTTTGATCCATTTTCCTAATATAATGGGTACAGATCCAAGGCCTGTGCAATTTTCTCCCAATCTTACCCATGATGGTGAGCTTGCGTGGGCGCTGTTTGGAGGTGATGACCTGCAGCGAGGCGGCGATGGACTGGATGCGGATGATAGGCGTGTTGGGGTCGTAAGTGCCGGGTACGGCCAGTTCCAGGTCCCGGCACATTAGCAGCTTTGGAGACACGTACTGCAGCTCCAGGGAGGTCAGCTGTGTGGAGAGATGATGAGGTGGCAGAGAAGAGACAGTTACTTTTGAGACTCCACTGATTAAACAGCTCCTGTCAATAGTGCCTTCAGCATTATGCACAGAGTGAAAGACACTGGTTCATATTCAAGTGAAGGTCTTATCTGCAGAAAGTTGTGGATTCGCAACCTTCAGTAAATCACTGTGGAACATTTCACTCTCTGTGAGCATCAATAAACGTATTATCTGCTTGTCTTCAGTCAACAATCCTTGATTTAACCTGCTTACATCCGACTCTGGATTCTATTTAAAGGCTTTTACGCTTAAATTGTTAATTCTGATGAATGGTGACTCCAGCACAGCTTCAACCTGCTGTGAAGCTACAGTCTGGATGCATCCTGGAGAGGGTTTATATCTATGTTAATGCCCTGTGTGGGAAATATTTGCACTGCTCCCAGCAAGTTATTATAGTGCTGTGTATGTCATGCTGCTTACTGTAATGCCACAGCGGGGGAGCATCCCCCCAAAAGCAGAACTCTGCCACACTGTCAAATAGTATGCCCGTCTCCATTTTCTCTGTGAAGTGATTGCTCCTGACAGAACTGTTTTTAATGTCATTCCTCAACAATGTGGTGATAGCTGTGAGGAATGACATCTATCAGACCAATTTCATCTTCACTCCAGAAGCAACAAAAGCTGGAGCTGGTGAAGTTTAAGCTCTTGATGCCGTGCTACTGACTCTGACATCGGCACCATTTGCCTCAGACAGGTTCATCATAGCTGGAGCAGCTTATCCAACTGTGTGCCACTTAATGACATTATTAATGTGGACACTGGTTTATAAAGATCAATCAATCAGTCAAACTTAATTGTACAGACAATTTTTTTGAGATTAGTGCAGTTAAAAACAGCCAAGAATAAGATGTAAAAAATTGAAATGATGGCAATTAAACATGGATAGAACAAGGGGTAAACATGTAATAAATTCACAATTTAGATGCAATTAAATAAAGTAAACCACACCTTATCCTAAGCAAGGCTAAAGAGGTCTGTTTGAAGCTTCCTTTAAATATTTCCACACTTCTGGCTGCTCTCAGGTCCTCATCAAATTTACATTTCCTTTTTATGAGTTCTTCCCTGACTCATACTACATCCTTCTGACAAGATTTGTGGAAACCCGAGCTGTTGTTTTTGTGCAATCTTGCTTACAAAGTAAAAACAGACAGGGGTTGCAACGGTTGACAAAATCTACAATGGAGGAAAACGTTTAATTGTGAAGCAATTGTTCATCACAACAGGTAGTGAAAAGGTGAAGGTTAACAACACAGCTTGTGAGAAGCCAATACCAGAGGCAAACATAGCTGCAACTTTTAGAATCTATGTCACAATATATTAATGGAAATGTTATTACACGATGTTCCACCATTCCTCTTTGACTTCCATTATCTTTCTGTCTCATCACTCCCAGCTATCCTTCAACACTTCTGTTGGCATTTTGTTCAATGAGTTCATCCAGACATGGATGACTGAAACAAGACCAATGTTCCTCTATCAAAATCGTCCATCATACCACTTTACGTGACTAACAGACAGTATTTGTGATTTCCCTGTCAGGAGATCACAGAACAAGGTTGGACATGAAAGAGAAGAACATTTCTCATCACATCTGATGAGAGATTGGAATGGACGTCGGCATGCAGAGCTGCTGGGATGTCAGCTTGATTTCCCCTAGAGCCATAATAGATGAGCTGGTCTCTTTTCATCCACATTTATCAGATTCATATCAGCTTTTTCAGTTGAAGTTCACTGACATTTGTAACAAATTATTTGTTAATATGTATGTAGAGTGAGGGATGGGAGATTTGATCACAGGTGGTCATCCAGGATACATGTTAATACAAGGGGCCTTTGTCCCTTTGATGAACATGTCAAAGCAACACTAATACTTTCCTGTACTTAAGGGAACACCTATCTATTTATATACTGTACTGTACAACTATATTGTTATCCATGTAAGGTAGCTTATAAGAAATTCAGAGCACTGACTCCATAGTCTCACTCACCTGTGGCAGCTGTTTGGAGATGCGTCTGAACACGTGGTAGTAGAGGTCCCAGGCCTGAGTCAGGTCTTTGACATTTCCAGACCGCATGTACTTCCTGCACCAGTCCTGAGCCTCCATCAAGTCCCTGCCATAAGCCTATAGCACAAAGTCATTATTATTGCAATGGAATACAATTTTTTACAGATGCCATAACATATAAAATGCCCAACACTGTGTTTATTTCAGCTCTCTGTGTATGTCTCTCTCACAAACACAGTGACAATGGTTCCATCAGTCATAGTTAGACAGGCTATCAGGAGCCAATTCCACTGTATCAGTGGCCCAGTGGACTGCATATAAATCCACTTTTCTGAATCAAACAAGCTCAGCTGCATTTCCATAACGGGAATGCGACTCAGCATGCAGGTCCCGGGCACTGGTCATGGGAGCGTGCTGGGTGCAAGTGATGGGCGGACTAATGTCAAAGTAAAACATATCAAAAATTGACATCTTAATTTGTGGCTTAACACATTTACACAACAAAGTATCTCGCATTTTTTAATCTATGCTAGACAGTTCATGTTGTTGCACTAAAACAAGAATAAATTTAACCCCATTCTGAGACGCACCTGGTTAAAAGAGGTTTCTTTGAGGGTTTGAGGTCCTCTCTCCATCATGGCATGTAGAGGCTCCAGCACAGCAAACATTCCCTTGACATTGCGCTCACCAAAGTAAAGACGTGAAGCTTCTTCTAGGCCTTCGTGCCACATCTCGTGCCATAAGATGGCCACCCTGATGAGTTCCTCACTCACCTGGATAAAGAGAAACAGATATGAAAATGGCAGACTGCTCTTTGCTTTTTCCTCCAACTAACTGTGGTGTTCATAGATTTCGAATCAGTTAGGGAAATTTCAGTCTACAAAACCAATTATGCCGGGATATGAAAGAAATTGTCAGAAAACTGAAGATGTAAACTGTGCAAGGAAACCGCTAAACTGTCTGTGCATTATTAAGATAATAAGGTAGGGCTGTTATGATTTCATACTACCTATATTAAAACAATATAATAAAGTGTAATAATAACCCTTTCAAAAAACAATGATTTTTGAATTAGCAGGAATATTAAGTCTGACATTGAAATTAGTGATTATCATGAATCTGTATCGTTCCGGTCACTTTAAACCTGATGTCCTGGGTATGTGCGCGACTTGTGCTGCACGTGGCAGATGAACTGAATGACAAAAAATAAGAAACACTGGCTCTTTTACATTAAAAGACCCTGCTCCTCTCATCTCTGCTTCACTATCTGTGTCGCTCTGTGAGTGTTGGCGGGGTCCAGGGCCTGTGTGTTTGTAAACTGCATCTCGATGTGTCTTCGGATAAGTGGACAAAGATACGAGATGAGAAAAGCGATTCGTAACGCTCTAAAATGTTGCTGCTGTTCTTATGTAAAATGGGGTCACTAATGGGGGAATGTATATATTAAAATGATTCATCCATTTTACGATTCAATATTGGATCATTTAAATGAAGATCGATTTTAATCAGAGAATCGTTTTTTTAAAACCCAGCCCTACGAGCTTCAGTTTCATGCTCGAGAACAAATCTGCATCACACTTCAAGTAAAGGATGAAAATTATTCTATCCAGTGATGAAAAATATAAATGAATTAGTGTCTCTACCATCATGGCCTGCTGAACCAAAGTGTTGCAGTGTTCACACATGTTCTTCAGGATTTTGTTCGCAGCGTTGTGGCGTGCTGTGGTGGTGGACTTGGAGGCCACAGTCAGTGGGTAGATCAAAGCCTGGATGAGAAAAGAGAAGAATCCAGCAATTCATCACTATTCACTGATGGTACTGCTTAGTTATATAGTTATTAACACAAATGTGGTCTTGGTTGTGTTTTATATAAACATTTAAAGCATTAGCTGCAGTGTGAGCAGACTGACCTGAGGATGATAGCGTCCGATATCTGTGAGCAGCTGGTGGATGAGGCGCCCCACCAGGGCTCGGGGGGTATCGATTCGAGCTATGAGCTGAGGGATCACCTGGAAAAGCAGAGACATGGATAAAAACCTGGGGTTATATATAAAATATGAGCTATAGCACAGACACAGTGATTGTGTGTTTTAAAGTATTTTGGAAATACACACTGAAACCAGCATTACTCATTTATCTTACAAAAGCATTCTCCCTTACACAGTTTTTCCCTTTTCAAACTTCTCTATCTCTAGCTAAATGCCATATGTGTTTGTCTGTGTGTATTACCTGCAGCCAGGTGTCGATCTGAATGGTCTTGATGCCCTCCACCAGGCCTTCGTTCACTTCAGGCCAATGACCATAGTCAAACCAAAGAGTCAGAACCCTGAACAGGGAAAAACAGGACAAGAATTAAAATAGAAACCTTGTTTTCCAGCTCATACAGGAGAATGGAATAGTGAATTTACAAACAACCACTAGAGGTCCTACTACCCCAACATGCCACAGTGTCCATGGCGAAGGTTGCCGTGTCTTTGCTGTGCATCAAGCTTGTGTTAATCATTTAACTCACCTGAGTGTGTCCTGCAGGTTGTTTCCTCTTGACAGGGAAATGGAGCGGAAGAAACCTTGAACAGCAGGAACTGTGTACATGAGCAACGTCTTCGAAAGGTCCTGTGCAGAGACAACAGAGGGCATTTAATGCATGACAAAATCAAATAAGCAACATTCGATAACACAATGTATTCTAGGTGTTCACTGTAAGTGATGATGGCAAGGGTCACTATAATTTACAGCTCAAATATTCAGCAAAGACTGAGCAGAACTGGAATGAAGTATTCAAAGATTGATGTACAAATACAAGATTTTAGTTTAGTAATATCTTGACAAATGCAGTACGTCAGTGCTCGGCTTGTGTTGTTTGTAAAAGATGCAGAGACTTTGTAAAATTGTTAAAACTGTTCCTTCTGGGTAAAAATGTCTGACAACTGCGTACTAACACATATATCTATCACATAAATATATCTGTCTATCCATCCCTCTATTGGGATCTGTAGTTTTTCAGTAGCAGTTACATGTGGGCTAAAACTGTACACTGGATGAGGTTTGTTGCTAGAGCAAATGAAACATTCTATGAGTAATGCAGACAACCTAATTGTGTGTATTGTGCGTACCTAAACTAAGGGTTTGTACCTTGGCTTGATTGGGATCGCTGGGAGAAGACATCGCAGAGAATAACATTTCATCCTCTGCGATTCTCCCCTCATTGTACTTTTTCTGGCCCGGTGAGGGCACAGGACTGTGATCGGTACTCTCGACTTCGCTGTCACTGTTGCTGGCTTCACTGTTCGCACTGGCACCGCTGGCGTGGCGCAACTTCTTCTTCTCGTCGCGTCCCTGATTCTGGTGCTTGTAGTGTAGCACCGCCTCAAAATTCATCACGGCCCACGCGTGCCAGGCCTGAAGACAGATGGTACAAACTGGGTGAAGCTGGATTTCCAAGAGGTGGAACCTGGAAATGACTTCCACGTTTCTTAAGATGCATTTTTCCAGTTTACTAAGGGGACAGACATCTCCCAAGGGCCTGTAATTTTTCTCATCCAAACATAAAAGTTGAATGTTTCTTGCGTTATACAACCAGCTATTACAGGCGACAGGGAGTCATGAGGATGGATGGGGAGAGCGGTAATGTGGGGGTAGTGACATCTTTGTAGCCTGCAGCTAATGCATGTTTAAGAAAAAGCAGTGATACTCTCAGCTATTCTATCACCTCATTTATTTGATGCATCAGGAAAGGAACAAGCAATGTGACAGTCTGATGAGCAAAATAAATGAACTGTGTATAGAAAAATAGCTCTATTATGTTTGTTTAAATGGTAATTTAAATGGGGTCTAAAGTTTTCCTAATGACACATCAGTGTCGGGGCAGCCTCCTGCTGACACAGCTGGGATTTTACTGTTGCCAGGCAAAAGTCAAAAGTGAAAGGTTAGTGATGAAGGGGAGGTACTGACCTTGTACCAGTTTCGGTCATGCTCAGTGGAATGGCTGTAATACTGCAAAACCTTGGGGATGGTGCTCTCATTGATCCCCTGCAGACTGAGCTGCCACTCTCCCAGCTTCAGGAAACATCTACATGGAAGAAACGGATAAACATAAAGACAGACATTTCATCTAAGATAACTTCTCAAATACCTGGTTTTCTTCCAATTAAAAAAAACATGTTTTCATGTCTGCAGAAAACCTGGCACACAAGGTGAAGCATCGATGACATGCTGGCTTGTAATAAAGAGAAAAACAACTTTCATCCTCACTCCACATCTTGAACACATGTTCTTGCACTGTCGATTTGGGTTTGAGCCGGTATGATCTGCTGTAGGGTGTGTCCCTCTTTGCAGCACTACGTTATACACCGGAAACGATGTCGGATATTGGGGCAGAGGTGAAGAGAACAACTCAACTGCTGTGGCTGTTCATCATGTGAAATGAGAGGACAACATGTCTGGTTTTTTAGTGTGATTCTTAGAGGGATGATGATTCAGTGTTTGTTGTCTGAGCAGCATTAGCTGTATCTGTGTAGTTCACTTCAAGTCCAGTGTGGACACCCGACCCAAGCCCAGCAGAATGCTGTGCTGGATTCATACCAAAATGTTGCAATGATATTTGGATTCGGGTCGAGTCTGTCACTTTAGCTGGGCTGGTATTTCTTTACACAACATGTGTCTGTTTTAAGGGTAAACAAGCAATGACGACGTTTGTCAGTGACGAGGTACCACTAACCGGGCCCAGCTTATATCAACTACTACTATCAGTCTCGGGTCGGGTTTGGACACGGAAATTACTGGTTTTCTATTAGGCTCAGAAGCTTTGCAGTTGAAATAAAAAACATTAGCAATAAGCAAGGAAATGTAAAGCTGAGTCAAACCACAAAGAAAATCATTATGAGTCTATAATGACTCTTCATCAACGTCATTACTCATTACAACTTGGTAGTGACACGAAGTATACCAAGGGCAGTTATTAAAAGGAGTGGGATAATTATTCTGGACTTTCAAATCATCCACACATTTATCACCACTACTTAAGAGAGTGGTGTAATCATGTGCTGAAAGATTCTGGGAGCCATCTGGAGATTTTCAATGATCCGAGGCTGTTTCAGTTATATTTAATCCAACAATGGGATCCCTACGGGGAACTCAACTCCATCCGTCATGGGGACACAGAAGCTGACAAATAATGTGACCAGTTTTGTGGGAACAAAACATAATTTGAACACAACGGCGCCAATCAGAGCAACTATTAAACAGCGTGTTGTCAACCCAACTATCCAGTTTGAATACTGTTTGCAGACCAAATCCAATAAATCATCTTTTAGAATTATGATGTGAGTGTTTTTACATTCGAAAGCACTCTGGATTCAGAGCATCGAAGCCAAAATGTTTGTGTGAGTGGTTAACAGGTTGAGGTTTCAGGGAAGAAGCAGCGGGAGGTCTGGGTGTTTTGGGAACAACCTGTTCATTTAGACAGGAGACGCCAGGCTTACTGAATCTTCAGGAAAGAAACAGTGAAATTACACAGGATTCTTGGGAGAGAGTGGAGGCAGCCATGTGATTGTGTGAATATGTCTGACGGAGCAGTCCAGGTGTGCTCCATACCACACAGCTAACCTGTATTCAGGAAAGTGTGTCAGCACGTCTGGAGAGAAGACGTCCTGACTGACAGTATACAGGTGTTTTCCCTAACATGCATTCCTCACACAGCCAGAGTCACTGTCTGGAAGAAGCACAAATGAAAAAAAAAAAAAATGCTGCCTGTTGTGATGCGTGTGTTGTCAAGTATGATTTATGAAATGGGAGGGTGCACATGACTGCACAAGCCAAGATCGGACCACTGCTTGATTTACTGTACATGTGATTATACCTGTCTGCTTCTGTGTTGCACGTTTTGCTTGTTTTTTGTTGTTTCAACATAAGACAGCACAGACAAATTATATTTCCCTGCACTGGCAGGACACTGACAGTGAATCGTAAAGGAGCTTCAGATATTTCCCGCAAATATTTTTGATGTGCCCACAAGAGCACGAAAAACAACTTCAACAGTTTGACTCCATTCCCAGCTATTTTGGAGGATACACAACTTTCCATTTTCTAATGCCCTACACCAGCATCTGAAAACACAAGATAATTATTTGATCAGGTTTTTCAAAATCTGCTGTAAACTAGTGCGGGGACGTCGTCTTTTCTGACAGTGAGGAGAGGTGATGACATGGCTGTGCCAGTGTGATCAGAAACACCCACTGGGAGAGGAGAGACACTTGGTCAAACCTGCAGCATGGTGCCATGTGGTAGGTGATGAGGAGCTAGACTGCCAACAGGGATCCATTTATTGAGAAGTATGAGGCGAGACATTCAGAAAGTCTGGCCAGCTTTGAAAAAGACCCCAGGATGCCAATGGACTAGTAAAAGGTGTCATGCCAGATTGTGGTCATGCTCATGGAAAAGAAGCAGAATGCACTGTACGTGACCCTCAGTGTTTACATTTTGAGGACAGAAAACACGTGAGCTGACATTTTCCTTGCTGCACTCTCTCTATTTCAATGAAGTGGGTTTTAGAATTCACAAACCACAGCGAAGCACATTATGCGTTGGCATTACTGTGGGGGAATCTGACAAATTGTGGATTTACTTTCCCTGCAGCTGGTCTGGACTGGCCATCTGGCACACCAGGCACTTTCCTGGTGGGCCGATGAACCATGTCCGACGACGTTGTGGTCTTTTTTGTTGTTGTTGTTGAATGATAGGCCCATAAACACATCCACCTTTCAGCTCTGTGCCGGCTTCATTTAATAATGAATGGAGAAAAAACTGGAGAAGAAACAGAAGGGTTGGATGGATGGGGCCTGTCTGGGCCAAAATACCAGGGCCGATTTGTTGTCCCAGTGCAGCCCTGCCCTCAAGAGTTTCAGCTTGTGTTGTAGACCAATAACCAAAGCAATGGAGTCAGTCTGTGTATTCATCTAATGTTGTGTGATGCAACTCATTTATCCAAGTGTGCCTTCTTAGTATCTTGGTTTTCGTACTAGCTAATGCTTATAAGCAACTTTTGGATTATAGATAATAGTCAAAATAACTGTACTGTAAATGTACATCTATTGCTACAGTGACATTTTCAGCAATCACCTACACTTCTTGTAAAGTGAAAAGCAATGATCTGCTTCCTCTGGTCCATTTAATTTGTAATCCCTCTATTTTGGAGTCTTGCCTTCAGAAAATGTCACCAGGTTGTTGGAAAATAAAATCGGATTCCTAAAAAAATTACTGAAACAAGAAAAACCTGAAATTGATGATTGGATTGGCATTTTTATTATATGTTTGCAATGGAAAAAATTCTGTGTTTCATCAGACTGCAAAGGGACAGGTTTATGAAAAATATTTTTTCTAAATTTATATTTTTCTGATGTTTTTTTTTCTACGTTTGAAGAATTGTTCACCAGTTACTTCAATTGTATTGGATTTGGCTGGAACTCTTTTTACCCCTGAAACTGCCAAAGGGTTTGTAGACTCAAACACTGAATTATTACTATTGGGTGAACTATCCCTTTAAGTTGCAGTTCACATCAATGTCTGTCTAGAGTATTTCTAGTGAAGACTATAAAGAACAAAAATAATGCATTGTATTAAGTGTGTATTGTTATTTTTTGTTATAATTAACACTATTCATGAGTTATGTCAAAAAAATTGTCTGTGAGCTCACAGTGACCTTTGACCACTAAAATCAAATCAGTTCATCCTCGTTTGGAAGTGAATGTAAGTGAAGGATATTTGAAGTAACTCCCTTCAGGTGTCATTGGAATCAGGTGACATATTTAAACAGAAAAACTCTTGAAAGGTATGTAGACACTTGATAGTCAACTTAATCCAGCCTCATTATGCCTTGTCATAGCAAGGAAATTCCACTGAGTTGTAATCACATTAGCATTAGCACCATTCCCTTTCATGACAGTGCGACACTGAGCCAACATGCACAATACCATGGAAGTGAAGCCGTAACATGGAGTTAAGCCATCATTCATTTTACTGTTCACACAACTGCTGCTAATGTGTTTCCAGAAAAGAGACAGACAGACCTGGCCATCAGTTTGTGGACCTCCTGCTTGTGCTGCTGGTCCTCGGCTGCAATGGCGTGCTGGGCCTGCTGCTGCATCCCTTGCACAAAGTGTTGCATGTGCTGAAAGGCATCAATCTGAGGGAGAACAAAATAAATGCAGAGAAAGGCTTGGTGTCACTCAGAGAAGTGTGTTTGTCTGTGGTGCCTGGCATTAGTCTGAATTACATATTAGCATGTGATATATGATTAAAGTGAATAGTTGACTAGCACAATTGTTTTTAGAATTTGTTCTTGGAATATGATTTAATCATTTGACTGGATCAGATATGTTCAGTAACAACTACAAATTGTCTAATGCCAGTGGAAGAGTCCAATCATAGCATATCGTAGCAAGCTATGCTGAGCATGCTACACAGTGTGTGCATTTGTGTGTGAGTGTGTGTGTGCTTTTTAAAATTCTGATTCGTCTGGTGAGCAATGCAGCTGGCCCTGACAACAGCAAAGCTTGCACTCACACTTACCTAAGTCCCCTAATGAGACCTGCACTCTGGAGCCACAATAGTTATTCAACACCTGGTAATATATGTGTATGTTTATGTGTGCCTGGGGGGTATATATACTATATGTGAAAGTGTGTGTGTGTGTGTGTGATTACCAAACAGCTCTGGTAATACGTAGTGTGAAACATACAGTTTAATGTCACCACAACGCACAGACAGAACTGATCTTTCTGAACAAAACAAAATGAGGCTCACTTCATCCAACGCTACCATGGAAACAAAAGATAAATATTAACATTAATTTAAATGTAACATCTGAGTTGATTTTAAAAGCACAGGGGAATATTAAAACTTAACACACAAACCGCAGCTACATACTACACACAATTGCAATAATTAATGCACATACAATAGAACCCTTTTAATCTTAAAATTGTTGAAACACTAACTTTTAAACCCTAATAATTGCAATGCTGTCCAAAGTTACACATATTCACTTGCGATCTGCTATGACTTCAATCTGACTCTAACTGCACCTAACTTCTTTCCTCCGCATCATCATCTGGATCGGCTGTTTTTAGACAACATACAAATCACTCCCTTAAAGTCAGCCAAATCACAGGTTTATATTTATAGACCTGCACGTACAACGATTTACTTATTAGGGAAATTCACAAATAAATATAACAGCCAACGTTCATCTCATTAACGGGCTGATTTACACCTGCAATAACTTTCCCCTCTGTTTTTAGTGTCTACCAGCTCCCGAGGGAAATATCTGGCTCTTTAGCAGCTAAATGTTCCACTATGTCCACCAGCTTCTTGTTTGTTGCTGAGCAAGTAACGTACTCTGGTTTTTTAGAGCTTTTTCACTGAAAACAGCTGCCTGCTGAAGCTTTGACACTGTAAGTTCATTTACTATGATCAAAAAAACAATAAAATTGGTGCTCAGGCCGTTAAAAAATTGGAGGGCAACTCACTATCATTTTCTGTAAAGCAGAGTGGAGCTGCAGATTCAGGTGATCATCCTCTGCAGGTTCATCTCTACAAGCAATTCATTCCACATTGTTTTCATGTGTGTTTGTACAGGGTTTGTATATTATATATATTTGGACGTGTTTTACATTTGTATCTCAAAGTTAGCTTTAAACTAGTGTCTGCAAATAACAACAGTTTCTTGAAAATAAAATTGTTTTAAGGCTTGGTTATTGCCAACTACAGAGAATTTTCCTAACATTTGTTTCTTCTTAAAACTATTATTCATTACAGATCTTTACCAAATAGTCCAAACTGCACCCTGGTGGCTGTTACATGTAACCCTGCAACTACAATCTATTGGTCCAATCAGCTGGAGTAGAAGTGAGTCAATGAGCTTTATTATACTGATATTATGTAGTCACCCTGCTCAGTATTCTAAAATTTCAATTCCTTTTACAGATGCTACTGGTTGGTGTTGATATTTCTTATGATGTTTCTCTTTCTCAACATTAAATTAATTTCAAAGCTGCAAACTATAAAGAACAAATCACAATATGTATTAAAAATTGTCTCAATTTCAAACCACCAATGGTCTGTTGGCTCCTACCTTGCGGGCACTCTTCCACATATACTTCATATAAGCGTAGGTGACATGTGGGTGGGCTGTGGGCAGCGGGTGATCAAGTTGCTTTGAGGGGTCGACACCAAGAAGGAGCACCAGGGTCTTATGGGCCAGTGCCTGAAGGGATGAAGAGTGCAACAGAGGTCAAAGGGCAAAATAATGGTTAGAAGGTTTAAAGTTCAGAAAGAAGCCAGAAGGCGTGAACAGCAGGTTTCCCCACGACGATACACAGACTGCCGACTACAGATTACCCGATAAAGGGAAAGAAAAAAAAAGAGGGGGACAAGAAACTTTAACTTCACGACTCCACAAGGTATAATGTCTTAGTGGGGTAATTTTTTCCAACTGCTAGTAATCACAACTCTTTTTTAAATAGTATCATTGTTGGTGACTGTCACCCTGTGTGTGAAAAAAAGAAAGCAAAGGAAAGGCAAATTGCACCATTTAAATTGAGAAGATATTTCGGCTTCAGGTTTCTAAACAGTGTGATTGAGAGGGCTGCTCTACTTTCATTAGTGCCAACTTAAAACAGGTTGAACTGAAGTTCAATTTCATGGCTGGAGTTCATGGCCACACTTAACTCTGTGAGAGCTCAACTTCCCTTTTCCGTTTGACAAGTTTGACATATAATCAGCTCTTATTTATTCCTCCTGAATGCTATGGGATATCAATTAATTATAGAATGAATGATCGGGGCCAGGAATTCAAAGACTCTTAGGACAATACATAATGTCATATTATACTGCAGTGATGTTTAATTTTAAATGTTTGTTGGGGAAATTACTGTTTACTGTATTTTATTTTGAGCAGGATCTCTTTTTCCTTAATGCGAAACAGTAAAACCTATTTCTAGGATGTTTTCACAATAATGAAACTACAACAAAATCAGATGTTTTTAAAATCCTGCATTGGAGCTTCACAATTGATCCAGGTTATTATTGTTTTTTAGTTTTGTTGCCTTCCACTGAATGTACTGACCAGGCGTCCACTCCTGCCACAGAGACTGGCGTACTTCAGCCACGTTCTCATGTCCTCGTGGGGGCTGATGACCAGCGATCGGACCATCAGGATCCTCTGCCAGTCCTCCACAATACGCTGACAACCCTGGAGGGAATAACACAAAAGAAAAACAAGGGACAGTGAGTAAAACGCCTCATGCTTTTGTTCCCCCCTTCAAAGAAAGGCAACTATACTTGTTAACTCGAGAGAAAGAACACACGTGTTGCTACCAATGGGGGCTGTTGTTAACATGCCCACACGTGAGTGCCCACATGTGTCAGAAAAAAGAAAAACACACACATGCACACACCCAAAGAGGTCATTTTAAATAGGTTTGTAAAGTCCATTAGCAGAAGTGCTCTATTCAATATTCTCTAAACCCCAACCTCACCCTCATGGTCATGATGTAACAAAGTACTGCAGCAGCAGGAAGCACAAACAACATTGGAGTAATAACAAAACAAAACGTTGTGCTGGATAACATGATCTTCACAATTTTATATGAAGTTCAGACACATGGTTATACAAATAATGAAAGTACAATTATTCACTACCTTCAAAGATAAATCAATCTATCTTTGTATTTTGTATTTAGTATTTCATAGTCCCTTTTCAACCTCCTGTTCTTCCTTAGATGGCAAAAATATGTCCGCGCAAAATCTTTTAATAAGCTGTTGGATTCTGGGGCTGGAAAAAAACCCACAACAGTTTCTGGAGTAGATTTAACGTGACAGGATAAGAGGCTGTGGGCAGTACCAAATTATCCAGTTCACCCAACTTAATTTAAAGTAACAACTATTTATCATGTGGTCTTCTTCTTCCCATATTCCCATAAACAACCAACTCTCTTATTTTATTTGAGAACGGCAATCAAGTCTCATATAAAATAGCCCTTTTAGCTTAAAGCTTGACAAATATGAAAATTTGGGGGTCGATGCTGATCACGATATTAGGGAGCAGAAATATTTACCACAAATACAACAAAATAAATTAAACTTCAATTCTGGTGCATACTGGCAAAAATGTACACAGAGCCCGCCATGTCTGTGACAGGCTCATAGAGGCTCTACTTTGCAGAGATCATAGCATTGATTAACATACCACTCTTCTGCCGCAATACAAGTAAACTAAGCCTTGCAAGTAAATGTTGATTCTTAGTTGATGACTTACAAAACCCTGAGTCTGTACAAAGGCCGCAATAGGAGTTGGAACTGCTACTACAGAATATAAACGATCATTAGGGCCATATATCTGCAGGAGGTGGTGCTGTATATTACCATCATAATGGTAATAAAAAGGTAACTCACAGAGTAAGACTTCACTGAAAACAGCTACATATATACGAGCTGTCAGAAGGAGCGCTGAGTTTCCCAGGATGTCTTGGACTCTTGACAAGGATATGGAAGCAGATGAAGAGAGCCAAGAGGTAAAACATAACCTGCGTTGTTGTACGAAGGCAACACCCATGGAACTGTCTCACATGAACATGGCCGACCAATGCCTGTGGAGGCATGAGAGAGGACACAGACAAGACTGTCGCTGGGTCAACAGGGCAGCTGGACGTCAGGGCATTCTCAACAGATTTGTCAGCTGGACAACAAGTCTAACTTGTGACAATCTCAGCAACACCACCGGTGCAAAAATACAAAATAGGCTGTCAGGCGGCAAGGCAGCACTAACACAAGGGCACTATGAATGGAAGCATGACTGGGTCCTTAGGAAACCCTTAGGAAGCCAACCTAGGAAAACCTTAGGAGGTGCCTAAAAACACTGACTGACTGTTCTACTGTCACATGGGGCTGCGGGTTGGTTAATAAATGTCCAATAAAGGTACACACAAATGTATGACTTTTCCCCCCAAAGAGTTAAAATGTCACATGATCTGCCTCTAGAGGAAATAAGGAAACACAACAGGGTCTCAAAGTATCAAACTGCTACCTCAGGATGAGTTGGTTGGTTGCGACATGAAAAAAAGTGTATGATCTCACTCATTCCAGACCTGAACAAAAATCAATGGGGAGTTCAATGCACACTTACATCTAACCCCTTTGATGGAGAAGAGACTGTTCGAGGAAGAAAGAGTAAAAGACAGGAACCGCGACTCCCCGACAGATGTGTGAGGTCAGCCTCAAATAAATCACCAGAGAGGACGAACCTGTCAAGTACTGCAGCCCCAGCTTTGGTGCTGCCATTATGGGCCCAGTCTGTTTGCTCTGAAAGACCCCTCTTGATCCCAAATACCCCCTCGAAACAACCTCCGTTTTATGAATGGAACAAGTCAAGATGATCAAGCGTCTCCACATTTTACTGCACAGGTGTGTGCGTGTGTGTGTGTGTATGTGTGTATGTTTTCCATTAAATTGGTCGTTCTAATTTTGTAGAAACCTTTGAAATGTCACAAGACAGTCTGTGGGAGATAAGTGCATGTTGAAAGCCAGGTAAAAAAACAGTCAACACAAATACAACAGTTTCGAAGAGAACAGAGGTTTTAGTCTTTAACATGGTCCCGGTGCAGACTAATATCAAACTTTGAAAACACAAGAGAATTCTCTTCTCTCCTTGTTTGTTCCATGGAGAGAACAATACTATTTGTCTTCTGTTTTGTTATGCAGAGTCAATGCCAACATTAAGTTGCATGGAGCATTTTAGGATGACAGATTGCAAATGAACACAATTTTGTTGAGCAGTGGGTAAGGTGAAGGATGATTATTATATTTTGGTGATGAGGATTTTCCTTAATGTCAGAAAAATTTGAGCAGGAGGAATGCCCACAGGGAATGAGAGTAAGTAGCATTATACATGCTGCATTAAATTGAGCATAATACGGCATGTATAATACAATCAGGGATGATAAAAGGCAGATCAAAAGTTTATAGTTTATATGCCTGACTTAAAACTTTTCCTTCAAAGTGCATGTACAAGGCTGAGTCATAATCACATTCTGATTCAGCTGTAAAAGGGCCAACGTGGAAAAGATGAACTTCAACAGTATTATCGTAGATCGGATGGCATTTGTCTCACGTTCCAAAGACTTGGCGAGCGGCATAAATTTCCAAACCACTTGTGGATTTGTGGATGTTCCACACGTCCTCATGTCTCATTTAACAGCATGTACAACTCTGTAATTCACAATTAATAAAGATAATAGTAGTAATCATAATCAGTCTTGGGAAGCACAGGGGCTGGATGGGTTTGCACATAATGAGTCAAGATTTTCCCTGAGTTTTCGTACAGAGGTCATTTCCAGCTGGCAAAGGCAACTTTGATCAGAAGTGTTTTTGGTGTGTAGCCGTGTTTGGAAAGGTCAGTTCTAATTCTAACCCACAGCAACCAAATATTTTTCTTGCTTCATTTTTCTTTGTTGATGTAACTACAATTCTAAGACGGGTACTGAACTTCAAATGGCCTAGTTTGGAAGGATTGTTTTTTTATTTGTTTATTTATTAGCGTCACCATTAGCTGTGCCATGAAGCCCAGCTTATCTCCCTGGGGTCCACCTCAAATACATACATTAAACTGTATCAAATTTGAAACCATAATATGTTTTGGCTGCGGGGACTACCGATGTTCACTTGATGTATTTTCTCAGCCCCCTAAGCACAACATGACACTACATTTCAAATCTCCTTTAAAATTACTCACAATTTTTTTGAAATAACCACAGAGAAGTGCACATAGATACCTATTCGATGGAGAAGCCCCACTGAGGTATTCACATATGTCTCTGACTGTACAGATGGTGTATGGCTTGAAATGTTTCCCATTAGTAACAGTAGCCTTTCCAACATCTGCTTTACATTGCATGTGTAGTTGCACACGTGATTGAGTGTGTGTGTGTGTGCGGTGTGTGTGTGTGTGTGTCCATATATCATGTGCTGTGGTTACCTGAAGCCTCTCCCACCATGTTTCCCTGATGATGTCCCTCCTCTCTGGCACCAGCTTGTACTGGATCACCTCCTCGAGCTCTGACAGCATCTGGCAAGATACCATGGCCTAGAAAACAAACACACATATGCACACACTCATTCTTATTCAGGCGTTCATTGTTAAATTAGAGTTTAAATTGCCCTGATGGAGAAAACAATTCCTGTCTACTCAATATGAAAGCATCATAGCAGCTTGAAAATTCATCTGAATGAATCCAGCAAGCAACTGGACGTTCCTGTGAGGAATCTGTCAGAAAAGGTCAGGCATCTCCATTTGATGGCCTGGTTTACACTTGACATTTGGAACTACATCCAAAGTCTAGATGGCTGCTGATGCATGTCTGCTGTCAGTACCCATGGTGAACAAAGACAGTGTGTGCATCAAAATCAACCAGGATAAAAAACAAATTGGGATAAGGTTACCATAACTGTCGTCATCTGTATGACAGGAGCACTGCTGTTGTCACATCTGATTTGAAATGTTGTTAGGATAACTCCATGTTAACAGATAATAATATGGAATATAAAGCTGTGTTGAAAGCATTAATATTTATGATTTGGACTTCTATAGCGTGTAGAGCAGAGACTATCCATTTCTATAAATCAGCACATTGTTGTTCTGACATTCTCCGTTCGCATATGACCGCTATCACAAATGAGAAAGTAGACCGAAGCCAGGGGGGTCATATTTTCTCTTACCCCATAGGCTCGACTGTAGCTCTCTCCAGCCATGGCCGTCAGCTCCGCATCCAGGAGGTCTCTTGCTTTGTCAATACACTACAGACAAAAACACACAATGGATCTTTAGGTTTACAATTACACATGAATAAAACAATGACAATGTAAGAACAAAAAAAACACTCACTCAAATACTGTAAATTAGCCCTCACATGTTTTCTTTGGTATGTTCACCAAGGAGGGTATGGGTTCACACCAAGCCCATTTGTTTGTTGGTTTGTTTATAAGCAAGATTACGCGAAAACCATGAAACTTGACTGCAGTATGGGTCAGGAAAGAAGAAGCTGAACTTTGGTGCGGCTCCGGATCAAGGGGCGAATCCGGATCCGCAAATCTCTGTCTTTAACATTGTGAGATGTTTCTTTGATTTCTCAGAATATTAATGATTTGACTTGGTTACCTCCTTTAAGAGGCTGCAACTCATCAGTAAAGCTGAAAAATGTGCAATTATGCCATTTGACTCCAGATTGCCAGTACACCATGTCACACTTGCTTGAGGACCAGCCAGGATTGGACTCTATACCGGGAACTAAAACACTCAAATGAACCAACACTGTTTTTACTTATGTACTACCAGCAGTGACACAGGTCTCGAAATCCAGCTTGTGTATCAAACACCTTGATGCCAAGTGTTTTATGAGCAGAAGTAGATGAACTGTTTAGAGTGACAGTATGAAAATTATATAATCATGGTTAAGGATGTCATTCACACCTTTAAAGAAAAGAGGGACTGGAGAGTCAAGAAGAATAATTCAGAACAGGTACTGTTAGTCATGGTTCCCGTCATAACCATGATGTACTGAACAATTTTTATGATGCTCAACTGAACACCAAAGACCTTTTTATTACCTTCCTGTTATTTTGAGTGAATTACTGTATATTACTGCGTCATTAGTAAAAAAGTCCAGATCCCTGACTTTTCCTGCCAGGACAACACTTCTCCGAAGTCAAGGACACCGCATTGAAATGTTCCATCACAAGTGAGAATCCTGACGGGTGGAAAAACAGCGACTGATAGAAACGCCTGATCCAGTGCAGCAGAGGAGACAAACGGGGACACGAGTATAGCCAATGTTTTTAGGGAGCTGTTATTTGAGGGAGGGTAAAATGAGGGAGAATGACTGAGAAGGCCAGGACACAGCTGTTTCAGACCCACTCCCACCAATTATTTTTTTCTTGGGGAGGGAAAGGAGTGATGGCGTGCCAAAACACCTTTTCAGGCATGCACAACAAGAGGAGGGGTAGTAGGAGGGTGGTTAGGACAAGGTGACAATGAGGCTACGTCTTTACAGCGCCCACTCAGTTATGGACCTGTTTACTCCTCAGTTACTGGTGCTGGGGCCTCATTGGAAATGTGCAGTCCAGACGACTCCTGATAAATGCAGTGTCTGGCTCCTAGCAGCACAAAACAAACCATGACCCAATCTCCAATCCTCTTACATAAAGGTTTTAACTGTGTTCTTATGTAGGGTTTAAGTCCAGTAATATCGTTCTACATTCAAGTGGGCTTTGATGGCCTCTTTGTGAAATGCTGGGTCAAATCAACCACTAATGGAAACTCAAAACAAAGCTCAAAAAGTACTGTGAAGTCAAAGGAAGGGCTCTAAGACAATTTACAAATCAAACGCACTCTGGTGGAGTGAATGTTGGCATGGCAGGGTGCTTCACTATCAGGGAGCACGACTGCTGCGTCTACACATCATTGCTGCAACTAAACACTGAGATTTACAAAGCAGAGAAACCTGACCCTCACACAGATGCACACCAACACTCCTGGAGCAAACCTCTGGCTGTTTGGGGATACGGAGGCTGGAAACTACCCAATGGAATCCAAAGTTTCGGGTTTGAGGATTACCCACCCCATCCGGAAGACTTGACTGAGCTCATGTTGACATTTAAGCTTTCACCCTCGCTCCATCTGCTTTTCATTCCGCTTCATTCATTGTGAGTGGCCTCATTGTCAGCGAGAGTCAAAAGTCTGCTTTCCCTATTCAGCTGATGCAGAGTGCTACAGGCCACACCTGGAGTCAATCTGCAAATGAGAGCGGGCGGGAGGCGGTTGAGGAGTCGAGGGGGCACAGAGAGTGAGTCTCCGGGGCTTTGTGGTGAAAAAGCCACTTGTAAGATGAGTCCAGGGGAAATTGGAGGAGCAGGTGTTTACTGGTGTTGGTGCTGCAGCTTGGGTTTGTTAGACGTGCGGGCATCCAACTTGAACAAATCCGTTTCCAGGGAGCATGAGCTCATGTATGATCCCCACCTTCCTCAAATGAGGAAAACACCACCCTGACCTCTGCCAGACCTTGTTGACAGGTAGACAGGAGGCGAACAGGCCCTTCATTTGTTTTGAGGCTGAACGCTCTTATGATTTACAATGTCAAGAGTTACATAAAATTTCCACACCGAAGAACTGCGACATTGTTAAAGAATAAAAAATAAAAAACGCTCCATTTTATTTCTTTTAATGAAAATTCTGCGCTGATGGGGGAATTCAATCCTGACTGGAATAGTCGTAAAGTCATTTTTATATGTCTTTGCAGCGTTAGTTTTCAATGATTTTAGCTTTTCAAACCTCGCTATGAAGATGGATTTGAATTCCAGAAGCCACGGGGCAAAGTCCTATGAGGCATGTCTTTATGTGATATCTTCTAAAAAACATACGAGGCCTTTAATGTACATTGAATGATAGGAAATACGCTCCATTAGGTGTATTTGTGTGTGATGATGTAACCCACCTGCTGGGCCAATGAGAAGAGGTCCTGATGCAAGGCGAGCACTGCCCTGTAGAAAGCGCCATCGTGTGTGTCTCTTGGGATCATGCATGTGTACTCCTCCATGCTGTCCCAGTGCCCTGGAGAAACATCAGTCAGAAAAAGGATAAGGCAAAATGCTTATAGAAGTTTAGCAGCCTGTAAGTGCTGCTGTGAACCACACTCCACCTCCTCTTGCCATTACATAAATGATTAAAGTCACTTCACTTCCCAAGAGCGACAGCAAAAGATGTTTGAAATCTTTGGATTTAAAGGTTGGCTGTATCGTCTCAGGTCTCGCAATTGAGTTTGGAAAGTCGAAGCCTCAGTAGTCAGACCAGAATCCTCAGGAATTGCTTCTGCAGTGTGGTCCCTGCTTTTCTCCACCATTGCACGTTATGATATGTCAATGTTAGGACTGGAAACCAATCCCATGTAGTTATGTGAGGGAGACTTGGCAGGAGATGTTACTGTTTTCATTGCTGCCTGGTTTGCGTGCACTGTTTTAGTGAGTCACACAGAGGACCCTAAATGATCATGCACAAACCTTCTCATAAGACTCTTCTGACTGTTACTTATTTTGTCCATTGTTTCATATCATATTACTTATAACATGTTTGTGCAATTACTGTCTACTGAAAGTTCATATGTGATATAGGGTACGTCAGTGGTTACCTAGACCCCAGGCGGCAGCAGCAGCCATACGAGCCATCTTGGCCTGGGTTTCCTCGCTCACCAGTGTCCACTCCTCACAGCACTGCTGGTGTAACTGGCCCCTGGAAAACATTAACCATAGAGTTCATATCAAAAGGCATATTCCAATCTGGTCCCAGTAATGACTCTATATAATTCAATACTGATCTGGGCTAAGATCGGGTAACAAAGTGCAGAGTATCATAGTTTACACTAACTGCAGAATGGCTAAATGGACAACTAACAAGCCATTTGTTCATAATGCATAATGGGAAGGACTTATACGCTTCCATTTTGTAATGCCATCTGAAATTATCTGCATATCAGACAGTGGATTAGAGTTGTTTGAAAACCTAACCCCAAACTGCATGTCTTTAGAATGTGGGAGGAACCCAGAATACCTGGAGAAAACCTACACAAACACAGGGATAACACACTGACACCACCAGGCTGATATATTACAGATAAATAAATAAATTGAAAAATATTCTGTATAACATTGTAAAGTTGGTCAAAAGGTAAAGAGTGAAATGCATATTCCTGGTTGATTGTTGTGAATTAAGAACTGTAGTTAAGTAGTAGTAA
Source organism: Platichthys flesus (assembly GCF_949316205.1). Classification (NCBI taxonomy): domain Eukaryota; kingdom Metazoa; phylum Chordata; class Actinopteri; order Pleuronectiformes; family Pleuronectidae; genus Platichthys; species Platichthys flesus. The sequence continues at coordinate 8,083,244 of NC_084951.1, read as the reverse complement.
CAAAACTGATTAAACTACATTGTTCCCAACTTGTTGAGAGTAGGTTCAGGAGGAAGTACTCCAGCTTCCTCGCATATTTCAGGAGAAAGTAGTCTGGCTTCCTCCCAATGAATGCATGAATGGATGGAAAATATCAGCAGTTTTTCTCACAGCTCTTACACACCATGGGATTGCAGATCATTTCAGATGACATTACACAATGAAATAGATTTTACTTTTTTAATAAATATTAAGTGATAGTAAAAAAATTGGTTATGCGAATGTGGTCTTTTCTTCGAAAATATAATTTTCCTTGTTTTTACATGCGTGTGCTAGTAAGTTGGGAGTCATGATGACCAGAAGGTGGCAGTAATGAACATAAAAGCTGTTTAGCAACTGCGATCTGTGTTACCACCAGTTGCCTTTAAGTTATGTGTGTTGTCTCTATGAGACTGGTTGCTACTGTACGAACAGGAGAAACATGCAAAGCCAAAAAATGCTAGAGCCATCACAAAGATCTGTGAGGAATGTGAATCTCCTTTAAAAAAAGTAAAAGAAGATGAGCTGCATTGCAGACTCTGCCAGGTAAAGCTATCAGAACTCTGCCACGACTATGCTGTCAGTTGAGAACTCTTCCTCTTTCAGTCTGTTTGTGTGTGTGCGTGTGCGTGTGCGTGTGTTTTTGCTTGATTTTCCCATCCCGGGGCTAAAGTGATGTAATAATGTACCAGACTTTATTCTAAACAGATACAAAGGCTTTCCTGACGTCCACAAGTCATAATTATAAGATATACATACCAAGACAGTACATTTACTGTCCCTGCACTAAACAACAATTGAAGAAGTCCTTGACCAGAACAGCAAAGCCCTCTTGGCCCAGGTTTAGAAAGAAACTGAAGGGAGCTATAGTAATTTTTTTTTACTAATTACATCTGCCCCATTATTTATTTCTTTGTTTCTTCTTAAAGATGAACATATTAAATCAGTGTAGCGTTCCAAAAACGGCCTCATAATATCAAGTATCCCAGCAAACAGATGGATGTTCCCTGTTGGGGTCACGTGTATCTATCCATGACTAAATTCTCATTAAGAAAAATCAGTGCTGTATTGTCCAGGACCACAAAGCCCACCGCATGTGTTTTACAGAACGCTGGAGCGAACTAAGAGAGACAGAGAGAGAGACAGAGAGGGAGGAATAGACGGAGAGAAAGTGAGAGGCAGGTTTGGATGGAGGTCATAGGAGTGAAGTCGTTCTCCAGCTGCCTGGCAATCATACAACACAAAAGCAACAAGTACAGAAAGCTCCGGTACACTAGTCGTCCAGGTGTCCACAGCAGACAAACACTATGGAAAGAGTGGTAAGATGTGTTTGAGTCATTTTATGACTCAGCCCACCATATTTCACGTCTTTGGAATTTTTATTAAAAAGGGTATAAAATAATTCTGTGAGCTTGAAAGAGACATTTATTTAGCATCAACATGTTTTTAGGGGCTCTACACTGGACAGGACTGGGCCACTCACAGGTGGAATACCAATTGTGCTGGATTGGCATTTCCGTCCCTCCCGTTGTGTTTACTTGTACCAGTTCAAATGGGGCCATGTGTCCATGTGTGAGTGAATGTGGCCGTAGGTGTAATAGTCGGTTTCCATCGCTGATGTCAGAATTTGTCACAATAGGACAAGCACCGGTGAAAATGTTATGTCCTTATTGACGGTTCACAAGAGCGTACTCAATATCAGGACCCGAGAAGGAGCAATGACAAAATGTCTCTTTGCAATTTTTTGGTATATGGCGTTGACAGGATCCGAGAGCCGATAATAGTTAGGGCGCAAACTAAATTGGCAACTAGTCGCCCATTCGCCCATTCAACTTCCACCTCGGCAGATCATTTGCTGCAAGTCAAATCCCTCTACTTTTATCACATTTCCTCAATTTGTCAAATATAGGCAAAAAGTATACTGCTTTTGGTGACATCACAAAACACCCACCATCAACAAACCAACTTCAACCGGAACAGAAGACTTACAATTGGAAACACTTGTGAGGCTGTGCAGGGAAATCAATCCACTAACATCATACTATAGGAACACAGCGCGTGCTGAATAGCAGGAGTTGACATCCCGGTATTTTGCATTGAAATCTTGTCAAAATCTGCTTCAAGAAAAACCACCTGAAGGGCCTTCCCAATTTTTTGCATCTGTGTGTTTACATCATAGCCTGTGTATAAAGATGGACGACACATCTCCACTTCATCCCACTGTCCAGAAATTAATCCAAAGTATCCCTGATGTGAAATATATCATCTTGAGTCGAAGTAGAGATCACAGTCCCACCGATACACATGCTCGATCAATTGCAGCTCAGTCTCAACTGTCAACCATGACGTGTCATCCCATTTTCATAGCATCACATAAATAATAACAAATTAAAAAACCATAGTTAACGGAAAAAATTAGCACTTGAACAAACATCAGTGTGATTAGAACAGTGACAGAAATGTTGAAAATGTAACTGAAGTGTATTTTGACTTTTTGGTTTGGTCCATCTCCAATCCACTACGGACGTGGAGGAAGAGGTTACGACTTATACAACAGCCAATCACCTTGGGGAACTCAAGATGCTTTGGCTTAACCTTTTGTTTGAAGTGATGACGTCTGAATAAATCTAAATCAAGTGTTTAGATATTGTTTTGTAAATGATGACGGACATCTTAGACAAAAGATCCTTTTCAGGAGGTCCAGCTTTTTTTGGAGGATTTAGTTTAACCGTCATAGACATTAATTGTATTGTAATAATCTCTCTCAGAAGTTTGGGATTAGCACAGGGAGGATCTGTACAATACTTAAACATAACAGGGAACAATGTGCTCTGACTCAAGTCAGATGTACTGAATCAGTCTTACTCATCCACTCACACAAACATAAACACAAACCCTCTCCAGACGAATCACTTTCTTGTAAAATGATTGAATCACTTTCTTGAGAAATGAATCATACTTTATACAACAATGGTACTTGGATAGTCAGGTTACATAAGTAAACCAACATCTGCTTAGCGTCATTGTCTTTGACGTTTCACATATTTAGAAAATGCTTCGGACATCTCGTGACTTTCTTTCCCCTTAAAGATTCTCTTTGAAGGTGAGCGGTCGTCATGGAGATGAGCCCCGGCCGTGGGGCTGTGAGGTTTCATTGGAGTGGCGGGGCCTCTTACTGCTGTTGGATACCTGCTCATGCATTTCTTGGTAAAATTACATCATTTAAGTGAAAACTGTTTTCTCTCTTTTTGCTCAGTCATCAAAGGGCTCATGACAGGAATCATTAGGAAAAGGCTGCCAATGTGCTATGAGCAAAAAAAAGAGGGAATCAAGAGCAAAGGCAAGTCGACAGCCCACGGATGCTGTCTCTATCCATTAGAGCGCAAGAACTGAAGAACTAAAATGTGCTCTTTTTATCACTTCAATGATATCCTATTTATATCAATGTGCCCAGAGCAGTTTGTGTTCGAAAAAAAGGAACGCCAGGTCAGCATTTTTAAAACATATGTGAATCCGGGACCTGGCGGGGAATCACTGATTTGAACAAGTTGTTGTAGCCTTGAAATCATAGCAGATTCGACTAAAGACCTACCATTCTCCCAGGGCCTCCAAGCAGCGCATCCTGCCGAGGATGAGCTCTGGATCCTCTTTGTTTATGTCGATCTTCTTGTCGTATGCCACCAGGGCATCTTCCCACTCGTGCAGCTTCTCATACCAGGTGGCTTGGATTTCCTGGTGGAAAAACAGACAATAAAGAGTAAGAAACTGGGGCCATTAAACTAATAAAGGCCAGACGATTAACACTGATCTTTTGTCTGTGCTTCATCACCAGGCAAACAAGTTTTTATTTTTTTGTTCATTTGAGAATTTAGTGAATAGTTTTGAGTGTGAGCAAAGACCTTTCAAACTACGCTCCTTGTCCAATTACAAACAGCTTCCAAAGCTAACCTTGATTATTGTATATAAATGTATTAAACACACACAGACAAACACATACTGTATACACTTTCACTTCTCACATTGCTCCAACCTTTCCCTCTCAGTAAAGCTTTCCAAATTGTTACCTCATAAACAAAGTTCCTGGATTGGGCAGTGAAACTGTTTTTACTGAGTCTTTTCACTTTTACCATGCCGTTACGGAGAAACATAAATACAGTTTACAAACGCAAAAGGAAAGACCTTTACCATGGGCGTCCTAATGGCTGGGAAATACTTTTGTCTGGCTAAAATTAACCCCTTCATTAAATCAAGTGAATGCTTTCTATTCTATGTTTTGTCACTGCATCTTTCCACCACTGACCGCATACATGTCATCACACAGCACAGACCCTAAATTCACATTTGAGGATTTCTAATGACTTGTGGATTTTTCTAACCACAAATTGCCATGAACTTTACATATTCACACCACAGAGCATTTAGTTATATTTAGTTAATCGCTGAATTACATCCAATAAACCTGTATTACATATTGCTAAATAACATCAATAATTTCCCACGATGAGAGTAAAATCACATAGATGAATCAGATTGGACAACACTCATTCATACAGCCAGGCAGGTCCGAGTCCCTATGGATGCAGGGGAATAGTAAACAGTACCAGGTTTGAGCAGATGCAGTCTTTCCATTTGTAGGATAGAAAATAGCTCTATAGAGCAGATATGCAAACCAGGGCAGAGTGTATGTCTCCAAGGCAAAGGAATGTCTTCCAGCTGCTCAAAGGTCCTTTAAAATACATGTGACAAGTCAATTCATAGTAAGTGATTCTAAATTTTAAAAAAAAAGTGTTTGATAATGAATTTTGATGATTGATTTTGGAAAGTTGGATCAAACTAGATAAGGCTCAGGCTGAACACAATATTTGTTTATATTTAATTAACAAATTGAATAGTTAATTATTCGTAATACCTAATTTTGGTGTCAAGATGCACACATCTATTTAACCAGATCCTATCAGTGGTCAATTCATAAAGCGTGTCATATCTATAGTTAAATTATCATTTATACATTATTTAATACCTGGGACAAGTTCATAAACAGAGAACATGAAGTACTGAAGAGTTTTCATAAAGGCTGAGGAGTCCTCTACATGACTGAAAGATTCCAGAGGTGAAATAAAAAAGAATATTAAAGATTTAACTCTGTCAATAAATTATATTATTAATACAGCATATTTAAGAATTAGGTTAAACTATTGCAATACTGACATTCAGGAGTGATATTCTGTGGCTTTCTATTTGACCCATCTACAGTCACATTTATCACACTTATGATAACAATAAATTAAGCTCTTTAGGGAATGAACAAACTGCTTGCCATTAAAAAATAATTATTGTTTTTACTTTTTGGTATGAAACTGTGAAGCCTTTTCACAAAGTAGTCCAAAGTTTTATTTTCTAAAAAAACATACAGCAGCAAGAAATAAAAAGGTGTAAGAAAATCCAGATATCATGTCAATGGGATGAAGAAGTCCATAATTCTGCTCTTTGTCCTTGACAACTAAACAACATAGCAGATGGTTTTTCCACGTGCAGCACATTCAGAGCAGGGTGTTCTGGGGTATGAGTCTCAAATGACCCTTTACTCCAAGTTATATTGTGTGTATGGAGGAAAGGATACCCTGGGAAAAAGTAGACAAGAGGCCACACATAAAACAAAAAGTTAAGGTTTGTGTGTAGCCATGCTATTGGTACTAATAACAGAACATAATACAAACAAGTAAGTCCTGTAAGAGAGTCAACGAGTTGAGGGACAAATGTAAAGCTACGCCAATGTGCTTTATACTCTGTCTAGGCTGGATTTTATAACTCTATAAAGTTAGAAATCCAGCAATTATTTTCTACTGTGTCTTGTAGAAATGTTACAGTAACCTGATTGAATGTATTTAACTGGGCAATGAAACATGTTGCCAAAAGATATTGGACTGGGCTGTAGCAAGGGTTTAGCCAGTTGGAAAACAATTTAAGGGGCGCTAACAGAAACTTACAGTGTCAAGTCTGAATACAACATAAGATAAGGTATCCTGTTTTGACTGGAGGAAAAAAAAGACCCAAGGAAAAGAACAAGTGCTCACCAGCTCCCCAAAATGTTTCATGGCGTACTCCAGCACCCCAGATGCGGCTTCAGGCTGCTGCAGTTTGTTGTTGATGCTGCAAGACAGGACAAAAACAAAGACAAACTATTAGGGAAATTAGGGAAAGAAACAGAAAAACCAGGAAAGAACATTTGATGAGATCAACATGTGGACATGACAGCATGTGGATGCAGGTACTATTGTCATTAAGAGAAACAACCGCTCCATAATTTAAGTATATAACTAGAATGCTTGAATCGTGTACTTGCTGAACATCCATTATTTTCAAATCACTGTAGTAACAAAATACTATGGTAATGTAGCACATCCTCCGCGTAAATGATTATACACAGGAGATTCGTCTGAGTCTCTTTTGATAGTATGTCTCACGTCTGACCTTTTTCTTGGAAGGAACTTTGAATGTGTTGAGAAACCGTCTCCTCAGAAAATGTAGTTGCACCCCTTATTTACGATTAATTTCTATTAAGGAGATGACATTTTATTATAAAACTGATTTAAAAGATGTGACTCTCCCCTACACTCCAGCCAAATTCCATACACTTCCAGAGGATAATTAAAGCAACGGGATGCACATGACCCCAGTTTGAAGTGCAGCAGCAAACTGTCTTTGAGCTTTTGATTCTTAATGAGTTTTGAATAAGACATTTTTACTTTGTCAGTAGATGTTACTAAGTATAGACTGATCTGCAGTTTGTCTCCATTTAAAATTAAATCCATAGCACATTTAAGTGTGCAAACCATGAGGGAATCTGAATACTAGCCATAACTTATTTAAAAATTGAATTTTCTTCCCCTTTCATTCCTCTCCACTTTGTAATGTCACTCCCATTCTATTTGTGTGCTTCATTAAAGCTTACATACATGCACTGAACTCAGATTATCTGGGGTGGCTGAGAGAACGCAATTGGCAGAGTCACTTGCTCCGGACATTCTCCTTTCCTGGCAGCCTCTTAGTTAAAATTCTAGAGAATGTCTGAGGGAGCCCATGTAAGAACACAGATGGGACGTAACCTCGAGCAAGTGAGCATATTGATAACGTTTATAACAAAAATAAAACAGATACCTAAGGTTGAAAATGAGGATGCGAAAAAATTATGTTTCGCCTCCTGCAAGCTCCACTCTGACGCCAACCCAAACCTGAAGGCTCCGAAGGTTGGTCCTATTGTTAAAGCATCTGACCTGGAGAATCTGCCGCGATATTGAAATGCAAAAGGTAAAGTCCTGACCCAATTTTCGTGAAGATTTCCAGAGTTAGTGTCTGGAAACAGCTCAAGAGGTATAGGTTGTTCTTTCTAGCTACTACCCGTCTTTGTGAAGGCACCAATAGAAATCAGTAGCAAAGAGATATGGTTGAGATCTCTCACCAGCTCCTCAACCACAAACACAGACTATAATGATGCGGAATCAAGCCAGTGGAAACACAGACACTGAATCAAGGGGATCTCTGCTATTAGGTGAGAAGTGTGTCCCTGTGCCATCGTGTTTCTCCATGAAAACTAATTTAACCATCATTCTGATGTACTCTTACCATTGCCAGCCCACTAAGAAACCTGCCTCAATAAGGAGTAACACAAACGTTTCCTCTTTCAGCAAATGTGTTTATTGGGAAAAGCAAATGCACCTAATGACATCTGTCGCAGTCGTTTGACAAATGACGTGTTATCTGTCATGACATCACAAATCCTGTTTTGTGCACCTTCCACTCAACCGCACCGCCACCACATCTGGAAGCACTAATGAAAGCCACAAGTCTATTATATTTCCTCAACTGCAAAATCCGTGAGCAGCCATGGCTATTCCATCTGTTAAACGTAGCGTTTGAAGAGTTCCCTTATGCAGTGGATTTCCTGAGGACTGCAGACATGGGCTGGTGAAGAATACTTGAGCAAACAATATATGTCAGGAACTCGGTCTGACACAGGGTAAAGGCCAGGAACCGTGATGAAATGGCACAGCAAGGGGTCGTGGCAAAGCTCAGGAAACCACTGGTGTAGACCTTCATGACAGGTAAAATAACAAATAAATAAAACAGGAGCTGTCTACATAGTTGGGAATAGAAGACAAGTAAGTTTTAAAAAGCTCTACCAGACTTTTTGACTCAATGCTTTGAGTTGCTAATCGAAATACAAAATCCACTGAGAACTATGTGGCACGATGTGTATGTGCTGTTCCACATTTCTGCAGTGTGGGGACTTCAGGAATGATTTTCTGCAAGTCAGGATGCAGAAAATCATTCCACCCTTTTCTTTACTGATACCAACTCTGTCAGGATTCAATAACAAGTCTGTTTTTGGTGGTTTGTGTTTTTCTGTGATTTGTATAAATTGTATAGATATTTCTGCTAAATAAAAACTACACAAAACTAAAAATACACAAAAGCAACCCATAAACAGGATCCTTTTTAAATTGTTACTTATATGTAATATGGATGACTAAAAGACGTCTGATAGCTTTGCCAGGTAGCTAAAGAAACTGAAGGTCACATTAGTGAAGCCCCATAGCCCTAAAAGAATCGTAAAAAAAACTAAGACATAAATTAAATTAGATTCCTGTTGGTGCATGCCATAAATAATATGTTACTAAATTAGAGGTATTGCCAATAAAATTCCTGTTGTACTTATCAAACAAACACTGTCCTGTGATCACTGTAAGTTGGTTATGTTGTATACCACCACCTCAATAGTCCTGTGCTGTGCTGAAGTGCAAAAAAAATAATGCCTTAATTCATCCATCCATCCATCCATCCATCCATCCGTGAACGATACAACACAAACTAAAACAAACAGTAGTCATGCAGGACTATATTGCCCTTTCACACATTCCAGCAGTTAAAGTAATTTCATTTCAGCGTGCAACTTAAAGACCCGAAGTAAATTCAGCTACAAACAGTGTGATTGCTTAAAATGAGGAATTGCGCTCATTTTTGTAAATGAGCATTTGTCTCTGACTCTCATGGGGCTTAAAAGAGTCCTATGCACTGTTACAACAACCAATTCAATAATTACCCCACAGAATTCAAATAAATACAACTAGCATCAACTATTCTAAATAACATTGACAGTATTGCACTGGTATGTTTTCTAAATTGGACTCTCAAATGATACTGCTTGTTGTCAAATCGTCACATTTCGAGCAACACACAGTCCTCAATGTCTCACCACACACAAGCTGAGGAGGTGCACCACGGCTGCCCAGATGTGGTTTCATCTGAGGAGACAAATCTGAATAAGGGCTTTCTCTCTTCTGGACCCTGGAGAATTCATTGTCCCTCGGCTGAAGCCATCTGGCTGCAAGCTCCGAGCACATGCAGTCTAAACACATCCAGATGAAGAGCCTCACATAATGTTCTTCTCAACCAAGAACTTCATCAAACTATTAGCAATCAGAAAACTTCTTGAGACCAGGGCCGAGCCTCTCTCTTGCAGCTCTGTAAGTATCCCTTCCTGAGTGGATCTTTTCTTGGATTTGTTCGCGTGACTCATGTAGAAGTCAGTGATGAGCGTCTGGGCTTAACTTTAATCAACTGTAAAACTGTGACGGTTGATTTTATTTTGCCATGACATTTAAGTGGTATGAGTGGTATGTCCTGACACAGATTTATTTTGAGGTTTCATTTAAAACTATGAATGAAGTCAACATGCGGTTCTTTCCCACAGAAGTTCTGAAGGGGAGATCCTTGATGTCACTCTTAAAATGCATGAGGCCAGACTGAACAGTTTCATCTTTCAGCGTTCTTAATGACTGGGACTTTTTAATTGCTCCTCCTATTGCAAAAAGCAGAGCAGTGCACCATTGCTGTTCAAATGAGAAGAGGAATACCTCAATCACTTATATTTGGCTTTTAACTTTTAAAATGTTTACAGTGACAACATGCGTTTATGGCATAATCTCATCAGATGTGAATGTTTCAGCTCGGGCCTTGCTTCAGACTTGCCGTTAAATACAGCACAGGGGAAAACGTATCACTTTTCACTATGTCACAAGAGTGTAATACAAATGATTTATCACATCGAAAACTTTGAACCAGCTTTTTCTGATTAATCTAGTACAGTAAGACACGATTACCATAGGTCAGAAAGCACTGAAAGGGAGTAGAATTATATAATTTCTTTTCAGATGCTAAACCACCACCACAGATGAAAAGGAAAAAACCTAGGGTACAAAGAAAATCCCTTCTGCTCTAATCGAATAACACTCAATCCCCAAAACTAAAGTGGCTTGGGTTTTTCATTGACAGGAGAGAGAGAGCATGATCCCTGAGGAAATTGTACATATTTCCCCCATAGAGCTGGTACCTTGCATGTGAAGCTCACAGAGGAAAAGAAAAAGGAAAACAATCAGACCTCACTACTGGACCTAATCTAATCTAATCAGGAAGATGTCCACTTGATCCATGCTGATTTTTTGGGCCGTCTGCTGCCAAGTTCTGACTCCATTCTAAAATGTTGAATATAATAATTCTAAATGGAAATGGCTGTCTAAACAAAAGGACATAATGTCTCAACGTCATATGAATTGATTCACTTTTTTTTATCTTTAAATTTGTTAAGGGTTACTGACATATGCAGTGGGGTTAAAAAAATCTAAAATCACTGACCTGAAAGTGTATTAACATGTGACCTATGAACAAAGTGTCAGTTCTTTGTTACACTGTAAACATCTGATCCGGTTAGTTTTGGATTCACATTGGAATTTAGGGAGCAAACATAGGACTTTTGTATGGTAAATACATCCTGTCGTTATCACCTCCATGGGCTGTGTCTGCCTATACCTGACATTGATTGATACATGGAAGGTCTTGCGTCTGACGTCTACATGTTGTTGATTAGGCAGGTAATAGTCAATTCAAATTTATGAACCAGTTCATTTAGATAATTTCATAGCCACTGTAATATATTTACAGTGTACAGCATCATCAACTTCACACCCAGTACTCAAAAAAAGTTAGTACATGCCAAATAAATGTCTTCATCGTTTAACCATACCAAATCAATCTCTGTGCAGCCGTTCTGGTGTATTGGTGATGGCATGCCCACCAGCTAATAAAAACGAAGACACCAGCCTTTCAACCCTTATTGGCAGAAGACCATGGCTTTGTTTTTCATAAGGATTGTGCTGTGTGCACGTTATGTTTTGAAAATGTTGTGTGCCGAATGTCCAGTGGTAAGCATCACTTTGAGACAAGGCACGAAAAAAGTTTCAAGGATCAGGCAGAAAAGGGAGAAACAATCAAACGTGCACTGTCCAGGTATGGGAACCAAGACAACTCTCTCACAGTCTTGGCCACTGCCCAAAAACATATGACTGAAGCAAGCTTTCATAATTGAGTGTCGGTGGGGTTAATGAAAAACGTATTAATGCTATCATAATGACAAAAACATGTTTCTTTAAAGTGTTGTTCTATATATAGCCAATATTAATGGAAAGAAATTAAATGTCTGTTGGAAATATTAATGTGGATCGATAATAAAACTTAATATAACAAATGTTTGATATGGCACACTAAGTAAAAAAGAAAATTTCACATTGGCACTTATTGTCAAAAAGGTAGCCGACCCCTGCATTATACTGACAGAGGTAAAGACTACCAGCAATCTTGCAACCTCTGGTTTGGAAAAAACTGAAAAGTCTACAGGTCCAGACCAAGAAAGGTAGATGGGAAAGTGCCATTTATGGTAGTGCATTGTCAATGAATGAACCAAAAATGTATTAAAAAATGTCCAATTTATTGGCCGGTCAGGTTCTTGAAGATAGCATATCAGCAAGTACAGGACTGTATGAGAAGTTAGTTTTGTGGCTTCCCACACAAATTAACGGATTATCAGTTGTTGATTTGGTTTGGTTTGGTTGAAGACTGTTGGAGCATTTTCAAGTTAGATGAATCTGTCCATGTCACTGGGCTCGCTTACACAGAACATTTTTTAAGGTCCATTACACTGCTCGATCTTTCACACCAGTGAGCCTGACATTTGCACCACTACATGCACACTGGAACAGTGACTCTGGTTGTTTGACACTTCTCTGGCCTTTGGGCCTAAAGAGCTATTCATTGGTGGGGCTGCCAAAATGCAATCAATAATATTCTCAGACAAAATGAAGCCAACTATCTAGCACCTTGGGGATGTTTTTTCCATTGCGTAGGCCTTGTCTTAGCAAGCTACAGATGAGAGTCAGAAATGACAACACTCAAAACACTTCATCAACCAAAAACTGCTTAGGAAACAATCCTCCTAAGGCATGAGCATACGAGTAGTACAATTTAAGAAATTAAGTGAAAATAAACATTTCCCTTGAGGATGAGCTCATGTTTACGAACAGATCCAGGTCCTGAATGAAGAAACAAAACAACTAATTCTGGCCAACAGGTGACACATTTGTGAAAAGTACATTCTTCATAAACACATACAACCACACAATTAAAATTCACACAACTTAGTAAGTGGTCAAACTAAAGCAACAACTGCAATATTCTCAAAGAGCGATCAACTCTAATTTAATTCAATTTGGGATTGATCATCTTCCAGAGAATAAAATAATAATTAGATGAACCCATTTAACCTATTCCTAAACAAATGTGGCATGGAGTAGCTTTGTTTTCCTTTGGTCCAAAGACAAGATGCACCAACAGTCCCATTCAGACATCAGACATAAACAAGTTAATTTAAGACGTTTTAAGATCTTTTTAATCCCAGTTGACATGAAATTAAGACCAAACTTGCGGTGGAAATAAACACCAACCAGGAAAATACACTAGTTCCAACTAAACACTTTATGTCTGAAAGAGACTCCACTACTGCCCAGAGTTTCAAAGACTCTTGACACACAGTGCATTTTGTTTCATATTCACTTCCGGGACTGACTTTAACTGCATGTAGTAGTACTTTGAGTCATTCTCACGTTGACGTTGAAATATTATTGTTAAAAAAATGCCATATCTGAACAGTGCCAGTCAACACTGTCTAAAATGAGGACCCAAATCTCAAATTGTAATTCATCAATCTTTTACCCTGGCATAAGCATATGGAAATATTGAGCAACAGATCTTGTCTCTGTGCATCTTAAGAGAGTAGTGCATCACTGCATGAGATAAGCAGGGAGGCATCGGAAGTCGTTACTTCAGTCCTCCGCTTCCTTCCCGATTCTCCTGGGATGAGTGTAGCTAAAGAGAGGTTTAACTTATCAGACACCATCTGACTAACCCACTGTCTCTGAGCATAAGGAAACACTTAGTATCCACTGACTTCAAAATATATTGCTTTTAAAATTGTTAAGAACCGAAGTAAATCCTATAAGAACCTTTGTGCTTTTGAAGCAGGTATTGGAATGCGGGAATAAACTTCCCAAAAAATTCCCAATAATATAATGTATAGAGAGAACAGGCTATTTATATTTTACTTTATCCTCAAGTAGGTTGTGGTAAGTCTGCGTGTTAGGGGGCCATTGAGACATCAGCCGGAGAAACCATTCCACCCATGTTTACACCACACTATCACCATATTGGGACACCAGGGCAGAATGTTTCCCCTGGGTTCCTCACCTTCAGGTCAAGAGGCCAACAGAACAAAGCGTCTCCAGTGGCAGACCCCCCCAAAAAAAGCAAAAGCCTGAGAGTCACCTCATTGGAATGCTGCCGTTGCTAAGCAGACAAAGAGATCCTTATACAATAGGGATCTGAGTTTCTGCAGACAACATATTGAAATGACATCTTCAGTGAAATTATCCTATAAATATTTCCAACGATATTTATTACATTTATTTCCCTCTATTCAGATTACGTCGGCTCAGGCTATAGTTGTTTTTCCCCCCAAAACAATGAAACAAGCGGTGGAGTACACATGGCTTGTTTAAACAAACGGATTAAAGCAGAATAATTACGCGGCAAAACATATTGATGATCAAAGAGGATAGAATGGCATTCATTTGTTTTGAATAATTCAGGAAACCATTCTAATAGCATGGAGAAAAGATATGTAATCAGTGAAAATGTATACAGCTTTGTAATAAAGACACAATAATAGTTTTCCCCTGACTTAAATTAATGGTAAGACATGCTTAAATGACTAAGATCACAGAGATAAAAGGGCTTAATGGTTGGGCAAGAAAAAACAATGGAAACCCCTGGATGTTGGCACAAGTGTTTTTGCTTTGTGTCCTGTTTTTATTCCAGTGTCACGAATTGTTTGTCTGAAGCAGAGCCACATGGTCAACTCTGCTAACCCAAGGCACAGGGAAGTATTCTGAAGGGATAGTGGCTAATCCACTCTTTTCCTCTCCAGTGCCCTTTGCCCCGGCTACTGGTTTGTGGGGTGGTGAGAATAAAGAGCCGAAGCATGGCTGGCATCCAGACTCCACCTGTTAGCCATCACCAGCTTAAGCCACGAGACTGCTTGATGGTCTGCCAGGGCATGAGGTCGTCCACTTTCAGAGCTATGGGATGACCCGGTGCATACTGACTATTTTGCGATATACGTGACCAGGTTTAACTGAGCTGAGGATCGTTGACCTATAGCTCAGCTGCTTGCCTTAGCTGTCTAAAATGTAGGTTATATCCATCTTATGACGATTTGATAAAAGCTTAGAGGCATTGTCAAGCATGTCCTTTCTATTCCCATTCATTTTTCGAAAGGGTAATGATGATTAGGTCAGTTAATAAGAAAATAAAACATCAGACTATAGATAAATTTACATTATTTTTTCATGTATCCTTTGCCTTTTAAGAAAACCATGAATTAGCCTTATAATGTCAGACTTTAAAAACAAATCAAAACCACATTGATTCTTTGATAGCATTGTCTATGATATAGAAAAGGAAGTGTTTACCTTTAGCCTAGATTTGTATTGTTAATCTTAACAAGGATAAGTTAATAACTATATAAAAGTATAAAACCTTCAAATAAGACCAACTAGTTCCAAAATGTTTCAAATTCAAAGTGGAGAAGGGGGCGGACAGAGCAGACAGGTGGAAGAGGTTACTGTCAATACAGATTATGTAATTGCAACGTTTTCAGATAGAAGCTGTGGAATCCATTGGCTCTTGCTTTCACCTCCTGCTTTTCCTGTAACTGAACCCATGAGTACTCATCTGACAGCTTGGCCCCCACGGTTACCTTCTGATTACAAAACCTTTTTCCAGCATATTTAGGGACATAATATCCATCAGAGAGCATATTTTGACTGAAAACACTTTGTTTAGTCAGCTCTCACTCAACAAAGATAAGTAGCCTCCTGCAATTAGCACAGCATGGTGTCCAAGTTGTCTTTAAGGGCAAAGGAAAAAAGACCTGTCCAATGAAATGTGTGGGCTTACAGAGGAAGTCATATAAAGAAGCAGCTTTGGTTAAAGTTTAGTGAATACCTCTTAATTTAAAAGGAGCCATGCATTCTTCACACAGAGCCTGGTTAGACACGGCTAGAGGGGGTGGGTGTTTAAAGAAGCTGTTTTGAAGGGGAAAAACAGCATGCTGCTAAACGTATAAAACAGCATCCAGCTGGACTTTCCTGTACTAGCAATGAATGACAGAGTCCAGGGCCAAAGGAAAGTGATGCCGCTGGGATCCATTGCCTCAGAGTGAGATGTGACTCAGAGAGCAGTTAGGGCAATGAGAGGATCCAGGAAGGCAAATTATCCAGATTTTTCCAAAAGAGACTGACGTACATCAATGACTTCGGGTTAAGATTTACAGGAAGGTCAACAGGCACCCCGCACCATAAAACATCGCATTATTGAACCGTTAGAAACATCTGACAACTGGAGAAATGTTATTTTTATAGGAGCTAAGATGGGAAGGATAAAAATAGAGCAAACACTTAACTTCTATTTAGTATAAGACTAGTAAACCTTCTGCCTTCACCATTTTGTATGCAGAGTTCCAAATCTAAATTTCTTTCTAATATAGCTCCATTATATTTAACACATCATAGCAAAGATTCTTAAGCTAACCAAATGAGATATAAATACTCTTCAGATAGGCTCTAAAGACTTATTATTATTACAACATTATTGTAAGCTGCTGGTGTTGGTTCTTTTTGACAAATGGGGGAAACTGAAAGAAAAGATGTTGATTTCGGTTCGAATCAGACTTAGAATTTGTCAGGCAATTAAAACTTTGCAGCTAATCAAACATGAAAGTAGCCTTATATCTTTCAATGATGATTTTTATAGAAGAAACAATGGCTTATGACTCCCATGTGCCCTACAAGTCAACCCCACACAAAACTAAAAGCACATGTGAAGATTCAACAACATAAAAAAAAACAGGCAAAGACTAAAGGGGAAATTGCAAAGCAGTGACCAGTAGTAAGAAATGAAGAGCTACACACATCCAAAGAATTTAGCTTCAACACTTTGACACTTAGCAGCAATAACAGACCATTTATTGATTGAGTAATACTTTGGAAACAGAGGAAAGACATACTTATTTATTTGAACCGCAGCTCCCCAAAGGGTGATGCTTAGCAGAACGTCTCCTTATTTGTTTGCCAGAACACGTGAGGAACAGTGAGGGACTCTTGCCAAACATTTGGCAGGAGGGACACCAAAAAAATTAAGTCTTAGGAAAAATAAAAAACATCGCTGTTGATGCAAAATTACGTAATACAATGGTATATGAGGGTACTTGCCAGGCTTTGTTCTTTCAGAAATTAAATAATTTCATACAAAAGGAAAAATTTGACCAACTAAGTACTGCAGTACAGGACATGGGAGTGTATATTCAAATAAAATAAACTCCAATGCAAACCATGACTTTTTTGGACTAATGATCAGTATTTATACGTTAGTGGTCAACAGTTAATGTGCAGCCGAGAGTGAAATGTCTGGATTTGTTGATCGTTTGATTAAATCCAAGCAGGACTGTCTCCATACATTTCTATTTAGATACAACAACAAAAAACTGCATGTACAGCATAGATCCTGAGCGATTTAAAAAAGATATTAATTCAGTGTTTGAGTGGTTAAATTAATCTTTTTTTTACTACGCTGTGTATTGTCAGCTTTTTTACTGACTGACTGACTCCCTCTTTTTCAGACAGTTCCTTCCATCTTCTGTGGAGAGGGGAAAAGCCATAAAGTCCAAGTAAAAATTGACAGGAATGTCCTGGTCAGGCCATGTCTCGGTTAGTGCTGTTAAGCATAATTCCTTGCATTTACAGCATACCCTGGCACTTCGTCATGGCAGTTTACCACTTCTGTTCGGAAATGGACGCAAAAAGCTGAGTACCACAGAGGTCATGCATAATGCCAATGGCATACTCTGATAACCACAATAAACCCCACAGACAGCTTTCTTCTCTATTCTCCAAAGGCATCTCCTTTGGGCTGGCAGCTCCTCAGGGGAGTTGGGATGAAATAAAAATTCCACAGACTGGGGATTCAAGAAAACCCCTCTGATATCGCACACATTTTGTTTTCAACTTTCAGAGAATAACCAACCTGGTTTTCAAAAGGGAAGACAATGTACATTCTTATTTAATACCCATTGTATATTACCATCTTGTTTCAACAACTACAATACAATATAAACACAATCAGACAGAACATTTAACAACTGCAAAAATGACAAGAGAAACAACTGGCACCAAAGGTGACCAAAACACAAAAAATATCAAATAACAAGCCATGTAAAGTTAAAAGATCAAAATCTTAATAGAACAATGATATTAATCATTCATTCATAGAATTTAAGAATCATCGCAAACCCAAAGTATCTAAAAGCATCACTTCACTTCAGATTAACTTATCATCATTGACATAAATTATACAATTATAAACATGACTGAATATCTATTTATTTATTTATTAGTTATGACAATCAGGGGGATCTTCACTTTCTTCTTGATTTATTTAAAGTATTCTGCATTTTAAAACAGCTCCATTTAATATCTCAAGTGATAACTAGAAGCTACTTAGTTACAACAACAGCGTTAGCAGTTCTTAAGATTTTGGACTTTCATATGTTCCATAATAATGAGTTAATGTGTTCTTAGTCTACTATACTATGTTGAGAGCAGCAACATTGCCAAGTTCGTAAGGGAAAAATTGAAAAAGGGAAAGTACTCTATATCTGGTTCCCATAACTTTGTGTTTAATACTTTTCTTAATCTGATTTTTTGCAGTGGTAACTTAGCAGGAAAATGTCTCTGCTCTAACAATTACCAATTCTATCAGCTATTCATAAAAGTCCTGAGAATATTACTTCATTTAAATGCTCTGTAGTTTTTCTGTTGAAAAACATTAAACTACTTGAGCGTTTGCAACGGTGCAAAGTGAAAAAGCCTTCACAAGTGTAGAGATCACATACAGAACTTCTCCTGAACAAATTCTCAACACTAAATGCAATTCCGTCCTGAAGCTTTTAACTAAGCTTTCTTCTTGTATCAACGCCCTTCTGAAAATCTGACGCTCAAACACTCAGGGGGAAACGTGCCTGCTTTGACAAAAAGGGCAGCATCAAGAGAACACTTAACCTACAATTAAGAGTACTTAGTGACTTCACACTTCTCTTGGCATGTAAAGACCAAATTTAGAGGAAAAAGTGGTCAGCCCCGGGAGCTAGTAAAATCTCTTATGAACTCATAATTTAAGTGTTAACAGAGAAGACAATTACAAACAACTGCCTGCAACAAGTATTCAAAGATTTTCATAATCTAATATTTTTGAGTTAAGTTGAATACAGTTCAAGCATTTCAGACTTTGTATTTTCACTGAGTAAAAAGTGCCACTAGCTGGAAGTGAGACAAGTTCAGAAAGTAGCCACTGTTTTGTTTCTTCCTCCCAGGCAGATGCAAAACAACATGAATGCCTAGAAACCTTCAACACATGACAGAGGAAGGAGACATATGGGCAAAATGTCTGTCGAATGAGTGAAAGTAAAATGAGGGGAGAGGCAGAGGTGGGCCAGGGGAGGAGGATTGGGAAAGGTCCTCCACCCATAAGGTTGGAGAATGTCAGAACGGGGACTTGTGTGCACCAGGAGAGAGGGGGAGGACCCAAATGCAAAATATTTAAGATGCTCAGGCAGAGGAAGGGCTTCACTGAGGACATAAGACAGAGCTTGGGTGAGCCTTCGGTCAACCGAGAGCTCAGACTCAACTGATCCGCCATACCTTGTGTCCAGTTATTATCTCTCTCGCCAAGACCTTCAGCAGGGACCGACTACTTCTGAACATCAAGAGCGATCACACGCAAGATTGTGTGAAAATCTAGAGCATTTGTGTACAAAATGGCAAAAGTTAACTTGAGCGTGGTGGCTCTAGGGGTCACGCTGCTCCTATTAGCAGAGACATGGGCCCAGAATCCCAGGAAGAGACTGGCGCCTTCGAAGGCTCAGTGCTGCGACGATGTGCGCTCTCTCAAGGTCCAGGTTGCCACTCTGACCAGTCTCCTCGAGGAGCTGGGTCGCAAGCAGGAGACAGACTTAATGAGCGTTGTGAGGCAAGTAATGGAGCTGGACAAGCAGAACCGGCAGCAGGAGGCACGGGTTACAGAGGCAGAGAGCAAGTACTCCGAGATCAACAACCGTGTGGAGATCATGCAGCTGCAAACCCTGCAGTCTGCAACCCAGACCTCATCAGGTGAGCAGTAACACTTGGATTAGAAACTAAATCACAAACTGTTAAAAATGTGTGTGTAGCTGGTTGATGTGATAATATGTCAAAGACGTAGAAATAAGGTTTAAGCATTTATATTCTTGCTAAACTGAATTCACAAGAAAGGCAATGTGCATTATCCAAAAAGTCCTGGAGAGAGGTTGTTAAGTGTTCACATATGGTAAAACTCATTCACCAGGGACTGTGGTGCATATATGACCTGCCTGTTTCTTTCTCTGACCTGCTGAGTAGCTGCTGTTCAATTCAGCCACGCATGGAGATTAAGATTTAACTGAACTTAAAATGTACCTCTTGTGAAGCAACCTTTCCTTTTTTATTATAAGAAAAATGGCCTTTGACAGACAAAGTTTAATGGATCTTCCTTTCATTGAATGCTCATGTTTGAACCGCATGAGATAAACTCAAGCACACAACAAGCTGAAAGAGGCCTCATCACACTGGAATGTTTGTGGCTAAATTCTACAAAACAGTTCCCAAATAGGTCAAATATTTGCAGCACGCGACACTATGTTTATTTGCGCAGTAAAAGCTATAATCAGCCTGCTCTCTCGCTTGGTGTGTCCCAGACGACTGCTGTGAATTGTTGGTGAGGGGGAGTGCGGTGCAAACACCTATTTGAGCTGCCTGACAGCATTTGTTTGGAGCTGCGGAGGCCCATGAGCAGGGCTGTCAATAAAGAGCTCCATCAAAAGCATACCCCTCGTTACCGTTCAAGTCAACTTTAATACACCACTAATCAGCACTGGCTGGCGCAGAGAGGTTAAGTAGGCATGACGTAGTTTATTATTTCAATAGATCGTCTCTGTGGTCTAACAGGGCCACATCTATGTCACTGGCACAGCGAACACAGGGGCCTTTTTAGAACTCATGTGAATTAGAGACAGCAGAGCAGAACAGGAAGGGATATGAAGATTAGAAGAATTGGAAGGTTTCCATCTCTTTTTCTTTCACACAGATTCCTTAAAGCACTGGGCTTGTTACTCCATAATGATCTCATAGCCCTATTAATGGCATGACTATACTGTAACAGGAGTGAGATAGGTGAACTAAGACAAATCTGAGCAGTGCATATCACCCACTCTTTTGATTTGTTTGCGTCTGGTGGGGGTAAACGTCTTTTTTTCCAATCTTTCACATTAATAAAAAAAAATGAAAATGCATATGGTTTTATGATAACAAATTTCTTTGTTTTTTAGATGCCATATATGACTGTTCATCACTCTACAGCAAGAGCTACAAGATCTCTGGCGAGTACAAGCTGCCTAAAGATGAGTTTCTGGGGACACCTGAGCTGAGCGTAAGTTATCCTTGAGTCGTGTGTGTATCGCGTGTCCTCCTTGTGTGGTTTTTGGTCGAGCATGACAGGCTCTCACTCTTCTCTCTGCACTCGATTAAATGTTGGTAAATGCTTTCAGGTCTTCTGCGATATGGAGACAAACGGAGGCGGTTGGACTCTGATCCAAAGGCGAAAAGTCGGCCTCACATCATTCAACCGTGACTGGAAGCAGTACAAAAATGGATTTGGATCCATCCGTGGAGACTTCTGGCTCGGCAATGACCACATCTTCCGTATAACAAGGCAGCCCAGTGTGCTCAGGATTGAGATGGAGGTACGTATTTCTAACCATGGCACTTATGTAGGCTTAGCCAGAGCCTCTAAAGAGCGAGAAAAAACAAACCATAAACCAAAAATAAAAGGAGAACCCATAACCCGTCTCATAGCCAAAAACAAAGAGGCAATTTGCTCCAATGGGTACTGAGCATAAGAAAATTAATAATAAATCTACTTTGGGGCAAAGATGGAAGCCAATATGCAAAATGTCCATAACCATCCCATCACTTTCTGTGTGTTTTCCGATGCAGGACTGGGAAGGAAAGTCACGCTACGCTGAGTATGGTTATTTCACTGTGAGTAATGAGCTCAACAGCTACAAGCTCTTCCTCGCCAACTACAGTGGGAACGCTGGAGACTCCCTGCGCTACCACAACAACACCAACTTCAGCACCATCCACAAGGACAACGACAAATGTGTGGACGACTGTGCTTCCCTGCGCAAAGGTAAATAATAACAGCAAGCAAACTAAAACAATGGATGTAGTCATTTATATACAATTATTACATAAAGCAGCAATTTTCATTCCATTTACGATCTAATTCTTCTCCCTCACCTTCTTTCAGGGGGTTACTGGTACAACTGCTGCACCGACTCAAACCTGAACGGCATTTTTTACCGCTACGGCGAGCACACAAGGAACACAGATGGGATCACTTGGTACGGCTGGCATGGGCCCAACTACTCCCTCAAGAGAGTGGAGATGAAGGTCCGGCCAGTGGGTTTTCAACCATAAGGGCTTCGACTGCGTTTCCCGGATCGTGATCATGACCATGAATGCTGAGAGATTTCACTAATACCTGTCCAATGAAATTGTAGCCTTCCATTGACTGCGAAAGGAATGAAAATGTTGTTTGCGGTGGTCGAATTAAGTCTCAGTCAGATGAATGTGTAATGTTTCTGCCGTGTTTGATTGTAAATTGTACTTCGTCTTGTGTATTTATCAGTAAAATATTTTATTTTTAAAAGCTTTGATAGATGCTCTTTACCACTGTCCCATATGGGTAACAAGGTTTTGATTCATTCTCTCATTTGTCTTGAAAGCACTAAGATGTATTTTTTTCTAGTTAACACAAGCTGTTTATGGGTAGCACTAGGTTCAGGTTTAGATCATAAGAACTTGTAGGAATTAACTAAACTAAAGTAAAGGAGTAGCTGGAATGGGACCAACAAGCAAAGGTTTTTCCTTTGAATTACACTGCATTGTATTGTGTACCCCTAACTATTGATGATGGAAATGTTTAGTTTGTAAAATGTGTACAGCTATGTAATTATGTTGTTTTATGTGACAGAAAATAAACATATTTTTTAAAAGAAACATATCGCATCAATGGCTCAAACAGATACTTTAACAGCACAGTGTTTAATTACTTCTATTCATTTGCAAAATAGTATAGTGAGAAACGCAGTGAGAATCTAAAAGCAAACCTTGTGTCCATTCATGTCTAATAATGGCAAAATATTTGCCTTGGGCCAATGACCTCTGACTCTTGGGTCATCTCCTGACATTCTGGCCAAAGGTCCCCAAGAATGTTTTTTTGCCAAACACAGGAATGAAGACCACACATACAAACAATATTCAGCCATCATGTTAAAAGCCTCCTGGTTTACTATTTTGAAAAGAATATCACAATTTTTTCTTTTAACAAACAGAATTCCTCAGAGCATTCAAATAACCACAGACAGGGAGAACTGACTGTGCAGGCTCAGTAGTCTCAGATTCATTTCCTTTTACAAGGTGAAAAGTCAGTCAGGGTAAACATCTAATAAAAGCACAACACAGGAAATAAACAGCACCCTAGAAACACGTGTGGACAGTGACAAATGACCAGGGCCTTCTATTTCTAGGTAGTAGAAGCTCAAACTATTTGAACTCCTGTCCCCAACAACAAAAGCAGACCTTGAGGGGTTGTGTAGGGTGTAAATGCAACTATAAGAGGGATTTTACTAGTGACGTATAGCCTACTATTGACAATACCTCTATGTCTCCATAGAGGCGGTCCTAATAGACTGAATTCCTCTTTCAGGAAGCCCAACATCTGCAAGTGGAAATAGTCGAAACTATGGTGTGGAAATATAAAAGGGTATATAAGTAAAAGGATGGTTCACATTATAGTTGGTGAGTTTATGTGTAGGAATATGTAGCACTGAAGAAGAGGTCTGTCTAACTGTATTACAAAGTGAAAATGTTGAAGATGTAGCTTACTGATGTTTTTTCAGTTGGGCTTTTTAAAGTGGTTTAAACTAGTTTGTGATGCTGATCCTGTCCCCAACAGTGCACTGCACAGCTTTGGGGACTTTCCACCTGTGCCACCCATAAACTTTATATAAAGAGCCAGAGATGAAGCTAAAATATTCAAGATCTGTATGCTGCCATGTTGCTCATGAGCCAGAGTCTGTGCAATAGTGATCAGGGGATGGTGCTGGGTAGATACACAGGCTGGACCAATTGCAAGTCAATCTCAGCTGTTAATCATAAAATTTCACTCAGGTTTTTGACCAGATGACCAGAAAAATGAAAACTTGAACAAACACCAGTGTGATAAGAACTACCTTAAACGACAGAAATGTTTGAGAAGAGCTTATTTACCATGTACTTGAGTTTTTAGTTTGCTTCATGTCCGATTGGTTAATGCGTCGGACGCAGGATTTATGACCTATACTGCAGCCAGCCACCAGGTGGCGATAGAGACACTTTGGGTTCACTTATGGGGGGAGCTGTTATGATGGCCATATGTATATACAGTCTATGGTTCCACCTGTTATTTTCCTCAGAAAGGGGAAAACCACACTGCAGTCTTAACAGAAGTAGAACACCCTAACCACAAAGGAACATCCCAACCACAAAGGTTAAATATAGCACCGCTACTGGGTTGAATTACATTGTACTCGTTTTTCTGCCTGTATATCCAATACAATCCATTCATACATCAAACTCGTTTAAGCTGAGACATGAATTTAAATTATGCACCTAACTGGATGGCCGTCACAAAATGACTCTACCAACCGAGATGCAGAACTGAACATATTAATTTAAAATTCCTTTCCAATGTGTGTTCCATGGCTCACGGTAAAAAGATGGCTACAGTTATAACTAACACATGGTCCAGATCCAAAAATAATCAGCTTTAATCACGACACTGGTAACGGAACGACCAGATCCAGTTAGTCTTGAAATGATCAAGCACTTTCCTTTAACAGATCTTGTAATGTCTAAGACACAACCTTTACCCTCATCATTTCATTCTACAACATATTGTCCAATTCAACAAAATTTCCAAGAGAAACAGGCCATTTTTAAGACACTGCACAATGTACCAATGACGCCAGAAGCCAAATTTCCCATTAATGCTGTTCCTTTGTAGTGGGAATAATGTGGAAAACGTGACGTATCCCCTGACTAACCAAAGCTGTCCAGTCTGAAAATCAAATACTTTGGGTTTTCATGAAATCCCTCACACATTATTAACACCAGTTACAATTCATAAAATGTATACTATTATTATGATTTAAACTAATTAGATTAATATTTAATACCCTGAATGTTAACTGAACACCCCTGATAGGGTACCAGGGGACAGTTGCTGAAATAACTGCACTTACAAAGTTACAAATAAAGATTCACCTAAATATCAGTTAATTTTGAACGCAAAAAAAGGCTGTTGAACTTTTTGCTAACCACTGACCGTCACTTAGATTTGTTTGATTGTTGAAACCTGAGGTTCCTATATAACACTTCCTACCCAAGCTGGGTGCTTCGGAATAAAAGCCAACGGGTCTACAGCAGTGATGCTGCTTAAAAACAAATAGTCCGATTTGTATATGATGTGTCTATTGTTTTGGGGAAAATGTCTAATGATATACATAGTCTCTATAAGTGTATAATCCAATTTTACCCATGCTGTAGCGTTGAAAAGCTTAATAATAATTGCACTCATTTGTGACCTAACCTTTAGTTGAATCAGGAGATCAGAATATTGTCCCAGTACTAATAAACCATGACATCTGGTCATGAAATAACAGTCACAATGCCTACTTGTTATCAAAAAGTGCATTAGATATAAAGCAATTTTTTCTCTAATACCGCCACGACTCAGTATAGCCAGATTATGTAGGGGTTTTTTTTGCACACCAGTCTCTAGATCTTTTTATGGGAAATCCTGGAGAGGTGAGAACCAGATGGGGATATTGAAAACACCAGAGTGCCGGCTCCCATCATTCATCATCATCAAGGCTCCTGAGAAATTGAAAACAGGCCCCTGAGAAACACAAGTCCAGACACTCACAGATGAAAAGGAGGCAAGCGTCCAATTAGATGCCTGGAAAACAGATTTCTCTGTACCATGCCAAAAACCCAGGAAAAAAAGTGGGATGAGAAAAAGGGGATGGAAAAAATGACAGAGCATATCAAAGAGATATTGGACAAGAGGATATAATGTATAATAATCTTTGTGTATTTATTGGATTTATTATCGCCTCTGAGAGGGGGGTTTCCTATTTGTTTGATGAAATGACTTCTAAATCAAAAACTGCTAATCAGAGGTACCGGTCAGACCCGGTTTTATGATAAGGATGAAATCTACATCAGCAGACATAACCAGTTATTTTCCGCCCACTGGCACTGAACTATCTCGTGATCTCAAAGCTTGCAAGAGATTAGTTGTTATTATTCATATAGACCAAAGGAGACTTTACACAACCAAACAATTAGCTATGCAGACCATTAAAGTCCAGACATTTCTTATTTGTTTTTTTTCAATCCACGTCTGTGAAGAAGAAAGACCCAGTCCAACTGAGACCAATTTGATTGAGTTTGTTTCTCATTTAAAAACTTTGCTTCCTACCTGATAAGAGCCTCCAGGATGAGAGGAGAAGGACCTTTCTGGAACTCCAGCTCTTTGTAATGCAGAGCCTTGGCATAGGCACGACACTTGGCAGCTCTCTCACCAAGCAGCACAATACCATTATCATCTCTGAGAGGCAGCGGGCCCTGGAAAAAGAAACAAACTGTATGAAAAAACAAAGTTTTTCTCGAACTTGAAAGAGCAGTTGTCTGTGACCTCAACTTTGTTCTATCAGCAATTTGTTTTGTTTGCTCCATCAACAGAAAATATGCTGCTAATGTGTCACTTACAGTTTTCAACAAACACAATAAACCAATTATTGTGAATGACTGGAATGAGGCAATTATATATGTTTGATGCCAACAGAAAAAACACTGTAGTCTCTTCTTTCCTTTAACTCAAAGTAGGACACTGGGTTTATTCTGCAGCGTCACAGCATGGGGTCCCCTAATGAAACCCATTACTCTCTTGACCCAAGCATGACAGTGTCTTCCCTCAACCTTACAGTCGTGTCACTGATTAGCTCAACATGTGTGGTCAGACAGCAGACAAACAGAAAGGCCTTCTCAGTAACCTTACATTTGTCTCCCACCACAAGTTGTAACAAAGCATTGCTGTGGTTTTAAGTGCTTCATCCTACATTCTTATTCTGCTCTTTATCAAAAATAACCACAGGCGGTGGATTTTCAGTTCGGCTTCATTATTGTTCCCTTTAACTGTCCAGCCACATGATAGACTGTAGGGTGGGGAAAATTCAGACCTCGAAACATGGCATCAGTTGAAACAATGCTTTTTACTGTGCTTTTTCAATTCCCAGCATAAGAGTTGCCTGTGCCACAGGGAAAGTATACCGACTGTGCCGAGTTGTGAGTTTGGTGGTTCCACAAAATATCAGGGCTAATGAGGAGCCTTGGGTGGTTTCTTTAGTTGCTGCACTGATACATTTACAGACCAACAATGCAGGTTCTGTTACTAGCAGTCACGAACTCCACTTTGCATCTGGTTCACCATATGACTCACTGGCAGATGCAAAATATAATTCACCTACTCGTTGAAAGCTCTCATGCACAATTTAGACCAAAGATGATGGCGATGGAAGATAAAACCTGGGCTCGGAAAAACAGATGAGCGAGGCTGCTGCTTTGCCCGCTGAAAACACACTGAGGCATATTTTCAACATCTTGTATTCTGTGTTACGTCATGCACGTCAACGGCACTTTATGTTCATGAAAGGAGCTGGAAGAGTTGGTATCAAAAAGCTCCACAACAGATAAATCATTGTTGAGTCATCTGTACTATGTATAACATCTAACCCTTCTAGACTCAAGATGGGTGGGCGTGCTTGTCAGCACTTTCAAGTAGAATTTAGAAAGAGCTAGCTTTAAAAACTATCACTTGAGATGCAGACCTGACAGCAGCCAAATAAAACCGGATGTGCGCAACCCCCCTGTCCAAAGTGTATCCCAGTGAATCTGTGGTGCTGCTGCAGGTCACTGCTGACCTTGTCACTGTGCTCCATGAACTCTGCCAGGTTGAGCAGTGTCTGTGTGACCTCTGCGATGTCCTGGGAGGTGAGAGCTAACTCAATGCTGCGGATGAGCTCATCCTGCTGGTCCTCACTCAGCTCGGACCAACAAGACAGGAAGGCAGCGTTGAACAGGTCCCTGAGGGCCAAACACATCATTTTAAACAAAGTTACAAAGTGTCATGCAACATTAAATTTGTACTTTTTTTTCAGGAGCAGGATTTTAGATTTGATCATAGAGCATTTATTGTATTTTTCAGCAACAATCTGCTTCACATTTACAGACACAGTAACATCTGGAAACTAGTAGCTAATGACATCAGTTTTGTACTGCTGGTAACTGAGCACCTTCAAATGCAGCAGCTCCGTAACAGCAGCTGATATTTCAGTACTTTGCTCAATGCTGGCCGATCAAACTCCTAAGAGCTTTGAATTCTTATCTCTGTTGTGTTTGACTTAGTCAAGCCCTGAAGAAGTGGAAAATAATCGAAAAATATAAAATTTGAAATCACATTACTGACCAGTTTTTATGTTGTGGCTGATCAATGTTCAGTGGCTCAATAAAGTATTAAAATCACTTTGTGGTCTGCACACTTTGTTTGATTGTGAACGGATGAAATTTATTTTTGCATACCAATGCGCTATAACCAACCACATCTACATCACATAAAATGAACAAAAAGTGAAGTTATCTGAAAACCTCCTTACGCTGCTGTACATATATTTACTTTTAGCTGTTGTGGTTTGTCATGAAAGTTGAGCATTAATGACACAATACAAATAAAAAGTTCAGCAGGGAGGAGGACATAACAGAGGTGGTGTACCTGGCGAGAGGAATGTAGGTTTGAGCCAGAGACCAGCACGATCGCAGGGCTGGGGAGGATGACTCCTTGAGCAGGACGACACTCAAGCGTCTCAGCCACTCCAGCCAGTCGTCTTTGGACACCTTCCTGGCAGCGCCCCAAGCCTGCAAAGAGACAGAAATCATTGATTCACTGAAGTCAATGGGAACTACGTGGGAGCAGCACAGTTCCTCCAGCTCATGTGTGTGTGGGATGATCTGGCTGAGTTGCACACAGAGCTCTTGCTGCGGGTCATCATATAAGAATGGAAGAGCATTCTTCCAAAAGAGTGCCTATTAGGCAGGATTGATAATTGTAGTGGGGAATGATGTGGCAAGAATCTCCCATAGTCATTCAACTCGGCTGAGATCTGGTGACTGTGGCCAAACAGACTATGATTCACATCATTCTCATACTATTCGAACCATTCATGAACCTGTGTGCCCTGCAGGGATGAATTGGCATACATTGTGTTCATCTGCTCAACTTTGTTTTATTTCGTGAGCAGTTTAGTTTGTTGATCTGTATGTCATCACCACAAGTAAACTATGGGCTTGTACACAGGACTGTTTACAGTACACAATAGCAAGTGGAGTAAACAACCACAGTATGCCAGTGGACATAAGAATATATCTTTCCCCTTCCGACCTTTTGAAGTGCAGTAGTGCTGACGTGAAGCTTCTTCATAGGCCCCGCCTCCACTGGTCCGCTGACCAGAGCATCGCCTTGGTTACCACGAAGCTGGCGATGTTGGAAGATTAGAGGGTCCTCTTCCTCCTCTGCCAGAGTGTAACCCTATAATGGCAACAAACACACACACAAACACAGGCCACACACACACACACACACAGAGCCCACACACAGACTAAGTGTTTGATTCATGCCTCAAAAGTGTTTTGAGAATGTACAAGTGCATTTCCTTCCTGGGGGGAAAACTGTTGATAAACAGCACACAGTAAGGACTTGCTCATGGGGTACTGTTCATGAAAAATGTTTATTTATTGTAATGTAATGTATTGCTTGGCCATGTGACGTGAAGGATTACACTGTTTTGCACCTGACTGGGCAAGAGGCAAAGAACAAAAGCTCATGAAGTCATGTTGAACATGTGCGTAGTATCAATTGATTTGGATATATTGACTGTGACTTACCTTAACAATGCGACATATGAGTATATCATAACGCTGATGGTTGATCCTGTGTTTCAGCATCACCTTGTTCACCATGGGGATGAAGATCTGATACTGAAAATAAGGGGGAAGCAAAGGAGTGTAAATAAAAGGGGTG
The DNA here is from genome assembly GCF_949316205.1 of Platichthys flesus. Taxonomy (NCBI): domain Eukaryota; kingdom Metazoa; phylum Chordata; class Actinopteri; order Pleuronectiformes; family Pleuronectidae; genus Platichthys; species Platichthys flesus. The sequence goes on along the minus strand of NC_084951.1, from coordinate 8,053,412 downwards.
TATGTCTGCTTTGTGCGGTTTATTCTCTCTACCCCTTTACCCTCATCCTGAGCCAAATAACTGAGTATCGTGCAATACTGCACTTGTATCTAACCGCCATCCGTCTCAGATCAAAAGCGCCGCCTGTACACACGCTGCCAGACATCGCATGCATTTAGGCTGGTGCCTCTGAGGTTACACCTGAAAACGATAGGATGGTTTAAGGATAAGGGAGGGGAAGGCACGGGAAGGGGAGGGAGGGCTAAATATGACCTCATCCATGCTCATAAACACTACCCCCCCACCACCAAATGGCCAATGACAGCAGTCTGGCAGGAAGTAATAAAGACTGGGGCCAACAGTGGGGAGGCTGTAAGTAGCCTACTGAATAATAGCTACATCTAAGGGAGCCCAGGGGACGGCTACAGTTACCTTTTTGCCCAACTGGAAAACAAGCGAGGACAAGGTGTCCATGGAGGTAGAACGCAGCTCAGGCGTGGTGTCAAGTGTCCGAACAATTGGGTGGATAATGCGTGAAGCATAGTCTGTGAAGTCCAGGGACTCCGTCAGCCGGTCGAGTGTCTCCAAGGAAACCCTGAGCCACACAGAGAAAAAAACTGATAAATACCCTAGCTATGCATAAACACTAGAAAATTAGATTCCAACATACAAATGTTGGGATGTAAACAATTATACTATCCAAGCTCTTCTTTTCAGTGTCTGAGGAACGGTCTAGTTTTATTCTAGCAAAAAGGAGCTTATGTTTTCACCCGTAAATGCTAGTTTTTCAGCAGATTTATTTAAAAACTACTAAACCTGGGAAAAGGGCCAAGAAGGAACAATTTAAATCTTTACAAACCCAGGCATTTTTTTGTCACATTGTTTAACATTGCAAGATTGGTTCTTTTTGAAATCTTTACCAATTTTCCAGACAATTATCTCATGGATCTTGATGGGGGGAAAAATACTGTGATAATAAGAAACCGATATCTACAGGTGTGAGAAATTTGGTGCAACTTGATTGAATTTAAAGTTTCAACTGTACGGATGTATGCACTTAAATTATGTTTAAAAGATACACTAATACATCAAGGCTGTGGCTGAGGGGTAGAGTGGTCGTCCTCCAACCTGAAGGTCGGCGGTTCGATCCGTAGTCTGAACAATCTGCATGCCGAAGTGTCCTTGGGCAAGATGCTGAACCCTGAATGGCCCCCATAGAATAAAAAAGTGCTGGGATAGATGCACTGTATAAATGTGTGTGTGATTGGGTGAATGTGAAACTGTAGTGTAAAGCGCTTTGAGTGGTCATTAAGACTAGAAAAAGCGCTATATAAATACAAATCCATTTACCATCAAACAATAAAATCCACTGAAGATTCCATTGAAAATGTATTTTAACCATTTACTCGATCCTACTACAGATACATGAGCACGGGGACAGCCATGTGTAGTACTGACTTGCGGGCCTGCAGGGGCACATCAGGGGCATCAAACAGCTTGACAATGGGAGGCAGCAGCAAGTGGAGATAGTCGTCCAGGTTGGCACCAAACAGCTGGATGGCGTTCAGCAGCTGCAAAATAAAGCACACAGTGCTCAGTCCCACATACCGCAACAATTAACATGAGCAGTTCATTTTAATGAGTTTGTTGTTAAGGCTAAATCGTTTCCTTCAGGTATTCTTAAAAGGAAATCCGGATGGGGATTTATTTGCTGGCAAAGTACTGGCATAATGTACATGCCAGCCTTCCAGGAAAGCTCTGCATAACAAAGAGCCGATGAATGAAAATGAAAGACCATTGAATACAATAGAAAGTGCAGTGGAGCGACAAAACTCAAACATACAATGTATTTGTAGTTGCAGTCATAGAATACTGTATGACAAGAACATACATGTATATTAGATGGATGTAAACTTTGTATCCCTGGTTTGATTCCAGCTGGGAACATACTGTTGAGTATACAAGGGCATGTCAACCTGAACATGCACATAACCTGTGATTGCAGGGTCATGCTGTATTCTAATTTTTCTAATGAACCAACACGTATTTTACACTTCTCATAATGACCCATAATGATTTCACATCCATGCAATTAGACCTCACAGTTCAAGCTGCAATTGTCTGACACGCTAGTGGCATGCAATGTGGTTCTCTCTCTTATTCGTTACGAACATAGACTGAACACTGACTATTATAGTGAAACTTAATCTATAGTTCTCCTTCAACCACTCCAGTGTTAACAGTCACCAGAGAAATGTGGTGACAACATCTATTCAGAGCAGTAGCCCTATCACATGCCCAGGGTAAGTTTGCTTTAAGGCATAGTTTGTTGGTGACCTTCCTAACTAGCTTAGTACAGGATCCCTTTCTTCTAACAATCTGGTTGTAGAACTTAATGCATAAATTATTCATATAATCAAGATTAGAATTGAGCAAAGGGTCAAGGTGCCCCCTATGAGATCATCCATCCAGATCTTTCCATATGAACATTGTCAATAGACGGAAACTCTTAATGTAATGTCTTACAGGGTGAAAACCAAGTCTGATTTTTGCACAGGTATTTTAAAGCCAGTCTGAACATAAAGTCCTAGATTCCGAGATGAAACAGGCGGGGGTGTAAACAGTCTTCAGAGGGCCGTTTCCATCCAGGCAGCCAGCTGTCCATTATACCCCTTAAATGACAACGTTAACATTGTTTTGTGGCCGTTTTGTGAAACGGTGTCCGAGCTCTAGTGTAATGGCAGCCATCGTGTGTGCACCATGTGTGAGCAGTGTACGTAAACAGACGGTGGTCTTGAAGGATGACGTATGTCGCAGCCAACAAATCCACCCCAGGCCCCATCACACACCATGACTGCTTCTGCACTTTCCTCATACCTCTAACCGCATGTCTAGATTGCAAACGGCGAGACAGCAGGAAGCAGAGGTGGAGGTGTACGAGCATGTGTGCTGTGGGGTAGTGGAGGCTGGAGAGAGCAGCCCCATAAATGATGGAAGTATGTTTTTCTTTTCTTCTCCTTTGGACAAGAAGGTAACCCGATTCTCAGGTCCCCCTCTTCAAGACCCCCATCCTGTACTTGAAATTAGACTCCAGACTTAGTTATAGGCTATCCAGACCGTGGGCTGTTGGGTTATCTAATACTGCAGACTCTGAGACAACACAGCAGCCGAGGAGAGAGCACTAGATGACCCGGCTCCTTATGATTCTGTTTTTGTGGTCTTCACCAAAAGCATGATTTAGGGTTTGAAGGAAAACCCTGACAACCACTGGCAGCAGCTGCTGAAACAGGAGAGTGTGTCAGCTACAGTTCTATACTCTCTTTGAACTGCTGTATTACAAGAGAACGGCTTAGACCTGAGTGGCTGTGATGGATAATGATGAAAAGCATGAATAAAAAGCAGTGCCACAATAATTTAAATGTGATCCGAGCTCCTGTACTTCCTAAATGAGTGTGAAGTGATGGGTCTACTGTTTGTATGGTGCTCACTTCTCTTGGCAGTGCTGATAAGATTAAATTATCTACTCAAGTAACGCCAATCTGAGAATCGACTTTATTAATCTAATGACTGGACTTTCTCCACACAATGTGTCACTTTACTCCATTAATACGAACAGCTATCAAATGTCAAACTAAGCTGAGTGGCTAACTCTAAAGAAAAAGAAAAAAAAGTTAGGTGACACATTAAGAACCATTTAATACTATGACGTGCATATTAACATTTAAAGTTATTATTGAATGTGGACACTAAACTTCAACTTCTCTATTACACCTCTCTTATACTGTATTTCAGTCTCAAGTAAGCAATATGTTAAAAAAAAACTCAAGACAATCAATAACAGAAGATGTTGCACAGACAACGAGCACATCTAAATGTGTAAGTTATCTCTACTCTTCCCTTTGCATCTTACTCTTGCACAGAGTTTGTCCTGTTGGGAGAATTCTGAAGGCCCACTCAAACTAAACTCCACCTGGCACAATTTATTTTGTGTGGTGCAGCCAAGAGCAGGGGAAAAGGGGAATAACGTGAACTGGGCTGTACACAAACCACTGCTGCTGGCATGACTACTATGCTCACAACAACATACATTAACAACTTTAACAGCAATTCATCAAACATTATACTGGCACAAACCTGCTCCCACTGCAGCCAAACTACAGACCCCCTGCACAGCTGCTTGTATTATATGCAGGAGCAATATTTTCTGAGCGGGAGGTCAATGAGAGGAAATCTGATCCCAGGCACTTAAGAGTTGATCTCTGCTTTGGCAATCAGTATCTCCTGATTAATATTTGGCTTATGAATAGTGGGGGGTTACAAAAAGAGGCCCTCAGAAAAGTATTGGAAAATGAAAATACTGACAAGTTTTTCAATTTAAGACAGCAAAACGGAAAAAAATTGCCATTCATTCACGATGATCTCCATCCATAGTAGCGGGCGCACAATTTTATGATTGAAACCGACAAAGATTGTCCCCTCGAAAAATACAGAGAACAAGGAACAGAAATGGTGAAAAACAAGATCTGGGATTTCTTTGATTGGATCGATGAAGAGTTAGACCTGCTACAGACAGTAAGTTCTAGCAGCACTTGCAATTGCTACCACTGGTAGACAAGGCTGGTGTTTTATTTTGGAAAAGGGTCCCATGAAACCAGCATGATGAAACAGGGAAGGATTTGTTGTGATGGCTGAGATACACTAAGGAAACAAGCATGGAAGTACGACTCAAACAGTTCCACAGGGATTTCAAACTAAAATGGGGCCAGCAGTGTTTCCACAATTCGCAGCATTCAGGCCTCAAAACTTCCTGGTTGCTATGCAGATTTTTCAAAGCATTATGAAACATAATTCGACAGGGCCTAACAACTGCCAAAATTGCGAGTTAGAAAGAGAGAGTTGGAAATGAGGTTTGATGTAAGGCAACCACTTCAATTATTCAGTGAGAAATCTACAATGACTCAACAATATGGAAAATGCTGCATTGCTCAAGGACATGGAACCTGATCCAGTAAGAAGGGAGTGCAATAATAAAAATAACACACTGGAGTCTCTCTATTGATATATGAAGTTTGATTTAGTTGAAACCATGTTCAAAAGACTTTCAACTTGTTACTGCTCTGTTCTCTGCTGCATGAGCATAGATGGCAGCTTTACCCCTCTTCAACGCAATAATTAATTAATTAAGCTATTATGTTTTGAGAGTAATTCATTTTAAGATGCTTCAGCTCTGTGATCTACATTTTTATTTCTGGATTAATTTCCACAACGTCCCACTTCCTCCGGATGTAACCCTATAATTGCACAGCAGAATTGGCGATTCTGTCGTCTGGACCGTTCACTCACCTTGATGGTAACACTGCGTCCGTTGCTGTTGTCGTGCATGAAGACACGCAGCATGTGTGGGATAAGCTGAGGGAGATAGAGCTTGAACTCTCCACCCAGTGCCACCACAATCTGCTCGATCAGAAGGATGATGGTGTTCTGCATGGGGTTGTTTGGTGTCCAGTACTCCTACAGCACAGAACATAATAGTGCATTGTTATTCATTACAGCAATATCATATATGGGGTACTTCCTTTGGATATAGATAAACCCAGAACCTCTCTACTGGTTATGTTAAGTTAAGAAATGTAATGTAATGCACTACAAATGTACACTACACAGGTTCAGAAAACCAACACTTCCTTAACTAATAGACATATAAGACTTACCTTAAACCGAGAGTCAACAAGTCCAACTTCTCCATTTAAATTTTACAAGATTGGGAGTGTACATGCTAAGCGCTCGGCACACAGCAACACCTCATTCACCTTTGTTTTGATTCAGTGCTTAGTTTGTCCTGGCCCGGGGAATTGTGTCAAAATGTGTTTCCAACATCAAGGCGAGTGTGAGAGAGAACTTAAGACAGACTTCACTCAGCGATTGTGTGCCACAGACGAGCGAGGGAGCCTCACAATACATCGAGAGCCAGGAATGGAGACAATTTCCTGTCCACTGAGTTTGACATCACCGCTCTGTGTGGCACGTGACAACGATTTGGAAAGTCGAGGCACGGCCTCTGTTTACATAATGACAATTGGAGTTAAGGTGCAAGACTGGAAGTCACGCAACACGTCAATCAGTCAGTGGGCCTCAGCTGTGAGATCTGGTGGAGGTGTTTTGTCAGTGACCAGAGGTTTCGAGCAGCCCCCAACTTCCTGACCCCCCCCCTCTCTCTCTCTCTTTCTCTCCCTCTCTCCATGGCAGCTGACTAGAGTGCAAGTGAGTGTACATCCTGAATGGTTATTCCAGCCCTCTCATCTGGATGCAGTAGCTGATCTGGAGCTAAAATGAATAGATTCTTTGTTTCACTCGCCATTTATTAACTGAGGCGGACTTGAGGCACAATGGTCCAGTTCTCTCAATTGCTTCTCTCCAGGAGGAGTTACAGCCATTGCAAAAGTGTTGGTAACAGTGCAACCTAGATTCCAACACAAGGACAGTCAAAGTTTGTAACTTGCTGTGTAATGATGTGCAGGGCAAGTCGAGGGCTATAGCAGTTACTGCACTTCATTTGATATGAATGAATGTCAGGGCTCATCACCAGTTGTCTCTTAGAAATGAATCAAACAACATGAGTGAAAATCCGAGCTGAATTCAGCACAGCAGTTAAAAAGTGTCACATTAAATAATAAGGAACAGTAAAAGGGCGAAACTAAGAATATTATATATATTAACATAAATAACATGATTTTCTCATTGTCTCAGTTCCACAGCCGCTCCAATCTTGACAGTTAAGTACCACACATGATGTGTTTTGATGTGTGACACGGAGCCAGACCTTCATCCAGGGGCACTGAATGCATTTACTTCTAATGAGGAAAGTACAGAGCAAAACTGAGTCCAATTAAGAGTTTGCAGCTGTTTGTCTGACTCACAAGAAAATAAGAGGGTGGATGATTAGTGTTTAGGGATTTAGGGGAGGAGGAGGAAGAAGGGGGGGTTTGACAGAGCTACTCACTCTGATGAGGGTGAAGATGTCGTCCATGTAGGGGCGGATGTGGATCTTCACAAAGCACACCACCATTCCCATCTGCTGGAAGAGGAACTGCAGGGCAAGAAGAGCACAGACAACAAAGAGAGTACATTTGATTATTAAAAGGAGGTAAATAAAATAAACAAATCTATGAGACGGCCTGTTATTTTGTATTCAATAGAGCTACCTACCTCTCGGATACTGGCATCGCACACCCGGATGACATTGAGGAAAGTGGGCATGACCTGCGGCAGGAACTGGACACACTTGAGGCCAAGAGACTTGAAGATGAAGGTGACAGCCTGGACCACCATTGTATGGTGGTTGGACAGTGAAGGGTCCCTCAGGATGCGCATCAGAGTGACGATTGCCACGGCTGGGTAAAACTCATCCAGAGGCAGGTTGCCCATGTTCACTAGCATCTCACTGGTGCTGTAGTCGGCTGGGAGGGAGACGAAACAGAGGAGCATATTAGTAACTCATCAAACAACACTTGCAACATCTCATAGTCTTGTGGCAGAAAGTATTATGTGGTGTGCAACAAGCCAATGAGAAAGTATATCCTACTTTGTCAAATATCTAAGGTAAGCATTCTGGTGGTAACTCAGATTACCAGGACTGCTCCATTAACTCTTTTGCTTGCCTCCAAATGCTGCATCTTCAAAGATGAAACAGTGCTCATCACAAGGCACTCCCATGTCCAAATTTAGTATTAACTATGTGTGCTTGTCATTCGGGATGCATTTGAATGAATTCCATGGAAAACACTCATATTTTATATCTTCAATATTAATAATTTAGTTTCTGGGGGGAAATAGTTGAAAATGCCCTAAAAACACCCTTTGTCACGAAATTAAAGAAAGAAAAACAGAATCCTGGATCCACCCCCTGATCCAGTTCTGCTTTAAAATTTAACAGCAAAAAACACATGAAAACGTAACCTAATAGGTAGAGGTAATTGCCCCTCCGAATCCTTGGACCTTGATTAGAAACCAAACTATATTTTTCTCATCATATACATTTAAGAATTACAGAAATTACAGATTGAATATCTACATTTATCTAACAGAAGCAAGGATGGGTATCCCTGCTGTTTAAATGCATTACAGAACTTCGAATACATTAGCTGATAATAATAGCTCAAATGTTTTTTATTTTAGTGTTAGCCCCGTATTAAAATGAGAAAAAGTGGTTGACTTTTGGTTGTAATTGGGAAGTTTTAGTTTTAATTTACGATGTGAAGCAAGGACACGTGCCAGTAAGCAGCAATGATCCCTTTCTATAGTTAGATGGTAAAAGAACGCCTCCAGCTCCATTCTCAGGACTAAAAGCTGCACATTTAAAGGGCTTCTGTTTTTTGTTATTTTAAATGCGGCCAAACCGTCACAAGTATTGCAGTTGGTTTCAAAAGCTACAAATCAAATTCCAGCTCCAACTTCTTTGGCCCAACCACGTGTGAATATATAGGACTGAAGGCTGTGCTGTGATGATTCTCAGAAGCCATTAGCCAGGCAATAATTCTCCAGTGTGCACGTTTTATATCAACAGTGATTTATGGCATCCCAGACCCATCCCCCCTCTCTATCCAGATCATCACCTTCTCTCCACAAACTAAGTACAGCTGAAAATGCTTCTGGTGTTGGCTATTAGCTTTGACAACAAAAATGGGCTGATAGGAGAGGAAAGACGATATTTTTGGCTTGTTGCTGCCGGCCCTTTGTCAGTTATGGCACAAACCTCTGTGTTTGTTTTGGCCAACAAATCAAATGAGATTATTTCTCTCTTGTTTTAATAAGACAAAGCTTGATTGCATTAGTTGATGACCGTGTCCAGTGTGTTTGGTCTCCTTAAAATCCCAAGAAAAAGTATGGAATAATAACTATTTGCCAAAACAAACTTTCTCTTTTGGGATACGTTTCATTTTTGTTTTGTTATTATGATGTGTTGGATGCAGTGACAAGTTTGAGTTCAGATCGTAAGCACTGCACTTAAAACATGTAAGTCTCCTCCCTCCAGTCAATAAGATTGCTGCATTAGTCAAGTAAAGATTGGAAGTCCAGGTTAAGTCAACTACTATCCCAACCCAATCATATGTCAAGGCTCTACTGCTAATCAAATCAGTGCAAACTCACATTCCTGATCGGTCAGAACACAGAGTGAAACTTTTGTTCACCGTGTGATCACTGAATGAGAAGTATAAGACACCAGACTTCACTTCCCATGGCATCATAAAAACGACAGTGTTTCTGTGTCTGATACGTTTACCGGCTCATGGAGCTACAAATCAATACAGCTTTCCTCGGTTGGATTTGATCCACCTGGAGGAGCACACCAATGGTAACACAGCCTGTTTACTTTTAAAGAGTGCCATTTTGATCTGAATACGTGATAAATCTCACTATTAGCCTCGAATTTAAGATATTCGTCTGTTTGCTGCCATCTGCAACACACCGTTTCAGAAACACTTCATGAACTTGAGAACTGAGGGATTTGGGAGCCATGCCCAGATTTCGAAAGCACATTGTCGGTCTTCTTTCTAGTTTTTCTAAAAATATACCAAGCAACAGTTGGGTTCATTTTTTAAAACATTAATAATGCATAATTCTTTTTTTTATTCATTTTATTCATAAATGTTTTCCGTGACAGACAATGCAAATGGTTTCAGTGTGTCCATACATCGCAGAGCTACTGGGTTTTACAAGACATCTGAGAATACAGACGTCTGGCCTCCAGCGTTTCACTGGCCCTCTGCAGGAGTAGGGTTTCGGCTGCTCCCCTTGTCTCCTCTCAGACTGGACAGCAGACATAACCAATTGGCTAGGAACATATAGGTAAGAGGGCAGCTTTTCTGTTGGATCTTTTATTATTCCAGCCTTCAGCAAGTCTAGATAATGTCAGCAATTGATGGTTACACATCTGTTATCTTTTAAGCCCACAAACAGGCATCAGCGTAGCTACGTGAGGCAGCAGTACGGTAAAAAATTCCGGCTTCAGATGGGGAGTGGGAAAAACACCTACTGAGGAGCAATACACATCATGTCCTCAGTTTTATGAGCCTGGTGTTCTGAAGTGACGTGGTCGGTCTTGTTTGAAGTCAGGTGAGAGGATGGGCTCAGCCACTGACCTCCCACATAACAAAACACATGCTGCCAAGGATGCTAGCGCTCCAGACACAGACTCTGACAAATCCGCCAACAGATACACAGCGTCCAATGCTGGTCACAGTCCATTTAGCTGGAGAACAAACTGGTAAAACTATTACCACATCATCCAAGGTCACATACTGAGACACATGACTAGACCAGAGAAGTGGAGACCTGCGTTCTCCATACCCAGTTCACATGACGAAAAGACGGATTAGCATTTTTATTGCCATTATTATAAGTTTCAAGATCCCCCGGAGAAAAATGGCAGATGACAAACTGCTTAAAGTTTCCATCCATGATAAGGCGTATGTAAAAACCTCTTAAATTATAATGACCGTTTCTGTGGTTTGTCACCGTCAACAGAGGATGAATGCTAATATTTATGGTGGAGTTTTACCCCACATCTAGTGTGGCTAAAAAGAACAAAGTCCTCATTGTGTTTTTTCTTTCACGTTGTGGGAAAAAAAAACAGCTTAATACTGTCAACACATCATGTGTATACCCCAACTGAATTCAGAGTTTGCAGCCATTGGTTGACATCTTGAAGTTAATCCCATGGGTTCAAATTCAGTGTTGCAGGAAGAGTGCCGGGAAAGAATCTGACTCAAATGTAAAACCTGGTACGCATCGACAGCACTGGGACATGAATACATCTGTCCACACAGACGCTGCCTCAGTGGCTCTGTTCTGTCAGATCCATTTCATTCGTTGTTCTGATGGTTTATGACAACAAACATATTGACTTTACAGACAGCAATAGGATGATGAATGATCAGCCGGTATGGTAATGCGTTTAAGTGAATGAGGGCTGTATCAGTAATCAACTCTCCCAAGTAAAAATAGTGCTGTCAACCATTTGCAATATATCAAAGAGAGGATTTTAGTCCGTCAAAAGTGGATCACCTTATATTAAATATCTCCTCTTTGAAAGACGGGAACTGGTAATAATTCTTTCTCAACTGGCAGGGCCTCATCCTGGGGATTAACTGGGTGTAGATCAGACACAGGCCCGGAAATCAGATCCTGAAGAATTGAGGCTAAAACAAAACACAAACCCAAAGCAATAGCTGCGGCTGACTTTTCAATTGCAGGGTAAAATAAAAAACTTGCATTTTGTCTTGACAACATAAATGGATCACTTCTCTGCACTCTATTCCTAACGAACCATCGATTTATAAAATGTCAACAAGCCAAACCATACATGATAATCATAAGGCTTTTTTGGCCAGGCAAGATTTCAGTGGTTTGTGTGGGCCAGAGTCAACAGGTCGGATGTTTCAAGATGAATCGAGTTCCTCTGAAGAATAATTATATTCTGATTAAAGAAAAACTGTGCTTGAGATTTAAATGGTGCGTTTTACCCACTGACTTATTACTAACTGAGGGAATATTTTGGAAGCATTCATGTTTCAATATGCAACAGGGGATGATCACACCAGTTAATATTAATTGATTTGTATATTTCATTTTTTACAATAAAATATTGATCAATTCAGAGAAGCATAAAACATTATATATAAAAAAGGTCCTCCAGCATATGACACATGGCAGTCAGTGGTTACAGGAACCTGCAGAAATAGACAACATTGCTGACGGTGTAAAAGTTCACAGACTAATGGTAGGGATGCATGTCGGGATGATTGTGATGTGTCAGTGATCTCCATTGCAAGTAACTTTCTGGTGATGGGCCTTTGCTGCAGTTAATGCCTTTGCTGTTGTTTCAATGGTACATTTAGTAGTAGGTTGCTTGTTGTAATTTTTTCAATGTTGTTATTGGGTAAAAATTGTCTGTATTTATAATGCTTTACAATTCAGTTTTTGCCCTTCACTCATTCACACACACATTCATACAGTTTATCCATATTTGCTCAATATATTGCCCAAGGACACTTCGGCATGCAGAATGGGGCAGACTTGGATCGAACCACTGACCTTCTGGTTAGGCGGGTAACTACAGGTTATAGAAAAACAGTTTGGCTAAATAAATATGTTCTCGCAACAGAATGAGGGTAGAGGTGAAGATGGATATGGATGCAGCGTTTTCCATTAATTATCTAGACTGTTGCGGCCAACCATTTTCTAATTTGTGCCACCACAGTTTCATAATGAAACATAAAACTTTTTGTATTCCTCCTACTTATATATGAGATCTGTTACTTTGCGCGTCTAGCACTATTTGTAGTTGCTTGCGCTGTCGCTCTACCGTGAACTACTGCAAGCTCGCTCTATGGTCCAAAAGGTTTTTACTGATCAAGCAGACAGTCAGACTTCATAGTTTCAGCTGCAGTTGTGGCGTGCAATGCATTTCTTTCTCAAACGCAAGCCCTTATCTCTCACTATTCAGTCTGTGCACGCGCACCACAGTTTTGGCCATAGATTGAATTCGATTTGTGGGAGACAGTATGGTAAGGTTCACTGTATGTGTGTGGATCAAAGTAAAGCTGAATTGGGAGGAAAGAGATCTTAAAAATGTTGCGTAAACTGGAATGTGTAAATCCATCTTTCAGCCCCACATTCTTTCTATTGAATATTATCAATCTAAATGTAACAGAAGAACTGATGCAGCAAATTATGACTGCAAATGTCTGGTTTGACATCTGTGATGCCTTTTTCTGAAAGACATTTACATTGATCTTCTCAAATGAAAAAATGCTACTTGTTAGGCTTTTTGACATTTGAAACTGAAGTTGTTTGTTCTAATACGAAACCTCACAGTCCATCTTTAAGATGTGTGTGACTATCTAAGCATCCTGCTGCCAGATCTGTCCACTTCCTGCCTGGAGTGTTGATGTTAGTGCAGAGACAGCCTGTGTTTGTTTCCTAATGCAGATGTGGTGTGGAAGATGATCGTGGCTTAAAGGAGACAGGAAATCCACCGTTCTTTTGAAGGAATTTCTAAAAAAAGACAATAACCTAACCTGATACAAACAAAACAGCATATAATCATTATGGCACTTGGCTCATACCCCTGACAGCCCAACAGACACCCAAATTTAATCAAGCTACACCAAATTACACACAATCAGAGATATCATCAAGATCCTTGAATTATTCGCTGGGAAATTGGTGAAAATTAAAAAAGATTAACTATCTAACAAAGTTAAATGATCTGTATGATGTTTCTTCCCTGACCTATACAACATCCTTCCCCCAAGCTTAATGGAAGTCTGTTCACTGATCTTGCTTACAAACCAACAAACATGAAGGTAATTAAATGATAAAACCTCTGCCTTGTGGTTTACTTGGCCATTAACTGAAGATTCCTCAAAACTTCCATTATAGTCCAAGGCCTCAATAATAACAAGTCCTCCATATACAAACTTTTTTTTAATACTTTCCATTAGGCTCAAACAGATTCAAAAATCATTGCAACAATTCCAAGTTCTGCAATTGATAGACCCACACAGTGAGACTCTCCATTGCCCTTAGAGAAGGTCTACTGGTGGACCGTCACAGCCAAAACTCTTAAGTAATAGTGACACAATCCTACCTGAATCCTGACTGGACTTGGACTCAGAGAGACTGACAGCAGAGGCGTCTCGTGATTGGTCAATCATCCCGATGTTCACCTTGTGCTTGTAGGGGTCCAGAGCTCCGAGAAGACCCAGGACACGGATCGCCTGTTGAAGACACACAGTTAGAAATCCTGACAGATTCTTGCACTTGATTTCCATTTGACTACCTATGTTTATAATCATTTGTGCGATTACAGTATTTAAAAAAATATGGAGTATTAAAAAACTAAGTCAATGTTTTTCATTCAATTACAGTCACAAGGTTTCATTGTTTCATTTGAGCTCTGACTCTCTGTTGAAGTTGCATATTTATCCCCTTTTTTGGGGAAAAGTGAGGATTATTTGGAACACGATAAATGAAATTAAAACATCAGAAGTAGAGAAGTACATTGTATATATGAGAAGCTTTTGTGTTCTTGAGTCTCCGCTGAAATTAACAGTAAGTGCTGTAAATCCAGGTTGAAAGCAGGAAGCAGTAAGCACAGCCATCTTTCAGGCCTGCAGGTTGTGAGTATTTGATGCTTATATGGGATAATATCTGATAGTGGGATATTTCTTCATTAATATAGTTTTAGTAAATTTGGGACCAAGTAATACTGGAGGTCATGGCAGGAAGTAAAAAAGACAACCTACACTGGGCACACAACTGCGATTGGATAATAAGCCCAATGGGATTCCAGATCCATTTAACAGATGAGACAACTTGCATGAGAATCCATGTGCCACACACCAAACTTAGTGACAAGTCACACTGTGAACCGCACATCATTTAGGCGACAGAAGAAATTATAAAATTATAACTTACATCAGAGCACAAGACTGAGGAAAAAGTTCCACATAACTACCAATAACTATGGAAAATGTGCATGGCCTCACACGGTAGGTATTCATGTGATTATAATTTACTGGTCAATGTCAGTAGTTCTTAGCAGATCTTTGTTTGTTTGGTAAATGCTGACAGGTAGGGTTTCCGGCCTCATACTGAGTCACTATGACCAACGGCGTTAGTCTCACATTTCTATATAGACGACTGGGAGGAAAATGAAGGCAAAGGCCCCTGTGCATACCTCTCTCCTGATGCCCTGGTTTTGTTCCGTCTTGAGGAAGTTGAGCAGCACCTCCAGAAGGGAAGGGTACTTGCGGTAGGGCTCCACAACATAGCCCGTACTAGCCACTTGCTGGCCCAGTGTCCACAGTGCCACCTGATGGAAAAGTCAGACGCAGAACCTCTTTGATCGCAGATAGAACAGCATGACACAAAATGTTTAGAATGAACTTTTCTTCGCATTGAAATGTGCCTATTAAATAAATTATGCAACAAAAGTTACTATATTTGGATTTTGTCATATTCTTATGGCTCATCTTGTTCTGTATGGCAAGGTTGCAGCTTACCCAGTTTACTGTTTATACTCTGAAGTTATTAAACCATTACTTGCACAGTGAATAGTTAAATAAAATAAAATAAAAGCCCCATTATTCTTGTCCCAAGTAAATGTTAATTTATGAGAGCAATGTTTGTGACCTGAGTTTAATTGAAAAACAAACTGACAGGGCTACTGAAGGTTTGTTTGACAAATGTAAGATATATATTGAATACAAATAATCATCTCAACCATTATTTCTGTTTGCTTGGTCCTTCCAACATTTGAAAACTAGTTTTAAGTCTCTCATTGATCAGCCATTTAAATGCTGCAAGAGTTATAATGTAATACTTCTGAATAATCCTATCTTTTCTCAACTCCTGGCACACCATCCTGTTTGAGCAGGAAATACCAGAAGCACAACGTTCTCTTGACTTTCTGACCAACTTAAAACGTTTCCAGATATTATATCCTGTTGTGTTTACTAAAGTAAATGTGCATTGACTGTATCATCAAAATAAATATCTTACAGAACCTGGAGAAGTGCTGAGGAAAATAAAATATTAAAACCAGATGAGGCAGATATTCACTTTCTTCACATACCTGTCGCTTGGCCAATGAGGAGGAGTCTTGCAGCATGTCCATGATGATAGGAAAAAGTTCGTCCATCCACTTCCTCATCTCCAGGCCACTCACCTGGCGGCAAAGGCAGAGGAGAACCAATCAAAACTGTGAATAACTGTCCAATTTTCTGTCAAAAGGATCCTCTAACATCAAGGGGAACAAATTATATAAACATGACAAGTAATCTTGTATGACTATATCCACAATTCATCCCCTAATATGTCATATTATTTGGAAACTTCATGTACATTTTGAGCTGTGTCTTTTTTATTTTCAGTCCACTCTTCTCAATGTTCCTGGGTCAGATTTGTCGGGGCGGGGATGGGTGTTTTGCAACATTAACTACAGTGTCTTAGCCTTAAAATCCAACATTATTAGTTCATTTGCATTTTCTATGTTTTCTTGTGTCCTCCTCTGTTCATTTCTGAACAATGTTCCATAGCTAACGTCCAAAGAGCCAATAAACTTTTGCTTTTAACACCTCTATTCCCCTGAAACATGTTTGATCCTTTAGTTGCTCTTCCTACACTGAGCCAACTTTCCACACTCCTCTGTGAGGACTATTGTAGCACCTAGACAGGGCGGAGCGAGACACACAACCATGGGTAGGACTCTGCCTCTGGATTCCTAATACATGGAATATATGCACCATTCTGCTATGGCCCTGAGCCCCATTTTCTGACAATATAATTTTTAGAATTTCTTACGTGTTTCTTATGTGTTTTATTGTACTACTGAAGTTTCTCTGTGATTCTACAGTTGCCCATTGTGGCTTTTAATAAAAAATAAACTAGTTGTTTTCATTTAAATTGTTACAACACAACCTCATCATTCACTTGTCATTATAAAACAGGATAGAATTATAAAGTCCATTTTTACCTGAGCCAACTCGCCAATGGTCGCAAGGACACTAATGACCACTCCAGGGTTGGGGTCTGTGTCTTTTAGCTTGAGGATGAGAGCCTGTAAAAGAAAGTACGGTAATAGTAACCAAGCTCACTGAACCCTAATGTTGCCCTCAGGTTTAACAATGTGAAAAATATTTAAAAAAATCAAGGAAATGAGAATGTAATGGACTGTGGTAAAGTGCACTTACTACACAACAGTGCACATGTTTGCCTCAGATAACCATCTGGTGTACATTCATGAATTCATACACCTTCACAGTGAACAGGTAACAGAGTTGTACCTTGAGGATGGGCTCCATGTACGGCCGTATGAGGCGGGGGGCGTTGGAGACCAGATGGCCAAGCATACGAGCACTCTGCTCTTTGTTCCTGCCGACACCACTGTGCTCCAGCTCTGTCAAGATCTGCAACAAAATTCGAAATCGAGTAAAACATAAAACACTCACACTTCTCCATCTGGAATTAATCTTAATGAGATTAAATCATGCTGTGCATTATGGCGTTAGAGGAAGAGTCTCTGTGTTGAATCTGCTCTCTACTGCCTTAAAGAAAGAAACCACTTGCACTTTTTAAGCTGTGCACAATACCATGGCCTATTCTGCCCTCTACTGGTAGCTGACTGAAACAGCAGTTAACAAGCTTTACAAGTAAAGGAAATATGTATTGACCGATGCACAAAATTAAGAAATGGCAAAATATTAAAATGTTCAACAATGTAATAAGCAAACTTGTAAACTGGTGTTAATTTACAAATAGTTAATTTCTCCAATGTCTTAAACCAAATGTTTTTTATGATTTGACCTAAAAAGAAGTGCAGACTGTAACCCTGACCTCAATTAACATTTGATACCAAACTATGTGTTTAAACAAAATCCAAATGGGGCCTTCCATCATAATAAATCATGAATCTACTCAAAGTGGGTTAGGGTTAGCCGCCTCCTACCTGGATGAGCATCTTGCGAAGGAAGGGCATAACAAAGGCGGGGTTCATGCTGCTGAGGCGTCCAATTGTGCAGATGGCGAGCTCCCTGATCTCAAACACCTCATCGTTCAGTGCGACAAACAGTGCCTGCAGATTTTCAGCCTGGGCGAGGTGAGTGTCAAACCGCTCATCAAGGGATGCCAACACGCAGTATCGTATATCGGGATCTGCCGGGAACAGGGACAACATCTTGGGCCATTACAGCTGTTCACAATTTCTGATAATTGTTATTTTGAGTTCTAATTTTCAGCAACCATAATATATCCACACGGTACAACCACACCTTTCCTCCTGCATGCTTACTCTCTCATGTCTTACCTGGGTCAGTGATTCCAACGACAAGTAGCTTGCTGAGCACATCAGCAACGACCTGCACAGCTGTCTGGCTGACAATCTGCCCACTGATCAGGTGGATGGAGGGGGTCAGAAGGCGTGAGCAGGTCCGAGCTGCCTCCATCCGGATCTCTTTGTGTTCACTGTTCAGGAAGTGATCGGCACAGTGGCGCACAAACTGAGTGAGAGAGTGTCCTGGTAACAGAAAAAAAGATTAAGAAAAATGGGTGAACTGCAAGATTTGTAAAAAGACACGTGTTCAGCAGATTTCTCTGTTTGAACATTGTTGGAAACATTTTGGAAAATATAAGTACACAAAATATAAAACACCGTTCTTGTTTTTTGTAGACATTTCAACAAATAACATATCCCAAGAATACAGTCCGACTTTGAAGCTCAATGTTTTTCTAAAAGCTGTGACTCTTCAAAGATCTTACCCTCAAATTCAAAGCTTCCAAGTGTGCGCAGAGCCAGTGTGATGCTGCCCACATCACTTGCCTCAGGGATGTTTGTGAGGCTCGGTGAGGCCAGCTGGTGAGCCAGGCCTTTGGGCATGCCCGGATGACGCAGTGGCTTGTGCATCAACACCAGAGAAAGCATCTTTAGAAGACCGTCCTGGATGTCCTTCTTCAGCTGGGGGATTTGACGGCTCAGGTCATAAAGCACTGCGGTCAGTGCAGGACTAGATGAACAGGTGGAAAGGGACAAACCGCTCAACGTCATCGTTGTATCTTTAGATGAGGACATGGAAGTGGGGTCTGGTGCAGTTGTCTGCAAATATAACTTTAAATAAGAATGTGTAAATGATCTATTTAGCTGATTAAATAAAAGCTAAATGAGGTCCCTATATAGATGTAATCCAGGCATTGGTAAAACTTGATTGATTGATATTTTAGCAGTGTGGCAATACTGCTCTGTCCTACCTGAGGCCCACAGCTAGCATAGGCTCCAGCAGCTCCTTGATGTCTGGCTGGATGCTGGGACCCATGGCTCTGGAAAGCATGCTGATACACGTGAACACTGTGGCATCCACCTGCATGGTCTTCTGCCTCCTGCACACAGAAAAAACATGCACTGTAACGGTAAGTCTCTTTTGAATTTGTTTTAACAGGTTTCCCACAGAGCATTTAAAACTCAAAGTATTAAGTTATTATTGAAAACTGTCCAAACTTATTCAGATACTGTTGACTGGTAGTGAATCACTCAGACTATTGTCTTCATCGGGTAAATATTGAAACATTAGTGTCCATGTAAACAGAGTCACTACCTAATCACCATTTCTGTCTCATCACTGTGAGCTGTCACACAGCAGTCATTTTTAAATAGATATACAGTTTCTGAAGACTACAAGCTGACATAATATAGTGTGTTTGATTACTGACTTGTGTGCAAAGTCCTTAGGTGGTAGAGCAGCCTTGATGATCTCCAGGATCTTCGTGAGGTAAGGCTGAATGTCTGCCCTGACAGCCACGACCAGCAGCCCCAGAGCCTGGAAAGCTGCCGTCCGCTCCTTCTCCTTCTTCAAACAGGCCAGCAGGTAGCCCATAGTGTCCGACAGGTACTGGTCTGCACAGTGGGGGGAGCATCCGCAATGCAAAAGATTTAACACATACCATATGTAGGTCTTTGTATAAGCTGCAACACATATGTCAACAGACTAGGGGAATTTACAGGTCCTCTGTTACATCAAAACCCACTGATATCGACCCACAGACCAAAGAGCGATGGTCAGGATCTCTTCTGATTTCTAGCACACAAGTAGTGAATAATTTAATCCGAAGAAGATGGGAGATGGTTACTGTGTGAGATTCATTTGGGTCTTGGGTGACAGTCAAACATGAACTCGTCCCACCTGTAAAGGTAGGTGACTGGAAAGCAGCCAGGCGTGGAAGCAGGTTGAGGATGGTCATCTGGATCAGAGGGTTTTTACTGGTCTTGTATTTCAGCACCCACCGACACACCTGGACAAAAAACATCATGTAAGCCTGTGTGAACGATTTGTTAAACTCAAAATAGCACTTCAAATCCAACTACAGTTCTGACAAACCCTATAACACATTTCAAGTGACTTTTCACACACAGGGTGTGTGCATATCAGTGTAAACAGGAAACTAAATCTCTGCAGTAGGTTACACAAAATATTATGAATTTGAAACAGCAATGGTGAAATATAAGAGCAAGGATTTATTTCCTTGGACTCACGATGAGGTGGAAATGTTCTAACTGAGAGCCAATGTTAGCTGTGCTTTGCCTTCAGTGCTTGTAGTCAAGTTGAGACCCACCAGGAAGCAAATGTGGGTGACTGTGTCATTAATTCCAACTGTCCCCGTTTCTGCCGTTAAAGCACAGCGCCTTGGTTTATAAATTAAAACTGGACAAACCTGGCACTCCGAAACATAGACGGCAGGTGTAAAAGTAGCAGTATTGATGGATTTTAAAAGGAGAACATAGAAATGTGGATGTTGTCTTAAGTACACGTGAAATAATCCTGCGTATATGTTGGTAATCACTGTAATCATCCCTGACCCCCCTCTCCCACCCCTATCCACCTGATCGAATCGGTCCTCCATCAGCTCACGGCAGTATCTGCTCTCAACCAGAGAGTTCTTAGCAGGTGCCGGTGTGGCTCCAAAGCTGAGGAAGCCCTGAGGAGTACTGTAACCCAGCAGGCCCAGGAGGGCGTTTGACTGCTGCGGCTGTACTGACTGGAAGCTGGTGAAGGGTGTGATGTGGCGAGGCTTGGCTCCGAATCCCATCATCTCTTTGCAGTACTTATCGTGGACCAGTTGCTGCTGTGTGATTTCCTCCATCTCCTCACGCATGCGCTGTCCAAGAAAAAAAGACAGTGAGAGGAATGTTTTGCTTTTACAGATGATAATGTGTTCACTGTGAAATCAGGACCCACCTCTCCTTCCATGCTGCTGATTCGAACCAACTCATTCAGGATCAGGAGGGCACCATGGACCCTGTCTTCACGATTCATTCCTTTCTCTTTGGCCAAAGTCTCATCAAAGCCTTTTTCTGACTCCTCAAAGGTTTGCTGTTAACAGAGAAGACACTGATGATGTTTAATACAATATAACATATACTGTTATACTAAACAAAACACAAGTGATTTGCTACTAAAAAGAGGAATGCTCTACCTTGTACCACTGTGGTTTCTGCATTTCCTTGGTCTCCCTCTGCGTGGTGAGGATGAGACAGGCTCGCAGGGCAGCTACAGCTCCTTCTCGGATGGCCTGCTTGGGATCCCATACCGCGTAAAAGATATTATCAAAGAAGGGCTGCACTTGTTGAAAGAAGAAAGTGGGGGCGCTCACAGCCAGCTCCCTCAACACCAACACCTGGAACAGACAGAAAAACGTTCAATAATTAGTCAGTAATCTTCGCTCCTAGGTTTATTTATTTCCAGTTTCAATAAAGAGTAAGTTTAGATATTATTATTAGAATTTCATCCGTGCATCCATCATGTATACCCCTTGTCCTTTGAGGGATGCAGGGGGAGCTGGAGCCAATCCCAGCTGACATTGAGCAAGAGGCAGTGAACACCCTGCACAGGTCAACAACTAATCAAGGGGCCAATATACATGTCATGCACTCTCAAATTCAAACCTACAGTTCATTTAGAATCTCCAATCAACCTAATCCCCAATCTGTATGTCTTTGCAATGTTGCAGAAAACCCTCTCACACCCACTGAGAACACTCAAATGTTCAAACCAAGATTTAAACAAGGAACCCTCTCACAGCGAGGGAACAGTTCTAACCACCACACCACTGTTCCACCCCTTAACTCAGGCTCTTTCCTGAAATAGTTGCTAACTAGATGCAACATGTCTCTGTCTCTGTGTAAATTCTTCACTTAAAGTGTGAGCTGTGAACTTAGTTGAGTCAACTCAAGCACTAGCTGGTGACAGTAAATAGCAAGTGTGTCATGTTTCTCGGCAGAATATCTTTGACATTCCGTGAAGGCAGTCATTGATTATTGTGTTTTATGCCGGCCCAACTAACTGAGAAACATTAAATTTCTTGTTAGATACAGATACTGGCAGAAAATTGAAGAACACAGAGACAACTCAAAGTTAACTAAAGTTAATAAAAAACATTCTTGCATTCGTGAAAAACATTTAATGATCCTGTAATAAAAATCTGGTAAATGTGTCATATTCTCTCTGCAAAAATGATATTGTATTTGTGGACCATAATATGGATGTACACAGTAAGAGTTATAGAACGTTAATTGCAAAAAAAAACATTGGCCATATTACAAGAAAAGCAAAACCTGCCAACAGTAACAAGTAAGATTTATTTCCAGGGAAAGCTACACAAATCCCCAATCAACCAATTAACCTTCTATAGCTTTCTAAAGTAAAAAAAAACACCAGGGCAAAAGAACCCAAGTCATTATCCACCCTCATCTCCAGCACACATAATACAGCACCAAGAAGGACTGGTATTTCAACAACCAACAGCTGTCACTGCTAGTCACTTACTGATGCATGGCGTCTGCCTTCATTCCTGTCTGCTCCCAACCACTCCAGAGCCCTTTTCACCTCAAACTCCACATACTCAGCGGTGAAGGTGTCCCCAGCCATAGACAGGTGGCCCATGGCTTTAGAGGCCATCTCCATCACCACAGGGTCACTGGAGGGGAGCAGGTTGCGCAGGTAGTTGGCAAATCGGCTGATCCTGGTGGCATTGCCTCCTTCAACGCCAATCAGACTCACTGAAACAAATTAGGTATAGTATCAGTTCTGTGCTGACTACCACACACACTGTGTGTACTGTTATGCATAATTTCATGTAATTTACACAAAGGTAAATAAGTTGTTTCAAGTTCATTTCAGTATCTTAAAACACGTCTGTGTTTGTATCTTACCGATGGCTAGAATGCCTCCTTTCTTCTCATTCACATCAGAACTGGATACCAGTTCAAAAATGTGATGGTTTAATTCATCATAGAATGTAGTGGCTTCATCTTGGCTTAGCTGTGGAAGACACAAAACCAGCATCAATATGTTGGGAAGTTAAGTCGTATAAATCAGCTAATTACTCCACAGCTCATGTGGGAGTAGCACTGTTGTAGTGCACAGTGTATCTGAATCCTCATGAAAGACTTCTGACACACATGTTTCTGTTTGCTGTTACCTCTCTGAGCTCTGTGGTCACATAGTGCTGCAGATCTTTGGCCGATTTGGCTCTGGTGTCCTCATTTCGACTTTTCAGCCCACTGACAAACTGCTGCAGCACAGTGGCTGTGCCTGACATGATCACCATTTGGATGGCCTTCTCTTCAAGGAGACAAACAGAGCAGACATTCATTATTTCACCACAATGCTCTGTATTCTTGAGACATGGGCCGCAGTAACTCCACGTTAGGGAAGCGAGGACTGTGTCCAGAGTTGTTTGTACACCAAGTCAATGTTATTGTTGTTGTTAGCAGCTGCTGCTATGACCAGCTAACGTGTCTGGTTAGCTAACGGTAACAATGCTTATCGACAACCTTGCTAGTTAGCATCAACTAAAAAGAGACATTAAGGAGATAGCATGGTCTCCACATTAGAACAGCACTGACTAGTAGGTTCGGGTCAGGTAAACACTAATTCGGAGCCTTATGAATGTACCATGCTGATGTTCATTAGCTAACGTTAGCCTGACCTGATGTCAAGCTATCTTGCTCAAGCAAGTAAAGAAAGACACTTTGCATCACTTACGTATTTATATTCATATATCGGCCACTTAATAGTTATTCGTCGCTTGCAGGATATCTCTCATTGTAAGTCCGCCGGCTCGTACAGGGTGAGGTTAGCTAGCTACGGTATCCCACTGCTGAGTTGGACCGACTCCAGAAGCTAGCAGGAGTTCGCTTGTCGCCTCCCAGTGTGGAAAAAGACCCGCCCCCATCTCCCCTCTGATTGGCTTCCGGTGACATACTTCCCTTACTCAAACCAATTGTTTTCCTTAATGCCTAAACGTTACCCAATCAGAGGCAGACTAATGGTGGGTCTCCGTCCACTTGGGTTCATTACAAGGTAATTGAAGGCATCAGGAGGAGGAATGAAGAGTGATGAGAGAACCTGCACAAGCCTGAGCTGTGCAGCTGCTGAAGAGATGGAGAGAGCGCACATGTTTCTTAGTACAGGTCTGACGTACTGACAATAATATACTGACACTAACATCAGAGGTCTGAGGCACTGACACTAAAACACAAGACTGACTTACTGACACTAATATCACAAGACTAAGGTACTGACACATATATCACAGGACTGAGGTACTGACACTAATATCAGATGTCTGAGGTACTGACACTAATGTACTGACACAAACATCAGAGGTCTGAGGCACTGACACTAACAAACTGACTCTAACATCAAAAGTCTGATATATTGACACTTACATCTGACACAAAAATCTAATGTCTGAGGTACTGGCACTAACATACTGACACAGACATATTGACACTAACATACAGGGACAAACATCACAAGACTGAGGTACTGACACTAACATACTGAATCTGACATATTGACACTAACACACTGACACAAACATCACACTAACACTCTGACCTATTGACACTAAAATAATGACACAAACATCACAAGACTGAGGTAGTGACACTAACACTCTGACCTATTGACACTAAAATAATGACGCAAACATCACAAGTCTGAGGTACTGACACGAACATACTGACTTATACTGACACTAACAACACAGGTCTGAAGTTATGACCCAAATGTCACTGTAGTGCTCGTATTTGTTGCCCTCTACACTGTGTCCTCAATTATACTGAAAGTTCACCTTCAGTATAACTGAGGCACAGGGAGCTTAATTTAGAGTCCAGGCAAAAGCTTTGTTCAGTTTTCAGTTGAATTATCTTCTATAAAGTAAGTACAAATAGATAAGAACAAAAAACATGAATATTTAAATAATCAAGACAAGAAATATAGATATTTAAAAACATAGAGGTCACTGTGAGACATTAATGGAAAGACAACATAGTCAGTCCAAAAGTGTTTACAGGTATTTTTAAATATATTTACAAGCTGTTGTGGTTCATTTGACAAGATTACAATAACAATTTGACAACATGTGCATGTATTTTATTTTTCCCATAGTGTTCCATACGTTTCAGCCTCAGGCTCAAGGGGGAGACAAAGTCCATGTAAATAACCTGCTTTTGGGAATGAAAGGAACATTTCTGTCTTAATGTATCCCCGTGTCTAAACTGTGACATTTGCCGCTGTGCGACACACTAATTACACTCATACCCTCTTATTTGTCGCCTGCAGGGAATTGAACCTTAAATGTCAAATGTATTATAATCATAAAAATGAACCTTAATTACCGTCTGCTTTTACATTCCTGTCCTCATTAAGTGGAGGTCATGGTGTGATAGATCTTTCCTCTACCAAATAAACATCTCACTCACTCTTTTAATGACCCAGGTACATCAGAGCTTTTCATATGTCGTCCTTAATAGGGTTCTATGCATAATTTCAATACAGATAAAGTCTATAATGAAGATTGGTTTAAGAGGTTTGACCTTTTTCACTGCTCTTGGGCTATCTTCTTTGACCTTTAAAAGCTTATATTTTTCTGTTTGTGGGTAGTGGCAATCTTTTGAGACACTTAGCTATATCCATCCAATTTCTTCCATTTATCAGGTATCAGTGGTCATTGTTGTAGTAGGCTGAGCAGGTTTTCCAGCCATCGCTCTCCTTACCAACACTCTCTAGCTCCTCTATAGGAATCCTGAGGTGTTCTCTGGCCAGATGGGATATATTTGCGCCCTCCACTGGGTCCTTGGTCTGCCCTGGGGTCTCCTCCCAGGTTGTATTATGCTTGTCTGGAAAACCTGAAGTGGAGAGTGCCCAGGAAGCATCCTGATAAGATACCTGAACCACCTGAACTGGCTCCTTTCAACAGGAAGGAGCAGCGGCTCCACTGAGCTCCCTCCAGACGTCCCAACTTCTCACCCTATCTCTAAGGCTGTGCCCAGCAGGCCTACAGAGAAAATTAATTCCAATTGCATGGATCCGCAAACTCTTTTTTTTGGTCACAACCAAACACTCATGACCATAGGGGAGGATTGGAACATACAGTTGATCGACTGGTAAATAGAAACATTTGCCTTGAGGTTTAGCTGCCTCTTCTCCACGACAATTTGCTATAATGCCTGTATTACTGTTAGAGAGGCGGTGGTCTAGTGGCAGAAACTTGGACTATGGGCAGAGAAGGTCTCTGGTTCGTCTCTGGTTCGACTCCATGGAGAGACAACAAAAGACGAACCAATCCCCCTGTCCATCTCCTGCTCCATGCATCTTCACCTCTGTAGAAAACAAGGCCCCGAGATTATTAGACTCTTTGCAAAATGAGGACCACAACCCTTGTCTGCTCAGCCACAGTCACTGTGCCTGGCCTCCAAAGTGCGATTTCCATTATCCATATAACATCCTCTGTCACTTAATCAACCATCACCCGACAAACCCACAGATCCGCATATCAGATCTCGTACCAGAGGCTTTTACTTCCAACCTTACATAACAAGATAAAAACAACTCCAACTGGAGTTTTTATCTAGTTATTATTAGTTCATTGGACTCACCCACGCCTCTTGCATTCAAGCAGGGAGAATGTGGATGTAGACTACGTACGGATTAAAAAAATATAAAAATGTATTGATTCGCTTTATCGCACTGGATCAAAGTATTGGTCAAAGCAGCAGCCTGGTCACAGAAACAATAATTTGACTCTGAATCCAGTAGATTAGACTTACTGTGACCCTGGCAAAATGTTTTTAACTAATACTGCAGCTAAACTAAACTTATGCTTTACAAGCCTCAAAAAGAAACATCACCTCTGAATATCAATATGAAGGTTGAAGGTTGAGGCCAAGAATCTGGTTAGAGGTGCCTTCAAATTGTAACTTTATTCAAAATTGGGTTTTCAGAGCAGTTACCGCTCTCAGTCAAGGGAAGGCTTGAATCATTTAGACACAGAGTAAAACTGACATCTGCAAGTTAGTGTGTTTACTTGGACCCTTGGATTCCAATACAAATACTATAGATTTAAAGGGGATTGCAGTCATAGTTCTGCTTTTTAAACTACTTAATGTCGTCCTGTTCATAGTATGAAGCTTTTTATTATTCTGTGATCATAAGCTCGTTATAATCAGTAAATCAGGGAACATGATGTCAAATGTCATAATTTGCTCTTTATTTGCAGATTCAATTAGTGTGGGATTTCTCAGCTAACATGCAAATTAGCTAAAGTTAATTAAACCCCAATCAGGTTAACACTGTAATCAGTGTGAAGTAGAGTGTGCCGGTGCACCCATCTGACAGTGCAAACGATAAGGTGTAATGCCTGTGTGTGTGTGTGTGTGAGTGTGTGTGTGTGTGTGTGTGTGTGTGTGTGTGTGTGTGTGTGTGTGTGTGGAGGATGTGGTGGTGTAAAATCACTGAGAAGGGGTTAAGGTCCCCAATTTTGCACCCAAGGGCCCTTTCTCCCTCTCTCAAGCCTGCATGGCCGAGTCAGACTCATGAGACACCGACTCACTCAATCTGCCACAACAAAGAAAGACACAGGGAGGCTTTGGGGAGATGAAACAAACTTGCAGTCACTTGACTTCTGCACATTCATAAAACCACTCGAGCAGCACAGATGTATGCACCCTCGCCCTCCGCCAAGACTCTTGTCCGAACAGGCAGCCAGCCTCCTCTGCTAAGTGACAGACATGATGTTGGGTGCACTTTCATCAGACCAAGACTTTGATTTCCTTGCTCTCGCTCCTGTTTATTTTCTGCTTCATCTCTTCACTCAGCTGAACATTTGAAATATTTCCCCCGTGATGGAGCCGGGCATTCCATCTAGACTAAAGGAGGAAAGTGGGGGGGAGATTGAAAAGGTGAGCTCACTCCTGCACCTCCTGCTCCTATACCTACCCACCTGAGTCATGTAACATCCATCATCTGCTAATACTGCCCACCTTCATCTCTCTTACCCTTACCCCCGCCCCCCGCTCCCACTTAACCTGTCTATGTTCGTTCTTCTTCCCGCCTCGGTCGCTCACGTGTTCTCAAAGCCTTTTGTTGAGCAGAGGGAGGGATTTGCTGTGAGTCACAGATTCTTGGGCTAGGATTCATGAGGCAGCATCTGGTTCAATATGCTGGGGGCAACTCTCATCCCATACCACAGCCCTGCACTCTGCTAGTCTGACTTTATGGTGTAGGTAACATTTTAATTTCCTACTACAGCTATGTAAGTTTGGAACATTGATTTTACAGTAGATTAGATGGGATTAACCCAATTCAGTGAAAAGATTGGCTTGCGAGCCTTCAAGGGGAAAAAGATTTAAAATGGCAGAACTGAAAATTATATTTCTGACTAAGGGTAGATATACAGTACATCTTATTAGAACTAACTAACATTGCGACAAGTCTTAACCTTAATTCCAAGTAACCTGTTTGTATGATGTAGTTTTTACATATGTAATACAATAAAATGGCTAATTAAGGCTAGAAGTTGCACGTCTTCTTTGACTTCGCAAGTTAGCAAAAAACCACAGGCATATATATGACGTTACCGCTCCTATTTAGATTTTTTGTATTTACAAGTGCATTATCATAACGTCCCCCACCGTCGCCATGTCCGCCCTCTGGTGGATTGATTTCTGAATGCCTTAGAATGGAGATGCGTGGAGGTTTGTGAGCAGTGACAGTGACATCATTTCAAACAGACTTATCGCTTACCGTACATGTACAAATAAGGCAGTACAAATAAGGCTATGGATAACGCTAACAATGTATTTATAACCACAAACCTTTCCTCCCATTCTGCAGACATTTCATGAATCCAACACCAAGCCCAACTAGATCATGATGCATCCTTTTCAGGGAGAACGATCATAGTGCCATGATCGTCAAGGCAAAAAGGCCACAACAGCAGTCCCTGCACAGTGTTGGATGTCTGACAGAGGATGTGACAATAACTGAATGTCTATATATAAGATTCATAATGACTTAACCAGTAATCTGGGATATTCTTTTGATTGATACGGGCAGGTCCACACTCGCTAACCGAAGTACAATGAGTTGACAATGTTGCAGAATTGAATCAGCACAGTTAGTTTAATGAAAAGTGCAAAGTGGCACAGAGACAATGGAGTGTGCAATCAACTAATGCAACTGGACAGCCATGTTGGCTGGAATGGAGTCTGAGGAGAAGGAGGACATGATGATGCTGCACTTTCTTGTAACAGTGCGTGGTCTGTCTTCTGGCACGCTGCTCCGCTCACTGACAAGGACGGTCAGCTACACACTCACACACACACACACACACACACACACACACACACACACACACATGCAGAGTCAACATATTGATCAAGTTGCCCTCCCTTGGTGAGACATATAGATCAAACACTATTGCTAATCCTTGAATCAGAGTGCAGGGGAAACCTAAGGCCAGCATATGGAAATAAGAATCCCCTTTGACACTCAGTTCTTGTTCATCAAAAAGTCCTTAATCAGGGAGAATAACAATGAACACTGATGCCAGTATCTGTTTCCACAACGGCATTACTCATCATTTCTACCACAGAACCTTGTCTTCAGAGGTAATCTTTTGTTACGGTGAGATTCGATCCGTCAAACCGTGAGATGATGACATAGTGCATTAAAAGTGGGTTAGAGTAGTCAGTTTCAAATCAAAACGGCTTCATTACACATCCAGCAAAAGTAGTAGCCAACATATACAGAATACTAAATCAGCTCAAGGGTGACGACTAAATCACAATGAGTCGGACAGATTTTGATCGTTCCGTTCATCTGCAGTGGCGTGGTTGTGTGCGCCCGCAATAGACTCATTTCCTAAATGGACTCTGGTGCGCGCCTGCCAAAGAGCAAGCCAGGAGTGAATGAATGGTATAAATTAGAAAAATGGCCGTTTGTAAATTGTGGCAGCTCTGCATAAACAAGCCAAGGCTGGGCAGGAGCTGATGGATTGAGAGGTTGGCTATCATTCACTCTTGCCCTTCCATCAATATGGCCAGTATACACTTCACAGTTTGTGAAGAAAACATAAGGATTTGCAGGAAACTAATACTGACATATTCAATTTAATGTGCGCACCTTTTTGGTTTGTTTGTTTTTTGAGGGTTTAATGGAAACTATCACATGACCTTGATGGGGACTTCTACGAAACCTGAACCTATGTAACTTTTACTGAGCAACAGCGCCCTCTGCAGCCACACGTGGGGATGCATTATGTTGGGCTCTGTAGCTGTGCCTACATTCTGGTCTGCAGAGGCTTTCCATGATTGGTGTCACCAGCGCTCCCTGTCCCAATTGTTGTCACCTAACAACAGAGCTAAAGTTGGACACACAGAGGAAGTTTTAATGTTCCTTGGGAATTTTCTAGACACGTGTACAATGTGGTTCACATGAAGCGTGAAAGTCAAACATTGGACATTTCATCGCTTTCTGGCGCCATTACATCTTTGAAAAATTGTTAGTCATTGAAGCACATGAATCCTGGGAGGCCAAGAGAGATCCATTGGGTGGACAGTCTAGTTGTGCCGCTGTGCTGCAATCAGCCCCTGAAATGAGACCCCACTTCTGTCTGTGTGATTGAGGTGTTTTCATGTAGAGAAAAGACAAACTATGTAGGGCAGAGCTTTGACTGCACAGACCCACTCACTGAACTGAATTACAAGTGATCGGTGGATATTACCCATGATCCTTCCTTAACCCGGAAGCCTGCCGTTGTAACAAATACACCTAACTCTGCCTTGCAAGTATTATTTACTGGTATACAGTTCCGCATTACTCTTTAAATGAGACTGGGCCTGATACTGGTAATTTATGCTGCGACCATCAGTTAGTTACACACTTCTTGCAGGAGATCGTCCCTGTTCACCAATGTTAGAAATGTATGGAATGGGCTCCATTTGCTCTAATCCAAATCGGTGTACCATCAAATTAATTTTGAATAAGGTGCTATTTTTATGTAAAGAAGTAGTTCTTAAGACTAAATCATGTCTTGGAGATAACTCCGTCACCCTATGTGACATGAGGAAGTGAAGGGAGTTTATCTGGTTCCCTATCTGTAATGAAGCAAGCACTGTGTACATGGTGTGTGTCACTGACACCTCTTTATCTTGTCTTCACTCAATCTTATCTATGGTAATCCAATGAGATTAGACAGATACTAATGATGGTGCACAACCTTAAGCCTTTTAAGGATAGCATTTGTACTGGAAAGGAACACTTGGAACCACATTACATACACATATGTGGGTCTGAGAGAGAGGGAGAGAAAAAGGAGGACACCACAGTGCACCTACACAATGTTGAATATTTACCTTTGTGTTTTTTTTTCGAAGTTCGCATGCAAAGTCCTAATCTGCGGACTCTCTAAATATAAGAGAAAGCTGGAGAGTCAGAGGAAAAAAACTGAGGCTCCATAAGGCATTGAACTATCTGACATTCCAGTTAAATGCAGAGGGATAAAACCAGGTGTGAAACCACCTCTCCTGTTTGGACTTGACGCCACAAAGCAGAGGGCCATCTGGCAAACTGTCAGGCAGCTGAAACACAGGCTGTTTGCTGCAGCTCGTCTCCCTCCACTGTTTGTCTTGGGAAAGTGGAGCTGCAGTCGGAGGGTTGTAATCCGACGCAGGATAACACCAAATTTTAACCTAGCTTGTCAATGGGCTTTTCTCACCAGTTTAACAACAGGTCAATCAATGCCTGCCACCCACTGGAATAGCTGCAAAATAGACCTGTAGTACAGAAACACACAATTGAGAAGCTATTTCTCCTTCAATTGAATATGGATTCATATGCCGCTCAACAAGGATTTAATGAAACTGTTTCTCAGACACATAAATAAATGTGAAAGTCAGCCATTATGACAAGAACAATAAATCAGGAAGTTAAACTGACGAACGCGCCAAGATGATTAGCATGCACAACAGCCAATACATACTCCAAGTCGCTTCACTCTGTACATTCACTGTTTCATAAATCTGAGGAAAGTTTCCTGTATATTTCTACTGTAAATTCCTGTATAATTTATGACCTATATATTTATATTTTAATTGTCAGGTATTGACCTCTCTGCTCCTCTTGGTATAAAACTTTCCCACACAGCCTGAGAGTGAAAACACATTAAGCCAGTGTTTGACCATTCTCGTCAGACAGTCAGACTGGCTCCCTGCTCATTGATGTGCATGCAACTGCAGCTCCACACACATCATTGGTGAAACATGATATAGGTTCATCCTTTTCACAATGTTATTTTATACCTAAATTCTACATTGGTTTCCTCCCTTTTTTTCAGTCTCTTGATGAAATCTCAAAGCCTTTATTCATTGCATGTTCAAGCAGAAAGACAATCTAGTGCTCCACCTTTCAGTTCTTATCCAGTGATTTAGGCTTCAGCACTCCTCGTCTCCATTACTCCACCAGGTCAGGTATCTGTGCAGACCCATTCATGTTTTCCCCAGCTCATTGCATGAATGGGAAAGTGTGTTTGACTTGAAGACACCATGGTCAGATTATTATTTCATCTCAATGGA
Source organism: Platichthys flesus (assembly GCF_949316205.1). Classification (NCBI taxonomy): domain Eukaryota; kingdom Metazoa; phylum Chordata; class Actinopteri; order Pleuronectiformes; family Pleuronectidae; genus Platichthys; species Platichthys flesus. The sequence goes on along the minus strand of NC_084951.1, from coordinate 8,020,960 downwards.
GATCCGAGGATCCTTGAGAGGGTCAATGTGAGCACATTATTTTATAAATTATTTATTTTTGACACATTTTGCAGGCTGAGTTGAAAAGAAACCTGGTTTGTAAAAAATGTAATGTCACCATGACCTCTGTGTTCTTTCCTTTGTTTTCCCCCTCCCTTGTGTCTCTGGGTCGTTGTTGATGCGTGTCTGCTCTCCAGTTCCCATCCACTTGCCACAGCCGGCTCACTTGTCAGCCCCCTCTCCAGTCTTCACTACTCAGTGACACAGACCTTTATATTTGTCCATTTGTTGGAAATAAATCATTTATTTTCCACTAAACCCGTATTGCCTGAGTTTGAGTTCCGGTCGATCCTTTTGCTGTATAACAACAGTCACTTCCCTCCTCTTTTCTATGCTTAAAACAGTATAAGCATGCTGTGTGGTATTAATGATATGGACACCAATATCATAAAATATTATATACATATTATAAATGCAAAGGTACATGTGAGTATGGAGTCGTTAAGGTAGTGTTTGTGCAAATCTAAATCCAAATGCCGACATGCAGATGCTCCCAAAACGAGGCATATTGCCAAGGCTCCAAGCCGACTTGGGTGCTTTGTTCAGGCACTGTCTTTGGTGTTTTGGAAACAACCTGGTCTGGGCTGAAATGTGAAGTTCACTGATGCTTCAAATCTCATGCCTTGTCCTGATATTACTCACAGAGACCTGTATACACAGCGGCCACAACACTGCCATAGAGACTTGCTTTTTAGTTTATTTTTTTCAAGATAAGCACATCACCAGATAGGTTCTTCTGCATCATTCCTCCAGCCAGGTCTGTTGCATAGGGATACAGCCTAGAGAGGGCAGGCTGGAAACTGGACACTGAGTTTGTGATCCGAGGCAGATATATGCCAGGCAGGCGAGGCTCAGTCCTCTGTTCTCATGCTGATACCTGATAAAGCTAACTCGGCCTGTCCTCGGGAAAAACAGCAGCTACAGCAGCCCTGTTTGATAACCCTGGAATGTCTCAGTGTGTGTGTGTGTGTGAGTGTGTGTGTGTTTGTAAAGTTAAGGGGAGTGTGCCACATTATCTGTAAGAGCCATGTAAAACAAAGAATAACAAGTAACAAACAGAGTTACAGACCGAGGAAATGAACAGACACTGTCAGGATGAGGGATGTTTGAAAAACACAGAACCAAAAGGCCTTGACACTGAAAAACTTCAGCAGGAGTGGTGCATTATTTATGTAAGATATCACATGACGTTCACAAAGAGTCAGAAGTTGGATTGGTTTTGGACACCGAGCTGCGCAGTGATTCTCAGACTGTCTACTCTGCACTGAGGTGCAGCCCTGCAGCTACCTCTTGGTGTAACGCAGCCCCCAGGCCCTGCATATAATTTGCCTGCTAATGTTGCATCTCAGGTTTCCCCTCTTTCTTTCCAATGACACGCAGATGACTACAGAGTCAACTCTTTCCAGCTGCCATGGGTCCTCTGTGCAAGCCATCAACATAAATGAAACCCATTGAAATAGTCGACATCTATCACTGTCATAACTGTGAAAATGACGGCTAGGTCCTTTTCTCTTGTCAAATATCATTCGAACAAGACTATAAAAAGAAACTTTTATGTCATGGAATCCATCTAACATAGCCTTTTTTTGTCTGTTTGTCCAAAATATGATGTAAAACGGACATTTACAACAGGAGAAAGAAGTCCAGGCAAAGTCATACACCAGATTTTTCCACACACCTTCTACTTGTCAGTCAGTAAATCCCCTCTGAGGCAACGTGGCCTGATGTCTTTGCTCCCCAGCTCCTCTTTATCTGCTGCTGCATTTTGTGTCTGTCTACACTTTGATTCCCCAAACAGCCTAGGAAAAGTCCTCTTTCAGTCCAATACCTGTTAATGCTTGTTTGGTTTCTGGGGGTTTTTGTAGACATATTTGGAGGAGGAGGATGAGGGGGGCTGCCAGGAGATAAATAGAAGAGGGGAGGTGTGAGAGGTGTCGTCGTTTGTGTGCTCTGCTAAGTTTCACATTATGAGAGTATTGACAGTGGGAGGCCCTATTGAAATTGTGGAAGATTATAGAAGCAAGTCTGCACCAGGAGCCTGCACCAGGAGCCTGAGACAAGAAGGAGCAGTCAGGTGGCCCTGAAGCGAGCACCTTCTCCTTCTCCTTCTCCTTCTCCTTGTTGACCTTCTCCTTCTCCTTGTTGACCTCCACCTCACTGCTCCATCTTGGCTCAGGCTCCTGGTGCAGGCTCCTGGTGCAGACTTGCTTCAATAATCTTAGCCTTGGCCTGACAGTCAGTGAGCTCAGCCAGGCAGTCAAGATAGGCCCTGAGGCGAGTGGGCCGTTTCTTGACATCCTTCTTTATGACGGTGCAGTTGCTCCACCTGCTCCTTCAGGGCCTGGATCTCCTTCTCCTTCTCCTTCTCCTTCTCCTTCTCCTTCTCCTTCTCCTTCTCCTTCTCCTTCTCCTTCTCCACCTCCACCTCACTATATATACAGTATATATACTTACATATATGTTTATATACATATACATATACATATGCATGTATACATACATACACATACACATTGTGTGATGGTAGAAAATGTATTTTGTTTCATTTCATTCTCTATTGTTCATTTCGTCGTGTAAATCTTAGCCGCAGTATTTCATCACAAACGAACATGTGAACATTATACAATCCAGGATATTTCCAAACAAAATTCAGACTTAAATAGTTTAAATTTATTTTACCAAGAGGTTCATGTCACACAGTATAGAGAACATTTAAGAAAAGATGATTTTCTACAACCACAAATTCCATTGCACAGGTGTTTTGCAGCAAAAAATACCTTCATAGGTGTCTATGGAAGAAAGTAATACAGCTCGGAGCTCAAACAAAACCTAAAGAATCACAGAGAAGGATGACCAATTACAATACATATGACTAACTGGATATGAAATGACTTCTACATGAGGATATGAGATTTTGATCATTTTTCGCAGCCCTAGTTTTCATTGAAATGCTTGTTCACTCACATGAAAATACTTTGTTCTTTAAAGTGCACAACAATGTTTGTCAGTAGGACTTCCTGATATCTTCCTCAATGACGAATGGACACACATACTATTCATGCACCGACTGCCCTACCTTACACATGGCATGAGAGTTTGATTTTGAAGGTCAGATTTGAAAAACATCTCAGAGTTAAACATCATCTCAGTTCACAGGTTTCAGATGCTGTGGTGCTGTGTTACTATCTCTTTCCTGTGGGCATGGATAATGGATTTATGAAATAAAATGTTGTATTGTTCCTGCGTAATGATGATGGTTAACCAACAAATAATTAACCACTCCGGTGTGAATATGCCGCTATTCATTCACCTTTTCAATACATCAATGAAAAAGACAGTTCACTTTTTTTCAGAGACGGTCATGGTCAAGGTATAATTAACCAATTCAATATAACACTTAGCTTTCATCTGACTTTGACATTTAGATGATTAATTGAGAATTTTTTCAACCTTGAATCATAATCTCTTTGTCTGAATGCTATTCTGAATGGAAGGGTTGAGAAAGAGAAGTAGAAGTAAACTTGAGTATAGTTTTGTTGATTGTTATTATTACATACTCCTACTATTGCATAGTAGTATTTTATGGCATTGTTATACATGTTAGCTATAGTATTTAATTCATTGTTTTTGTCTAAATTTAAATAGTACTTGTTTATAATCCTAACTGTTTTCATATGGCCTTATGGACATATATAGAAAAACAGTACATATCCACTTCTTATAATATTAGCTTTCACATTTTCCTCCTTTTCATTTAAATAAATGTTATTTTGATAATTGTGTTTTGTATCCACAGAGAAAATGACTGATAATCCGCAGCAGAGTTTAGATCTTATCTTAAGGATTGTTTCCTGATACAGAAAATATGTCAAGGTTAAAATCACCATCTACACCCCCAGCCTGTTTTTGCACACTAACATATATATCTGTAAAAAACCCCAGTCTTGTATTTTTTAAAGTTCATACAGGGGCGAGAAGAGCGATATGACCAGTTACACATTCTCCAAAGGAATAGCACACATTGGAGGGAATTTAACTTCAGCTTATCAAAGGTTTTAAATAATATTGACAACAATTTAGCATATTCACATCCAGAATCAGTTTAGAGATATTAGTTAGTGGCAGACTTCATGTATCACATCTGTCTCCTGCAGTATCAACTTATCGGCCACTAGAGGCAGAGGAAAAAGCTATACATTCAACATTGACATAAAGGAGAGACAGTGAACATGCCAACACACAACATGCCTTACACATGCAGCCGGCACACAACAACATTAACGTACATTTGAAGTTGTGTTTTTGGTCTCCTGATAGATGTAAGTCCAACTATTATTCTACTTTTACCTCCATTTTGTTCTCCACTAACTGTTAATGGAAAATATGTAGGTCTTGAGCTGCTAGCTGTTGATGCTAACCAGCTAGTTTCTAACTAGAAGCTAGTAGTGTCTGTCTACTGTGTACAGCTTTTGATTAGTTCTTTGAACATATATAATTTGGAAATACATCCTGACAGCTGAGACTAACTTGTGAGCACACGTATCGGCGAACCTCAATACTATAGCTCCATCCCCTGATCGCTACTACACAGACTGTGGCTTCAAATGATGTCACCAGTGCAAGATGACAGTGTTCATGTCCGGGATATTTTCTGGCAGAAGTCAATGATCTGAGACAATTTTCTTGGACAGAAAACTAAAACGCTAAAGCTGAGGCCGATAACTGTAGAGTTGGGTAATGACCTATCACATTACGAATTATCGTCATATGAGGAACGTCTTCCATCTCTTTCACTTAACAGGGACATACATTTATGTTTGTGTACTCGACAAAAATTAGCGTGTTGACATACCACATAATTTTCCTGTTTGCAAAAATACTCGTTTTAATTCCTACCTAAAACTACAAAAAACAGACACAGAGGAATTTAGTGAATTGAGAGTGAGCTTGGTTTTGTTGGCAGGTTGCAGCAGTGATTGCTGTCTGAGACCAACATACAGCTACATTAAGAATAATTTATAAGATATAATAACACGCACTGGAAATGTTTTTGAATTTGGGTGCACTTCTCTGCTTCTAACTAGTCATTAGGGCAACGAAATAAAGCTCTTTTGGATGTGGGAGCCAAGAGAAATGTTCTTTAAGACCACAAAGACTGTCTGCCATTTACTTTCGCTGGAGCAGCCAAAGACTTTACATGCCACAAATTATGCCATTTATTGATTTGGGATTGTTTGTATTTGAATTGTATTACTATTACTATATATTGTTAGCCTGACGTTGTCAGACTCACAATTCTAGTCAGAACTGCCCGACCAGAAATGTTGTGGGCGGGGCTAAGTTCGTCTGGCATCCAGGCTAATATAATGTATATGGACAGAGGAATAGCATTTGGAGAGTGTTTTCTCCCCATTTGTGCAAATACGATCCTTATCTGTATCAAGAATGATGAAAAGCACAAACAAACTGCATTAGTTCTCAATCAAACGACAGTTCTCATTTGGGTTAACTTAGCTGTCAGAGCCGAGGCCTACTAGAGCAAATTTCTGCAAATATCCTCTCTAGCAACTGTGGATAACCAAGCCTGTCATTTTCCCCAGGAATAGAAGGGTAGTTAAAATTACAGCTTTTGAGGAGTGGAAATTTACGCACTGTCTGTTCTTAATGTGGGGGTCTAACAAAAAAGACATATGGTAGCATTTACAGATTTAAACATGGGAAGGTTTACGATATGAGGGGAATCTTTAATGGTATATGACATTGCCTGAGTTTAGAGTCTGCCTATTTCACTGTGGAGTTTACATGGGTGTTCAATCACTGAGATTGTTTAACACTGAGTGCAGACAGTAGTTCTACAGAACACAGTTTACAAATCTATGTGTCCAGGACATCATATGGATATTTTAACGTTGGACAAGAGTATAGCTGCTCTAATAAATCATATCAGAGTGAAATTGAAGAGGTTTTTGACAACCGTGGTACCTTCAAGAGCACTCTGAAGTATCCAAATGAGGTCCTTGAATCTAAATCTCAAGTTTTATTATCATGAATATTTGGGTCCCTTGTTTTAAAGAATGTAAATGCTCATCTAAAGTTTCATAAAACTCTTAAGTCGGTACAGGGGCAGTGAAACAAGTTGTAAATATTGCTGTATTACTATCTTATTAAGCTCTTATGGCAAAATCCCAAAAGACATGTCTAGACAAGAAAAAGTATTTACATCTAACCACTCATCATTTACTGTCTTGTAACTACCTACTAATTCCACAATTGCTTCCCTGTCTGTATGTGGAAAACATATCTCATATATCGTTCAACTTATCAACTCCACAATTGGCATGTGTATTGTGTAATTGTCCGAGAAAGTGAGGTGTTGAATTTTGTGCGATTTGGACACGTGATTATTCAATATGAATAAAAACTTGAATAAACAGCCTACCAGCGCTCTGTAGCAGTCAGTGGGGGCAGACACAGACCTTCACAGGTGCTGATATCTGTCATGGCAGCAACGTTTAGAGGATAACTTCTTATTCAGCACCTTGTAATCAAAAAAGCACAATGTTCGCTTTTTTTGCTGTGATGCTATACGTCCAGCTGTATAACATAGATTATTTTTTTTAAGTTGTGAACTTGCGTCCGAAGATTGTGTTGATTGCTTAACAGGACTCTGAAACAACCAATATGCATTGTATATAAAAAAGCTGCTTTTAAGTAAATCTATCAAAATGATATATAAACAACAAAAATGAAAAGAAATGAAGCAAATTCAGATTAATTTCATGAAAAACATTGAGCATTAAATGTTCACTGCAGAAAAACCAGGTAGCATGAACACCAGGTTTTCTGACTTCACTCCGGCTCTAGCGCTGAACACAATTTCCATCACACAAACAACAAACAGTGACAGTATATTGTAGGATGACTCACTGAGGACAAGGAATAATTCTGGGGTAGCTTAAATGAGGAATAGCAAACAGCCTAATACAAGCAGGCAGGTTAAGAACTGGCACTGTCCTTGTTAAAATAAAGACAAAGTCCAATTTGTTACAGTGCAGGTAGATATACACTCTATTTCTAATAAAAAAGTAGTATGCCTAATATCGTTTGTCACCAGAACCTCCAGACTCGGGGAGAGGGGTGCAGGGGGATTGGACAAATATGCCATGACTTCACATATATATCCGTTTGTTCAACGTGACAAATGAGGATAATATAATAATATAATACTGCTAAAGGCTTCTCGCACACTAGGCATCCATCTAATGTAGGATGGCTGTTCCTGCTTTGAGCCTCTGCCGGTTGATGGGCTGATGATGGGCACCGGAGGTAGAGACACCGTGTGTCCAACTGGGGGCGGCGTAGGACAGACACTTTCCACAGGGATACACCGCAATCCCCACCACACACACACACATCACCCTCACTTGTGGGATCAGCAATTCAGATTGCACACAAATCCAGGAGCGTGTGCGCGCGCGCGTGTGTGTGTGAGAGAGTGTGAGGGGGAAAGAAAGAGAGGGGGAGAGAGACGTGCAGTTGCATTCCTGGAGAGAGAGCTGCCCCTTCCTCCTCCTCCTCCTCCTCCTCCTCCTCCTTCCACTCGTCCCTCCTGGTCTCCCAGCCGGCGGCGGCAGAGAGGGATTTCTAACCCGGGCTGCGGATGCGGGGAGCAGGGCTGCACAGTGAAAGAGACACCGGTCGCCTGCAGGGAAGTTGTTAGAAGGAGGCACCGAAAATACATTTTGAACGCACTCGAGATAGTTTGGAGTTTCTTTATCGGACGCTCTAGAAAATTGAAGTGTAGGAAAGTTTACTTTTGTGGTGGCCATGGGATCCCATCGGACAGTCCGAGCTGGCCGGACAGCGCTGCTCCTGGCGGGGCTGCTCGTGGCTCTGTGCGCCGCTCGGTGCCCGGAGAAAGATCTGGAGGACCGGGAAGAGGAGGCCAACGTCGTCCTGACCGGCACCGTGGACGAGATCATCAACTTGGACCCGGTGCACAACACCTATTCTTGCAAGGTGAGTTCTTCTGAAAAGTGCTTTTGCGAAACTATATCCGCCGCTTCTAGGGAAGGGACACCTGCTTCCTGCAGGAAAGCATGGGAATCTGGACTTGTTGGAGGTTATTATCATTTAATGCATCAACCCTCGTGCTGCTGACGGAAGCCATTAGCACCAAGTTTGTTCGTTCCAAGTCTCTCAGTCAGTCACAGCTCCCGAACAACATTTTACAAACTCAGCCATCCAGAAGCGTTTGGCAGCGTTTTCACGGACACTGACAGTGAATCTACTTTGCCCTCGGAAACAGATAGATGCTGTGTTGTTTTTTTTTATTTGTATTTCCACTTCCCAATTACATAGCTACAGGGGAGGTCTAACCGACCATGTAATCATCCAACATGTTGCAGCAGGAGGCTCCGTGGACCCTGGATGTTGCTCTCGCTTCATCTCTACACATAAACGAGGGAAAACAGGCAACTTTTGCCGGTGGCTGCAAAACATGATGTGAAGAGTCTGGATTTGTTCTGTAGTGCTGTAGACAAATGCATCCACTTGACTTGTAGCTATAACAGTGATGCCTCTGGGGATAAAACAAGACAATCATATTTAAAGAGATCCCTGCAAAGTATCACTTTAAGTACCAAAAAAGAATACTAAAGCCATTTACATTCCCTGTTATAATAATGCCAGACACAGTAAAAAGTGCTGGCAGGTGCTGTAAGGTGTGCCCAAGGCTATAAAGATGAGCCGTCATGTATTCCACTGAAATTTAGTCACATGCGTGAGACCTGTGCATGTAAATTCACTGATCATTTGTGTCACCGGATATTGTGTCTGGATAATGTACGACATAATAGCACACAGTGGAAGAAAAACATCCACTGTCCCACCATTTTTTTAGAAAGCAATCAACTGTTGTCCCCATTCTGTTTTTACTCATTGTAACTTTTGCACAATCACGGACTTGAGGCGTACCACTCTATAATCTGTCAAAATAAACAAGTGGTGTTTGGTCAGCTCTGCCGCTGCTCTTTTCCTCAGCGCCCACTGGCTTCCCGTCACCCGGGGACTGAGTGGAGTAGATTAGAGGCACACAGCTCTCAATCTGGAAACAGAAACCACCACCAAGTGCTGCTGCAATTAGAACAAGCAGGATAACATGGAGGCGAAGGGCCGACTCATGACTGTGCAGAAAGCACAGCCCGGGCTGCGCTTCCTGTGATGCAGCATCTTTGGATGCAGGAAGTGTTTTTGGTTTAGTTTTCCAGTGGCTGGACAAAGTCTGTGCTTGGATCACTTGTATTAGATTAATTAAAATAGAAGGAATATATTAAGATTAACTGTCATTATCTACAATGTCGGTGGATATTTCTCTTGCAGTGGTGTCAATGAAATTCAGGGTAAACCCTCATGCAGATTTCCCAGATTTCTAAGATTTCCCACAGCACCTGCACCTTTTTATGAATGAACATATCATTTTTTCTAGTTTTAACATGTCTTCTTCTTGTTGTTTTTCTAAAGGTGAGGGTCTGGCGCTACTTGAAAGGCAAGTCCAACGTTAACCGAGAAATCCTCCTGGACGGCGGCAACAAGTTGATGATTGGCGGTTTCGGCAACCCGGGCATCTGCGACAACCAGGTAGCCACGGGCGACACTCGCATATTCTTTCTCAACCCTGCCCTGGCCTCCATGGGACCAGAACACAAGAACGAACTCATGCTCAACTCAAGTCTGATGAGGATTACCCTGCGCAACCTGGAGGACGTGGAGCACTGTGTGGAAGGTAAGCAGCCAGTCTGTTGTGAATGGAATGAGACCCAGAGTCAAATCTATGGTGGTCAGAATATATATTACTACAATTTGGAAAGATAAACGAGCGGTGAAGGTAATTTGAAGATTATCAGGGCTCATCTTACTTTACTTGTGATACATTTATAGGACCTGAGCTGTGGTTTGAAGACTCACAGTCACTGTAAATCACTGAAAGAGGCAAGGATTTTATATGTTGGTGGCTGCTGAAATTACATGGTGTCAAACTTTCCCAGAACTGAATGGAACAAGGACACCTGAGTCATTTCAGGAGCTTTGTGGGCATGGCAAGGCTCCAGCTTTTCCCAGCAGAGCCTTGAGGTGGCAGATAATCACCTAGAGGACAGGGGTTGAATATTTCAGAGATGATTCCCGACCTCTGCACCCTAAAGCTGAGCCATTTTGTTTGAGCCAGAGGTTAAACTGCTTTGAACTTACATGCACGTAACACAGGTTCTCACGCTTTTGCTTTTACACTGGGATCAGAGGTTCCCACAATTTAACTTCATTACAAGAAAAAAACAAATGACTCTTAAACTACTCAAGAGCAGAAAGTAGGTGATGGGAGGATGAAAGGTGCCCACACAGGAAAATGGCTTTTTGAGTTTGGGGAAGTAACATTATGTTTTTTTATTCTATCGATTTACATATTATATCTTGAGCATGAAAAGAGTTAATGAAACACTTATATTCCTGTGAGTCCTTTTTTGGTTGAAAAGTAATTTGTCAGGCTCTTATGAGACGAACCCTGCAGCCGTGACTAATAAATCTCAGCATCTACCGTGACGGTGAGACTGTAGCAGCCTGTGCCCCATGCCAGTGAGCAGCTAGCTCGCTGCAGTCTAACTTTTACTGGTGCTTGACAATGTTGGCAGCCGTTCAAAGTTTGACTCTAACACTTAAGATAGGCTTGGAGCTGGGGGGGAATCAGAGCACCAACACCTTGCTGTGTAGGTTTTTCTGGGCCAGTCACTGCTTCAGAGTTGCAGGGTCTAGATTCTGGGTACTTTCCTCTCTGAACAATCTGGGTGGCAGGATGTTCCAATGGATGGAGCTTGTTTGCAGTGTTAAGTTGCATTTGGCACACACATAAAACTTCTTCTGTTTGTCTGTCCGGGCACGAAACACTGCACTGCTAACCTTTTCATTCAGGCCCCCTTTTCTTCTTTTTGGACTCCTCTTGTGGAAAGGGGAGTTTCTTGGCTCTAACAAACTGTCTAGAATGTGCCCTTTTTTGTTTGTGGCTTTGTGTTTGAAGAGGATTTACTTCTCATAACCTTATTTTGTCATATCGCCCTAGAGTACAAAGAATAGCCGCAGAGAATTCTTCAAGAAGTCATCGGGCAAATAGTTAGACAGAGCTCTAGGATGAAGAGGTGTGAAGTGATTTAACACTGTCTTTTGGAAGCTATGGAGGTTTTTGTGCATGAGTCATCCAAAGAGTAAAAGCCTGGGACAATTGTCAGGTGCATATCCCACCCTGAAATCTGTATTAAGTTTTTTTGGGGGGGGAGTTAGCTGGCTTGCCTCCATCCGGAGGAGAATGAGCTTTGAGGCTTGTTCCAGTGCAGAGTTTTAATTAAGAGAGTCAAGTCAGATCCCATCCGTTCTATGCAACCACTACCCCCGGCGACTGTGGGATGTCGGTGCAGCGGGACAAGACTCTACCTGCTGCAGTTCTTATTGTACCCTCCTCTGCTTTCTCCTCATTCTTGACATTTTCGATAGCTAGGATAGACTCAGGAATGCCTGGCAGTGAGCAAGGCTGGGAGGTGCATTGTCAGGGGGGGAAGAAAAACGGCTTTGTGTGAGCTCCTTGCCACTGAGAGTTTGGAGAGGGACACGGACATGAAGGAAAATAGGATGAGTTATGTAGAATGTAGGAAAAACTCAGGATTCTTCTTTTGTACATGTAAGGACGTAGGCCATGACAGATGTTGTGTTTGCCGTGGCATACTTGTCAGCGTTTGGATCAGGGCTGGGTGAAGATAGATGCCGTCAGGCGTTATGTTTCACATTCTTTCTACACCGGTGCTCTTCGGACTGGGCGGTGGCACTTCAGGGCCACTCGGTCCGCGTGTGGGGTCACTTGGCCACTTGCTTTCATCTGCGGCACTGCGGCCCTCCTCAAAGGAGTGTTTACAAGATTTCAGTAAACACTCCCTTTTACATATTTACTGGGAAACTGAGTGGCCCACTTTCTGTTTCCTTGTGCCTTATCTATTCTTACTAATGCCCTCACAGGCATATCTGGTTGAAATAGTGAAAATGTGTTGAACTTGCCGCTTGCCAGGCCAGATAAGGGGACGGCCTTTGGCACTGAAAATCTTTCTTTCTCTGGTCCTCCAGCCACCACTCAGTAAAATGTGCCGGCCCCTGGTTGTGCTGTACAGACACTTGTGTGTCAGACAGGATCAGTCACAGTAATTTTCTGAGTCTTTGGAAACACAAATGAAGTTCTGCTTTTGGAAAAGTGAATGAAAAGGGATTGATTCAAATTCACAGCAGAATGCTTTGTCCTCCAGATTTTGTTAAATGGTAAGAAGAGAGCGTGTGCAGCATCTATTGTTGTTTTATTCTTTCTTTTTCTTTCTTCCTTTGCTGTGTTAATGACAACAAAGAAGGCTGATGTGTTTGGGTTTTGGAAGAGAGGAAGCTGCCTTGATGGAGAAGTGTTGAGCGTACAGGGAGATCGTATCATGTCCTTGCTGTGTTTATCAGCTGCTTTTGTTTCAGCTCTTGATGACATGACGCCATGAGTCTTTCCCTCAAGGCCCTGATGAAGAGCAGCAACAAAGGGCTGTTTCTTCTTCCCGTCTTGATCTCCTCCTCTCTTTCCTTTTTTTTTTCCATTTTTTAAATCTGTCTCTTTTTACAGGAGCAGAGATGAGCCAGTTAGAAATCAGTGCATAGTCATGCAACAGCTGCATCGAAGATTTTGTTTTTATCCCTTTATGCTGCATCTATTTAAGTAGGCAATGCTGAGTGCAGCTAGTATTCTTCATTTGTTGAACAATCAAAACTCCTTGTGGGATGTTAATGATGTTAATGGGGTTTTAAAGCTCAACATACCACTAACTCTTTATGATCTGTGCGTACAGCAGTCCAGAGGCTCACTGGTAATGGGGTTAGCCAGGCTTGCTGAGAACATGATGGGGGTCCTGATTTGCCAGCAGGTGGTCTTGCTTAATGATGGGCGAGCAGGCAGTCCTGTGGAATGCTCCTCGGGGTGGGTGGGATGTGGGTTGACTGTGTGAGCCACCCCTACCCGCCACTGCCCCTCCTCGAGTGTTCCTTCAGCGAGTGAGCCTGGCCTTCGTGGAAAAAAATCTTGTTTGTGCAAGGAGGAGGCCCGGAATCGGCCGGAATACCTTACCTGTGCATGCTCCTACCTGGCTGCCTCCTCCCTCCTCACCTCCACGATATGTGAGGAGATAATGATAGAATGAGGCAAAATGGAGAAGAGTGGAGACTATAGTTTTTAGCCATGGTGTCTACTTCATTTCAAGAAAAATACAAATCCCTCCAAAAATGTACGGGTCTCTTCACACATTCAGTTAATCAGTGCCCTGGAAGAACTTATGTGATGTTGAAGGACACACTACTACATTTGCATTAAAAAAATCATCCACTCTGCTATGGTTATGCCTTGTGTCCACACTACTCCAGCGTTTAAGAGTGGCTAAAACGGAGACATTACCCCGTTCCAGCAGACAACAGCAAGCTTTAGCATCGGCTACCAGTGTATAACGCAACATGGATAATCAATTACAAGCCTTGCTGGTGTTGTCTTTGCTCCCAGCTGTTGTGCAGTTACATTCTGCATTTTATATGATACAACTGCTTACATGCGTAGGAGCCAAGCTATTATTCCAGCAATCTTGGACAATTCTTGTGTCCAAGAGATTTTTTTTAAAGAATTAAACCTGATAGGGACTCTAAAAAACGCTCCTGTGCACAGATTTAAGTTTTCTCCCAGGAATACTCTCAGCTGAGATCATAGTGATTTGTTTGGGTTCTATATGATAAGTCTCTACAGATGCCTCCCTCATTGAATATATGTCATATACTACCTGATTTCACACCTATTTTCTGAAGGGTAATTTTATTTCTAGTGTAATCCCTCCTCTGAGCTCAGTGGAGGTGGTCTTTATATCAGCTGTGCTGGTCTATAAAACTCAGTGGGAAATTCTGTTGCTTGAGTTTGCTGCCTTATAATTTACATATCAGTCTTTACTACCTCCTGTTCATGTTTTTATCTCAACAAGACGTAACAGAGACAGATTAGAACATCACTTCGGCAAAACATGACGACCTCCTGTGTATGTGGCTTTTCCATATATAACAGGCATGTGGGTAATTCCAGAGGGAAGATTTTATTTTATTACGTTGTTGCTGTATAAAGTGTGTGATAACACTATGCAGTTGCACCCAGGTAACGGAACTAAAGAACTGGGCTCTTTATCTACTCCATTTCTCAAGTCAGGGAACCATGCAAAGTCAAGAAGTCTGCAGTCTTTGAATGGATTACGATATGTTCTGAGTCAGACTTCAATTACTTGGTGTAGAGCTTTTCTACAAAGGTGTAGCCATGCAAAATCTATGTATGCTGTGAGGCTTTTTTCAAAGAATGTATGCAGTGAAGTGAACAGAATTGGACAAACAGCAAGGCACGATGGAAGGCTTTGAGGAAAACGGGCAACAAAGGCTCAAAGGGAGAAACAAGGACTGATGGACCCGTTTGCCAGCTAGCCCACACTCACCAGAGTTATTGCACATTTTAGACTTTTAATTAAAAATGCAGGAGAAGAGAACCTGCTTGGCATAGCAATAAAGAACTCTGAAATGAAAAAGCCTTGAAAGATGGAAGAGAGCAACGGATCACTTGGCCTCAGTCCGTTCACCTTGACTTGTAACCCAGCCCAAACCAAGAGTGTATCACTCTCATGCTGATAAGAATCGTAGATGGTATTGATAATAGACCCAGAGACATACATGTAGTGACATGCCTGTCTCTTAACATGCCAACAGTGTACACACAGTGACATTTAACATGTCCAAACATACTGCATATCATGTGAAATGGACAACTATTTCTTTGCTTATACTTGCAAAGTACCAAGAGACGACTCGACTTATTCCATTGATTTGTAAAATACGTGCATGTTCGTTGTATAACACTGAACACTGCTGTACTTCTTAGTTTACTTCCCTTAGGGTAAAATATATTTAAAAGATTTAGATGCTTCTCATTTGAAAATGTATGAACATAATAGCCATCGGCAGAAACAATCTTCCTGGCACAATGTCTCCGACATGGCACATGCATGGCAGCTCTGGTTGTAAAGTCACTCAAATAAAATATGCACAAAAGTGGTTTTCATTAGTGAATTGTGTCATGATCTAGTCACTCAGTAAGTGAGTTGATTTGAAAAGAAGATGTAAAGCTAGCTGGTGTCAAAGTCCCAGTTAAGCTTTCCTTTAGTGTAGGAGGAGGAAAGTAGCAGTGACCTGGGAGGCTCTGGGCAGGGACTTGGATGTACAGTGACCCGTAAAACCTCCCTCTTCTGTCCCAGACATAAAGAGCTCAGAGGACCGGTCTGCATGAGATCGGGGCTCCCCCCGGGAAACTGGATCAGTGACAAAATTCCTGCATTTCTGAAGCAGGGCAGCTGCTGTGGCAAGCACGGCTACTTATTGTCAAAATGCCAAAAACATCAGGTTTGAGGAAAAGGCTTTTGGTGCGACACCAGGGGGGTGAGCAGAGGCCCTAATGTGATTTGTATTTAGGTCAGCTATGCTGTCACTCCAGAGCAGCTCACATCAAGACAAAACGAGGGGAGTGAAGAAGAATGAACAGTTTTTTCTTGCCCTGTGAAGTTCTCTTTGTTGTAGAATACATTAGGGACATCTTTGAAAATCCTTTGGAAATACATCAACTTACTATAAGTTTACTCCATAGTTGGATACATCGCAGGGGTTAGTTACGTTCTGTCACCTTCTGGTTGCTGGCTCATTATTCACTGACTCAATGCTGGTAGATAAGACCTATCATGTTCCCTGTTGTTTCGTGGTATGCACCTGTTGCATACCACTGTCCGTATGCCAGTCAATGAGACTGGGTAACGTAATGCTGGTATCATTGATTCTGCTTCAGCTCTTCAAGCCAGCCTTTCCTTACCATCATGGTTCTGCTGGAAGTTTCCTCCATTCAGACTCAGGTGTACGATTGCATTAAATTGAATGATCAGGCCTGGCTGACAGTGAGTGTTTCAGTTTTATCCCAAAGGTGTTGTACAGGGCTGAGGTCAGGGCTCCGTGCAGGTAGTATAAACTTTATGGTATCTAATTGTTGCAGCAATAAAATACGGTCTCAACAAATCACGTACCTTATCCTTCCTCCCCTACATGGAATCCGATCCTATCAAGCCTGTTTTAACACCAATCTACACTACAATGCTGCACATACAGGAAGTAAGGGAGACCTGACAGTAGGGGGTCTCATGTTCACTGCAACATATCCTGGGATGTTGTGACTTTTCCTGTGCTGTTTTGCCTCTCGGACAACAAGCCAGTCTGCGTTACTTCCTTTCTTTCTTCCCATCCATCTCCCGGTCGATGGGTTGTCACGGTGAACCCATGTGACCTGTCCTTGATGTTTCCTTCTGTGTTTGCCATTATGAGTTTGATTTTCATTTCACCTTCACGTTCTGGTTACGACCTGCACATGTGTCCGTCTGTCATTGTGTGTGTATGCTGACATGTGCCGTGCCTGAAACTTGTTTTGGTTGGCTCTATCCGATGTGTCTCTGATGCAGCGCAGTGGCAGGCAGGACTGATATATGACAGTTTTCTGACCCATTCTGTTTTCGGTGGTTTTATGTCTCCACTCTTAGTGTCACCTCATGTTTAAATCTCCCAGAACCCTTTGTTGCCCCACCTGTTTCCCCTCTCCCCGGCCTCCCTTCTCTATACTCTCACAGTCGTCATTTTCCTCCTCCCAGAGTTCCTCTCTCACAGTCCGGCTGTTCCACCTGTAATTACATCGGAATCCCGTGTCCTGTAAAGCTGTCATACTATTAACTACCAGGTGCAGTTCGTGCCGGCCTGTCAACAGCATTCCATATGCCTCTGTCTGGATCTCCCGCTCGGCTTCCTCAGGAACTTACAGGAGCGAATTATTAAGACGTCAGTTTCAGGATAATAGTGTCTTATTAGAAGTTGTTATATCGGCTCAGTGCCCTTTTATAACCTGGACCTTAAAAGATCCATGTTGTAATAAATCTGAATTTTCCTTTAAAGATGTTCAGAAGACACACTTATCTAAACTTGCTAAAACGAATAAACAGATTGGTGTGTTGATATTGAGCTGCTCTGGGTATTAAATCAGGATTTTCACTTTGGGAATTTAATGGCATCTAAGATGTAAGACTTTCTGTTGTTCTCCTGAGTGATGGAATTTACAAACTGTGTATCTTATGTCAAACCCCTAAAGATGACAACTCTCGTCTGACAGATGAAACCTCTCAGGAATTTCCCCCCTCTTTCTCTCTCCTCGCTCTCTGCCTGCCCTCCAGGCTGACAGATTTCTCTGGCTTTAGGGAGGCTCTCGGCCGGCCCATGTTGTTTTAGCCAACAATGGCAAGGACGTGATGGCTTTCAGAGACAAACACAGATATCTAGCTGAGGATGTCTCACAGGCTTGAGTGTGTAGCTGTGTACACACACATACACATAGAGACATAGACACAGACTTTACCATCTCTCCATCGAACTGAGAAATAAACATGATGTGGTATGTGTCCCTGTGTCTGACCTTTGCTGTGTTATTGCTTTCAACAGTCAACACGTCTCTAAAGTGATGCATCGATGAAATCCTGACATACCTTTGGATTGTAGTTCGACATTACCATAGGAAAAATGTTGTTCTAAATAAGCTAATTGGCAGCCAGCTTATGTGTAGCAAAACACAATGTGACTAATGCTCATGATCCAGGTATGAGTGACATTAACTAAGCTGCATCTTAATGGAACAGTTTTAGAATGTGGATCTTACCAACAAGACACTGACAACATGTCTTCCAGTCAGCAGCTCATTGTAAAACTGATGTTG
This sequence comes from Platichthys flesus, assembly GCF_949316205.1. Lineage (NCBI taxonomy): Eukaryota > Metazoa > Chordata > Actinopteri > Pleuronectiformes > Pleuronectidae > Platichthys > Platichthys flesus. The sequence goes on along the minus strand of NC_084951.1, from coordinate 8,002,977 downwards.
TGTAATGCGAGTAATTATGAGCTCAGTGCAATCAAGGGATCGAATCTGTGAGTCTAATAATATAATACCATGTGATGGATCTTTTCAGTAGCACAATGAACTTCAGATGACTCAGCTAGTTATTCAAAAGCAAATGAGAAACGTGAAACACAATTACCCTGGAAGATGGCCTCGGCATGCAGTAGGTCGGAAGCCAACAGAGATATGGTAATTCAAGGACATTTAATGGAAATGCTGTTGGCTCTTAGACACTGAGAGTACAATGAGAAATACGTGCAGCGCTGATGACCTTGAACTATTCTTCAGTTGGTTCCTGGTGCCATAAACTCTGTACAACCCATTTTCTTCCTTACATGAGGAGGATCGAGTTCAACTACTTGGATGATGAATAACTATAACAGAGAAAGTATGAACAGTAATATATCAGAGACAATGGAAAGAGAGGTGAGATCCATTATTAAATAGAATTAGTGATGAGAGTTTGAAACAGACAGAGAAGGGCACAGTTGAAAATAAGTGGAGGAGTAAGCAGAATAAAGAAGATAAGAAAGTACAAAACAAGAGAATGTTGAAGTTTGAGTCGGTGAAATGAAAGGAAAAGGAAACAGCAAGAACTCACATGCGAGGGTCAGTTTTTCTGAAATGTGATTGAACACTCCTTTTAAAAAGCTACAGGGTTTGACATATTAACCATCAAATAAAATAATTAAAAATGCCTGTGTTATCTTGTCCTTTGCTTTGCTTTTCTCTCACATTCTGCTGCACCACCCAACAAAAAATGGGAGCAAGTGCCATGAGGCAGCTTTTAGCATTTTCCAGCAGAAGCACGGTGCCTCGGAGAGTCTTGGCCTAAAGGAACAAGTTCTATTACAGCCTGCGAGCTGTTGCCAGGGGTATGCCCAAATCAGCTTCCCTGAATCCCACCTTATTGTCACTCTGAAGCCCCGTACACCATTTTACCCAGACACTTGGCCTTAATACCATGCAGCACTGTCTGCCATGTTTGAAATTCCACAATATTCTCTTGCAACCATTATAACAACAGCGACAACTCCAAAAAAGATTTCAGAGCAGTCTTTTTCCTTCTGCACTGAGTGGGTAGAAGCATGTCCTGGAAGAGCACTTGAAGCAGACATGTTTGAGGGGGCTCTTAGGGAAATATATGAGCCCTGAGACGGATGGAGGCGTTGAGTGTGGAGAGTTTGGGTTTGCACTGTCTTGGTTTTTCAGCAGGCGACACAGCCTGTTTGGACAAGTTGTCGGAAAAAGAGCATCGTAGATAACTCAGGCCTTCCTTGTTCTTCTGTGCACAACAGGATGAACTTCCACAGTTTTCCAAGTTGACAGCATGCAAGTGTAATGTATGTTTAAAGGAGAAAACATGTGATGTCCTGTCTTTTACTTGTTGCCTGCAAGTCTTTTACATTTACATTTGTCTCAAATTAATCTATTGATATAGTAATGTACTGTATGTTGTCAATTGTGAACTATGTGTGTATTGTTGCACCCTTTCAAAAGGAGAATTTCTGTCACCTGGGATAGACATTCCTGTCTATCTATCCATCCAAACCTAGATTTTGGGTTGGCTTGGACTTTATTGATGATAGATTTTTGATTGACTTTCTCTGGAGGTATATGGTACCTGCATTTTATATTTTTTTGTTGTTTGGGAGCAGTAGTTTTATCTTTTTGAGAAATGTGAAGGTTGGGAGAACTCTGCCAAAACACATAATTTTTTCTCATCCAGGCTCACAGTTGATCTTGATCAGGCCTTGGTTACAAATTTCCCAATGGAATTCCCCAGGGTCCCTTTTCCCCTATTGACTTCCCAGGCCTCATTCTGGTACAGGCAGGGTTCAGGCTGCTACAGGCCTATCCAGCCTCCAGGCGTCCAATTCCAGCCAAGGGAAGAGTGAAAGGCAACAGCTCATCCTCCAGTTAGCCTTAACCTGAGGCTAAAGGGAGTGTGGGTTGAGAGGTTGAATCAGGGTCAGACAAACACCCCCCTAAAGAAACCCTTGAAGCACTCCCAGAGTGGCAATCAAGCAGAAATCCACGGTCTTTTCCAACTAAGTAACTGCTGCTCAGAGTTATGATAAAAATCCCACATATAATATAATAAGCATTGAGCTGTAATAGCGTTGCATCAAACAAGCATCTCTTATTATCAGTCTTGCTTTTATGTTTGTTTGCATTTGAAACTGTCCTACATTTAAATGATCTGAAGGCTGAGCCTGAGACTATTTGAGCTTAACAAGTCTGCTGTATTGAAATCAGGATGTGTGTGTTATGTGTTTGCGTGTGTGTGTGTGTGCTCTTGTTCCAAAGTACATCCACCCCCTTCTTCTTCTTTTCATGGCTATATTGGTGCTAAAGTGGTGTGTTTGTTGCCCCCACTCGAGCCGAATCTCTTCTTTGTCCCTGTGTGCTTTTTTGTTTTGCATGTCTGTGTGTATGTGAGTCACCCTTAAACACGCTGTTGTATTCGATCTATGCTTCTCTCTGTCCTTCAGTATGGCTCTCTCCTTCTCTGTTCATTCTGTGCAGATTGAACTTGCTGGTTACGATGCTAGTGGAATCTTGATCAGCTCCAATTTACATCAAGACAATGGCAGGAATTGAAAGGCGATTTCTCTCCTTTTCCTCTCCTCTCCCCTCCTTGAACCTCCTATTCCCTGTTTTTGTCCTCCTCTCTTCTTCTGCGTCTTTGCCAACAGCCTCCACACCACCTACTTTATTGTGTTTTTTTAGAAGATGGGTGTCATGAGAGACAGAATATAATGGATGGAGAGGGAGCCTCTTTGACAGTAGACCAAGCTAAATGCTTCTGGACTTCATCTGTGCCCAAAAGGACACAGCCCTCCTGATAATGAACTCCACACTCTTGTCAGTCGCGCACACACACACTTACACACACACACACATTAAAGCCTAACATAAGCTTGTGTTGGCAGAGCCGGCCTTCTGACAGTAGTTTCTTAGTGGCATTGTGCATACATGGCAGAACACCACACTGTACCATCAATTGAGATAAGCTTCATTTGGCATCAAGGTATGATAGTCACACATTCCAACTCAAACACTGATCCTGTTTGACAGAATTCACCCTCAGAAATAGCAGGCTGCACTGTGCACAAGCATAAATCATCTCATATTTGACTAAGTGCTGCAAAATTAAAATTAAAGTGGCGAACACCCAGAAATAATCAAAGGCAGAACAAACAGAAGTTAGATCGCTGGGGATTATCGATTAGAAATTACAATTAAAGGAATTTAAGTTAAGGAATACATTTTCAAGTAATTTGTAGTGATTTCAGGTAAAAGGAAGAAAATAATTTAAGATAAAAGCAGTTGTTCCAAACTCTGGATGAACTTGAGCGCCATGGAGCCTAAACCAGTTATTTGTCCTTGTTTAATGTGGTCAAGTCAAAAAAACGGACATGGAATTAACATATGATGCCCCCCGCCTCATCCCGCGACACCATTTTGGTCACTTAATCCAAAAAAGTTTACCAAAGGGTCCTCTAAATAATCAGTAAACTGGATTTATTTCCCAGAACAAACACCCAGTGAAGTACAAACAATTCACATCACCAGAATAGCAATATAATATGATATTTGTTTTATTGTTTGTTGTATTTGGCTTTGGAGTAACATTTTCTAGCCCTTGTGTCTGAAGTGTTCTGTCTGCAGGCCATAGACTAGTGATTTAATCTCAGGGGGAAAAAGTCAGCAGCTGCTCAAAGATTTATTTTGTCATTCAGTATATTTTCACATTTCTTGCACAAACTGTGTTCTGGTTTTGCCTCGGGAGACTGGGGATCTGTCTGACTGCACCTAAATCAGCAAATGAAGAACTGCCAAAGGAGTTAGATCATTCCACTTTATTATTTAACAATGAGAAAATGTCAATTTTTCATTCTCCATGCCCTCTTCCTGTCCTCCAAGGCTTTGTCCACTGTGACGGACACCTGAAGCATCGCTATCCCTCAACTGAAAATGATAACAAACAGAAATGGACGCCATCGAGACTCAGAAGCCCAGGAGGCATTTGGCCTCCCAGTTTACAGTTGGTGGATTACCTGCAGTCAGTCACGGCCATTATGTTTACGTTTCGCTCACTTTAGCCTGACCATCAGTACTTTGAATGAGCTGAAATTAGACCCATGCAAATCACTCAGATGGTTTGAGATGAACTGCTGACAGTGAGGATGAGGCCTCATCACCTCCTCTCTGTGGAGAGCCATTAGAGTCTGATGTTTATTAAAAAGCCCTTTTCCCAAGAGTTTAGCTTTATTAATGGTTATGTGCAGAGTGGGGTGATCGTCGTGTATCATCCTGATTCTTGTGTCTCTCAGTGTCTCTTTTCCTCTGATGTGTGCACAGTTGAATTGTGGTATGTATTTGTGTAAACATGTGAATGAAGCAGAGCACCAGGGCATGGTGTGGTACCTCTGCAGGGCAAGCTGACAGTTTTTTTTTTATTCTGCTCCTCTCCGACGCTAGTTGGGAGAATTGAAGTGTGCAGAGAAGAAAGAAGGAGAAAGAAGTTGTTTTTTCATTAACAGCAAACTCTGAGAACAAAATGCTTTCAGACTTACTCGTTTATTAAGCACAGAAAGGGAGCTTGAATTTGTCAGGGGAGGTTGGGTGCTTAATTATTGTATCTGCCGGGGAGTTGTTGAGCTAGGATTGTGGAATACACACCCAGCCTCGGAACAGATTGTAAATTATCACCCTCAGGCCACCGCCACAGCTTCTCCTTTTTAGATCAGTGTTGACAAAGGCTCGGAGGCCGGCTTTTGGTGGGGTGTGGAAGGCTGGGGGGTAGCCTTTGTTGTTGGCTTCTTGTCTTTTTGAACCCTCTCCTCCCAACCACCTGTCTTCCATCATGGCCGATTATCAAAGATCTGAAGTTGAGCTCAGTGCACATGCTAACCAGTCCTTAGACTAGGATTATCATCCCCTTTTCTCATTTTGTGAGATGAGGGGCAACAAAAAATGTTTTTACAGGTTGGGGGGTTATTGAAAAGAATGATCCCCCCCCCACCCAAAGCATTCACCACCTTGAGGCAGCAATCTCAAGTTCATGGCAGGAGGAACTGTGGGGAGGAGAAAGGATTAAGGAGAAGGGACCAAGGCATCTAAAGACTGAGTGTATTGTTGCTGCCTGTTCATCAAAGCATAAAGAGAGCTCTGAAAGACTGACAGGAAGGGGTGTATTATGGAGGTACACTGCTGTCCTCTGTCTCTATCACACACCCACACAGATCCAAAAACGTTCACATAAAATGTTGCCCTGAACTCGGAGATGCCACACTATCATTCTCCGTCCTTCTGTTTTGTCTTTATCTGCAAGAGGCATTAAACCATTTGGAAGCGGAATATTTGTGAAGGCCTACAGCTAATTCTGTAACTCAAAAATAATGACTGTAAACCCATCATACAATCGGGGGTTAAAAGCAACAACTTTGTCCTTCCTTCAGGACTTACCTCCAGTGTATTATTCATTCCACTATGTAGAAATAATTTTCAAGACATATAGTTAAGTGCATCTTTGACTTTCAATTGCAGTGTAATGTTGTGCAATGTTGAGTCAGCTGTTGTGGTTGTGTTAACATGACCACACAGATCCTAAAAACCAGCCAGTCCCCATGGGTCTCTGCAAGGAGATTCGGAAAGTCCCACACATGCACTCACCCGAGCACACTTCATCCTGCCCATTCTGGGTTCGCTAGGTTCTCATGTCGGGAGATTATTCACAGGGATTTCGTTCTAAATGAGGTGAAATTATTGCTCTCAGTGAACCAAGTCTTTCAGAAGTCACTGCCAGGGCTTGAGCTGCCGCTTTTTGTTCTGCTTCCCTTTGTTGGCCGGCGTGGCGGAGTAACCTGACCCCGGATCTGACAGGCGCTCAACTTAAAGAAAAAGCAATCTTTAGCACTGACTTTAAGTTTCAACCTTTGTCATAGTGATGACCATGAACAACTGTCATGGCCTGATACGTTGGTCTTCCTGTAACTCTACTACTACTATATGTTTTGTTTTGCAAATATTTGCACTTCATATGGTGCATTTTAACAATATTTAAAGATCCAACGATCTGATTGTACTTTCTACTTATGATTATTTCATTTGCTTGTTTTAAGCTTTGAACTTTTTAAGTGATATAATTAGTGCTGTAAAAGGAAAGAACATTTATCTGTCTCTGAATCTCAAGCCAGCTATCACATTTTTATGGTTTGCAGCTTTTTGGGTTTAGGATATTTTCCTTATTTTTGGATATTTTACTAAATTAACAAGTTCATGGAAAATTTAAGAAATCAGTTCCTGAAACTCATCATCTTGTATTAGTTTCTTTTAGGGCCACGTGCTGTAAAGGCACATAGCCAACTGGTGTTTGTCTAAACTTGGGAAACGGAAACTAGGAGGTACGACATTTCCCAGTTAGCACAACTTAGCACTTACTTCCCACATTCTTCACCGAGTCCTCAGAGGCAGGGATTGCATGTTGCTGTTGCGTAGCTCTGCTCCTTCCAGGCCTGGCTGCCTGCCATGCTGTGGGCCTGTCAGTGAGTGGAGGCACTTGTGTGGTCACTCAGTAGTGCTGTAAATGCCTGCATGCACAAACACCACGTCACTTTGATGTCTGGACCACAGGTTTATTTAACATTTGAAGACAGTGAAGTGAGACAAGACTGCTTGTGTTTTACTGTGTGTGTGTATGTGTGCACAGCTCTCTGTGCATGTAAAGCATTTGACTGGGAAGTGCACATAAACTCAGCTTCACAGTTCAAACCTTCCTCCTCCGCCTCGGCCGTCCTTTAGGTTCCCTTCTGGCCTCCGAGTCATCTGCAAACATCGTTAAAATACTCGACGCTGGGACTGTTGGCCTATTCCAGGAGGCAGCGGAGGATGTTTGCGCCGGTCCATTATCAGTTTCACCACAAGTTCAGTCATTCAGATTACTTCAGCTGAATGGCAGCCAAATGCAAACACCCCAGTGATATTTCCATTCCAGATTCATCCACTTGCTTCATGCCTTTCCAACTTGGGAGCGACCTGTTCTGCTGTGTTGCTCACAGAGGGCTGAAGCGCAAGGGGGAGATCCTGGAGGGACGAGTGTTAGCAGGGCAGAGCCTGGCTACATTTGGAGTTCTTTTTTGACTGGGGGAAGGGGGTGTGTTACTGTGGTTGGGGGTCTTCTCCTGCTGTTTGGCCGGCCCTTTTGTCTCCCTAATGACCTGGCTGTGTAAAGTTAGCCGCTCTATTCAGAAGGCATTAAGGGTCATTTTACCTGACGCCAGCCATTTCCCCCATCGCAAGCCTGGGGGAAGGGAGATGTTTGAGAAGTTCCTATGCACCGGAAAGCCACGTTGCCTTTTGGACACAACCAGCGTTAACCATCTTTCCAATCACTTTTGTCTTTGTTAAAAGAAGCGGTTCTGTTCATGTGATAATGTCGCACTTTATTGATTCTTTTGAGGATTTCACTTGCCCCCACCCCTTCTCATGGAGGTCAGAGGTTGTTGTATAGTTGCGGCACAACAACACTGGAGCTGGTAGGGATTCACTGTCTTGCTTGAATACACTTTAAGTAGATGCTTGGCAACAAATAGGCTTGAACCTATATTCTTCATTTCAGGGCATATTCCAAGAATTTTTGTCTAACGTCAGCATAGTTTCAACTGGTAGTACAAAGGCACCTTAAGCATCTGTTGTGTCAGGGCCTCTGAAAGAATTCTTATCAATCATGTTTAATAAAATTAGAATAACAATTATGGAAAAAAGGGACTGGTAGGGAAACATTGAGATTCCAAAGACTTGACAACAGCCCGGAAAGACATTAGACCTTTTCAAGCATGCCACTTAGACATATTGATTCAGCTTCCATAAAATGCCTCAGATTATTTTTTCAGTGACTCAGTTTTCTCGTTGTGCATCGAAAAGCAAGTCGATGTCGAAGATACAAAAAGACCATGAAATCAATACATCTTATAGCATGTTTATGACTAGAACCAAACTGCACATGTCAGATTATGTGAAGTCAAATGTTGATGAAGCTTAACTTAATTAACTGAGCAGCATTAAGTTAGAGAGAGATGTTTTTCTATGAAATATCTTCATTTAGCATCAACACAGGTAAAAAAAAAAGCCCACATTTCAGGCCATCTCAAAACAGGAGAAGGGACAGTGTTTTCGATGAAGGTGACATCTTGAGGTTTTCCTCTTTCAGACCTGAAATACTTCACGTATTATTTGGTGAAATCATTAACCCCAACCTGGTTATTCATCATAATTACATATAATAAGGGTTACAGCACTAGCATGACCCTTTTCATAGCTTTCCGTTGCCCTAGTACTGTACCTGCTCGGTTGCTAAGGAATTTGCACTTAGGTAATGAAATGCTCATTGCTGATGGGTGCACTTGATTGTGCTGAGACTGAGCAAACAGGGTCAAATGAGAGGTAAATGGCAACTAGAGAGGGAGAGAGAGAGATGGGGATGGACCAAGTGAACGACAAGCACATTCTGTATTAGAGACCTGGAGGAGAAAGGATGGCAAGTCTGCTGCTGTTGGCACAGATCCATCACGAGTCTGACAAGTCTACTTACATTGTGTTCACTCCACAAATCTTAACTCTCAAGGATATTTGAGAAGGACAGATTGAAGGCTTTGCAAGAAATAAGGAGCTAGAATCAGTATCTCACAATTTTCTGCAAAATGTTTGGAATCAAAGTGAATACAACCTTTGAGTGTAACAATCCAATTTTTGCCTGCTTTTATTCAGATTAACAATGACAAAACAGAAGCAGACAGACCATTCACTCAGTAATTACTTTGGTGAGATCACTTTCTGTATAAATGAACGAATGATTGCCAAACGGAAATGAAAACAGAATCAAATTTGTTAAACACTTGAAGACGTCACATTCAACAGCCCACTGACCTTTACATAAATGCATTTCGTAGGTTGTATTTCTATTTATTTTTCGGTGACTTTCTGTCATTTTCTTATCGCTACTTCTATTTCCCCCAGTGCCCATTATCGGTTCTATCTCTTCCCCCTGCTGATAGCCCCACCCTTTGCCCAACCTCCATAATATGCACAATCACCTCCACGCCACTTTGGCTCCATTACATTCGAGCCTCCCACAATCAATGACCTTTGCTCCTACCTTTTGATCCCTGTCCTCAGATTCTTCCCAGCATTGTGGTGACTTAGACTACATTCATGCTTCAAAAATTAGCTAGTCATAACAAGACTACCATCTTTGTCACCTGCCTGCTCGTATGTTTGGAACCATTTCAGCGGGAGCTGAGGTCTGACAGCCAGGTTGCAATCTTTGATTATATTCCCGCAATGAGTAACAGCTCAAGTTAACAATGAAACCTGAGGAGGCCATTTAGTCGAGTATTTGCGCCTCTGTTGACTTTTGGACATTTCTCGAATTCCTTCGTCCATTCATGTTTTGTGTGTATGCTGTCACGTGTCAGTGCACCGGTGGCCTTGTTCTGGTGTAACTTCCAACAATGCTGTGCATCCTGCACTCAGATATAATGAGCGCCTAGTCCCGCCATCAAACGTCCTTTAATCAGTGGCATTGGCTAGGGTTAATGTTTCATGTCATTATCAATTATGTCATTATCAGGACATTTACTTCCCATAATATCTGAGAGGGACATCAAAAAGAGAAAGGAGGGAATTTTTTCATGCTGGAAATGGTTGTTGATTAATCTTCTGTGATTGATTCACTTACTTTCTCAACAATACTGTTACAAGAGTAGGTCTAAATTATGTATAGTCCGAAAATGAAAGTAAATACTGCAATATGGCTTTTGGTAAAACTTACAAATAAATCTGCAGCTTGATACTATTAATTTTACTCATCAATCTTACATTACATTTTCTTGCTACATATTTCTACCTCTGCGCCGTTTGATTGTTCCTTTCTGAGTCTCTGGAAATGGCTGCTTAGCCATATAATCTGTACATAAACGCTCAAACGCCAAGGGTGACATTTATTGAAACTGCACACTGGCTAAATTGCCACTTGTGACATGGAGGCATTTACAAAAGTCTGTACTGTGGATGCAGGTGTTTGCGGAGTAGCAGAGGGGAGGACGAGCAGAGATGACGGAGTATGTGGGAGAAAGGAAACATTATTGAGTCTGGAGAAATCAGGGTGGAACATTCTGTAGAAGGACACAAATTCAGTCTTTTAGCTCACTTGTTCAATGTGGGAAGTCTCACACACAAAAGAAAACAGACAGAGCAGGGTGAATTGGAAGCCAGTCTTGTGCCTAGACAACAATCGATGAAGCGGTAAGATTTTGATTCTCAGGGTTAAGATCTCTGACGAGCAGCATGGTGCCCTTCAGCATAAAGTTCTTCACTTTTTTTTATTCAAGTGTCAAAAAATCGCCATGCAATATTGTGTATACATTTTTGGGGCTTGAAAGCTCTGGTAAACCTGAGTTTGACGAAAATAGCTGTGCTTCATTGGTCTAGCAGGCCTCCTGACTGTGAACCACGTACCTGGCCTTAATGGCTGCACTTCTTAGCTCACCTCGGTCCTCTCAACATGTTTTTCTTGTACACTCTGCATTTGGAGGCTGCGTTGGAATTCAGGCTATTGTGATAAGTCGCAGTGATTGAAGGTCGCAAATGCAGGTGCAATGACTCAGTGTTTGCTCATTTGGATTTGTCAATTGGCAGTGATAAGGAGCAAGGAGGGCTGGAGTGACACAGAGAGAGAGAGAGAGAGAGAGGGAGAGAGAGAAGGAGAGAGGTGAACAACCGGTTCATTAAAGCAGCTCACTAAATGATTTACAGGGGTTTGAGAAATGCACTCAGCCAAGTAAGCGAGCCGAGATGAGAAACAGAGGGTGAATCACAACAGCACTGTTTGTGTCAGATTTCCATGTGTCCGTGTGCCAGACTATAATTAAACACACTGAAGCTCAAATAGTCACTAGTGCTGTAAAACACCACAGACCTCTGGGCCAGTTTGTGGAGCACTTTTCATTGTCTCTCCACACACAGTCAACATGACATGACCTGCGGGTAAAATCTGGAGAAATAGCTCTGGAGTTTACTCAGAGTTTGCCTTTCACACAGGTTTTCAGCAACAAATCATCTGTATCATTCAGGCAAGGGGAGGAGCAGCTGGTCGCAGCAGACAGAGGCAGGAAGTGACGTAGCAACACCGCTGCAGGGGTCATTTTCCTGACAACACACAGACACTGGTTTTGCCTCCGATCACCACAAGCCCTCTTTGTCGGTGTCTTCTATGTGTGTCTGTGTCACTGCTTTTTCACTATTTGTTTTTTTCATTTTTGAATCCCCTGCTGTGTTCACACATCGTCTTCTCCTAGATTTCTAGGTACATTTTACTTGGAGGTCAGGCGGATCAAGTGCATGTTTGAAAACAGCTCTATGTGACTATATAACATGTTTTCTATGAAATTAAAAATAATATAGCCTAAGGGGTCGTTTTTACAGATGTAAGTTACAACATCAGCTGTTTCCTCCGTCCACCTTAATGACTCTTATAGTGTGTCACTGGCAAAGGCCTCTTGTAACGTCCGAGTGTGGGATTTAATTTGAGCACTTGACTGAACTGTTGTGGCTGTCATCCTTTGAATCTCTCTGTATTAATTGAAGTGATTCTTATGTAGGTGGTTAAAGAGACTGGAGATGTTTGAGCCTGTCCATGAAGACCAGCCCAGCAAATAATTTACATGTATAGTTTACCACGATCCATGCATGACCCTGCCTGCAACAGAAGAAGACCCCCTTTGAGTTATGAGCTGTTCATTTGGTCTTGGCTCTCCAGGGACCCTCCCGGTTCAGGGAAGAAAGATATAGAATAATATTATACGAAAGACGTTTTCATAATATTAAGCAATATGTACAATATATAATCATCTAGATCTAGATTACTACTGAATTTTACTGCAGAGAGCTTTTGCTAAAACATCAGTGTCACGCTCTTTTGTAAGGTTTGCTCCCACTTATCACCAAGAACATTTTTGAGGGAGTGGATTACATCTAAAGTCGGTGTAAAGATGCAAGTGGCGGTGTGTTTGTTTTGGAAGGTGTCCATTGTGGCAAAGAAAGTGTTTCAACTTGAGCAGAAGATTTGTTCTTACCCCGTGTCTTGATGACTCAAATTCATGACCACACATAGACAATATGAGACACTGAGATTTGCGTGAGACATAATACACACTACACTAGTGATTTCAGAGGAATCGCACAGCTGTGTTAAATCTGATAATAACATAAATAGACCAGAATGCAATGCATCCATAACACATGTTAAGGATGGGAAACAGCTTGATCAGACACAGCCCAGCATTCATGAACTGTTTGATGTACGTACATTCTCATATTCTTGACTCTAATGGGAATCAGCCAGCACATGCTTGTGTCAATGAGGTCTACAAAAATACATTGTTGGAATTAAAGAAACCCACAGCCTGGAACTTGAGTTCAAGATTTGCACCTTGAAATCTCATTTTTTGTTGAGAAAAGGTTTATATTATTTTTGTCCCCTCTAGATATTTTGGTAAATTTCTTTATTTTCTGTACAGAAGTTTCTATTTTTTTTTCAAAAATACAACATGATGATGTAGTCTCATTGACATTGGTGCCAAATTATCATGGTCTCGTCTTAGTAATGGAAAGTAATTGCTAAAGTTTAAATTACAGTGGTTATTTAAGTTAATTTAATGCTACAGGAACAACATTCGATAAACCTATACAACCATACATGTTATACAAATATAACATTTGCTTACTTATTGAGGGAATTCCTGGTGTGCTAATAACCCATTAGGTACAGAAAACTATATCTGCGTTTATATTACACAAATATTATTTCGAAAGATTGCCTTGGTCCAGGGGACAATTTTAATCCCCCCCAGATTAACCGAATCAGATCCCACTAGGAAGGGTTGCGCTCATGTCTAATGTTCTCAATAACCTCCTCTGCTTTGCAGCCCGCTGGACTTCGAGGGGTAAGCATAAGCCTTTGACATCTGGTTATAATTTCTCAACATTTTAAATTGGATATTGGGATTAGCCTGGGCTAGCCATGTGTCCCTGGGCTCACTGTAAGGGGCAGAGAATCCTTGACTTTCCCATGGCTCATAAAGCAATCCTAGCACTTCCACTGCAAAGTAATGAGAAGCTGTGGATCTCAGGTTCAACCACGGGGGTTAAAAACCAAAGCCAGAGATCCACCACTGGCCTGGACCATAGCCCAGACAGTAGAGTGAACTGCTGTCAAGTAAGCCCCTGGGCTACAAACACAAACCATTCAGTAGAACAAAAGACAAAACCAGTGAAACCAAACCCTAAGAACTGCTTCAATTTCCCTCAGGTTTAGTTAACGTTTAGGGAAAAACAAGACATCTCATCATCTGTCTGATAAGTCATCACAGTTGGAGTTCTGCAATTTTATTCATGTGGACCGTAATTAAATTATAATTTACAGTTTTTATTGGCACATTCAACTGAAAATGTAATTATCTGTCCGGCCCAAAAAAATAGTAACATGGCTTTCATTAATTTGATGATAAGAGCATTCAATGTTCATAAAGATAGTGAGGTTGAGGCTTTTCTTTTATTCTTTGGCTAAAGGCATAACACTGAAAAGCTTCATGAATGACAATATATCTACTCGCACACACAGTGTTAGATCTCAGTTTGATGTTCAGACGATAGTTTGTGATGCAGCGTTTTTTACATTTTCCCTCAAACTTCTTCATCTACTGAGTTTACTAGTAATTGACTCCGTTTTCCAAAATGGTTTTCCACAACCTCCCGGGAATATATTTAAAATATGAATTCTGTTTGCAGGATTTCCAAGATTATATGAGAATACTTTGAAGGTAATGGCGATGATGATGATGATGAGGGACACTAAAGCAAACAAGGCCTTACTCTTCTACCAGTCTGTCACCAGTGTTGCAGAACATTTTCTGCCACTGTACCCTGTCACTGAACTAACAAAGTATCCCCGTTCTGTTTACTGCATTTTGAAAAAGTCACAGTTTCTCTCCTGGAAGTCATGCTCGAACATCTATGTTGTCCTCCAGTGATTTAGCTCCCAGAATGCCACCTGCAAAACATCACAGCCACTTTATTATCAGTCCTCTTCTACAAGTAGGTTGTTATATAGCTCTCGCTCATTGTACTACAGTTTTACATCACTTTGTCTCCTCATAAAATGAAACCTCATTTCGCTTTTTGTAAATTGAATACATCCCGAATGGCTCAATGGCAACAGGTCTCGGATCATAAACATTACTCAAGCTCTCCCCATAGGCAGATAATTAATTGCTGGTAAAGTATACCACATTGCTGAGTCCATCATGTTCGGTCCCCCTCAATAATCCCCCATGTTTCAGCTTTCTCATCCAGATCAACTTAACCCCCCCCCCCCCACAGCCATCTCCTGACTCGTTTTACCATGGCGATTACCATGGGAACACCCCTGCCAAGCCTTGTTAACCCCCGACCTCTCAGAATCTAGTTCTTGACAGCTGGCCTATAGTAGCTCCATCCCACCACATCCTCACCATTGACCCAGGAAGTGCTGCCTTCTCCCATCGGAGGTGGCCTCCAGGTTGGGAAAACCTTGGCACCCCTCCAGTGGACATCCCAGCCAATTTCTCTCCAGGCACTCAACTTATTGAGGAGTAGGAGGTTTTTTATTTGCTTAAAGGAAAAGGAAAACCATGGAGAAGAGGTCTGGGAGGGGTATCGCCAAGAGCCACCTGGTTGTGGTGGATACGATTAGTGCTGTACCTCAGCTGGTGGCAAACTAAATAGTTTGAGGCTCCTGCTCCCCGTCACTCCTCCACTGATCCAGTGGCTGAAAGCTCTACAAACCAGAGCCAAATGTAGGGTGGCAGTTATTATACCTAATAAAAAGCAGATTCTGGAAACATATGTTCCCACTTGACTAAGCCCCCGGTGCTCAGAGAGGAAATGTTGTATGCCTGGCTTTTGAATGTGGTCTAGAAGCACCTGTCTGGTTTGTTTTGTTAGGTTTTCATCAGAACTGCATTAGGTTGAACTGTTGAGGAAACCCACAGCTGTTTAGATAGTGCCTCAATCTATTGGCTGTCCCTAGAGCTTTTCATACTGGTCATATGTTTATAATTATGGGGAGGGGTTAAAGGTACATGTATGAAATCATTTAACATCCATGTGCGCACAGTCAAAGCACCGGCAGTGAGTGTGAGCCACTGGGATGTTGTTCAACAACTGCTTTAACACTTATTGTAATAAACTGCAAAATGTACAACTAATGAATGTTAGAATCAGACTTTTAGATAATTAAATCTCATTTTTACTGTTCAAAAATCAGTTGGGTATCTTCAAACTTTATATCATTTGTTGAAATCAAATACTGTTTCATCTTCTTCTGTAGTTCTGTTCTTTAAAAACAAAAAACACATTTCAAGATAACAACTTAATCCTAATCTTATGACATTTTTATACCAGTTAAAAGGCAGCTCGTGATTTGCAGTGACCTGGTTTTTTATGTTGGTTGGTCAATTTTTTTCCTCCCCAGTGATAGATGCCACAAAATTCCTGTAGAATAAACAATATTTAGCTATTATAGGGGATTTCCTTCCCTTTACACAGTGTGCGGGTAAATAGCTTGACCTCGTTCAGGTTGAAATTCTTTGTAACTTTGCTGTAATTTATTGTTAAAATGTGACTCATTCCTGGTATCTGTTCACGCCCACTGGCGTCTTCTGTTTGTTGGGACAGGAATCTCTAAACCCTCTGACAGCTCTCGGGTCAGAAAGGCAGATAAGAGATGACAGTGTCCATGGTGCCGCTGACGCAGATATCTGTGTGGTTTATTCTCCCAGGTCATGAGTTTCCTCTGCCAATAATTAAATCATAAATGCTTTGTTGGTCCCAATTGCCAGCCCTGCTTTAATCAACATATTCTCGTCGTTATCAGAGATTAAGCGTTTCTAAAAAGGTGTCATTGGCCTTGGTTGATTGCCTAGATCTTCAGTGGTGCAGCTCTCGCCATTTGATGTTATCCATTCCCCTTAACGCAATTTTGATATGCTTATCCAATTAGAATCATTCGGAACCATTTAGTTAAGTGTCCCGAAGAACAAAACGTAGAGCGTGTTCTGCTTTGTGAATATCTTGTCATGCCTGAAAACACTTAACCTCGATGGAAACAAGCCTGTCACAGGTGTAATTCTGGAGATCTTGTTAAAGTCATGATTTGCAGCGCTTTGCTCTGTAATTATACGAGAGCTGCAGCTCCTTCAGCTTCTTATTTAGAAAACCTCATTGTCATGTTAAACCTGTATTAACAAGGCACCGGCAGACACGACGCTAATGATAATAGAAATTAGCAGTAATTTGGGCATCTGGGAGCCTAGGCTTCAGACTGTAAATGTGTTCAATTAAGTTGAAGTCTGCTTTACATATGCTCAACTCATAGCTCTTAGCTGTGCCAGTTTCTTTACCCTTTTCTGCCTTCAAGTATATGTTTCAGTTTGAAGGACAAAAATATAAATGTATTGGTGAGGTTGGACTGTCTTCATTTGAGGCCTGAAAATTCTGAAATATAGCGATGATGTAAGCACATCTGTTGATGAGTTCTATGACTTTAAAGCTGCTTTGAATGGTACATGTTCAACAAAGGTGAAACTCTCAAATCTGTAATGAACCTTTGTGTTGTCTTTCCGACTTTGTGTTATCCCAGTGCCCAACTTAACTCTGCTGGGTAAAGAGACAGGACGTGTCCTCAGTGTCCTTCCCAGATACACTAATGAGGACTGTGTAATCACTTGAATCCCCCCCCCCAAAAAAAAATAAAAAAACAAAATAATTTTCATCAGTATTTGATTTAAATGTATTCAGGCCACAGAAAAAAATTCTGACAGATTCATCCAGCCGTTTCGTTTGTTGAAATGATCTTCATAGACGTGTCTCTTCACACTGCAGAATCATAACACAAGCTGACAGATTCATCATGAGTTTGATTATTAAGACAAAAGTGTTGCGTTGGGCCTGACAAAAGGATTAGAAGCATTTTACATGCCTGACTTGATTCAAACACTTTTGAATATAATCCCCCTCATTTGAATGCCTAATGAGACAGATTCTGTCTGGATTCTCATGCATGCTGTCTGTCTTATAATCATTGCCGTCAACTGTAATTGTACCTGAAAGTTCATTGCTTCCGAAGAGCGATCAGGAAACAGAACAATAACTCATGTAGAATGTGCATCAGGAGCTGTGTGACTGCATGCACAAGAGTTTTCTCGAGCTCCTCTCAACTTTGTCTTTACCTACAAACAACCTTGTTTTCCCCATAACCATCCAGACTACCTATTATCAGCAGTGACGGCAGGAGGAACTGAGGCTATTCATTAGCTTTGAACAACTGTGGCCGTCTTCAGTCCTTCTTACCACTGCCCCTTGACAACCATGTGAACAATACCAGCACCGGTCGTGGCCGCAGCATGTGTGTGGTCCTGTCCCGGTTGTAAAATAGGCAAGACAAAGCACTTTGCAATGCGTAGACTTTGGCTTGAGCAGGTCAAGCCGTTTCCTAAGGTGAAGCCACTTTGTTGAGGGACAAGACAGAGGAATGCAGCCACAGTGGCTGTGAAGTGTTCTGTGTGACATGGACTTGGATGGGATGTGTACGTAGAAAGCCTGCTTACTGTCTCATTGACATGTGAGGCATGTTTGACCTTTAGCCCTTGCCAAGCCAGAGGCAATCCCTCTCCAGTCTAGCAGTGGAAGACGTCAATAGACAATCTTGTGAAGATTCAATAATGTTGGTTTTCCCAGGAAAAGTTCAATTGAAGGGTGAGGTTTGATGGGAGGTCTTTCAATAAGGGCCCTTTGTTTTCCTTTAACTATGTGAGGGTGACTTTCATTTCTAGTGGACAAGACACCATGGCAATCAAGTGGATGCTTTTCTCTGGCACTGATGGAGATCAATGCAGCCTCATCGTTCGGGCTGCTCAGTCGACGGTTCCCTGAGCTTCTCTGTAACTAATGGGCCCTTGCATGAGGAGCTGACTTGATGTGAACCTTCTTTTCAATTCTGAAGAAGAATGGTCCCATCAGCTATGCTCGGGGAGACGACTTCATCTCTCCACTGGTAATTAAATCACAGCTACCACTTGCTGAGGAGCCAGAGAAAAGCACACAGGGCCCACAATAAATGAATCAATGCCACTGTATCTCCATTTGCCTGGTATAGGGGGGACAACGAGGCGAATGGAATGCTTTAATGAAAATGCTGCGGTGACCTGGGCAGTGGAGAGAGGGAGGAGTTTATGTCGTTACTTTGGGAATCCTATTTTGTCGAAGTGCCTACTTAAAACTAACATTGTGCCTGTGGCTAATATAAAATATGCACTTCAAATATTAACTTTGTTTAACTTCTGTGAGACATATAAATGCAGGAAGTTGTCTGTATGTGGCACAATACCCTTGAGGGCACAGGAAAAAAGAAAATCCACCTGGACTTTCTCTCAAGTAGATTGAATCAAGAAAAGATAAAGGCACTAAATATAGAGCTTCAAGCAATATACAGTATGTTTTAGTGCTAAGAGTAACAAATGGTTTTTAGCAATCAATTAAAAAAAGTAGTAAGGGGTCAAAATAGCTTTGTATTTGGTATTCAGCACAACATATACAAATAGCAGCCTAGGTTTACAGGTAGTGCCTACCCTATTCCTGGCTTCATCCCTCTGTCTCTGTCATCTTCTTAGAATTGTTTGGTCTCAATACACAATAAATCACACATTAAGGGACAAACGCACATATCCAGACACACTCTCCCTGAAGGCATTCATAAAGGTTGTGAGTTATACTGCAAATGAGAAGAAGGTACTTGAACGTACCAATCCTTACAACCATGCAACAACCAAAAGTTGATTTCAGGCTGTACTAGTCACCTTTTACATGTGAAGAAGGCAACAGAAGTTTGGCTCAGATTTGTTCAACAGCAGGAAAATGTCTGCAACATTTAGGTGATTGTCGTCGCCTGGGTGGAGCATGCAGGAGGCAGAACATGACGTATAAACTCTGATGCGGAATCTGGGCCTCATCCTCAAAACCCCTTAAATCTCACTGTCTTTCCAAGTTGACATCTTCGTCAGCCTTTTCTACATGTACTGTTTCATCCTGAGATATCTGTATGTTTCCAGTTTAATGTCCGTCGCATACGTCATCAACTTGCCCGCTGAGAATTTTCCTGCTCCCCTTCTCAATTTGGAAAGTTCACTAAGGGGCTGGCAAATGTCCAGAGTAAATGACTTCGGAACTGACAACTCATATGTGTCCCTACGTACAGCCCCTCTGCAAATCTTCAGCAAAATGCCCAGATCTCAGTGCAGGTCTAAAAGCAATTAAGGTGTCAGCCATTTGAGGATCATACTCAGATTAGAACCCATGCAGGTGTGTGAAGCCCCACGTGACTTTTTTCCACCTTCTTGTCATTTTTGTGCCAGTATGCATTCTTTCACTGTACAATGCTGGCCTTATTTAGCAGCATACCTGTGTCAGGGTGCCTCTGCTCTCTGAGTTCCTTTGCAACAATGGGATCCTTTCTCATTCTGCTCCTCCTCTTTCACTCCGTTTCCCGCTGAGAGCCCTGCGGCCAGGCTTTTTTGTCGGCACATTCAATAAGATCTCTCAGCTTTACTGTGATTCATTACTGGAAGCGAAGGTCAATGTCATTTGCTGCCATGCAAATCCAGATCCCGTACTGCCATTAGCACAACAGACATTAGCACATTAAGAAGCCACTATGCAGAGGAAATGCATGAATTGTGAATTAAGGCTGTTTAATGTTTGGCTGACTGATACGTGGGATGTTACCAGGAACTCGTCTAGGGAATCTTATTGGTACTGCTACACAGACACACGCACCAAATATGTACATTATCAACACTGATGCACACAAGACACTTGAAATCAGCCAGATTCATCAGCAAGATATTTCCGCAGGTTGACAGTGAGGCTTATGCTGCAAGTTCACTCACGTGTCCTCTGTTTGGTCTATCGTTGTTTCTGTGTTAACCCAGCGTGTATTCACAGTTTGACGCTCTTCCTGTAGGCTAACGGCTGAACAGCAGATGCTAATGAACGCTTGTTCTTCACAGCGCTGCATTGTTAATGACAAACCTGCTCTCTCATGGGTGAAAGAGTTGTAACAAAGTTTAAGATTCAATTTTGATAACTTTAAATTAAGACTGCACCATCCCTGTGGGGCAATTAAAAGAATCGTGACTGAAATGGCTGAAAAGAATCGGGTTGATCCTGTTGTTTCCAGACAGCATATAGTGAATGAGAGATGGGATCAGTAAACAGTAGCAAGTTAAATCGTTTTGAAATGTTTCATATGTTAATACAGTGAATAGAATCTTTTGCTCTGATGAAATGGTTAAATTAGCGCAAATGCACAAAGGCATATATTGAAGTATGTACTATTTGTATGATAAAGGCGAATAGGAATTCTCTACAGTAGCACAGATCTCGTGGCTAAGAACTGTTGGTTACTTGGAAGGTAAAGATTGTGATTTTTCACAATCTCATGCTGTGGCTAATGTCACACAAAGCCAGCCAAACTGAGCTCACTTTCAATTAAACCTCGGACTGCGAAAGCCTTTGTTTGATGACGGCTCTTATCTCAATGATTTGCCTAATGGTTCTTTGCTGCTCTGGTGAAGCTGAATGTTTTCTGAATAATTTACATTCATGGAGGTGTTTGAATCCATGAAGAAAATAAACCTGTCGTTCATCCCCACTTGTTCTGGTTCAATATAACATGACATACAAAACTGTGTCTGGTGGGTGTTGACCAAATTATGGTTTTACAAAACAAATAAAACAGCAGGAAACAATTGGTGTTTGCATTTCTCCCTAAACTCAACAAACCATTACTAGCAGGCCAGATACAAATCTGTCCCAGTTAGAGCACACACACACACACACACTCACACACTCACACATAGAAATTGAGAGAAAGTATGTGCAAAAGACAAGAAGGTAGGGAAATAAGAAGAGACTCAAGATCACAGAGCCGTGCGAGTTCTCACTGCCAGAGGTCAAAGGTGACAGCCTTGAAGTGGTGGGAGGGTGGAGAGGCTCGGGGCCTCATGTCAGGTAGTCTCAGGCTGCCAATCTGTGGGAACCACACACCACAAGTCGGAGACACACACACACACACACATACACACACACACACAGCACACAGCACACAGGCATGCACACTAATAATGGCCACAAGAACGTAGACAAATAAAGTAGAAATTAAATTCCATTACACATGTTGTACAGCTCTCTCTCTCTGTTATTATCAATGTTAAAGGTAATTTATTCAGAAACACATTCAGTTGAAATTTAGGATTAATTAAACAGGTCATAACCATTTGTATTAGGTCACAGTATTTAATTGTTACGTGCACTTAGGCAACGATGCTTGCAGTTCCTGCGCGTGTGTGTGTATTTAACAGTTGACATTGGTAGAAAGACAGGAAACAAGATGGACAGGGCATGGAGCGTTTTATCCGCTCCTGATGTAGGTGGAGCTTTCAGGAACTTTTCAAGTTTCCCAATGAAAAGCTGAACCATGGTGAATCACAGCTGTCACACTTACCCAGTGAAACGACCGTGAAATGAAAAGGTGAACGTCACCTGAGAGATCTTGACATTTCCCCCCTTTTAGAATTAATACTGTCAACTTTGCTGGTGCTCATAAATCTGTCAAAATGGAGGTTTGGAAACTCAATGGCAGGGCATTTTTATCAACTCCTCCCGGCAGCTTCCCACACGCACGCACAAACACACACTTACAAACATAGGAATTAGTTACTGCATATAACATGTATCATTGAGACATACAACATGCTGCAGGATTTCCCCCCTACTATTTATTTTATACCCCATCATTTAGCACCACAGAGGGAGAGACAGCTATTTGTCTGTGCATGTCTGTATAATGCAGGACAGTGAAAACAGAAGATTGCTTTGCAAGATGCACTGTTTTCTACTTCATATCAAGTTGGTGGTATCGTAGGTTTTAGTATCATTTAACAGCTGCATTTTAGCCTCAGCTGCATTTTAGCCTCTTATTTCAAGACATTTTTCTCATCCCAAGTGGATTAGACCAACAGACACTACATTTCAGACCAGTCAGACAAGAAGCTGCTGCTATAGATTCATAGCAAGATTTGAATTGGCTCTGAATTAACTCTGCCAAATAGCTTGATGAAATAAAACTCTTCATTATTAAATACAACTATTTTGGCTCAATGCATTGAACATAAGTGTTTGTGTCAAACACTTAATTCGGGACAAATTCATACATCAAGAAAGCTCAGCTGCTTCCTTGAAGTAAATGGCCAAGTTGGATTGAGTCCTGATACATTGCGCTGCGATGCTTTCTCTGAGGGTAAATGGGATAAATGATGTTGTTCCAGCCACACTGTAACTGTAAGCTTGTCTTGTCTGCAATGTAGGCTAAGCTGTGCTTTGGTGTATTGTTTGGTATTGAATGGCATGCAGTGTTAAAGGAGAGGAAGGGCTGGGTATCCTATTTTTTCTCGTGTATCTTCGCGTCTGTCTTTATTTATATTCAACACGCATCAGCCCTACATTACTTCTAATCCCTCCATTGTGATATTTAGCTCCAGTTCAAGGTTTAGTTCCTTAAAGCAAGGCATCCCACTGTCTGCAGGCAAAGTTTCATCTAGGCCCATTCTATCCTCGTCATAATCCGGTTATTAGCCCAATCAGGAACAATCTCTCGAAACACAAACTATATTTTTAGTTTCTTTTTTTTTTTTTTACTTTAAATACTTATAAACTTTGCAAAGTCTTCTTTATCATTTCATTAATACGTACACTGCTTGTGATGATTGAATATTTTGTCTGAAAAGACTGAAGTGTTTTGCTCCATTGCCTCTGAAAGGCTTTGTCCCTTCGAGATCATAATGGTAGCACTCCCTCCATTCTGCAACACAAACATGGCAGTGATTTGTAAATGATAACATATCGGAGCGCTGACCCCGAAACATCAAACGGCTTAGCACCTGCTATGCGAGAAGCCTGACCTACTGTGATGTGATCCAGAGCTGATTGTATTCATTCATAACTCCACTGTAACGCAAACAAGACGGTTACTGCAATAACCAGGGATAGACGTGAACACACCCACTGTGTGTGTGCTCAGTGTCCATATGAATCGAGTCCATCCATCTCAGTAATACCAACCCACCATCCGTCCATTCATTTCCCTCAGCACATACAGTACAGTATAACTTGAGAGTGTCAAGTAGAGGTCAATAGGCTTCTGGCAGCTCAATCAAGGCTGATGAATATGAGAACGGCTAAATTAAGCGAAGAGTTTCTGCAGTGAAACATGAAGAGAAAATGAAGGAAGATTTAAGATGAGGGCTAGAATGATTCACAACCTTCCTGTGCATTAAGCACCAGGAAATTCAAGCACATACGAATACATTATTTCACTTAAACATATGGAAATATCTGATGTAAAGGACTGTGCTCATTATTCAAATGGAAGAGGCAGAACTCTTGCAAGTTGCTGACCAAGGATGAGTCAGCTTTTGCAACCTCACGCTAGCCAGTGCCTTGCCAGAGCAAATCACAAATCAAATGATGAGATGAAGCTGAATCATGGAGGAGGTGCAGCCTGTTCCTCGTCACAAAGTGGCCTTGGAAAACCTCAGCTTAGACCCGATATATCTGGTTGTTTTAATACTGGGTTTGGTAGAGTCTGGACCAAAGTGTTAAATGCCCAGCCCCCTCAGTGTCTACGCTGTCTGATTCACAGACTTTCTGTAATGTTGTATGACTAATCAAATTTCAGTGCAGCTGGGGAAAAAAAAAACCTTAACAATTGTTTTGAGTCTTCGTATTTCCTGAATTTCACATCTTTAATCACTTATCATTTCCCATCTTCCCTTAACCTTATTGAGGATAAAAGCTCAAACCCCCCCTTCAATAATGACACAATAAAAATACAATGTCCCCTTGCCATGTTTTTTTTTTGGAAGGTCTCCGTGTTCTTACACCGTAGGACTCAACCAGAGAATTACAGACCCTGAATCATGGAGTCTCTCACAAAGAGTCCTGACAAATCCCTCTGTAAAGGGGTAACAAAGTGATTTACTGTACTTTATATATCTCTTAGATTAGCTTTCCTCATTTGCTCATGTTTGCACTGTTTCAACAGCAGCATCACGCTCCCTCTTTGCACAGGTGTCAGGGGGTGAATTGAAGTCAACAGACCTCTGGGAAGCAGCACACAGTATTTATTGCCCTGACCCAATAAGTAAAGGGTCAGCGAGGGGGCTAGCACGTTGGATGGAAGGGGGTGGTCGATGGAGTTGGATGAAGAGTTGACAGAGGTGTCAGTGGGGGTCATCTGTCTAGTGGTTCACGTTGGGGGAGGAAGACCAAACAGCTGGAACACATGGCTGCCTGTCAGCAGCCCAAAGATCTGGGCCTGGTCTTCCTGACCCCCCTCTCCTACAGTTTATTTATCTCCCTGGCTCTGAGTTTGCAGAGGGCAGAGTGGGCCAGCTGGCCTTGAATGAGAATAGAGATGATTTAAATGAGAAAAAAAAGGCCAATTTGACTAGACCAAGAATGGGCGTCTGTCTTTTATTACTTCAGCCAACACTAGATGTTCTAACAAAGCACTTAAAGCTGTCAGTCTGGAGGGTCGCCTCTCACAGCTTACCGATCTTGTCCTCCGGGACAAACTGATATGTCTGTTTCAGTGGATTGATGATGGAAGTTTTCCTTATACCCCCTTTCCCTCAGTTTCAGATTATCCAAAACACAAATCTAATTCTGATTTACGGATTTCACTGAACCCTGTTTAGCACCGGCAATCTTTCCAGGTGGCTTCTTGCTCAATGTCAGCTGGCATCGGCTATCGCGCCCCTGTAACCAAGGCACAAGCAATATAGCTAACGGATGAATAGAGTTTGAAAATTGAATTTGATATGATGTGAAAAGTCCTCACCAGGTTATAAATTATTAAGTGAAACCAAGCAGTTTTCTGAATGTGAGTCCAAAGTAAATTGATGCAGCTGCAAAGTTGATGTCCAAGCAAGGAACAACTCAAGGCCTCAGCTCCAAGTCATGAAAAGAGGAAACCCTTTGTGTCCCACCGAGCCCCAAAGGGTTAAGGTTGATTAAGGGAATGTATGCAGCATGTCGGCTTGACTCAGCGTCCTTACTCAGAGATTTTCCTGCAAAAAGTTGCCAGCATCTCTGATCCTCTTTCTGAGCCAAGCACCCACAGCCCGTGGCAGTAAAGAAAAATCTAATGAAATTGTTGCGTTGGATCCTGCATGCTTATTGCATTAAGTGCAATCAATAAATCCTTTTTGTATGCTAGCAACCTCCCTCTCCCTGAATCTCAATAAGGCTGAGTGCTCTCTGTGTAATGAAGATTGCTTGGGAACTTGATTACTCTTAGTGCAATTGAAGTTAAAGGGCTGTTCTTGGCAATTTCCCCCTGCACCGTACGGGCCATTACTTAACTTTTCTGATACATGGGTCTGCTGTTAAAATGGTGATGCCGTATAATTTCAGGCTGTGTGCGCTGAGTCAAACTGCATCATGCCTGCAGGACAGGCGGGGACGGGTGTGGGGTTATTGGATCCTAACAGATACTGTATCTTTTTCATTTGAAGCCACCTCACTCAGAGTGTCATCCTGACTCCTATACGCCATTCAGAGTGTCACCGTTTGAGATAAACATCCCTGTGCCCCTACTGAAAGTTTCACAGCTAAAAGCCAGGATGTGTTGCTAAATATACTGCTCAGTCTTTAAAAGATATGTTTCCATATGAGGTGGAAATATTGTTTTTAGTAGACTACACTCCAGGCTTTGGTGTAGATCTGTACATTCAGAACAGCTTAACCTTATAGAGTTACAAGTAAATCAGGAATTTAAAGAAGGAGGGATTTCAACCTCTATGTTCTCTCATTGCTGTATTCATGGTTTAACCTTTGAAAGCCTCAAGAAAGGATTGACTCAGCCTAACAATATGAATGTGACCCCTGTCACTTTCTTCTTCAGCCAGTGCTAGGCTAGGCTAACGTAGACTTGTCCCAGTTACCTCACAGCCCAATGAGAAGAGGCTTCAGGGACATGTTAGGTGTACAACCCCTGCTCCTGTGACCAAGACTAGATAGGGATGGGTATGACTCAGAGAAAGGGCCGCAGTCTTGTTTTGTCTAGAGCTCTTTTCCCCACTGCCGGGTATCTCTCCATCAAGAGACCAAGCTGAGTGATAAACTAAGAGATTCTCTTACAATCTCTGTTCTCCTTTTCTGTCTCTTCCTTCAGTCACCATCGTCTAAGTGTTTTCACAAGAGAGATGTTCTTCCTGACTGTGCCCAAGAAACATTTTCTCTATAGCTTTTACCTGGATAACAGATATGAGGAAAAAGTACGATTTGTCTTCGAGTTCACGCTCACCATGAGTCAGCACTGATAACTCAGGAATCACTAGCCCAAGGTTCCAGCTTAAGCTCAAAGGAGTACATACGTGCCATAAAACTACTTTGAAAATATTTCACTTAATAAGGCGAAATAAGGCTTCCAGTGGTGATAAGTAGATTTCAGATAGGGTTTTCTCCCAACTTGGCTCTTGTTTAAATTTGCATTTGTTTCCACCTCCCCTAACCCTAACCCATCTGGTTGGTCGACTGTATGTGATTTTCAATGCACATTCATATTCTGGGTTAGTAAACTTTTCCTCGGCAGAATGCTGTTTTGAAATGTCGGTGACATAGGAAGGTGACCACTGTGGCTCCTGTTTAATACCAATTGGACCCTGGTGGTGAGCTGATCCTTGGGCTGTAAATATATCAGTGCAGACTCAGAGTTGAAGGATGGTTTCTTAGTAGCACAAATGGAGGGTGGAGTGTCTCTGTACTGCATTTAATCATGGAGGGAAACATAATTTCTGCTCAGACACACTGATTGTGAACTATGAGCACCTACTATCTGTGGAGGATTTACTCTAGGCTTAACTCTGGTTACTGATTAAGCACAATAAACAAGAACTGCCTCCTGGAAGTGATTTGATGGTGGATAATTGAGTCAAGTCCAAGACTAATTATAACCGTGGGAATTTAATTATAACACCACCAGTTTTGCCAACGACTGAGCTAGAGATGACAGATGTATGAGGACGTGGAATAGCATCAGTGACTTTTTGAAGAAGGGACCATTGTTAATCATGAAAATAGACTGCGCGGCAGCTTGCCCTGGACCTAATAGTAAATAGAAAAAAACCTTCACCAGAAAGTCCATCTTTTTTTAGAGCTTTCAGTCACATCCCATAGTGCCTTTATTTCTGTTCTGATAGGACACTGCCGTAAAAGATCTAAAAGCCTCAAGAGACATTGAACAAATGCAACAATACGGGCTAAAACCCTGGCTGCAGTGGACAGACAATCAATGCTTATTCCATTACAACATCCAAGTCAGAGGCCTCGGTGTAACTTTGTTCTTATCCAAAAAGACAGATGCATGCAGTGTCTGAATGAAAGTATAGATCTTTACCTTGAAATATGAAGATGATTGATGGCCTCAGCCATTATGTGTCTTAACTCAAAGTGCTTCAGGTTTATACTAAGATGGAAGACCATTCCCTTCCAGACATTGTGTCCATTATAGTATTGGTTTGTTTCGTTCGAACTCCCAGGAAACCAATATGTGCATCTGTCTAGACTGAACTTTATCAGTTCAGTGATTTTGTACTACACTATACAAATGTGTGGATGTTTATGTTAAACCCTTGCTAATGTTTTCTTTCTCTTTCATGTGCTGTCTCCTCTTTTGTCCTGCCAACGCCCTACCAGGTAAGACCACTCCCTTTACTTTAATCTGCCTCTCATAATGGCCATGGTCTTTAAACCAAACCACAACTGCTGTACACTAACTCCCCTCAACACCAGCCCCATAGTAAAGACACAAAAAGACCACCCGATCTGTGGGAGTTGATGTGCTGTTCTCATCACTCTTTTTATCTTGATGCTGTATCATACAGACACGTCTTACAATTAGTACCTTAGGTTTTCTTTCATACTTCATTTTCTTCCCATGTTGTGTCAAGAAGACCCCACCCACGCCTATAAACATTTCCATCCTTTGCCTGGCTCATTGCCTTTTTCCATGTAGTCATCAGCTCATCTGAATTTGAGATGGTTCTACATGGAAAATTCATTAAATTGTGATGTTTTAGGTGTAAAACGAACTCTGTCAAATCATTTATAGCACCACAAAACGTTTTAGCTTTTCAACAGAACATCCCACATCGGAGGTCAACTCCTGTTCTGACTCTATTATTTCTGCTTGGCACATTCTACAACAGTGCTCAGCCGGAGGGGCTCTGTTGTTTAAGAGCACAGACAAGGACATTGAAAAATGAGTGAAGAGCTCTATACAGGTTGAGAACAGGAGATTACAATAAGTAAAATGACAAGTGCCCCATTTCAGCAGGCCCAGCAGCTGAACTGTCTGCCCCTTTGTTTTCAACAAATTGTACATGTAGAGCGCTGACCTCCAGCAAACTGGATGGGCCATCAAAAGCACAGGGTTTCGTCCAAACAGATGCCTTTGCACTGTGATGGGCCCTCGACCTCCGCTGACGATGACACGATGAAGAGAAGCAGCAGAAACAATGGCAGTTAGTCCGGGGATTCGGTGCCGTTGCCATGAAAGGTCCCAGAAGGATGTCTTTTGTCATGCATATTAAAAGAGCTCTTCAGTCAAAACAAGACTGCACAGTCTGTCATTAAAGCTCCCAGATGACGGAGTCGTCCTTTCATGTGTTCCCTACTCAGGGCCCTTCCCTTCCCTTCCTGTTAAAGCAGTCCCGCCAAGCCCCCTCTCCCTGTAGTCCTTGTGGCTCCACCACAACTCACTAATGGGCTTAGATGCGTTTGATGCAGCTGTGTAATCCATAAATATACACCTTTAACCAAGTATACATCTGTGACAGTCAGGTGCAACAGAAAGTAAGACAGGAAACGTATTATCCGTTTTGAAAAGCTCCTTTGTCATTGACTGAAAATAGAGGCCAAAACGTCACCAAGCACATGCTCAACTATTGGTACAGCAGTTGAAAGATTATGGATGATTAATTGAGGCGGCAGCTCTGTTGCTAGTTAGCCTTAGCAAGCGCTTTAAAGTGCACTGTAGCCTTACAGAGAAACAGTGGAGGCTTTGTGTATAATAATAGGATTTTAATGCTTTCTCTTTGAGGCTCAGCGAAGATTTCTGCTGATTAAATTCCAGACAGGCCTTGTGAATTTAACCAGCTTTTAAGAAGAAACGCACCTGAGACCCTAAGAAGTACAAAAACTCTGCCGAGGAGACGAGCAGCCGATCGCGTGGGCTTTGATGTGCAGCGGCTCCATTCAGGACTGTTTATACCACTTCATTGTCACACTGGCTTATTGATTGATGTCGAGTTTTATGTAAGCTCCGGGTTTGTTAAGGCAGGAGCTCCCCTGTTTGCTGCAGCATGCCAAACTCTTCCCCCTGTTTGGTGTGGGATTTCTTCAGGCTTTCAGTAGAAGGGCCCACTACAATGGCCACATCATGGCGCTCTGAGTGAGACAAAACACCTGTCAGGAGATGTCACGCCTCATCACGGTGCCTGTTAGAGTGGGAGGTCCTCTTGTCACTTAGTGCACTACCCGCATCTTTTCCTTCATACCATGTTTTTTGGAGGCGGAAGCTCTTCAATGGGGCTCTTCAACCATCAACACAAGTTTTCCAGCATTAGATTGACTCTTTTTCTTCTGCTCTAAATTGTGCTGTGTGAATTGCTGTGCTCTCCGCTTGTTGCACGTGTGTGTGCGCATAGATGTGTGGCCAATGTCGGAATGTTCATGTTCAGCCATAACACCACCTTGAAGGTTGAGGCTCTTGCCCACCGCGTCACACGCAGCAGGGCCCCTCCGACAAGAAAAGGGCACACTGAGCAGCTTAATGTGTGTGTGTGTTTGTGTGTGTGTGTGAGGACACAGGAATGCAGATTTCATATCCTCTCAGATAATGAGATTAAGGACGTACCATCTGAGGGAGGAATTCCAGCTATTCCTCTGCTGCTGGTGCCAAACAGGTCTACATCTACAGTGTGGCCACTCTTTCTTATTTTCTTTTAGTTAAGCTGCTTTTCCATAAATTCAGAATTGAGTGAATGCATTTAAATACATATTCTGTAACAGTTCATTGTATTGAGCCCGATACTGTCCCCTTATGTTCATAGAAAGCAGCAGATTTCCAAGGGTAATTTCTTCTTCTCCTATTACACTAAAATTAGTCGGTTTTTCAAAGCTGTAAAAGCTGCAATTTGTTTGACTCTTTTCCAAGAGCGCTCTCAACTCGCTGTCCATCATTTTCTCAGAAACAGTCCGAGCCGATAAAAAAAGTATATTAACTGTTTTTCGTTTATGATAACTTAGATTTCTTGATCATCCAGGTGGTTTATCAAGTGTTTTTCCAGTTTTGCACTACTTTCTCCATTCCCAAATTACTGTATATGATAAACAGACAAATATTTAATATAAATTGATACAATTTGAAAGTATAATTACATTCATATTAAACCAAAATGCTACACTAACACTCCCCATTCGTCTGTTTGCATGTCTGTGGTTTTTCCTTTCTTTGCAGATGTTTGGCTCCTCTTTGTGGTGGTAAAACATCTCTCTGTGTTGTTTGAACATCTGTTTTTGGTGTTGTGTCTCATTTCGGTCGTTTTGAGTTTAGTTCTCGGATATGATTTGAAGGGGGCTCCTGAGCCCTTGGGTCCATGGGCCTGCGTCCAGTCGACTTGTTGAGCAGATTCCATCCATGTTTCTAGTGAACATGTTTTGCAAATGTTCCTAGAAGGTTCTCCATTCAACAAATGTATTTCTGCTGCTAAAACCTACTTCCTGTCTGCTACACAAGATGATTTAAGTGAGAAAATTTCATCTCTATAAGCAGTTTGTGTTCTGATTATATATTTCTCTTTCATCCTAATCCTTTCCGTGTCTTGGTTGACAACCATACGTGTCTTTCTCTTCTGTGGAATGCTAAGAGCAGTTTAGGAAGTAGATGATCTGCCAAAGCAAAATGACTACACTTAGTAAAGCCTGCAAAATTACAGCCCATCTTATCCCCTTCCCATGCCAAAGCTGCTCTTTCTATCACATGAAGTCATTTCAAAATTGTCACTCTGAGAGAACGGCTGTCAGGTGTCTTTGCATTCAGAAGCGAAGCGCTCGTGAAAACGGTGTGTTCTCATGTTAATCCCTGCATGTAATCATACCAGTGACATGACTGCCCGTGTGTTTGTGTGCATGCATGTGTGTAAAATGCTGCATGCCTCTGTATCAGTGCAGTGCAGGGATCCCACACAGTGACAAGCACTGGGACACCCACCAACTACATGGTATGTGTGTGGGACTCTGTTAGATTGTGTGTGCAACTTGAGCCCCTCCACGTGACAGCTCTAGTCCCATCCTGCCCATTCACCCATAATGACCGACCCTCCTGAGACATGCACACACGTACACACATACACACACACACATACTCCCAGCGTGGGCAACTTCCAACATTGGACATCTCTGGCATTTTCCCAGAGCCTCTTCCTTGGTTCAGAGCTACATGAGAAAAAGATGTACTACACAAACTTCAAAGCACTCGAAGTGTGCGTTTTTGTGTGTGTGCGTATGTGTGTGCGCGCCTGTGTATGTGTGTGTCAGGGGAGAATAGAGAATGAAAGGCACACCTAAGCAAAGAGAGGAGATGTCAGGTAGGAATGGTGCAGCTCTGAGAGGCAGAGGCTAATAAGTCCGTACATGTCTGAAGCTGAACCTGTGTCAACCTGTACCTACATTCCACCTCTTCTCTCTCTCTCTCTCTCTCTCTCTCGCTCTATTTCTTTCTTTCTTTCTTTGGATTGTGTGAATCCTATGGGCAAAAATGGCTCTCATGCGGAGCTGATGTGTTTGTGTGCGTTTAACAGCACTTGACACAAAATGGGCTCTTAATGTCATTTTAATGACGCTGTAATAGTCTAATAATGAGCAGCCAATAATCAGCATTTGCCTAATGGGCATACCCTCACAGCTAATCACTCGGACATGGATGTGGATTTCCACCGTTCCCTCTCTTCTGCTTCTCCTCTTCACAAAACAGAAGTGACACCAACCGGTTGTAAAACAGAATTTATAAACATTGGACTCGGTTCGAGAACTTTAATTAGTGATGATGAGAAAATGTTTCACTGTTGCTGAAACTGAAATGTTATTGTTTGTTTCCAACAGCTACTTTTACGTAAGGATGATGTGGCATGGTTACATAATTAGCCAGAGCATCATTGACTCTCTGCCGCTGCTTCCTGCCCAAGACGTCATTTGTGTTTTCAATCAATGTATTTCTCCTGTGATCTCCCTGTGGTTTTTTTTATCAGCCAATAACAACACAAGGGCCCCGTCTGGACTGGTTACGTACTTCATTATGTAACAGTGGACGAGTGGAAGCGTTACATGAATGCTCTCTGCAGAGCAGAAGGAGCAGACTGAAGTTCTGAAACTGAGAGGTGTCTGTAAAAGCTAAAAGAAACTCAACTTTCTTTTTCATTAAGCCACTTTTTCTCTTTCACATATCCTTTTCATTACAATTAGCAAATATTTTTTTATAGAAATATCAGACTTTTTAACTACAAGGCTACATCCATACTACTCTTACCGATGCGCGTGCCGGTGTACAGACTCAAAGTAAACATTACACCTCGAAACTGAAAAACAGCTGGATGGAAACATACCGAATGTGAATTAACTTACACCCTCCTCCAGTAGAGAGTTGTTTTAGCTGACGCAGTTCACCTTTCTCTTCCTCAGAGACTTGTTCTTATGTAATATTAGTTAAAGGTCACCCTTTTCCATTTGAAACGGAACCTTTAGTTTACAGCAGTGCAATTAACGTTTTATAAGCTGCTCAAATATATTCACACACTTGAGAAAGAACAAGATGACGAGGTCGTTGGTAGCAATGAAGACAATCAATCTCTGAAGAGAATTTGCTTTGACATGAGTTCTTGGCCTCCTTACTTCCTGGCTGACTTGACTCATTTTAAAATTGATTGAATATTTAATTTCGGCCTCCTGAGATCACTTCCTAGAGAATGCAAATGACTTCAACATAAATGTTAAGAAAAACATTTATTTTGGCTCACCTCGTTTTTTGCAGTAGGTGGTTGCTTGAAATCGTTCCAGTAAAACACTGTCAAACTATTAACTACTGCTCTTAAATGTTACCTACTTTTGGCACTTATACAGCTTGCTTTTACTTCACTTTCAGCACGTAGTCAATATCTTGTTGCTGAGATTCTCAAGTTATGCTTCACTGGTGGCATGACATCTTGGGAAGAGACACAGCTTTTAGGCAGATGTCCAAGGTGTAAATCTTCCTGTCATCAAACATACATCCTGCTGAAGTGTCCTTGACTAAGATTTAGACCCCCTGCTGATCTGTGACAAGCCATGAGCAGGAAACCTCCCTGGGAGGCTTTGAGTAAGAACTTCCCAACAATCACATAAAAAATATATATTGTTTGTCATAGTGTTTCTAGTGTGGTCCCTGCTCTCTGCAGTCTCTTTCTGCTTTAGTAGATAGTAGAAGTGTAATTCCTTCTTTGTTCCCCTCTGTGGACACTTTCTATGCAACCTAACTCTTCAACTCACAAAATCTCTTAACCATATGTCCACGGCAGCGCCGCCCTGCCCTGAATTCAACTTCTCCTCTTTCTCAAAGTTGGATGGCTCCACTTTCGCTTTGCTTTGTGTCTGCTCTTGAATCAAAGACGTGTGCGCGGAACAGAACCTCAGCGTCCTGCTCACTACAACTCACCACACAAAACGCCTGCAGTGGTTACAATGGCGTTGTTGTATGTGTTCTTTATTGTGGCTAGTCCATAAAAAAAGATCTCACCTCGTGAAAGACCGGCTGTGGAGGGAGTTGTGTGTGGGTGTGTTTGTCTGTGTGTGTGTGTGAGTTTGGGTGTGTGTTAGTCATTTCTCTTAGTCTTAACTGTGAAGTTAGTCAGTTTTCCTCATTCACAGTTTTTGTCTGTAATGTTACGTCATATAGGGAAAGTTTACTTCTTGCCGCAAATGTGGTCCAACAAGCAGACGCACATCATTATGTGGACCTCTTCATGTCAGCCAAGCTGTGTGTGTGTTTGTGTGTGTTTGTGTGATTGTACGGAAAGACGAGTCCTCGCAGCATCCCTTGCTCTCCCTCTGGGAACATAGGTGGCCATTGTTGTTTGCTCAGAGCACTGGGAAGATGGGAGCGAGTTACTGACATAAAATTGGAGGGAAGCCCAAAAATACTGGGGCAACAGGGCTCGCTGGCTGGCATGTGTGTACGTGTGTGTGCGTGTGTGTGTGTGTGTGTGTGTGTGTGTCTGTAATGTGTATTAGGTATTCCTCCGGGTAATACCCCCATCCAACATGTGCACACAGTAGAAACCCATCCCGGCTGTCCTCTCTGACCCTTTTCGACCTCTTGTACATCTTAATTGAATTATCTATGTGAAGCAGACTTAGGAGCCGAGCCCTCATTAACATGCCACACTAAACCACGTTATTCCACTGATTGCATTAAAGCAGAGGATTGTGGGAGATGTAGTGAAACTGTCCTTGTGTTTTTACTTAGTCACCTAACAGAGTAAGTATCATCAGTCAGGACTGTTGTATTGGGCAGTTGAAGCATATAGCACACTTTGAGGTTCAGGGGAATTGGGGAAATGACCCTCGGTGCCAACCCAGAGGTTTGTCCAGGACGGAGGTTTATTCTCTCTCTGTCTTCAAGTCTGCCTCTCTCTTATTTTTCAAACAGCTGGAAGTGGAGCCAGTAGAGACAAGTGATTTGCTCCTATTCCTGTGCTGCTGCTGCTGCTGCTGCTGCTGCTGGGCGTATATGCTGGGAAGCTAATGGATGTTAAATAAGGCTGTGGTCTGTCACAGTGCGGCCTGAGGCCAGCTCTGGATTTATACTGTATCCTCTCCAACTGTGGCTGCTACAGATTCATTTGGTGCTCCAGTGTTGTTGCTACTTAATCCATACAGGAGTTCAGGGTAGAGATTGGGTCACTAGAGTGGAAGATTTATCCAGGCAATCCATTTTTTATGATCATGGGTTAACACCTCATCCTGCCTTTATTTCATATTGTCTCCATAGACTCTCTTTAATAAGAGAAGTTTATATGAAAAACCCTCTGGATTAGAAAGACACATGAATTCAACTCTATGAAATTGACTTGTGTAATCTCCAACCAAAACTGTTATTACTGAGGGTTTTTCTTGAGGTTTTCTTGAGGTCACATAAACCACATTAACTCCTGTGAGAGTATTTCCATGGATTTAGTTTACGGCAGGAAGGTTATTCAAACTCCTTATCTTGTCACTGGTATACCCTGTCATACTGTAAATATAAAATATTGCCCGTAGAGGAAAAAGACAAGATTTTCAGTAACTGTATTTTTTTTTGTTGAGGTGAGAGTTGGATCAATTCAATTCTATTTGGCAGCATTACAAAAATCCTCAACATTTTCTGGTTCCAGCTTCTCCAATGCAGGCTACTTCATCTTCCAAATGAAATGTGGGTTTTGGACTGTTTGTCAGATAAAAGTATTAACAACCACACAAACAACATTTGATTACTTTAGAAAATAATTGGCAGATTAATTGACAATGACAACAATTTGTTAGTTAGTGTGTATCTCATGGTCTACACACACCTGAGTGTGTATAACAAGCATGGACACAGGACATGACAGCGGTGCGCAGCGTGAAGAGAAGATTATTTATTTCAGCTTGACTCACTTTGATGGAAAATATCAAAGCAATGAATAAATTGGTGCTGAAATGATTAGTTGAATAATTGCACTGTCAACCAGGAGAAAATAAATTAATACTTTTGATGATTGATTGATTGATCATTCCTCAAGCAAAACATTCACTGGTGCCGCAGTTGTCTGTTTTACATGATTTGAATTAGGATTTCAGATAGTGTTGCCTGTTTACATCTTTGTTCTACATCACGCATTTCAATACTCTTACCGCTTGGAGGCCTGCAATTGCTGTAAACGCCCCTCGGAAATTGAAAATGAGCGTAGAGGTTGCAGACCTATTCGCAGCAAGGCCATGTGAAAGAGAACGAGATGATCAAACCTAGGACGTGACTGTCGCAGCAGAAAGTTACCTGACTGATCCCATCCTCTCCCTGACAATACATCTCAAGGCTTTTAGCCTTGATAGTGTCTGTCTGCAGACCTGCTTGATGATAGTGTAAAGGATAAGGGAGCAAACAAACACACACACGCACACACACACACACAAACACACACACACACACACACGTTTGTACAGATCGCTCAGTTAGGACACTCATTGGCATGATGTATCCCCTAGCCCCTAACCCTTAAACTTAACCTAATTCTAACCCTAAAACAAAGTCTTAACCCCCAAACAGTCCATTTAAGGGGGAGTCACAAAGTCTGGATTGCAGGTTCAAACTGGTCCTCACAAAGATAGCTCTACAAGAGCACACACACACACACACCCCCACACACACATACACACACACACTTGGAGGCACACCTTTTGAGCACCACATCAGAGACTTCGTTTATGTGACAGCATGTTGATTGCAGCATTTCATAATGGGTTTGTGACATGACCATTCTGTGACGTTATTAAATCCACCCAGAGCCAATTAGACTGCTACACACTCATCTCCTCGTCCATTATTCAAGAGGCTGGTCATGTGAGATAATAGAGTGGTCTGGTTTGGACTCTTAATTCTCTTTTCTTAGCTCAGCTGAAAAGCAATTGTGAGATTTGGTCCAAATGCCGTGAGTGAGATCTGCGGGTAAAGCATGCTTCAGACAGTTGTACTGATTTTTTGAGGGAGACAAAAATAAAAGAATTAAAATAAAACATTGATAATTTCCAATCTAGTTGTTCTATTCTACACAATTTTTGTCGATGCCATTGCAGGGGATTGCACTGGCTTAGCCTGCAAAAACTGCAGAGGTAGCTTTGGAAAGGATTTTCAGTTTTTTGACTACCCAGGGACTTCTAGAGAATCTCCCCTATGCTGGAATACTGGCATCAGAAATCACGCAAATGAATTAAACCTAATTCTTGTAAATGTGACACACTCAGCCTTGGAAAAAATGGGAAGCATAATTCCACAAGGTCATTGTCATTTAAAATAATCTCCATGTCATCAAGTTCTCGTGTTCTTTCTAAATAATGCCAAGCTCTCTGCCCAGCATTTAAAAATGGATTTCAAATAAAGAAATACCATCTATTTCATCTGATCACAGTGAAGAAAGTATTAATTGTATGATTTTTCTTTTAAAAGTAATGAATAACTAAAGCCTACCAAGGGTTCATTACTGCACACCTAAGTATTCAATTTGTCATGTGGAGGTTAGAAGAAAGTCAAGAAATGACTTTTTCACCACATTCACATCGGCTGACTTCATCCGTCAGAGAGGAAATCGATGATCGTGATTGATCCATACAGTAGCTTTAACCTTACTGCTGCTCTGAGTGTCGTCACGGACAAATACAGCTAGCAGAGATGTCAGGGACTGAGCTCAGCTGTTTTCATCTTATTGCCGAAATCTTAACCTCTGTCTCTGTCACCTTGTCCTTGTAAATGACACTGGGCTGTTCTCAGTTATTGCTGTGACCAGTTTTCCTCTGGTTTTCAGAGATTGAGTCTCTCGTCAAAACTGCTCCTGTAAAACTGGATGGAACAGCTCAACTGCCACAACAGTAGCAGCAGGTATATTAGTAAGCACATAAATCAGCTTGTGGATTGGTTTATGTCCTCTTTTATGTTATGTAATGAAATCATTTCTTTTTGGAGTATTGCTCAGCAGATGAAAAATTGAAACTCTCACTTGGCAGAAAAATGAAGTTACAGCATCTTTGTATTTGGCGTTGAAGTCACTCATTAAGTAAGACACATGAGTGGACGTGTAAAGAAGGATTAATTACAGTTGTTTCTTGGTTTCCTGGCACGTAACCTTTGTCTTATGCCACATGGCTGAGTAAGAGGAGGCACTGCCAAGATTGACTCACAGATGTCGGCATCAAATAACTATAATTTCATCAAGTTACAGTCATAGGCAATCATCAATCTGTCGTAGGTGTCATTAGTTTTGCTCATGTCACATCCTCCGTCAACCACAGTTGTCAGTGTGAGCTATTATTCACGTGCAATGCTTGCAGGTTTCGTCAGCATTGAGGATCTGGGTGCAGTGCCTTGTCTGCAGGCTCTGAGCAGCTTGGAGGCTGCATATTGCTGCTAGTTTAGAATCCGACGGCTAGTTTGGACGATTGAATGAAGACTGTTGATGTAAAATCAAACAAGTCAATAACCTCCAAGTCCAACTTCTCATGAGCTGCGGGAGGATAATCCCTTTTTACTTTCTCAGATTGGGTTTTCATATTCTTATGATCGCAGCAACCTATGACGCCCTTTATCTTAGATGATATGGCTGAACCAATGTCCTGAGCTGAGAGGATTATGGCAGAGTTATGCTGAGTCAGCCACGTCGTACCTTTGGGGGTTGATACATTCTATCATATGCAGTGACCTGCTCTTGTAGGGGGATGGGGAAAGATTAGAGTGAGGGATGTACTGTATGTGAATATTAATATGGTCACTGACCACGAGTTTGTTTCCTCTTTTAGTGAAATTGGATACATTGGAAATACAATCCGGCATTAAGAACATAATGGAGATAAGTCATCTTAAAATAGTTTTTTGTATACCATAAAAAAAATGTTTTAAAGCCTGCCTCAGCTCTTAAAGTAGGTAAATTGGATATATATATATATATATTTTTGTATGATGCTTCCTGGTTTTAAATTGTTGTGCAGCCATTTAACTGTGTAGAACCTTCCAGTATAAGAAGGAGGACAAGAGAAGGCAGGGATGAGCTCCCCCGCATTTGTATGCAGCGCGGGGGGGATCCGGCGCTTACCTTAGCCAGCCAACGCTTACAGGAAGGTTTCTCATCAGCTCTTATTGTCAGCTGGAACACTTTAGACGATTGCGTCCTGAAACACGTTGGAGGTTGAGATGAAAGGATGTGGAGGGACATAGAGAGCAGAGGGAGAGAAAGGGAGTAAGGGGGGGGGAGAGAAAGACAGTGGCGAGGGAGATGAAATAAAGGATACGAAATGCTGATATCACTATTGTGGGATGGTTCTTCCTGCTTTACGGGGATTATCAAATGCTGCATGTCAGTTATGGTCAGACTGACCTGTTGTTGTCAGTAAGAACAGCAAGTTAGCAGAGAACATACTCCCCACCACTCCCCCCAATCCAGGAATTCTCAGACGTTTAGGGAGGTGCATTC
This sequence comes from Platichthys flesus, assembly GCF_949316205.1. Taxonomy (NCBI): domain Eukaryota; kingdom Metazoa; phylum Chordata; class Actinopteri; order Pleuronectiformes; family Pleuronectidae; genus Platichthys; species Platichthys flesus. The sequence goes on along the minus strand of NC_084951.1, from coordinate 7,963,450 downwards.
CACACAAGGGATGCCAGGGATTTCTTTGAGCAGGACTAAATGGATGTGTTTGTGGACATTTGCAGGCATCGCTGTCATTGTCCAGAGTGCACATATCTATGAATGTCATCTGTAGTACCAGGACCAAGTTGCAACGAGTCACTCGACTGCCTAATGAAGTCTCTCATTTTGGGGCGGAAGCAAGGTGGATGCACTTCATTAACCCCAGTATTGCGCGCACACACACACATACACACACACACACACACACACACACACACACACACACACACACACACACACACAGAGAACAAAAAAAAACCCAGGCTACATTGAGGGCAGGAGTAACTAAAGCACATGCCAGGCGGATGAAGATGGATGGTAACCTTTTCACTCGGTGCTTTATCTTGCCCACACAAGACAAAAACAGAGGCTTTGTCCACGTCCCATTCTGTTTTTCTATTGGAGAAACAAGAGACAATGTCTAATGACTAAAGACCCTGACATTTATGGATATTAACGACCTGTCGTTTGGAATTCAGACAGGGCGGCGTTGAATTTAATTTGAAAGTACAAACAATGCGTGGTATTAAAAGTTTGTACGATTCAGGAAATGTCCATCTCAATAAGTCTGTCTACATTCATCCCTCGGAGAATGTCTGTGGTTTAGGAGAAAGGTCAGTTTCAACTCCAGTTACACTTGTTTTAATAGTTGAGTTACATTTTAAGACACAATACTCAAATACCATTTTTAGAAGTCATCAAACATAAAATATTAATTTGTTCTCTGGAAAGATTTCACTAAATTTCCACTTGTTTGTGAAAAATCTAATCATCTAGTTGTAGGAATTATGTAAGGTGCAGCAGTTTTTGCGTTCACAAATTGATCCATTCATCATAATGATTCGTCCATAACCTATAGATATAAAAGAGGGAAAAACAACAAATCATATTTGAAAGGTTGAAAATTGTTGCACTTTTGTTTATGTCAGACTAATAAGTGAAAAGATCTATTGATTATCAATATTTTTTAGTTTGTGCCAATCATCAATGATTAGTAATAATTCTCCAGTCAAGTTAGGAATTGTGCAGCGACTGCATCTTAGCTTTGCATAACGACATGCTAAATAGATTAAATGCTTATCTCTATACAAACACGCCGTTTTCTCATCCCTCTTTTACAATAAAGTTAGTGGATATACGCAGGTTTTATAAGCACAGGTTAACGCATGAAAAAGATTGATCCACTCGTTTCCCATAGCCAATAGAGGAGTTTACCTTACGGTTTTTCCCTGGTGCGTCATGTTCGATGTGACGTACACACCAAAAATGGAGGCACTCTCTTAGCGCGCTGTCATGCCGTATTACCATGTTCCCCCAGGTGTCTAATTTCCATCACTGGTCTACTGCAGAGTCATTTGACCCCGGGACTAAAAGCTGATTGTATCTATTCCCATTACAGACAAAAGCCAGATGTTAGCAGGTCTCTGACATTTTGGGTGTGACTCACTTTCTTGACCAATTTCCTGTGATAAGAATCCTGACCGGAGTGTCGGTCGACATTTGCCTTTTAGATGCATCATGCTGCTCCTTCATTAACCAGCACACTGATCTTGCAGTCCTCTCTGCGAGTGTGTGGACATGAATCACATTATAATATCCCTCATCTGCAGGATGCCTGTACCCATCAGCAGCCAAGGACGTCCTCTGTCTGCCACTTAATCCCTCCAGCCGGTGTTCTTCATCAGTTTAGATCCCTCTTCTCTCATGATTGGATGTTCTGTTCTCCAGTGGTCTGCTCTTCTGTTTGTGTGTTCTTATAATTACACCCCCGTGCAATATCCCAAGTGGAACATGGGATGGTTGGTGGTCCCAGTCGTCCTCTCATTTTTCCTCACTGTAATGTTTGCTGTCTTATTCCAGAAATCTTTCGCTCTGTTGATGAATTCGCTAGCTTGTTAATTGGCCAAATCAAAAGTCATTTCCATAAATAGCGAGAGCTTTGGGAGCCATTAAGGCCCCTGTTAAAAGGGGAGAAGGTTGTGTCCCTGATAGGATCTAAAGGGACGAGGCGGAGGATGAACCATGCACAAAAAAATGGGATGGGTAGAGGATTCAGGGATGTCATCAGTGGCACTGGGAAGCATGACTGGACAGAATCATTTTTTTATTGGTGTCTTCAGTACTTTTCATTTCCGTGTGTCTTTTTGACTTTGACCAGGCCAACATTAATTGCTTGGTTGAATTACACAGCGGGACCACTCGGACGGCGAGTTCATGCCAAGCCGGCGTTTAGCAGTGGGCTCATGATCCTGATCCATTTGATGAATACATCAGGGAGAAAGGATTCATTAGCTGCCACAGCCAATACCTGACAAGCCTAATATGAGATGGCACTTTTTGGAGTGATGTAGTGTCCTTTTAAAAGCTCTGTTTCACTTTCTCTTCTGAACTCTTTGTGGTCAGTGTGTTTTTTGTGGATTGTCTCTTTTAATCAGCTGCTCAGGGATGTCTGAGGCCATACAAAAATGAGCATTTAACCAATGTCAAAAATGCTTCAAGTGCAATTGCAAGAGTTGTATGAAATTGGCATTGTTTCTCAACCACCTAGTCGGCCACTGCTTAACAACAAACTCCATAAGATGAAAGTGAATGTCAGAATCTTTCACTCCACATCGAAATGGAAACACAACAGGAAAATCTCAAAATCCCTTTGGTTTCTGTCAGCAAAAAAAAAAAACAACATTGATGTGTGTGTAAAATAGGTAGACGGACTACATCAAACCTGACTTCTGTCCCCTCTAGCTACTATTCTAGCTACCCTCTAGCTACTATCTATTCATTTACATACTAGAAGATGTTTTGAGGACCCTCTCTGCCAAATTGCAGCAGTTTGCGTCTTTGATATTTCAGTGCAGTCAAGGCAACACAACTGCTGCAGGGCCTGAAGGGAGACAGGCATTGACTGGCAGACTTGGACTAGGAGGAAGGGTTCAAGGCCCCATTGTCAGCAGAAGGATAACGTGCACTCCCTAATATGGAGCTGAATTCCTGTCCTTGTGGCACCTGGAGTCCTCGGGGCATTCATCAGTAAAGCTTCTGTCAATAATCCCCTATAATCACAGTTTTTTTGTTTGGCTTTTGGTGAGTGTGTCTGATGCCAGACTATGCCAAGATCCATACTACTACATTTTATTTCGACAGCTAAAGCAATCTCTGTCCAAACAAGCGTTTACAACCGTCTCCATTTCTGCCCATCCAGACTAAAATGCTGCCCCGGAGTTTTCAAACTAAAACGGGGCCAGCAGCATGGATGTAGCCTTTAACGTAGGGTCAGTAAAGAGATGAACAACAGCACAGAGCAAAGTTCGAAAATCTCACTTCATATTTCAGTAAATTTTTCTCACAGCAGTGGCTTTTCGAGTCTGTCCTGACTGTCTATTTTGAAATTTGCTTTGGGGATGTGTTCTTTCCCCCTTGCACTAAACTAATCAAGGCAGGCACAGGCCCACAGAGGAGCTGCAGATTTGCATGGCGTGAAATTACACTGTTGTGAAAAGATTCTGCTTGAGCGAAACCCTCTTTGCATTTCTAGCTTCTCTTCTCTACATAATCACGAGGCCACTGTGCTGCATGTGAAAATTGCTCATTATGAAATCTATAGCTGCTGTGCTCTGAGAGTTAACCTCAGCCCATTCTCTACAGACACAGTCATACACGTCTCATCGATATCTACTGCAGATAAACTTGTTTGAATGCTTGACACCGTGATCCAACACCCACCCGCCACTATATCTAATGAGTAAAAATACCAAATGGTGTCTGAATGAGGTTAGACAGAGCTGGTGGATCTCATTCCGCTTGGCCTCTGCAGCAAGGGCCTCATTTCCTGTCCGCTGAGACAATTCCACCATAATGAAAATAAGCAATGTGAGCTCAGTAGTTTGGCAAAGTCCACCAAGGGCCACATAAACTGGGGCGACTTGAAGGATGTGTTGTATGAGGTAAACAAGTACCAAAGGGATCCTTCCCTCCCTTTTCTGCTCTCACCCTGTGGCCCATTTCTCAGCCACTATTTATCCAAGTGTTGGAGAAAAGGAGGGGACAGTGAAAGGGTTGTATACAGCGCACAGCTGGAAACTGATAGGACTTTTTACAACCCACCGTGTTGTGCGTGTGAAAATGCAGTGGCTGGTCCAAGTGCTTTAGAAATCTGCCAGTCCTTGGCTGTGTTAGTGGCTGACCCAAAGGCTCCCCAGGCCAGGCTCACACATGTTGTCTGAAGCTCCCAAACGTCCCTTTTGATTCAGGAATCTAAAAAAGGCGGCTTTCATTCCCCCCCGATGACGTCCACAAGTAGTTCACAACTGGACCGTCTGTGAAAGTGTTGGAGGGTTTGCAGTATGAGGAGAGGGGGTTGACTTTGTAAAGACTTTTGTAAAGTTGAGATATAATATATTTTGAAATATAAAATGGTTTCCTGCTATTAAGCATTTTAAGCAGGTTGACAATTGCAATCACAGACTTTTACTGCTGCTCTGCAAATAGCCTTTTCCCCCCTAAAACGCCTCGACCAATGTAAAACAGGGGGAGGTATTTAAAAGTGTACAATAGAGCCAGAGAGGGGAAGGGAGGGATGACACATTTTTCTTCCTGTCTGTAAAATCCTGCTTTTTTCCCCAGGAAGTCTTATTGAGAGGGACAGTATTCTCAGAGGAGGGGGGTCTCTCTCTTTTAACCCTTTTTGCAGTCAGTATTCAGCTGAGCTGCAAACAAAGACCTCCTTCCTCTGTGACAAACACACATCATATGAGTCTTCATGTGTGTTCACAGTTACAGAGAACAGCATTAAGAGAAACAGCAGCTCATGGGACACAGTTTGTTTTTGAAAGTTTAGACCACATTGTCTTGTATCTCAATGTGTGTTCATTCACTTTTTGAGATCTTTAAAATTTGAGAATAATACCAGTGGCTGCCCGTACTGCCAGTGGCTGCCTGTATCCGCTTCAAGACACAAGTCCTCACGGGCAGTGCTGTGAACGGATCGGGTCGAGTCTATATCCAGGACATGATCAAACCTTACACCCCAGCTCGTCCACTCCGCTCTGCATTGGCCAATCGGCTTGCTGCTCCCTGTTTTCTGTCCTGGTTCCCAAATGGTGGCACGAGCTCCCCATAGATATCAGGACAGCAGAAAGCATCCACATCTTCCGCCACAGAACTAGCGGGAAAGAGTCACTCAGTCATAAGCTCTCCTGCATTTTAAGGAGGCTCACAGGCGTATGGAACTGCACTGGAGAATGAAAGTTTGACAGCTACATGAAAAAAGCAAGTACGGTGAAATTTAATAACGAGAATTCTGTTCATTTCGAACCTTGGGTGGCACCACTGAGCATTTGTGTGGCCGCATTCATGTGCACTAAATTAGGTGCCAGGCGCTAAAGCACACACCCATTCTTATGTGACCATGTGTGTGTGTTAAAGGAAGTCCTGTGACCAACTCTCCCCCCCCCCCCGCCCCAAGACTCTCTCTGACATGAATCACTTAGAACTAACATGCTCTGAGCTAAATGAACCCAACCCCCCCCTTCTCGCTCACCCTTAATCACATTAACCTAAGTGATATGGGAACGCCAGGCCAGACACACACTCCCTCCTTCTCTCTCCGTCTTTCAACCCAAATAAATAGCCACTCCTCCAAAGCTTTAAGTTGTCTTAAGCTCCGTCTTTGGATAATAGACCATTTGCTCCCCCAAAGACTCCAGTCCGGAATAATGAGGATCAAGACGAGAGGAGAGAAAGCAGGATGAGAGAAAAGGCAAGAGGGTGGAACAGAGAGGGAGAGCTGACACTCGGCTAATACCCGCCCCGGGACAAAACCCATCAAAACACCTGTTTATTCGGGGCGTGAGGTTTTAGTGTGGAGCTGCTAGTAGATTTTTCCTTTCGTAGCTAAGTGGTATTAGGAAAGTGGTGGTGGTGGAGCAATGTCATGAAACAGCCTCTTCCTTGGTGGTGGCTTTTTTTTTATGAGCTGGTTGAACTCCACATGAAAACGCACGTCTTTACTGTTCACACAAATGCAGCTGACTGAAATGCTGTTGTAACATGAGAGCAAAAGCTCAGAGACCTACTTACAACTTTAAACGAAAAATGATTTGAGTTAACAGCTTTTACTGACAGTAATTCGTCTAATGTCAAATTAAATAAACAAATAATGGCCCAAATAAATACTGTAGCTTCAGTTTAACTTACCAAGCAACAAAAGCACAAAATTGGAGTAACCTCATCATGTCAGACCTTAGTGCTTTTCTGTGCGTGTGCGTTTTTTTTTTTTTTTTTACCAACTTCTGTCTGTGGCTTTTTTGCTCACTGCTTTGCCTTGGTAGGTTTCTCCTGCTCATTTGTCTTATAACATATTTTGTCCTCACATATGTTGTAGCAGCGGGCAGCTTTACCAAGGTTGGCTAACAATCTGAAAAGCAGCACAGGGTCTGTTTGTGTTTGCTGTTTTGTTACCTCTCTAGGACCTTTTTCATTACACTCTCTGACCTTGTCAGGACCACTACACCTCATGGGGACCAAAGCCTGGTCTTAATGAGGCAAAACATTATTTCTGAGGTTAAGGGTGAGGTTCTTGTTAGGCTGTCCACAATGAATAGAAGTCAAAGCGTACCGTAATAAAGATCGCTGCACAAACCTGTGTGTGTTTGCGTGTGCGTGTCTGTAAAAAAAAAAAAAAAAAAAAAAAAACACTAACAACATTTGAAACTAACACTTTAGTAGCACTTAAATGGCACTTACTTATAGCACTTTGTAGTTTTGCTTTATTTTGAAGAAATTGTATTTTCTTGATTCTTGTCGTCCTTGGTATGTACCCTCGGGTTTGAATGCACTTATTGTAAGTCGCTTTGGATAAAAGCGTCAGGTAAATGAAATGTAATGTAATGTAATGTACGTTTTAAATGCAGTCCAGCAGTAAGTCCAATTATAGATTATCCTACAGTTGATTTAATACCTCTCAAAATCAGTTTCACAATAAACTGAACATGATCAACTTCAAGAATCTATGAAATGATGTACAGCATTCATTTTTAGCTTTCCAAGGCTACCTACGTACCTGAAACCCAAAGTCCCTTCCACATTACCATTGAGCAACATATTATTAAGACAATCTGATTGGATGCCAATATGTATCTCTGTGCAGAATGAACTGAGCTATACAGAGCACAGACAGGCTGTCTGCATGGGTTCCTGGTTAAAACAATCGATGGAGGAACTCTGTGGTTTCTGTTTTATTCTTGGGTAAATAGCTTCCAGTTTTTTCTCGGACCAGGCCATGTTTTATTGATGAGCCTTTCCTGTGCACCCTCAGTCTGTATCATCTGGACAAACCATAAATCCAGGCCTGTGTGTGTGTTTCTTGTCTGTGTTTCATAGGGTGGGTTTGTTAAGGTACTGTCCACATCATTGTCCTACTTTGTCCGTGCTCCAGGGCTTTAGGCCGTTTAATTTATAATATAAACTGTGGTCCACTATGAGGTCCAATGTTTTGTGCATATTACCACACCTTTTCATAATGTCTAGCTTTTCTTAACCTCAGGTGTATTCTGAATAGATTGAAGATTTGAGGTGATTGTTGACATGTTCGCTTCAAATAGTTTTGGTAGTGCAACTGATTGTTACATGGAAAAATACTCTCCTCCTCCTTCTCATCCTCTTTAATCCACTTCCTATCACTCATTCATCCCAGGCCTATTCATCTCTCTCTATTTATCTTTTTTCAGAAATATTCTTTGGGGTTTATTGTGACTTTTTTTTGCAAACTAACCTGTTTTCTCCTCCTTCTTTTCTTCCCCTTTGCTTGCCAAAGCTCGCAAATATATCATTGCAGGTAAGTGCTTGCTTTTCCCAAACTGCCCCCTTTTGCTTCTTGTTTAATCATCGTGTGACCTGATCAAAAAGGAGCAAACTCTACTGGAATTTGTGTCCTGCTACATTGTTGGTTAAATGGTTCATCGGATAAGATCAGATAAAATCTAAAGCATTCTCATGGAGGCGTAATTCACTGAGCTTGTGAACTTGAGGATCAATGCCATGCCCACACACACACACACACACACACACACACACACACACACACACACACACACACACACACACTTTTATTTAATAGAATGCACACTTTAAAGGAACATTGTCAGGGTTGTGACAGGGTACAATTTACCTGCATGAAATTTGGAGATAAAAGCCCCTTGGCCTCTTCTGTTCTCTGCTTGATAGCTGTATTTGCTGACAGAATTAAAGGCATGGGTCTTTAATTTCATACATTCTATATGCATGTAACTTGCTGTGATGTAATTAGAGCTGCAGTGTTAAATTTATCACAGCCATTCCACCGGTGTGTCGGCCAATTAGAGAACCACAAATGGATGTTATGTTAGGAAGCTAATTATATGATTGTATTGTGTCAAATCATTTTAAATGTGAAATGAATAAGAATCATACAAAAGTTCATTTTACATTTTAACATAGATGTATTTGGCCTCTTGAGGATGGAGGAATTCACAATCTGTTATATATACTCTACACTCCCTTTTCGCTGAAGATCTTTTGGCTTATATACTGGCATTCAGTTTGCTACTTAATCTTGTTACAACAAAAATGATTAGAATCCAAGGTTTTCTCTTGTTTGTGCTCTGCTTTGGTTTACACCTACTTCTGCTTGTCTGGAAGGCTTTGCCAGGGAAAGACATGTAGTTGATGAAAGGCGAATTTATGGGTCAGAATGTCAAAGCTAAAAAGCTGCAAAGTGTCCAATTGTGGTAGTGTGTGGATCAGTCACCCTAAGCGACATGTTGCAGAGTACACATGCGACTACAATTCATTTGATCAAATGTTAACTAAAAAGTATAGAGTAGTGGAGCTGTAAGTCATGGAATAACAACATTTCGTGTGTGTTTCGCATACAGCTGCAGCAGTGATTCTTATTGGCTTTAACAAGGGTAGGTATCTATGTTCAACAAATACTCACACCTGTGCATCTGCCTGCCTGCAGAGCGTGTGGGGGGGTAGCAATTCTCAAGTGAGGCTTTAGATTTTCAATAGCTTATGTGAGAAGGATAAGGGTAGGGGTGAGGTCAAAGGTCGTGCATGTTGGCTTTATGGAGGCCCTGGTGCTTCAACAGTCTGGGGCTCGTACAGTGTTGGGTTTCCTTGGGGATCTCATTAGCCACTACACAGGCTTCACCTCCTCCATCCAGAGCGAGCCACTGCAAACAAGCACCTGCAAGAGGAGAACGCAACACAGCTCCAAAGTGCTTGCAGACTGAGCTGGGTCTGTTTATTCCCTTTGACCAAATTGGGTTCAGACCACAGGGTAATAACAGGGGTGACATTTCCTTTCGCGACTTTTGTTGTTTCCATCATCACTTTTTCCAGTTTTTGCCACTTCTACCCTTGCCGCTCTTTTAATGAGAGCACAGCTTTGCACTGTAATACGACTGTGTACTGTGACACACGGCATCTTGAATTGTTAAATCTGTTTAGGAGCATCTGTCGCACAAATGGTTTATCCACTTTGTCATTTTACAACCAATAAATATCCTAACAGTTCATTTGAGATGGAAGCCCTCTTTCTCAAGCAGTCCCCTGACCACAGGCCCGGCCGCCGTAAGCTGTGTTTCAACCGCAGGATCTTCTCCCACGAACTTGGAACCTTCGCAGAATCTCCCAGCATTTCAAACGCTGGGGAAGTTCCAGGGAAATATATTTACTAATCAAAAAGTATTACTTGTAGCTCCCCCCTAACCACTCTCACCTCCCCAAGTTTTAAGATTGATGTGAAAATGCAGGTGAACAACAGTCTGCAGGAAACTTTAGTGTATACTCCCTGGGATTAAAAGTTCCATGTTCATTTGTTAGAAACAAGGCTCAAGTGAATTCAAGAAATTGGTCAATAAATATTATCCCGAAAGAACTGGGGCATTTTAACCAATTATTTTTTTCCACTCCTGAGTAATTTTCCCATCCTGCACAGATTTCTAAAGCACAGTGATGTAGAGTTCTGATCCCACTGGAATCCTATTGGAACCTTAGGATTTACATTTTCATTTCATCTTCTAGTTAAGACATGCAGCGTTTGTTCCTCTGTTTTACTTTTGGACTTTGAATCTGTCTTAATGTTGGCTTTAACTCTGAGGAGATATTTAATCTTTTGATTTGTCACACTTGAAAATAAGGATTGAGGAAAGAAGTAGGGGGGAAGATATTTCCTTTTTTAATACCCTGTGTTGCTGGACCTTTGTCGTATCGGCATCGTCAGACAGGACATTTTCCTCATTGCCCCGTTGAAAAGTTTGATACCACATGAATAGCACATTCTGCTGTGAGCTGCCGGGATTTCATCACCAACCGATTCTATTATCTGCTACCCGGCATTCTACTCAAGCAACCCTATTCAACATGCAACAGGTAGTTTGGCCCTGCAACCAATGCACCGTTAAGAATTCAAGCCAGTGGAGAGGACATCTGTTGTAGGCTTAGCTATGAATCAGGCAGATACCAATTTCCTTCCTTCTGTTGTCCCTCTTGTCCGCTCCGGTGATCTTCTTTCTTTCTGAGCCAGAACTCCATTATCAGCACTTTAATGTGATTTCCAAATGTGAGAGGGCGCAATTATCCGCTGTCTGCTTTGGGAGGTCAGTCTGCGCTTTAATCAGGATCAGAGGGTTACAGCCAGTAGCATCTAGCTTTTTTGCCTTTTTGTCCCGAGAGGATCGTTGATATTTATATTGAATGATAATCTTTATCCTCAATAATATCCAGTGGATAAGTGGCCACTACAAAAATGTCTTTCACCGCTGCACAGCTTATTTGAGTGTTTCCCACTTGACTATTAGAGGCACACTTTCTGACTGGCAGCTGACAGTCAAAGGAATAGCCACAGCTCTCCCCATTATCTCTTGGATAATTCTGACACTTTGCTTCCTTTAAGTGTAAATCGATGAGACTCAATAGAGCCCTTGAAAGAGGATCACAATCTGGAGGAGAGAATTGGACAGATTCAATTGAGGATTGTATTGTATTCGTGAATATATCAGCGTGTAGACTCCTGACATTGATGTCGAGACAATGTTTGATAAGGCTGCTCATTTAACGACAATCTAAGGAGATATACAACTTGCTGATGCACCGGACAATGCCAGGGTGGAGGAGGGTGTGCTCAGATTAGGATGTAATAATGGATTTAATGCTTCTTAGAATAAACGATATGCCGTTGATCCAGACTACTCTTTTTTTTTTATCAGTTTAATGTTTCCCTGACTCAAGGCTTTGGGCTAGACGAGCTGCAGCCCCATATGTTATCATGGACTATTCATCACCGCCACCCCCCCACTGTCATGTCGCCTTCACTCCTTCTCCTGTTTAGCTTCCTTTCTGCCTCTTCCCTTGGGTTCAGAACGAGGCCCCCAGGCCCCCCGGCGTCCCTCCAGAAGCCCAGCCTTGGTTTGGAGACATCCTCGTTTATCAGTCCAGCCGAAAGCCTCCCTGCAGTCGGGGTCATCCCGACCTTCAGTATCGACCAGGCCTTCCTCAGATAAGAGGCTAATGCGCTGACACGCACACAAAATAGACCACGGTTTCAAGGACCTTACTAGTGATGTTAGTAGTAACCATTATACTTGACATCACTACAGACAGTTTTGCTCCTGCTGTTAGAAAGGTGTCCAGCCTTGCAGGCAGCGGTTAGTTTCGACAAATCAACTTGCAGAGACTTGCTGGCGATAGGATTTCAGTCAGTGACCTTTCAGCCTGGTTTTCTGTCCTGTCTTGTTAAATTATCATTGGACATTTTCTGAATGTTTTAAGAGCTCTTACTCGTTGGTGTTTTTCAAGACGACCCAACGCCCAATGATTTGGCTTTTTTTTCTGCCAAACTCTTTGCGTTATTGAGGCCCTGCATGTAATCTGATGATCACACCCACACGTCAAACACAGTGATATGACTGGTTGTGATAAGGATAGTGTGGATTATGACATTCAAACTTCTTCATTAAATATACTTCTTCAATAGGCCAATGCTTGAAGCCCTTGCATTGCAACATCATGTCAGATGCAATTAGCTAAACGTTTCTGAAGACATTAAGTCCGTAACTGTTGTGGAACAATTCTGTTTCTTCTTTCCCTTGGTTGTCATGCTTTCTCTTCTGGATTTATGCTTGTCAGTAAACATCTTGTGCATGTGTTGTATCTATTTCAAGGTGTCGGGGCCTTGAACGTTTACATGTCACTTCTTGCTGGTATACACAACCACTTATTTCCAAAAGCGTTTATTTCCATAGACACATGCGCCCTCAAAGAGTGTTTATGTCTCGCTACATCTGTGCGTGCCACAGTGTTTATTCCCAAAAAACTAACTGTGTAAAGAGAGGAAATGCTCTCAGCCGCACATGTTCAGTGCTGTGAAGACTTTCTTGTCCCACACTTTCATAAGTATCGCTGCAGCAATCTGCAAGGGATTCTCAAATGTATCAGAGGATTATTTTAGCATCAAATAATGTTTCAGTGTATTGTCCAGGTCACAACAGTTCAGCAAATTAAGAAAAAATAAATACAGTTAACATCGTGGTTTGAATATGTGTCCAGGCTTTTAGCTTTTATCACAGCAATGTCAAAATGACTTTAAAGGCAATAGGAATAGAGCAATCAGAAAATAAAATTGTGATTACACCCTAATTTAAATGTTAAGTCTGGAGAATAAAATTAACACAATTTTGATTACTATCTTCACACTTAGTAACAATAAATTCACAGGTTGCCATGGCTCTGTTCTTCTCTTCCTTATTGGGAATGAATCTTTCTCTCATTCTCTCTCTTGCGCTCTTGCTCTCTCTTTGTCTCTCTCTCTCTCACACACACACACACACACACACACACACATACTGCACTGTAACTTAATTGACTTGGTTGGAACTTGACCAAGGTTCCTTGCGGTTGCACTGATCCAGACTTTTGGCCCTGCAGGCCTAAACACTTGTCTTTGCTCCACCTCACCCTCCCCCGCCCGCAGGCAGCTCCTCAGCTGTGTTTACTGTCCTCGCACCTACTATGATTCCTGACCCATATGGAAACTCTTATCTTCAAGACTCCATCAGACTTTGTGACCCAGCCAAGCTCATTAGCCCGGAATAGTCCTCCTGCATTGTGTGTTATTGCCTCTGCCTGGTTTGTGCTTTGGCTTCACCTGCTGTAAATGCTGCTGCTTCAGATTTATACAACACAATCAGCTGCTTCAAGTCTCTCACTGACTTTTTGGGTCCACTGCCAGTGTTACGATCTCCCAGTCATATGTGTGATGTGTTCTGCTGCATTGCAGTGATTCTTTTACCCTGAAATGAATTCTGAACTAAGCAAGTTTCCATCATCGTTTTAGAGTAAAAGTGTGTGATTTTCCTCGCTGGAGCCACACATATGAGAAACAGAATTCCAGGTGAGGTTTTCTCTGTTTAAATAATTTCCACTAAATGTATCTGTGCATGTGTTACACTCCTAATACTGGATATTGAAACCCCATATTTTGTGTCACTGATGTTTTTATTTCTAGCTGAATATATCCTGATGATTTGTGTAAATCTACTGTAATATATGGTCTTTTGAAGGGGGAAATATACTGTAATATTGACAACTGCCCATACAGTACACTGACAATGGCACTCAGTTAATGAACTTCATAGGTTATTACTTCATCTGTCATGGTGACACACATAACGGGATGGAGGTCTGTATAGTGATAAGGAGAGGTTCAGTCTACCTGTGGAGGCTTGTCTTTCTCTCTCCTGCCACTGACTGAACAGGACACGGCTACTCCTTGCATTTGCTGCCCTCTCATGGCTGCATGCTGCTCTCTCAGTAAACTGCTGTCCTAGCCCTCAAAGCCTGTGGTTCAGTAATCAGAGGAAGTGACAGATGTAAGGACACTGTGGTAGGATGTCTCATGTTGACCAACCTGCTGACTGGTTTCTCTTTGGGAATCAGTTTCACCTTGTTTTGTTATAAGTCACCACAGGGGTTCAAAGGTAGCAGGTTAGCTGGAGTCAACCTTTCATTATTCCATTGCTCAAAAAAGACCACAGTTTAATTTGCATGGGTCTAGTTCTTTCACCTCACTAGAAGCATACAATCCATTTATTGTTTCTTGATTTTGTCTGAAGGTTGCTAACAACTGAGACATGAAATAGCTTGATACAGAAGGAGACTTACATTATAAAATAATTGTCGTGCTCTGTCTGAGTATTGAGGCCAGGACTACTGTTAAAACGACTTAACAGCTTTTCTACTCTTGTTTCCTTCTGGATCTGCTCTTTGAAATATTCCGAATAAGATCTCCTCTTTCATCCCTCCAACAATCTATATTTTACCAAAGACTTATCTCCTTCGATTAGACACCCGATGCTCAAACCCTGCTAATGTGTGTATCGAGCCACACACTAAATCTCTACCTGATTTAATTGTCTTTACTGTAGCTGACCCTGAACTACATACCTCAACAGAGGATTTGTTTTTTAATTTAACATCAAACATAAATAATAGTTAACCCCCTGAAATAAACACATTAAACACTGATGACGTTTGTTGTGTTTCCCCTCAAAGTGCTCTGCTGTCCTCTGAAATCAGCCAGAGCCTTCACACTTGCAGCAATCAAACTGCAAGGACAGGAGGCTACACTAGAGGACGCAAATGCTCCAGCACTGAGTTTAGGGAGGCGGCTCCACCGAGCAGCGTCTCCGAGATGTTCAAACCTGAGCTCAGCCCCCGCTGTCGCCCTCCCCCTCCTCTCTGGGGTCAAACTCATCAGGGCTTCAGGAAATACAATCACAGCAGACCAAGGCCATTACCATTCAAATGCATACTTTTCACATGAAAAACAACTGCTACTCAGGCAAAATGTGCTGTCACAGAGGTATTTTAGTTTAATGATGTTTTTTTTTTTTTATGGTGCATCTGCTATAAAAACAGGGCTGAGAGTGACGGGAATGAGAAATGAGAAGCGGGGAGGCAGTGAGATGGATTTGATACAGACATATAATGAGAACATCATATACTTCCTGATCATTAATAGGAAGGAAATGGAGAGGAAAATATGAAAGAAAGGAGGTGGTTCATGCATATTTATATTCATATTCAATTTATCATTTGAGCCGTAGTTTGATCACAACTTGACATTATTGGGATGGAGAAGCCAGAGCAAAGTCTGCTCCAGCATCGTGTTCGGTTACTGGGGTTGTTGTGTTGCCAAGGGCAGTGCCTCCATCATCAACCAGTAGGTCATGGGGGGCTAGAATATCTAGGTTATGGAAATATAATCTTTTTCACCCATGATCGCTCCTACTGTATATGCAGAGGGTTGCAGAGAAGGGATGAGTGTGTGTGCGTGTGTATGTGTGTGTGTTCACGTGCCCAGGGGCATACTAAGTAGGTAATTGTGGATGGGAGGGGGGGGGGGGTCTCCCATCTGTTGTGTTTAGCATGTATGTGTGCGTAGTCTCCCCACTCCCCTCGCTGTCCATCTCCAGATTAAGAGGCCAGCGCTGAGTCTCTGACCCAGAATTCTTACCCTATTCGGTCCCATCTCTGCACACACCCACGCCCCCCTGCTTTACCAAATGCCCCCCTTTCACCTCCATTTCCTCGTCCGGACAGACGGCCTCATGGGAAAGAAACGGGGTGAGGCTTCCATTAGCAGGTCTGCCCCTGATGTGTGGGGCTGTGGTGTTACATCTGGAGACCCACAATGAAGAAAAATGGGGGCTAAAAGTGATAGTGTCAGCTTTGGATTTAGTTGGGGTGGAGGGCTTAAAGTGGTGTTGGCGGGGGGCATATAATTGAGGACACATTTGTTAAAAATACGGTTGGACATTTAAATCATGTTTAAATTGTTGGATATGCTGTATGCTGCAGGTTGCATTGCTTTTCTTCAGTGTAGTTGGGGAAATGTGACCATTACTGGGATTTTTGAGACGTATATCAATACTTGCCTGCCTTAAATACATCTGATCATGATATACAGTATATGCTGATACACATTGAACATTTACTCTACATGTACTTTGGTTTTTCGGGCATTAAATGTCTGCTCTGGCACATTCCGGAGTAGCAGCCAAAGCAATAACCCAGATCCTCCATATGTGACTGTCCCCTTCCCCCATATATACATCTGCTGTACCTCCATCGCCCCTCCAGCTCCCCATTGCTGGCCCTGACTCTCCTTGGATCCAGTCTGCTGTCCCCAATACATCCAGCCATCCATCCATCCGTGCACAGACCTTCTCCTAAGGCACTGACCCATTGGGGGCTTTGTGCAAATCCAGGCCACACCCAGTGCTGAGCTCCCAGTTTTGTCTTGTTTGTCGCACCACGCATGGCTGGAGGCCTCGCTGTAGCTCTAACTCACCACACAAACGTCATTCAGCACCCAAACATGGGCCAACGCTCCGTTCTGTGTGTTAACACGATGTAATGGATCCTCTTTGACACCCGAACAATAAGATATGGTTATGTTTACAGCATGAGCAAGAAGCTGCCCCAAGTAACAGACTGTGTGTAGGCCTGTGTGATGCCTTTAATCACCCCCGCAGCACAGCGCATGCTTTTCTTCTCCCTTTTTTCAAGCACCAATTATCATCATTGACAGGGATGAATTTAGATTTTGACACGTTGGCTTTCACACGGCGTAGTCACCCCACACGGCAGCGACGATGACGCCTCCCCACAACGGAGCCGAGGAAAAAAGAGCGCGGCATATGGGGCTTTATGATCGAACCGTAAGCATCCAAAATACTCTCACTTTAATGGAACGCATGCCCCATCAAGTAGGGTGTGGGAGCCAGCATCTAAAAGCCATTAACAGCCAGGCTTCCACTGAATCCTTAATGACTACATGTTGAAAATAATGTGTCTCCAACTGCACCAGTCTCCGAAATGATTGTACAGCAGACAGAAAAAAAAAATGGCATAAACAGTGGCCTTTGGCTTCCACTCTATTCATGTGAGGGGCAACCGTGTGTTGTTCAGGGGTCACCCGGAAACGACTCATGAATGTTCTTCATTTTAATTTCCTCAAGTTGTCTACTCCCATCATCGCTGAAATTAAGCCATTATCCATTGAACTGTGAATTGAATTAACTGGTTTTAGGGATTAATTTAGCAATGTACCTTATTTATGAGGTGATTGTGCCCCGTGGCAAGCCCCATTTCTCATTTCTAAAAAGATTATGGTTCCCTAATTGATAAGATAAACAGGCCATTATGGGGTTTATTTGCTAAACCTGGCAAACTGAATTGTTTTATTTTTTTTCTCCTTCCTGTCCTGTTAAACTAATCCATCGCTCCATTTTTTGATGTAGTGCATGTAACAAGGCAAAATTGTTATCAGACGCTTTCAATTATGATGTGTACTCCAGGGTAAATCATTGTGTGTGCTCAAGGCGGAAGCGTCTCTCCTCACTTTGCGACTGAATCCTTAAGTGGGCCTATTAAAGTTACATTATTTGGACTCACTATTGTGATGTAACTGGGGAAAACCGGAGTGCTGGAAGAGAGATACAGGCATGGAAATCCATTAAGGGTCAGTGGGGAGAGAGAAGTGGAAGCTGCTGCTGGGAAAAGGATGGCGAGGTGGGTATAAGGGGACAGGCAGCAGTGGTAGGTTGCCCTAATTAGCACTTTTGGCCGTCTTGTTACATACCTGCTTAATTGACATGCCGAGGGGTTAGGGAGAATATGAGCATGGGGGTTCGGAGCGGGCGGCGAATGCCTGCAAATGTGTGGGAATTGTTTTTGTGTCTGAGCGGCGGAGGGGATTGATGGCGCTCAGAGTGCATCCTTCTGAGGATGAGAGAGGGAGAGACAGAAAGAGTGTCAGCTCATCAGCATAAAGCATTAAACATTTAAGCTGACCCACAAACGCTGACAGCCCCCCCCCCCCCCCCCCCCTTTCAGTCACTCTCATCACTTCTCCTCCCTCTGCTTCATATCCTCTTCTCCCTATCGAGCACTTCCCCTCCACACACACACACACCCAGGCAAATCAGCGCAGAGTTCTCTGGTGGATAATGAGGAGTCGCTGGGGGAAACCAGAGAAATTGGTGGTTTTGTCAGAGGACGGAGGGACGGTGGGCTTTTGCTACAGCGAAGAGGGCAAAAGTGGCCGACCCGATGCTCTTTGTACTCTCTCTGACTCTTCAATCAACCACTCCACTTCTGTTGAATAATGGGGATCGATTTTATGATCTGCATTTATTTTCAAGATAAGGAAAAGGGCATTGTCCACCTCGAGTGTTTCGCTGTCTCCTCCTTACCATCGCGTGGATATCTGTAATCTCATTAGTTTGGGTGTCAGAGGGAAATCTGATCTCTAGCCAAGGCTTTTGCCCCCTAACAAGATTATCTTCTCCATCACAGCCTCTGTTTGTCGTTTGTCTGATAAAAGGGGTGCCTTATTATATCAAAATTTGAGTGTGTCATTAAGGACATTGGCATTTATTTCTAAATCTGCAAGTTGTAATCCCTGACAGCACAATTTACTGCCGAAAGACTCTGTTTCATGGAGATGCAGCATCTGCAGCTTTTACCGATGCAGCTCTGTGGTTTTTAGAGAAACAAATAGGAGAGATGCAGACTGTTTATCATGATCGACTGCAGATGTCTTTCTGTGGCCAGTGCACTCTGCTGTGGAAATGGTTTGGGCAGTGAAAGAGAAGAAAAATACAACAAGGATAAAAAGGGGAAATTAGAGTCTCTCTTGGTCTGTCTCTCTTGTTCCCCTTCTTTCTCGGTCCACCGGTGGTCTGTAATAGATGTGATGAAAATTGATTTCCAGGTGAATTATTTTGTGTGCCACTTGGTCTCGGGAGACAATAATCTCCCCCTCCTTCCTCCCACCTGAAGAGGCCTGTGTGACTCACAGCCTTTCCTTAACTGTCTGTCTTCCAAAACGACTGCTTTAATTGTCCATTTCAATATTCTGGACTGTTTCCATGACTCTTTCGCCTCGAGCCTTCTTGCTCAGTGTTGAGCACTACCTGTCTACTAGGCAGCTGATTTCCTGATCGATAAGATGGAGAGTGATGTGTGGAAAGAGCAAAGCTTGAGTCACTAGAGAAAAAGAACGATTTTAAAGGGCAAGAGTGCCCCAATCATTTCTCTTTCGTCACATTGACAGCAGTCTCAGTCTTGCCAACCCACAAATCATCGCCTTGTTAATCCCCCCCGTCAAGTCTTATCCCTCTGGGTAAATGCCAAGGCGATTTTTGTGAGTTTTAGGAGGAAAACCGCCACAAGAAAGTACACAGTGGTCATCCCTGTGAATGGGGCTTTATCGTTAGCATCTGCCTCTGCCTTCCTGGGTCTTCATCAGCCCTTTGGGGTCGTTCACTTTGTTTCTTCCTTTATGGAGCCGAAGCAGAGGGCTAAAAGGCTAAGGTGTGCTTTATACACAACAGAGGAAGGGCTGCTGGATGAGTCAACATTATTGACCTGGGGATATGGGACTGAGCAAAGATAAACTCTGCTGAAGGGATGATCAAGCTTACTATAAGTTATGTCTTGCACCATTAGCCATTTGGGCTTTGAAGCCAAAGCCTGATTTTAGCCAAGGTCAGACATCTGAGCTTCAGGATGTGTTATATTAGCTCAGTACATTTCATTTTATTGTACACATACTAATATGTGACATATTTAGAAGCTTAAAAAATAGCACATTATTTGAACCAGTGACAAACACAACAGTGTTTATCATCACATACAGTAGTTAGTGTCTGGTCGGTGAATGCTTGTACTCTCTGCCAAATCTGGACGCAATCCTACGGAGACACTCATTTCAGGGGATTGTTCTTGGCACATAACCCCCGGATCATTGTTAATACTTCAGCCGTGACAACAAACAGTTGAGGAAGGAGAGGTGAAGATATGCTGGAAAAAAGGTCAGTACAATACCAGGAAACTATTAGGCTGACAAAACTGAAAAATTCCAACCCAAAGCAACAACCCATGCTTCACGACAGCAAACATTTTTTTCCAAAAAGAGACATAAAAAAAGGGAGAAACTTGTAAAAAACAACAACATATACATGTTTTCATATGAATTCATACATTGTGACAGGCAATGAGGAAATTGATTGACATCTTCAACCATTGCCTTGTCGGGACAAACGAGTCCAAGTCCCAGTAGGACAGAAAATGAAGGCGGTTTTTAGAGTCTCCAGTAGTGGATTTATTTTTGAGATCATAAGTTTGTTTCTCCATTGGGAGAAAATCCACAAAATTCCCGTGGGGACCTGTGATGTGGTCCACCGCAGCAAAGAACACGTTTAAGGCAATTGAAACTTTAAAGAGATTTAGTTTCAGTATAAAAAAAAAAAAATTGGAAGTATGGTTTAGCAAACAAAATGTAGAAGACAGTGTGAACTATAGAGCTTTCCAGAAGATTGGGGTGTGATCACAAGAACAAGTGTATTTCACTTTTTGAAATGAGGGTTGAGCTCCAGTTTTGGAGGAATAGGTGTCAAATTAGTCCAGTGAGGAAAAAAAATCAAGTTTCATCTGTGTATAGAAATTGAAGTACATTTCAGAAATGATCCCATTGAAAATCTTGGCCCAATCTTCAGTACTAAATGATACCCAGCTCCCACAGCGGCTTCAGGGAATCATAAGGAGTCAGAGTAAAGTGGCAGAGCTGAGTGTCTGAAATTATTCTTTTGAGAGATTTGGCCGAGACCATGGCATTCTCTGATTCTGACAGTCTCAGGCTGATCCTGTAAAGGGAAAATTGAAATCAGTTCTGATTAGCTCTAATGACTTTATAGAACCCTGCAAAATCAGATAGGCCATTACTGGAAACCCACTCCATCAGACCAATATTCCTAATCTGTGCTAGAAGTTCATTATTCAGTGCCTGCACAGGATATTTGCATATTTCTCACATCCCTCCAAATATGTAAAGTGATATTATTGATAAATTCCAACTTATTAGTATTATTGATGAAATGGAGGGAATACAGCCTTCAAGCATTGACCCATAGATTCAAGAGTTTTTCCAGTTGTGTATGGGTTCTAACATTTTCAAGATTTGTCCTGTTTCCGGGCTTTCTCCAGATGACAAATATAAGAGTCCACACGAAATCTTAATATTAATGTGCTGCCTGGTTTTGTTTATCAGAAGAAACACCAATGATTTGAGTTTTTATTATTTCAGCAGTGATAGTCTTTGTGTTCTTGTATATGAGTTCTGCTAGTGCCAAAAAACATAGACATAGATTTTGAGCTTTGATTAATTAATTATCATCAATTATCAATAATTCATCGTTTGCCTCTAAAATATAAAAAATGGTGAACAATTAAAAATGGTGAACAATTCAAATTAACCAGATGCTCTAAGTACAGGATGCTCTTGAAGAAGGCAGCATATTTCATATTTCCACCTGTATCTTAGCACACAACCTCAGGTTGTGTAGTGCCTGGAGATTTGGTTCTCAGACTCTTAGCCAGAGCTCATCCAGCTGTGTCTCATCTCCTGGTCATCATCCAGAGGTTGGTGCCAGCAGGCCAGGCAAGCAGGCTGTCTTACCCGAGCATGAAGAGCTCCCCTGGGGGCAACCGAACCGCATATACCCTCACAATCCCAGCTATGGAGAAGCCAAGGAGCTTGACTCAAACTCTCCGACCTGCCAGCGCAGTGTGCAACGTATAACGATGTAGACACACATGCACGCATCAACCTATACACACACCACTCTCCTCTGCCGACAGCGGGGTCCTGAGGGTTACGCTGCTCAATTTCTCTCCCTCTCTTGTTCTTGCTCTATCTTGGCAGGAGTTGCATGCACCTATCCCACCAGTCATTACCCTCTCGCTGCCTCATCCTTACTTTCACCCTTTCTACTCCTGGCTGCCATTCTGGTTCCCCTCTGTCTTCTCTCTCTCTTTCTCTCTCTCTCCCTCTCTCTCTCTGTCTCTCTCTTTCTCTCTCCCTCTGTTCATCCACCTTTTCCAAGCTCCTTACATGCAGTGCTAACTTGACCTCTCTTCTCACACCTCTCCCCCTTTGCTATCTTAAAAACTCACACTTCTTCTTCTCCCGTTGGTGTCTTCCACCAGCCCTCCTCTCCCGCCTCCCCCAATCTCTCCCTCTCCTTCCGTCTACCACTCTGCTCTTTCAACTCTGTACTAATTTGCCTCCTCCTCTTCTGGGCTCGACCATGGCTCCAGCTTCTTTTCCCCTGAGATGTGATTGCCTGCAGAGTGTGTGTGAGAGTAAGAGTGAGTTGGTGTGTGTGTGTGTGTGGAGAAGTTTGATGGTGTGTCCCTGTCTCTGATAGAAAGTGCACAGAGTTGAGCTCAAACTGTGTGTGGGGGTGCATATGTGCATTTGAGAAAAAGACAGGAAGTGTAAATTCATACAGTTAGAGTTCAGTTGTGTGTGTGTGAATGTGTGTGTGTGTGTGTGTCTGTGTGGGTGGATGTGTGTACGTGACTGTACCTTCAACCCCCCTCTCTGGTTCTAATGATACAGACTGCATTAGCAGAACATGGGTGCCAAGGGATCTTGGTAGAAGTAAGCCACAGGTTTAAACCCCCCTTAACCACTCACCGACCCAACCGCCCACACACACACACCCACACACACAGAGACACACACACACACACACACACACACACACACACACACACACACACACACACACACACACACACACACACACACGCATACAGACACACACACACACACACAAACACACACTCTGCCCTACCACCTCCCTCAGGGCAACTCACCAGCTAGCAAATCATTTATCACACAGTAATGGCTCTGATTATCTCTCTCTCTCTCTCTCTCTCTCTCTCTCTATTTCTCTCTCTCTCTCTCTCTCTCCACTTAAGGAGTTTGCCATGCTCACCCCCCCTTTCACACAGACATTCCCAGGGTATGTGCGCATGTTGTTACAGCTGTTAAGGGCACAATTCTTACCCCAGAAGTACACCTGTCTAATCAGCCCAAATCTGCCGGGCTTCCACACAAGCACCTTTTGCCAAAATCTAGGTTTTTTTTTTTCAAAGGGGAAGAGAAATTGCATTGCTCAAATAATGACATAAAAATATTGGACACGTTTGATAATCGTTTGAGCTGAGAGAGAAATTCCATTGTTGAACTGAAGTAGTTGAACTGATCTTTGCTCAGGCTCCACTTTTGATCTTTTTAATAATCTTTTTAACCACCTCTCAAATACTGATGTCACAGATATGAGATCATCACCAGATCAAAATTACCAGAGTTTGTTGAGAAAAGTAAACAGAGTCAGTATTATACTGTCAAATTATCAACTAGGGACAGTTTGACACATACAAGACTTTTCCATATACCATAATCTGCACCCAACAGCTGCACCCAACATCCTTCAACAATATAATGCTGAAGGATTGCCTTCAGCAATTATTCATGTTGCTTTCTATTGAATAGTTTGAATATTTCTGAGTTGGTCTGATAAAGATGTATCGGCGGGCTTTGGAAGTTTGTGGTGATTTACTGTTTTGTGGAATTTTTAGGAAATTAAAGATTAATTGACTCATCAAATGAAAAAATAATCAACATTGGGGCATAATGAAAATAATGATTGCATTCTTTTCAAATGTAAATTCCTGGTCATTAATTAACAAAACATGTTCATACATATGAAAATAATTGTTCTTATTTTTTGACACGGTCATGAATCTACCTGAAGGCCTTCTCATTCTTTCTGTCTGTGAATTGATGTTTGGTCAATCGTTCAGAGGAGAATCCTGAGACATATTGGATTGATTGATGCTCTTTGTGTGTTCAGAATGGAAGTGGTCTGTGGCTACTTTTAGCAATTATGGTCACCAAGGCTAAACAGACAAAAATAAAAGCTGAATGCCATCGAAACAGACAATCTGAGTAGAAGGACATTGCTGTTTGCGCTATAGAAATAAATGCAATCTTCATAATGTAAAGTTGAAAGAAAAAATGAAATTCAAGGGATTATCACTGGAGTTGAAATCCTGTCTCGCACACAGCGGTGGGCAAGTGCTCGATAAGAAAGTCGAACTGGCCACTGTTAGATCCTTATTGTCTTTTATATTCCTTTGGTTACTCTATGGAAGGGCCTGATAGGTAAACATGAAGTGCTTGCATGCAGGTTCTTAATCCTCAAAATTCAAAAACAGTTTCATCTCTCTGTGACATTCCGCGGATCCCGGTGTGTAATAATTGCACAGTGCTTCTTAAACTCTCATGAATATGGATGCATTGTGAAAATCTATATTGGCATCATACAAAGTTCTCCCGCCCGTATGCCTATGAAATTATCCTTTTGAGGTCTATTTTCTAGCTGTGTTGTATTTCTCATGAGGGATCAGCCTTGACGAGTAGAGCGACTCTTCCCTGAGACGACAGTAGTTTTTATTTTCACATTCGTTGCTACAGGTGAAAATGGGTTGGGTCTTCAATCTAACATGATACAAAAATGTAATTGATTGTAATGAAAGTTGCTCGGATCGCCATGGCTGTTTGATTGCTATGCTGCAAATTGCCAGAAATACTAGTATATGAGGGCGCTGTGGCCCAGTGGTTCTCTGCTATTAGGACTGATGACATAGCTCTCATGGCAGCCAATCAGGTGAGCTATTGAACGCCTTGTTCATTTGTTGCTGAGGAAAGGCGAGACATACGATCCAACCTTGTGTCCCCGGGGAGTCACCGGGCCCTGCGAGGACTCATAAGGGTCAAATGGCAAAGATCTGGATTGGATCAAGGGGTGTGTGTGTGGGGAGGGGGGGCCTGGTGGAAACATGAGAGGAGGACTGGGACTCCAGGTTGGAGAGACGGAGGAAGAGAAAGAAAGACAAGATTGGAAAAAGGATCACCGTTTTGCTCCTGCTTTGGATGCAGCTGGCGTCGTGTCCTGGCCCATGCTCTACACCGGTGTAGAAATTGCCAGTGTGTTATCATTCAGGAAATGTAGTGGCATGCGGAGAAATGAAAAGCAGAGGTAAAGCTGGCAGAATGCAAATGGCTTGCAGGTGTTGGAATGGAAGTGAGTGGCAGATGAGGTGTTTTCACCTGCCTTATAGAAATACAGTGACAGAAGTGACCCAGATTGTCTCAAGCACTGCTTCTGAATTGCTGCTCGTGTTTTTTCTCTCCTTCTTCCTCTTGCCTTTTTCTCACCGTATCAGAATCTCTTATCTGTCTCTCCCTCTTTCCACATCGGCCTTTTTGTCCCTCCCCCCCATTTCATTCCTTCCCTCGCAAAATGAAATCCAACAAATCAAAATGTTTCAAACCCACGGCATGGTGTTTTCAGCATACGTGGCGTTACCGTAGCAACAGGGCAATAATTCTTCCCCCTGCTGTCTCGTACCGATCGTGTTGCGTGAATTTGGCATGACACGTGACACCCGTGATAATGTTTACGCTGTCTTTACCTGTGCGGCTAGACTGCTGCAACTGTTGGGCAGCTTAACATGTGCTGCAGAGGGATCAGTCGTCTGTTTCCTGAGGGTGGGACGCAGTGACATGTCTGGTGTGAAGGGTGCTGGGTGTAAATGGTACGTGGGTGATTGACAATGTGAAAATTAGACACCATACATTCAGCAAAGATGCCAAGTCCCCCAGTGTAACACCTGCATGTCTCTGCTGGTCTGATCGAGCACATTTTTCTTTTTTTTTTGTGCGGAAAATATCCCATTTTCCAAAGCTCTGGACTTGCTCCACGTTACTCTTCTCAAGGATGAGAGCGACTGTGCTTTGACCCTGTGTCCAGAGTTTGTTGTTTACCTAGCAGATTATTATGCACCTCAGGATGCCGCTGGTGCCGCCGGCTTCTAAATGTCTCATTCGGTCAGTCGGCATGATTTTCGCGGCCGTTGTTCCTCTTCATTTACCTCGTTTATCACTTTGTTACCCAGATGAATAATGGATGAGGCCGTGTTGCCTCGGCGACACGCCAGGCTCATCATTGTCATGCGTTTGCTCGCAAAAACCATGTCCACTGACCTCCTTCCTTTTCAGCCTCCTCCCTGAGTCCTCCCCCACCACTTCAGAATGACAGACGAGTTGACACATTGGCTCATAGCGCCCCTGCAGTGATTCAGTCTTGGCTGTCCTGCACTAGCTGATGAGGATGAAGCAGAAAGGCCATGATTGAAGGACAGTTTATGCACACAAAGACAAAATGCTCTTGTCTGGGATCCAGAGAAAGCGCATGTTTGCCCCCTTCATTGATTCACACTTATTGGTTACTCACACCATGTCCTACATAGAATGGCTTTCTACGTCAAGATTGGTCCACCCATCCACCCCTCGATCCAACAATCATTCCAGCACATGGAGAAAAGCTAGGAGGCACATTAAACAGGTACATTGCCAAGGTTACACACTCACAGTAAAACAACATTTTTACACCAGTGGGGATCTGTGTTTGTCCAAAGACTGCAGACTAAAGCTGGAGATTCCAGAGGAAATCCATATTACCGAGGCTGGAACATTCGGTATGCACTCTCCACAGAGAGCAATGCAAACTGTAGAAATTCATGAATAACTTGTATTGCTGTGCTCATGATTCAGCACGCCGTATTTAGTTCAGCCAACAGAAGGGAAATGCTTTATTACAACTTTAATTAATCTACTGCTTGTAAAATCTCCGTCACTCTTTGAGGATACCTTGCACCTTGAGGCCAGTCACAGAAAAGATGGAGTTTTTCACTGCTGTGACCCAGCAACACGAATAATTATCCTGTATTGATCCATGTAGAGAAATGCTCTTGCCTTGCCCCTTACAGATGGAGGTCAGAGGTCAGGCTGAGCTACAGGACAGCTCTTTGAAGCTGAATGTTGTTGGATGATTGACAAAACAGGAGATTGAAAGTGGGGTTTGCACTTAATAAGTGTTGGTGAGTTTTGTAAATGAGTTCTTGGCTGAAGTATTGAAAAGGAGGTCAGCAAACATCAGCGAGTCCTTTAAACTGGCTCTTGCCGAAATCCCTGCAGTTGTTAGAGCCTTTTTCTGATCTTCAACTTTTTTTCGAAGGTGGAATATAAAGCATCCCTTGAACCACATAGTTCTCACCCTCTTATTCCTTTCTTTCTTGCAAATTTTGTGACAGTCCTTTTATTCGAACCCTGCAGCTCCTTGTAGCATTTGAAAGAAGATGTTTGTCTGTTGCTATAGTTTTCTCTAGCAAGTGTGTGAATGCCATGTCATTGCACTTATCTTGTAGAAATGTATGTGTTGAAGAGACTCCGAGCATCGTGTGGCTGGAGAAGAGGCAGCTAAAGACGTGTGGTTGACAGACAGCCGGTCTGAGGGTTACAGGAGGGTATATTGCTGCCTGTCAGCGGGCGGAAGAAGTCAGACAGCAGTTCTCTTCTGGCTTCTGTTTCCTTCTAACAGCAAACCACCTATGACTGCACTGACCTTGCTAACCCCTGAGCTCATGGAACAAGATAGCAGACCAACCCATAGTAGAGAAATTCACTTTACTTTTCACTGCACCAGCAGAATTCTGACAATGGTGGTTCGTGATGGCTGGAAACCAATTTTTTTTATTTAACAAAGGAGCTTAAGTTGAACAAACCCAGCCTCATTTTCAAAAAAACTGGCAAAAACAGGTATTGAGGTGAAATACTTAGCCCTTTTTATCCGCTGAATTATAGCCATGGTTATGAAGAAGTTGTTTTGTAACAGTGTTTTCACATCATTACAGTTGTTCTGTCCATAGAGTTCGTTTGATTGAACATGTTTTTACGTGCTGTTCTAGGGGTCATTGACAAATATGTTTTTTCCATTGATTTATCAATTAACGTAATGTTGAGCACACAATTTTAAAGCCAAATGTTTCGCTGGAATACATTTTAAAACTGTCACCGGTCAGATTTGTCTAACATTCCCAGTTGGATCCCTGTGCAATTCCTTTTTGTTTATTGTTACATGACAGCCGCATGCTGTTATGCTAATAGTCCGTGAACTTTGCCTGCATTTACACTTGCATTGTATCTGTTTTTCGGTCGAGCAGAATGAAACTCTCCAAACACAGGGTGTATTTTAATACCTGGTGCTAAGCAGGTCATTCATTTTCCCTGACCGTGATTTCAGCCAGAAAACGGCTATTTCGTCATTGTGGCACCATATTTTCATTATCCAGCACACAGGCTCGTCTGACTGCAGTCCTCTCAAAAGGAATTGGAATAGCACAGAACCTGTCGTGCTTGAAAGAATAACTTGAGCACATGCTGTCTGATTAGGCGTATAAATAATTTATAGCTGTTTCAGTTATGGGCTGCGTCTCAACAAGGAGGTATTGCTCGCCAATTAATATTCCCACTCTGCCCTCTATCTGAGAAGATCCAACTCCATGTGAAGCCAGCAGCCCAGTGATGGGCTGAGAGTAAAAGAAAAAAGAAAGACAAGTGGAAAGGGGGAGAGGGGGTTCATTACTGTAAAACCAAATGACAGGGTCCCAGTGTATCACTGTCACTTTAAAGGCCAGTTCATTTGGCTTGTGTGGAGTGTATATGTGTTGATCTGTCATGCAATAGTTACGCAAAAGGTACCAGCCTTTTTATTTTCAGAGAAAGCAGGAGTCTTAATGCAGCACATAAGGGATTCACCGTACACTACATGAATCCTTTGATGGGGCTGGAATCTAAAATAGAATATATCGAGTTCCAGACGTTGTACTTAAAGACAACGCTGTGCTTCAAATATGCTGCTCATTAAATAACTGAAACCTTTGATTTGCCAGAAATGTTATAGAATTTGTTACTTACCGTCTTGCCATCGTTCCTCATTTGTGGACAGCAGAATATTCCCATGGCCTTAGCGTTGTTAGCTTTTAAATGACTTTTCCCTCTAAACGTTGACTTTAAAGGACCCATCGTATGCCCTTTTTACCACAGTTGATATGGTTCCTTGGGGTCTTAATGAAATTTCTTTAACATATTTTGGTCAAAATACCACAAGGATCATTTAAAACAGCAGCTTTTTACCCTGTCTAAAACAGCCCTCCTCAGATTGACCTGTTTTGAGTGTCAGGCCCCCCTCTCCCCCTCTCCCCCTCACCCCTCCTCCCTCCTTCATTAGATACAAGCGCCCAGATTTTTTTCTATCCATTACCTCTGTAGAAATATGGCTACTGGAGACGAAGATACAATCTTGCAATCATATTGTTTTTTAACCGGAGCCGGGCCATCTCAATGCCGGAGCCGGTCAGATAATGGTGGGAGGTGGTCATGTAGCGAGACTCCTTACATGGGCATGGTTGGAATATTACGTATTTTTCTGTCGTAATCCCATTTGAAGCCATCTAGCGTATCGTTTCTGATATAGAGGAACCACAACAAGAGTTTTTTTCCTGAGTTTTTGGGACGGTAGACATGCCTGATACCCAGATTAATGTGTAGAAGCACTACAAAAGTGGAATTTTCATAATATGTCCCCTTTAATGTTAACTCACTGAATAGCAATAATTAGAGCTCCCACACTGTTCTACTTTACTACTCACTACCTTCTCTGAGTTCACTTACAAATGTGTACTGGTGTTTTTTAAACATTTGTAAAATAAATGTGTATAAAGCATCCTTACATTGGCTGTTTGGGGTGACATGACAATGGGAAATGAAACATACTCTACTTATAATATTCTTGAGACGGTCAAGGCAACAATCTACTGTCTTAAGTTTCTCAGTTGCGATTACGAAATATCAATTAAATAATAATGAATCAAGGCCTAAGAATCTGAACATCCACTGCCAAGTTTCCATGTCTGACCCTTTGAGCACAGCACCCTTGTATGTTGACGTGCCTTCTGTCTGTACCAGTGCAAGGTAAGCCACTGTTGGGCATTGGCCATATTCAAAGGACAGCTCCCAACTCATAATGAGCGGTCATCGCAAGTCTCCCACCGCTCTCTCCGCTTGATGGGGCCAGAGTGGGACTTGGCCAGTTCCCTGTGACAGATGGCTGACTTGGCCAGAGACAGACATCTGCACCATCCTTCAGCTTCATTAGCCCTGCCTTTCCTGTCAGAGCCGGCCACTCCTCCAATGATTCCCTCCTAGCTTTCCTGTGCTGCTGCCACAATTGGCTGCATATGCCAGCCGCATGGATATGTGTCACTCTCCACTATCTCTACCCACCACAGCCAAGCTGTCAGGTTGTTCTCTTTCTCCTCCTCACACCTCTTCTTTGTTTGTCACTCTACTTTTTTTTTAGCAATGTCATTCTCTTTCTCATTATTTCCCTGCATTTGCCCGTCCATTGGAATAATTTCCTCCATCACTGTTGAGGGAAAATTGTTGCTGCTGAAGTCCTGAATAACAGGGCAAGGCAGTGGAGTAGGGAGGATATTACATCCTGTAGTCATTATTGTTGTGGGTGTTGATGTGCATGAGGGGCTGCCCAGAAATCAGAGCTTGCTAATAACAAGTCGCTCCACCGTAGATTAGTCCTTCTCTATTTAGAGTGGTAGAAAAGGAAGGAGGAGGGCCCATGGCCAGTGGTCCTTACAACATCAGCCCTCAGGCCATGTTTCCAGATGAGCCCCGAGGCGAGGGAATACAGTCCTCACCAAATGAGAGGGAACTGAATACTTAGGAGTTGACACGTCCTGGATGAGGCCCCAGGCTACGAGCCGACTGAAAGAGCAGGTCATAGCAGTGCAGGATGGAGTGGAAGGAGGAGGCAAATGTTGCCAGGTGGATACCATTAACCATTGACTCCTTCTCCTCCTGGATGGCTAAACAGTGTCAGCTGGAGGTATGGTTGGCGGTCTAAACAACATGAACAGCTTACACTAACTATCCATGTACTCTACATAATGGCCAGACTTCAGGATGACCCGAGGGCTGTGACCTTTGGATTTGTGAACATTCATGTTGCTTTAGTCTGCATTTCACTGCTTTAAGCGTCATGGTGTAACTCAGTTGACATTAAATACTGGACGATGTGTCACACTATGAATCACATTGTGTGGAGCCCACCCGGTCTGGGAACTCTCTCAGTCATGCTCATATGAAGGCTCTACCATCATCATACGCTGAGTCAGCAACAGAGTATTTTGAGTTTGAATCAACACCAACCTTCTTATCTGAATATTCAGCACTAATATTAAATAAAGTGGGAAGCCATTGAGTGATGCCAGACCACATTTTAACAGGTTTTTGTCTTTAAACTTTAAAACTTAGAACATTCGAATTCAGGTAGTAGGGTGATTGAAATGGGATTTGTATGCCGACAGCTTTTTATCCCCTTTAGTCAAGGGAAATGACTACACATGTCTAATGAAGTCATGCAGCTAAACAATAAATATATACAAAATAAATCAGTATGAAAACATAATAAATTGTAATTTATGCATAGGGTACAATTGCTCAGGTAATGGCCTGATGAGTATGAAAATGACGTGAATCATATTATGTCTTTACACGCAGCACCTACTTCTGCCCTGATCCTGGGAGAGGGATCCCTGACATCTGTTTTCTTCCTTACTCTTGTTGAGGGTTAGGAACAGACGACGTGTCACCTTGTTAAGACTTGAGACAAATTGTGATTTGTGACTATGGGCTTTACAAATACAATTTGATCGATTGATGGTCTTCTTGTTCACTGGATCTCAGCCCAACTGAACTCAACTGGAAGGGACTTGTCACCATGTTCATGCTGCCAGGCCAATATAGAGACGAGCAAATGAAATGCAACAAAGAACAATGCGATGGAACGCAATGTGTGATTCCTGTGAGGGCCAAACAAATGCAACTTCCTGGGAGAGTAATCTATAATGGGAAATTTGTATGTTTACCTCATGATCATTGTAATATGAAAACTTTACAGAGTTTCTAAATTCTTCCTCACAGTCTTAAGAACTCTCGCAGACTTTAAGAAGTGCAGTGTTGCAGGTGTTTTTGAGGCTTGTTGAGGCCAAACACCTGACAAAGACATTTCATGTTTAATGTCTTTATTTGCCTCCCAGCTGTTGCTTCTGTCTGCAGAAGAACTGTTTTTATCAATTCGTTGTAGTGTTGATGTTTAGTTGTCCTAGAAACATCTTGTTCATCATCTGCTCTTGCGCCACCCACTCTTCTTTTCTCACATCTCCAATCAACAGAGGTTCATGTTGCTAGCCACGCACAGCTGTGAGAGGGCCTGGCCCTGACTGCTCCTCACTTTGGAGACCTGATGACTGCAAAGTCTGGGATCCTTCGGAAGGTTCAGGGATATTTGACCTTTGATGATTGGAGTTAATATCTTGGCGAGACAATTGGTTCAGACTCTGCACGGCTTGGTACACACGATGACTTCGACATGGCCTCGTGAAGGTGACCTGTGCCCTTGACAACTGAATTTGTGGCCTGACATTGCAGCTTGTTATCATTTGGAGCAACAGGTCCATATAATAACGTGCAGTTAGTTGCCCTTGATTGAGCTTTGAGATGCCATTGGCTGCGATGACTGTCACTGCTACAAATTAGGAATCTGTTAACGGATTATTTTAATCTGCCTCATGAAACCATAATTTACAATGGACAACAGCGAAGGATGATCTCTCATTCCGATAATGAAAGCGACAGCTTTACTTTGAACATGGACAAAAACGTACTCTAATGGGTTGTTGGGATATTCATCAACAGGAAGCTTTGATACAAACCCAAAATGAGCAAAGCCCTTTTTGCATTTTAGCAAAAGGTCCTTACACATAGTGTTTCCCAAACAGAGGAGGTGATGAATGAACTGAGGCTGAGTCTCTCTTTACTCAGGATAGATCTTTGTTAGTGAGATTAAAAAAGGTTTTAAAGATCCCGCTGACATCCTATAATATCATCAACCCGAGTGACTTAGTTTTGCATTTATTTCATCAGTTCTTAACCAGAAAGTCGTTTTCTGAGAAATTCATCTCTTGTGTGCTTAGTCATCTTTAAAATATCTGACAAAAGACTGTAAATCGGCTCCACATTTACATCCTTACTGTAAGTTGGATTTTGTGCAACATTGGTGCATTTAATCTGTTAAATTGGAAATTACTCTCTTGCTTCTTGTGTCAGAGCACCAACCCAATACTGATAAAGTGTTTTAATACAATACAGTGCTGATATCACTGCAAAGTTTCAACAATATTAAATATATGATCTGCCCATGAGCATGTGCTAGTGCAGCCTGAATGTACTGTAGCTTGTATAAAAAATGTATGAAGAACATTTCACCTTTATATATTTGATTTGGTAGAGGATGATTCTCTGCATAATTTGTCAGTAAATTCTTTCTTTTAAAAGATCAAATAGATTAATGCTGGTCAGCCAGAAGCCCGGGAAGTGCACTGGGATGCACGCACGCATTCACCCATGCACACCTACGCAGAAGCACTAACACACACACACGCACACAGGCACACACACACAAACACACATACAATACATACTTTGATTGAAGCATAACTGTCAATCAGTGATTGAAAGTGACAGATTTCTACCCCTCTGCTTAAAGAATAGCACACATACACACACACATCAACTTTACCCCTGACACACCATTAGTAGTTCAGCTCCTTTGGGTTTTAAATTGCCATTTCAAAGCCTTTTGAGAGAGATGTTAACTTCGTGTGATACTTGCAGCATTAAAAATGAATCAAAGCGGCTCGGCTTTGATATCAAAGGAAGATATTATTTGGGTCCTGGCAACAGAGCAGAGTGCCAGGCAAGCTGACTCCCATTCGCCCTCTGCTGGGGAAATTTGACATTTCATTTCATGGTAACATCCTGTGATGCTGAGATGTTATGTACGTCTCTGTTTTGCAGTTGTTTCAACTCCGTGTTGCATCTGAAATTCCCACTTGCTGAGACAATCAGCGGGTGGATAAAGACACTGCAATGCATAAAAGTGAAAAGAGGATGAAAGAGCAGCGACAAATTAGACAGCAGCTGTTTCCTTTTGGTTTTCAGTCGGTCCATCAATCAGGTTTTGTTATGTAAGGTGAGAGCTGGGGTATCATGTCCGGGCAGAATGGAGAGGGGGAGGCACCTCTGGATGGGTGGTGTTGCTGATGATGAGGGACTGAACTCTTGACCCTCAGCGGGCAGTCGGAAAACCTGGCCCCCTCGTATTAGAGTCTCCCCCATGGAGTGCAGCTAAGTTCTGGGAATGAACACTCTCTCCAAAAAGATAAATGACATTGGTGTGAAAGCAAGATCTCATACCTGTGTGTGTTTGGGTGTGTGTGTGTGTCTGACTCCAAGTGTTAGCTTGTAAGTTGAAAACAGACCAAAATAGAGAAGGAGCCATGTTGGTGTGCGTGTGTGTGTGGTGGGTGTGTGTGCTCCTTTCTATCCGAGGGAAAAGAACATTTTGTGTGCATTCATGCACTTCGTCTATGGATGCAGCCTCTATGTGCATCACCGTCAGTGCGAATGTGTCTGTGTGCGCGCACCTTTGTGTAAAGCGCAGAGTGTGTGTGTGTGGGGGGGGGAAATCACCAGAGATGGAGATGGAGGCAAAGATAGAGAGTGCAAAGAAGAAAAAAAACATTAATAATTGATGATGGATTCCGCCTTGCATCTGCTGCTGTTGAGTTTGTTATTGATGCAGGCTGTTGCAAAAACACAGCGTAGCCACCCCTCTATTCTGACCTCGTTATCTCATTAGAAGCAATAATGCACCGCATTAAAAAGGGCAAAAAAGAAGAGGTGCTACAAAATAGTTTATAGAAGTGCTTCTGCCTCAGATCATTTGCCAGATCTTCTGAATATAAAAAGGTTTTGTATATTGTTTGGGGGGTGGAAAAAAATAAACCTATTCCTTGTTGCCATGAAAGTAGCCCAAATGGGATTGTTAATTAATTGAAAATTGGCTTGTTTGTGTGGCGCACATGTGAAGTTTCTCAGGATTATTTCTGCAGTGGTTGCACATATCGGTCAAGAACGAGCGAGTCGGGCTGTTTGGAGAGACTCAATATGTGATTGACTTTAATCTTTTTTTAAAGTTTCTCTCTCTTCCCTCCTCCTCCTCCTCCTCGTCCTCCTCATCCTCATGCCCATTTCATCTGAGTTTGCCTCATTAAATCTTTTGTGGAAATTCTCCAGCTCCAGCGGAGGAGACTTTCTTTTGATTAGGCTATAAACAAATGGAGGAGTTGGTTGACATCTCCCAAGACCGTGGCCCTCCTTTGTGTTCCTGCTGCACTGTTGCTGCCCCCCTCTCTGACAGGACTTGAGTACTATTCCCCAAAGCCTTTATTCTTGTTCGTTTTTTTCTTCTCCTGTTCCCTCACCCATCTTCAACCCCCTCCTCCCGTCCGCCTTTGTTAAAGGCAGCCCCTCATCCACTTCCCCCACTCGCATCTCACTCTCTCATTCGTACTCTCCCTCTCTCTCTCTTTCTCTCTCATTATGCGCTCATCCGTTCCGCTGGCTGAGAGCTGTGCGTGGAGAGGAGAAGAGCGTTTGGGAAGCCGGGGACACGCTGCTGCTTTTTGCTCCCAACCCCCCTCCGCCCTGCCCACAAAAACCCACAAAAAGGTGGACTGAAGTGTCATGAGCTGCTTTTCCTTCTGCGAGCACTCCTCCTCCCTCCTGTTTACTTCCTCCCTCTCCCCCCCTCTCTCTCTCTCTCTCTCTCTCGCTCTCTCTCTCTCTCTCTCTCTCTCTGTATTGCTCTGTCTGTTCGCTGACTTCTCTCATTGACTCACTCCTCCGTGCTTCAGCTGGCTGACTGAGTGCGCTGACACTGGGACCACTACCTGCTGTCTGGGGATTAAGCAGGCTATGAATACCCGGAGTCGAATTTGTTGTTTTGGCTGCCAGTGAATGTTGGATCCCCACAGAGCAGAAGCCGGAACATAAATCCTTGTGGCCGGGACACGGGGAGCGCCTCTGGACTAAGACAAGACAGAGGCAGGGAGAAAGGGACTGGATGCTTGATGAAGCGAGGAACAGAGAGACGACAAACCGGAGGGGAAACAGAAGAGACAGGACAAGTTCTTTGCTGACAGGCAACAGCAGAAGAGAGAAAATCAGCCCAAGTCTTACTACGATCAGGACCCAATGAGAACCATCTCCTCTCGTTAGTAGGCTGGGATTTTTCTGTCAGGGTGCTGACATGGGGGGAGAAAGCCTTACAAATCTCAGCCTCCAGCTTCTTGGTTGATTTCTGATCGTGCAGGTTTTTCTCTTCTTTCTGTGAGTTGTTCATTCAGAGTGTCTCTGTATTTTCCTGCTCATCCGTGGCTGCTTGGGGGAGGACACAGGTCGGCACTGTTGGGTGTAGAGGGGATTGTGATCGTCCTCCTCTCCCAACTTTTTCCCATCTTCGCCACTTCTGCTGACCTGCTTTCGGTCCCGGCACACCAGCAGCGTGCGGGGGCAGTTGCTTACCCACTCCATGAGAGTGGCCGGGAATGAAGGTTATTGAACTGAGGAGGCGTGGCAGGCACACAGGAGAGAAGGGGAGGGAACCCAAACCATTTCTGTGATCCCAGGAGCATATGGTTTAGCGAGAGGCAGCCAGCTGCTTTCCAGCCATCCGGCTGATCACGCTGCAGAAGACACAAGTTGCTCTGGTGACGGTGTCAGGTTTGGACAGATCTTGCGCGCCGTGGTCGTGTATCTGCTCAGCGTGGCAGGAACTCCCCGAACCATCCGTTCAAGAAGTCAGTCCTCCGGATGCAAAGAAGCAGTTGTGTTGACTGAGAGGAGCGCCACGCAAATCATCGCTGAGGAGAGCAGACAAGCATTGTTGCCCCCAAAAGGCAGCAGCCACAGGGAGGCTAGAAAAGATGCTCAGAAATCAGTTCGTAGGGAAATAATTGTGACACCACATGTTGTTGGTGAGCACCAGACCTTGGCTTGTTTTCAAAAGGCTTTTGACAAAGAGAGGGAGTTCTCGAGGAGCCGGCTCTGTCAGACCCCTTCCACCTCCGTCTAATTACCAGTCAGGGTCACTGGGAAGAACTGAGAAGATTCCTTCTGTGGATTTACCGTCAGTCTCCTGTGGAAGTTTTCGTTGTGGATATCTGACAATCCTAAAATACCCACGTCCCAATGGCCACATTTCTAGCTCAGAAGCATCTCACACACATGAATGCCAAGAGCGCCTTTACACCCATTTACTAACACATTACCAACACCCACTTAAATCCACACACATATTTGCACTGTAAGTATAACACACTTCACAGAATACGCACACTTATTCACACATTGAAAGCCCATCAGTTTGTCTCTTTCCCAGCAGACACAGCTCAATGGAGGTTGCATGGACAGGTGGGGGGCTGTAGGAGCTCATCGACCCCGTCCCCCTGTCTGTCCTCGTTTCTCAAATGGATGTTATCATCTCTAAAAATGTGTTACTTGGAAACCGCTGAAAGCTTGCCGCTGCCATTCTCATCCAGAAACATTCACCGGGTCCCCGCCGCGGTGCTCAGCTGGAACCACAGCTGAGACACGGACCATTACGGGTTTTCCTTTGCTTTGTATCTTCTCTTCATCTTCATCCCCTGTCCTTACCCCACCGCCATCATTTTTTCCAACGGGTCTTTGGGCACCCCTCGTCGCCCCGCTCGCCCCGTCATCTCCTCCACCCTGGAGGGGAGGGGGTCATTGGAGTGGAGCATGAGCGGGTGCCACTATCCCTCGCCGACTCTGCCGGAGCGGGATCGTAGGTACCAGCACAAGGTGTCCTTGGTGGTGCGCTACTTTATGATCCCCTGCAACATCTGTTTGATCCTGCTGGCCACATCGACGCTGGGCTTCGCCGTGCTCCTGTTCCTCAACAACTGTACGTTGGTTCAAAACACTCAACTTCACTGGTGTTCTCAACTGTTGTCGTCTCAAGTGCATTTTTGCGATACCTAAATGCATGGCTCACTGTTTGTGAATTGACACCCAGCCCTCCCCATAAACCCCAGTTTAAAGCATTAGCGCTGCCTTTCAGTCAAAGTTTAGCTTGACAGAAAAGGTTTAGCACCAAACATAAAACATATAGCTTGCATTAAATGTCCTTTTCGTTTTAACCTCACCTCTCTTAACAGCCTTATCTGCACTTGAGTAGGGACATCAAGACAGCTAAAGTCACAGCCACCCCCATTTCAGGCTTTGTCTGCAGGCTTTACAACTTTTAAAACACACTGGAGCACAGTGACATTGGAAACATCTGTAAAGTCAGACATAATTAGCGAAGAGAAATCTGTATAAATAGACATGTCTATTTGCATATAGAGCTGGGAAGTAAGATCCAATCACAAGTTGTGACATTAGACGTATTCAGAGCCTGATTTAGAGCCAAGTGTTAAAATTGTGGAAACTGTAACTCTATCCACTTGTGATTGGATCTCTCACAGCTGGTGTTAAAATCAGGTCTGAACATAGCCTGTGTTTGTCAAGAAGAATCTGTTTTGATACCTGTTTTTCATATTTAAAATCTAGAGACCTATATCATGTACCTATACAGATCTTTTACCCAATTATAGTCATGACTGGTTTAGCCTCAAATAACCATTGTTCTCCATACAACTGAAATTCAACAGTCCGCTGTAAACACTGTGCAACCTTCTCTTTTCTTTACATCACCAACAGCACGCTTGCCTGGGGCTTCCCCAGTCTACAATAACACTGAACTCTTAACTTGCCAAGGTGGGCTTTGATTTATGCAGGACCTGTGCAACATAATAATTTGCAAATTGTAAAAAATAAGTAAAATAAGCACTGTCATTTTCATGATGCCAAATGTCAGGTTGAAGTGGTTTTCACATCGAAGGGAGAGACTCTGATCATTCTCGTCAGGCATGGCTGTTTTTGAACGTCTTCCCTTTTCCTGAGTCTTTCTCTTGTAGTCAGTTATCAGCCTGTTGATGTGTTTGAGTCCTCAGCGCTTTGAAGATGCCACGGCATCACATTTCTTTGTTTATGTCAGTGCGCTTCAGTCACTTATGCGTTTGTATCTTTCCTTCATATTTATCAGTTTGTCCTCATTTTAATTGGTGGGTGTGCTTGACCAGCAGCACAACGGTTCATTTGTAGTCCCGTCATGTAACTGAATCAATTTCTGCCACAGATGTAATACAAACTCAGTTAAAGCAATTTTCTCCACTCAGAGGGCTGAGAGAAAAGAAATGCGTGCTGGCGAAATTGATGAAGTAAAAGGAGTCTGTTATTCTGCCTAGTGCCCTCGCCATGTGGCCACAAGGACAGCTGGAGGGGGATAGTGATAGTGCTGGTAGTGGTGACGTGTGTGTGTGTGTTTGTGTGTGTGTGTGTGTGTGTTTGTGTGTTTGTGTGCGCTTGGAG
Source organism: Platichthys flesus (assembly GCF_949316205.1). Lineage (NCBI taxonomy): Eukaryota > Metazoa > Chordata > Actinopteri > Pleuronectiformes > Pleuronectidae > Platichthys > Platichthys flesus. The sequence continues at coordinate 7,924,131 of NC_084951.1, read as the reverse complement.
GAGGGGTGTTAGTGGAGTCAAGCAACCTCAGATTTGCAATTTCAGTTTTCACCATATGGGGTGAAGAGCTTCCGCCCTGCTCACATACGCACATCACACACACACACGCACACTGCGTGTAACACCCTCAGACCTCTGCCAATGGAGCCCACACGTAGAAACAGACTCACTTTATCATTCAGTTCAACTATACATCAAGCAAACCAAAGGGGAAGGTAGCACACTGACAAAGACACACACACACGTCTTTGTGCACAATGCTAAATGTCAAAGTGAAACACATATTGATTTGCTGAAGATATAGGGTGAACGATGGCTACGTTGTGACATTCACACAGGAACGGGAACTCACACAGGCTTCTCCAGGTGCAGGGGGAGATGGGAAACCCTGATATGTTGATGTAAAGACCTTATCTTGTCCTTTCGTTGTGGAAATGTGATGAAATCATTTCGTTTCGCCGATGCCTCGGCTCACTCTGTGCGCCACCTTCTCTGTCTGCACGCCTGTATCTGTTCCTGTTTGTTTGCGGCTCTTAAGACATGCTTACAATTGTGCGACAGGAAGTGCAGCCCCTCTGCACGTCTGCTCCACAACCCCCCCAAGATGGAAATCAGTTACCACCAAGACTGACTGGGAGAAAGCCTCAGCAGACACTTCATTATTCACATGTATCACCAGGCTCACCTCTCCTCTCCCCTCTCCTCATTTTTCTCCTCCCTCGCTCTCTCGTCCTCCCCTGAAGCCTGGCTGTTGACAAGCAATTTTAAGTGAGCCTAAATTTAAAACTCAGCTGTGTCTCGGGACGCCGACGGGTATAGCAGACGTCCCGGGAAAGGCTTCGGCACTTTGGTTGATGGGGTCCCAGAAAAATGTGTTAGCGGCGTAATTGATGTGATGTGTGTCATCTTCCTCATTATCTCTCACAATGCCAAGACATTGGAAAGACGGCCCGGGTGGCTGCACATCCATTCTGAATGTGTGTGTTGGTGTTTTTTGTTCAAACGCAGGCAGCTCTGACAACTCAGAGCTGCCTCCGCCTAGTGAGTCCGACAGCCTAGGTGACTGTGAGTGTGCAGATGGTGGTTCAGTTGGGTTTGTGTTCAGTACTGTGGTGCTCTGGTAAACTGTGACCAGTCCAACATGATGGTGTTAGTGAAAGGCTGCTCATTCAAGCTGTTTTCAGACTTGAAATCCAGAGAGTTCACCCGCAGTTTGCGTTTTCACACTTGCACAGGACAGCAAGAGGTTTTCTGCACATGACGCGTTCACAAAAGCAACAAATCATCCGCTTTAGTCAAAAGAGAGGCGCAGCAGCCGGATGCAGCAGACAGAGGCAGGAAGTTACAAAGAAGCGTCATCAAACCCCCCCACCCCCCAGTATGTCTATGTGTCTGTATGCTGTAGAACTACCGAGGTCACCAAGAGGCTGATCCTCCTCATTGTTTACTGTTGAAGTGATGAAATGATTTGTTGTTTAATCAATCAGCAAATCATCCGAAAATTCACAAATTGAATTTTACAGGAACATAAAACTTTCTTAAATAAAATGACGGTTTGCTGTCTGTCTCTGCTTCATATTGTAAAATAAATATTTGTGGGTTTCATATTGTTTTTCTGACAATGTAAGTAATAAGAAGCCGTCCCCGCAGGCTGTAGGAAATTGCTTTTTCGTTGTTTTCATTTTGAGACATTTTTTGGAGCCTTAACTGTTATATTCCAAAAAATAAACCCTCAATTAACCAAGATAACAAATTATTATGAAAGATAAGATAATTTTTTTGCTTTGCTTGTACATTTTGTCCCGGCAAAACAAAACCTAAAACAAAGTTAATGTTCTTCGTCCACCTTCATTACGTTCATCGATTCATGTTTATTGCCTGGTTAAGTTTGTCTCCATTTTCAACCATTAAATACCAAGTTTAAGACCTGCAGGGTACTCAGTGTTCCTGAGAGTTGGCTCCACACTCAGTCATTTGACACTGCAGGTCTCGTCTCATAGTTCCCACAATCCTACAAAGCCTTATGTCATCGTCTGCTGGGTGTTGACCAGGAGAGAAAGCATGATGTCATTTGATATATTAGAGGAAACGAGTTGTGATTCATTCTGCACATGGCTGCTGGGGGTTGGCGGCTGGGCAGTCATTTCCATTGACTGTTTGTCATCACTGATATTTCAACTCCCCTCTCACACTTTTCAAGCCAAAATAAAAACCCCAGTGTTCTCAATTCTCATGTGTTATAATAACAAGAGTCCAGCAGTGTGGTTTGAGACGAGACCATAGAAACAATGAATGTCACAACAATGATGAGACTGCTATCACCGACATGTGGCCCTGTCGATTAGCTCAGCTGGGTTCCTCCGGGGGCCCAGTCACAGCATTAGAATGTGTCAGATAGAAAAGTCGGGCATGGGTCTTTTCTTTTTTTTTATAGCAACTCAATTACACTGCCTTCAGCCCAGGGGAGCCTCTGAATCCCCCCAAAACTAAAAACCTATTTCTCTCTCTCTTATCTCTTTCAGACAAACCTCCTCACTTCACACCGGCCCAGCCTCCTGATGGTAAGTCCTCTATGATTCCTCTCTGCTGGCCTTCCCTGACCACCGGTGTTTAGGGTGGGGGGGGGGGGGGGGGGGGGGGGGGGGGGGTGGGTGCCTGCAAATAATGACCTCAGACGGTCATCACTTCCTTTGAAGTGGGCAAGCGACTGTGAGCGCTGCCAGGTTTGGCTGCTCCCGCTTGTTGTTGCCACGCCGGTTGGTATGGCGGGCACGCGGCCAGGTCTGCTCAGGGCTTTGATGTGAGAAAGATCTTTTGATAACTTGATTTGATCTGCTCCTCGCAGCCAATCGGGCTGATGTTCAATACCTGTGACCGTGGCAGCATTCACATCCGCCTTGATGGGGTCTAATAGGATAATATCCCCCCTGTCCCAGAGTGTTCTACGTTACTTTATCCTGGTGAGGGTTTGTAGGCTCAAAGCAACACCGTTGTTATCACTTGTGCTTTCCTCAACCCCCACACACACAGACGCACACAAACACACAGACGCACACGCACACACACACTATATAAATCGTTGCAATTGGCGCTGTATTGTTTCAGCCGTTTTCTGATCCAGTAACATCCGCCGTTAATTATAGAAAGTAGCAATTTATTTCCAAAACGGTGGAGCTCGGCAAGTTTTAATTGGAGGAAAACAGCTGGTTTTCAGGCTGCTGTCATGAATATTCATCAGCAGCATCATAGTGAGTGTCACAGAATCTGGCGTCGTATTTCTTTACTGCGCTGACGGGGACGGGCTCCGACTAGTTCTGAAGGTGTTGTATCATCCGGCTCGTGCGGATTTTCACAAAGCCAGAGGTTTGTTGGGAGAAAACACGAGGAGAGAATGTTTCTAATGATGCGAGCTGTCCAGCTGATGCCGGGGACAAAAGGCCACAGTGGGGGCTTGCTGAGTCTGTGGCATGTAATTGCTCTATGGGCTTGTTTGGGGAATCGGATTTACCAAAAATGTCATCCAAAAAAAGAATGGATCAAATTAGAGGCGGTTTATTATGAAGGCGATTGTCTGTCCACATCGGGACAATAGGCTCTTTGCCGTCTGTGTCGAATGGCTCTCAAGTTTGACTTCGATAAATAAATAATTGCTTTTCATTGGAGCATTTTTTTAACTTGGCCTCACCTCGACACATCAGGAGTCAAATTTTGTCCCTTTTGTGCCTCATATCACGACACCGCTGCAGATTCAATAGCAGCAATAGCCGTTTGTTTTTGTTCTAATGACAGATGAAATTGATTTGACAAATCATTACATCTCACTGAGAGGTCTCTATTTGTCTGTTTTTGAAGCAAATGTTGCCATAAATTTTGGCTCTCCACAGGGAAAATGAGAAACAGTATGCAGGCAGTGAAGCGGCTCACTTCTGTCCTCCATCGAATTTTCCTCTACAATGGAAATAACGCCCTGCTTATCGATCGAGCCACTCATTTCCCAAGTATTCAACTTTTTTTTTGTTCTGTCTTAGGGGCACAGTTTGTTTCTGCACTAGTCAACCGTTTAAAAGCCGCTGCTAGCCCTTAATTACATTTGCAATAGTTCTGTAGGCTTTCCATCAGCAGCCATTGCTGTTTTAATATGCCAAGCAAAACAAAAAGCAAAGTCTCCAATCAGTGGGTAAGCCTGCCCTGTGGGACGCAGTTTCTCTGGGTCATTTAACGCTGGAGAGATTAGTGAGACAATTAGAGTTGGCCCAAATACGACAGTAGGCCACTTGCTGGAGATGTATGGTTTTAGAAGCGGTGGAGGCGAGCAGAGGGCTGGTGTAGCTCTGCTATTAGTCAAATCTGCTCCAAAGAGCACATGGCTTTTTTTTTTTTCCTTTTTACTGAACTTGTCCTCAGTGCCAAGGACGCTCCACTCTCCAGTACTTAATTACAGGAAATCACAGACAAGATACCAAGGACTCTGCATTTTTAAACAGCCCCAGTTTGTCTCTGTACTGCGTTTGATGAGACGTCCTTATTAGCACGAGGAGATTCTGCAGAAAGCTAAAAAAGAAATTTGTTCCCCACATTAGAGCGAAAGAATCTTGGGACTTGCTGGGAAAAATGGCAGTTCCGGCACAACATGAGCAAAGCTCTCAGAAGATATTTATGGTGCGCGCCACCCGCAAATAGCTTACGAATCCACCTCACTGAACAGCCTATAATCACCAGTCAAAAAAAGTGACAAAAGTCACAAAGAGGCCTTTAATCAGGCTCTTCTTCTGAAAGCTCAAAGCGGCGGTTGCTCGGCTCAGGCCGCACTCATTATTGCCTGACGTCTCCTGATAATAAGACAGTTGTTGCGTGTTTGGCTGACGCGACAAAGCTCAGAGAATTTGCAGCAAGGGGGATTAATGTTGGACTTTTGAGGAAATGCTTCATATATGAGGCTCTTGGCTCCCCCAGTTGTCAGTGTCTACATTCAGTGAAAACACTACATGTTTGTCCACCTAAGGACATAGGAAGGAGGGTGTGATAATATTTGATAGAGATTAGATTATCAGATACAAGTTTTTTCATGGCATGTATTTTAGCAGAGATTTAAGAGGAGTTATTACGAAAGACATTTATGTTATGTGATTTATAGCTAATCTAGTCGTAACTGAACAAGGACAAACAAGAGAATCACCTCTTGAAATCTGTTTCAAGGTCTCCGGGCTGAGAGGAAAATCAGGTGCAGATGAGTCCTGGGAGGTTTTCGTCATTTCATCATATTACAACCTTAGATGACAAAACACAGGTCAGACGAGAACCAAAATAGGCCAGAGACTCAAAAGCAAGAGAGCGTAATAGAGGAGCGGAGCGTCAGGCGCTTCGGAGGTCTCCTGTGACTGGAGCCGCCTCTCGCACAACCTGCCTGGCAGGAGCCCATTCGCTCTGAATCCTTCAATTTGGCGTCTGTCACTGACAGCGTTCCCGAGAGGATGCTCCTCGCTGACAGACAGCGTAAACTCCTGGACTGTAATGTGATTTGATCAAAGATGGTGGAAAACATTAAAAAAAAAAGTGCCAGCGGGCTCACTTACACTTTGAGAGCAGTACCACTTCCTAAAGAACTGACACAACTCTTTGTCAGCTCTGGGAGAACACAGTTAATGCTCCACACCCATAACCCCCTCAGAAGGGGGGAATAACACACACACACACACACACACACACACACACATATGCGCAACCCTCATGTAATTTATTCGGCCAGAGCCTTTCCCTGTGTTCTTGACAGTAAGCCTGACTCTGAGAGAGGCAGAATTAATTATTACTCCTCGGCCTTATCTTAATTAAATCTTTTCACATCATAGATTTCACACAACAGAGGCAAAGTATCTACCTCATCTCTAAGCCGGGGCGGGGGTACGGGCTGAGAATGTCTCGCATCAAGATATCAAAGGTACACTGTAAAGTTGCCTCTCCACGATTGCGATTTCACACAAGAGTTGTCATGTCCGGCTGTTAACCGAGAGCAGCTTGTTATCCCACCATTGTGCAGGCTGGTGGGGGAAAGCAGAGCGGGCAGCCTTGACTTAATCAGAGGAAAGTTTGTTGCCCTTTTAAAGTACACAGAGCTCTCAAAGTGCACGGCTGGACTCTGTATCCATACTGCTCGCCTCGCGTCTGTGGACTCAGCCGATGCTTCTGTGAGCATCTGTAGAACTCAGTAAGGAGGGGGGTTTTCATGGAGGAAGGTCAAAGGCAAAGTCATCGTCCCCTCACCTTCCACATCCAACCGTCCATCTTTGACGGCGCTCCCATTAAGGCTCGCCCCATCTCACCAAGCTCACTCAGTATCGATCTGCCAGGATGGGTCCGAGGCGGTCGTCCGAGGAGACAAAAACAAAAATATTAGCCCTAGAGGAGAGAAGCGAGTGGGCAGGAGCTGTAAAGTGCAGCACTATTTGCTTTTGATTCCCTGTGACACAGAGTAATTGTTTTCACGGTTAGAGATGCCTGCTTTGTTTTGAGAGGGTCCCCCTGGCTGCGGCGCAACCCCCGCCGGCCGCTGCTGCAGGTTATTCCAGGACCTTGGACCGTGTAAGGATCCGCAGTCGTTTGATGTGGTGGACGGACGGCACGCTGAGCTATCGGTGGCTGGGATCAAGAGGCTGTCAGCCCCCCCCCCCCCCGATATCTACGTCCGACTTCTTGGCACTAGGCCTCTCCGCTATATAGAAACCCTTACTGATCTGCACAGTTGCCCTCCACATATCAGCTTCCATTCAGCTTTATGAGTGTCAGAGATTTAAAGCAAGAGCGGAGCAAGATATTTAATAAGAAACAACCCTAACAGTGAAATAGGAAATATAATTTCCACATGTCCAGCCCCTGAAACTGAATAGAAGATATGTCTTTAGCAGGGTAAACAAACCTCTGCAGACAGTATTAAACCATGGGTTATCGAGTCTCTCATCACTCAGCATGACAGTTCCGAGAGCTGGTTGAAAGCCCACCTGTTCTCATCTCTTTGTCATGTAATGGATGTAATTATCATGCACAACGGCCTACCGTCTTTTTAAACAAGCGCTCCATGTTCTGTGCACGGTGACGGCAGGGTAGCCATCCGGCACCGGTGCAAGGCTGCGTCATCTTTCCTTCTCACTAACACAACAGCGAGTTGCTTCAGAGGTCGTTCCGCTTTAAGCTGTGATGGGCAGACGATCCTTTCATTCTTGGGAGGCGCAGTCAGAAAAACAACAACACCGGGAAGTGTGCCCGGTGCAGAGAGTTTCATTGTCAGGTTGTTAATTAGAGGCAAATAAGTGGCACGCCGTGTCAGTGTGTAGCTGTAAAATATTATGTTGTGATATCCTGCTATTAGACAAGTCCTGCATCCCAGCCGGTGTTTGCCTTATTGAGAAACGCAAGTTAATGGAGCATTGGGCTTTGTACTGTCACCCCACTCACACTGATCCTGAACATGTCTCCGTTTTCTGCAGTAGTGACGGCTTCTGTTGGAGTCAAGCATCTGTAGTTCAGTGCTCCCTTGCTCTCTTGCCCTGGGAAACGCACACGCACATGCACACGTGCGCAGATACGGGCATTACATTACATTACATTTCATTTAGCTGACGCTTTTATCCAAAGCGACTTACAATAAGTGCATTCAAACTCGAGGGTACATACCAAGGATGACAAGAATCAAGAAAGTACAATTTCTTCAAATAAAGCAAAACTACAAAGTGCTATAAGTAAGTGCCATTTAAGTGCTACTTAATTGTTAGTTTCAAAAAGGGCATGGAAAAAAGTTGATAAAAACGATGCAAGGGGCTCTGTAAAGTGTGTGTGTGTGTGTGTGTGTGTGTGTGTGTGTGTGTGTATGTGTGTGTGTGTGTGTGTGTGTGTGTGTGTGTCCATGCACACATCCTGAGGTTCAGCTGCAATCTTTAATCAATGTTTCTGGCTAAGTGAAGAAAAACAAGAGGTAAGGGGTGAAATGTTCAAGAGACACTAAATGTGTGTGTGTGTGTGTGTGTTTGTTTGAGTGTGTGTGTGTGCTTGTTTTTGTTGCCTCTTTTGGACTTTTCCCAGCACAAACACTGACCTTATCAGGACCAGTGTAACTCATGGGGTTCACAGTGCAGTCCTAATGGGGCAAACAGTCGTGTCTGAGCTGCTGGTTAGGGTTTGGGGTAAGATGGGACTTGTGGGAAGGTTTAGGTTAGAGTCAGCCATGAACTGGTCGAGGTTAAGCTTTGGGATAAGGTTACGGTTTGGCAGTTAATGTGAAGTCCTACTGAGGTTAGCTGCACACACACACACACACACATACACACCCTCTATATGGCTTGAAAATGCCTTTGCGGAGTGTAACACTTGCCTCTGTCCAATTGTCGATTCATGAGAGATGCAATTAGTGTGTTTGCTTGAATGTCTGTAAAAGTACATTTATGAGAGGTTGTCATGGCAACCAGATGTGGAACTAGTTGTGGCCCCGTCCAATGAAGTCACAGTAGAGCCCCATATCCAGGCTGGTTAAGACTGTATTCATCAAATACCCACCCGTAACAAGCATGCACACACAGACACACAACACATGCATGCACACACATACAGAGTGGGATGCTCTTTCTTATATCTGCTGTCGTCATGGCGTTTTATTTGGCCTCTGGACCTGACGTCGAGAGGAAGCATGTGGGTGTTTGTGGATGTGTGTGTGCGTTTGTTTGTGTTTACGTGTGTGAGATTAATATATGTGTTAGGCTCCACTGGACACAATTACAACACACTGACACATGGCCCAGCAGCATGTCAGCGACACCGTTTACGCCCCGCTAGTCTTTTTCCCCCTTTCTTCATAATGCACACACACAAGTCAGAAGGGGGGATTTCATCAAGTTGTGCTTTGATTTGTGTGTCTGTGTCTGTGTAGCATGCTGATCGCTGCCCTGTCACTGTGCTTTAATAAGATTTATGATAGCACGGACTGAGACAGGGGGCACAAGCTGGTGAGACGAAGAAAGAAAGGGAGAGAAAAACAGTGTAAATCACTATTATTTGAATGTTCCTGGTCTGCCTTTTCCCACAGTGTAAGGAAACTCATAGAAATGCAGATCATATACAGTTTATATTATATATTGTGGCCTGGGGAGTGAAGAGAGACATCATATTATATGCCACAGTGGGACCCAGTAGACGTCAGTGGTAGAGTTGATCCACTTGTCAAAGTCTAAATTATCATTTATGCATGCAACTATTGCATTTATGCAGTTTGTATGTTCAGGGTTTGCTGGTTTTTCTCCCTCCGGTGGTCAATGGTTTGCTCATGTGTGCACATGGCAGTGTCTGAGCCGCCACTGTCAGTGTGTGGCAGGAATAGGGAATGACTTTTGAGGAGCAGTGACGTCTGACTGTGTCCTGAAGCTGACACGTGAGGCGGACAAAATCCGTCTCAGATATGCACCTGGCTCTGTGAATATTATTCTAAATATCTGGCTCATTTTTGAACCAGACCCTGAGTCATTTTCCCCCGTAGTAATTCCTCACAATCTGCCTACTCAGGCTCTTTTAACATTCCTCAGTGCTGAAACCCCAATTAAATTATGTAGAAGGTTATGTCGGTGGAAATGGATGGATATATACACCTAGTGTATATATTAAATCTGCCTCTTGTTCCAGCATCTTAAGATGTAATAAATGTCATATGTAATGGTAATGATAAATGGTTATGCACAAAAAAACTGTGTCACAATGATTAGTTGTAGATGATCCATCTGGATCTCTGAGTATGTTTCCTTCCTTCCTTTTACTTCCCCTGCACTTCAAAAGAAAACCTATATATAGACATCTATATAAGGGTTGATATACCTCCCTCTCTACCTTTATCTACTACCCACCCCCTTCACCTCCCCAGCTACCTCCCTACCTATCTCCCTCCATCCCTCCCTATACCTACCCCCCTACCTCCACATGTTCGCTGGGTATATTGCTTTTTTCCCTGCTTGTGCACATCATTCTCTTACATCACTCTCAGGTTTTTTTAGCCATCCACGAGAGAGAACAAATAAGGAGTGTGCCAGGGTCTGCATGTCTGCCTCCCTTCTCATTTCCATAATGAAAGAAAGAGAAAGGGGAGAGAAATTGAAATAGAATAAGGAATTGAGAACAATTTGAACAATTTAGCTTATTGTTTGAGCGAAGGAGGGAGGTTATTGTGTCTTTTCTTGATTGCACGCACCAAATGAACCTATGTAGCAGGTGTTTGTGGCTTTGTAATTTGGTTATTCCAACAGGATTTATCTTGTGAATTCATGCGATGGAATGAGCACAAAGTCCATATAGAAAGTGTCAAATATTTCCTATAATAATCCCACAGGCAGGCTGGTGTGTGTCTGCAGATCTTCTCTGCAGAGCTTGTTTTTCCACTGGAGTCTCATGCACCCCAGTACAGTCTGTAACTCTATAATTAGGGGTCGATGTCACTGAAGGCAAACACTGTGTTTGTGTCTGTGTGTTTGTGTGTGCGTGTCTGTCTGTGTGTGTGCGTGCATGCGTGTGTGTACGTGCATGCGTGTGTGTGCGTGCGTTTGTGTGTGTATGTGTGTGTGTGTGTGTGTGTGTGTGTGTGTGTGTGTGCATGTGCTTCTGCAGCTGTATTTACTGGAAATGGTTTGGTCCAAACTTTTGTTAAAATCAGGGTTAAGGTTTACAGTAAAAAATGCATTAATAACTCTTTAGCGAGTTATCTCAGACTTGGGAGAGGTAGTGCAGACTTTTTCTAACAGTGAGAATAAGAATAAGTTGTTGTAATTAAAAGATGCTATTGAATGCATCATGGGAAATGTAGCATTTTACTCTAGACTTGAGTCTACGGAACCCTCTCAGCTTCTGCTTCTTCAATCTTGACCAGTCGCTCTTTTTTTAATACATCTCATGTGAGCCCCCAACTTTACGATGGTGCAGCAATAAATCTCTGGAGATCCCTTTAAACACAATACCAGAAGACATTTTTTTATTTTGTCTGAGACCATTTGTTGCACACAAGGATGAGAATAATGTGTCTCTGCTCCAGTAAATCTTTTTAAAACATCCTTGACGATAGACACACCTGAAAACACACATTTCCAGTATGCACACAAGTCAGCCTCGTCCGGAGGGAAGAGTTTTATGTACACGTCTTGCTTGATAGATGGCTGAATGGGTTGTGTATCAAATAACTGCAAAGCACTCAGATTCTGTTGTATGCATTCAACATGTGCTGCACACATGTGACATTTCACTGCAAGTGAGCTCATACTCCCCTCACTCTCACTCACACACACACACACACACACACACACACACACACACACACACACATCCAGATGCACACCCACACACACATATAAACACACACACACCTTGTAGAACACAAGGCATCCGGTGTGATGTGGATTAGTTGTGACATTTCCCCCTGGTGTCAGACGGCTCTCATCTGCCACAGCTGTCTCGTGTCACCACACAGCCAAACGTCATCCTACTGTAACAATTCACTTATTATTGGTTCTTCGTCTGCAGCTTGACACGTTTTTCTTTCATTTTAATGGCTTTTAACAAATTTTCTGAATTAAGTGACGGATCGCTCCAACGCCACTTCATCAAGATGTTGACGATTGCGAGTGGCAGCACTTGAGATACTTGCTTTTTAGATTCACGCCTGATTGAAGGCCTCATTGAAGGGTTGTTTAATCAGCTCCATAGCGGCCAAATAATGACTGAGGACAAAATGGTTTCACAGACTCCCTGCTAGGACTTGTTTTTTCTAGTTTTGCAGTCCTGTTTTTAATACTTATATGCTCTCCATCTTTTACTCACTCTGAAGTTACATGTAAACACTTCCCACCATAATGTCATCACACGCACACACGCCGACCCCCCCAACGGTGGCTGCAACCTGCAGGTGAATTTTGGTTTGCAGGAAATGTGGAGGACAAATGCCTGCATATGGGCTCAAGTGGATAAGGAGCGCGTCTAATTCAGTCCATTAGTTGTGCAGGCAGCTCATGCATGAAGCAGCACTACAGCTGCTGTGGAGGGACTAGCTCTCTGTAACACTGGTGCACCGGCTCTTTGGAAATATGTGAGGGGAGGAGGACGGAAGAGACAGCTGACAATGCTATGGAAAACTACTTTTTCCAACCTGAGCAGCACTGTCACAATGATCATCAGTCATATTTTATATGTATCATTTTTCGTCTTTGTTGCCGTACATTTAATTTCTGGACTTCACACTCATATTTCCTTATTTTTAATCTTTTCGTCCTATTTTTTTCCCTTTGAATAACTTTATAAATATACCTTTTTCTGTTATACCGTTTCAAGTCGACAAAGCATCACTGAGTGGAACACTGAAAAGAAGTGGGAAGTGAAAAACTGAGATGGAAGCAGGAGGGTGAAAGAACAACAGAGGGAAGGGACAAGGGAAAAAAAGATTAAGAAGGAAGTGAAGGAAATGTGTGTGTATGTGTGTGCTTGCATGCATTTGTGTGTTCATCAATAGCAGGGAACTTTGAATAAAACAGATTGGCCTAAATGTTGCCTCTCACACAGCACTGCTCAGGGCACAGAAATTCTGCGTTTGAATGGTCCCACAATGCATTGCTCCTTCAATAACTCAGCATTAAATAAAAGATCAAAATCAGCTCGATCAAGTCAATAAATCATTGCGGTGCTGAAACGCGTTTTGCCAAGTGGACGGTCATCAGTGTATTCTCTCAGTTGGACTTAATCACAGCAATGGGTCAATGCATTTACGCCCACGTAGGGTGGGGTTTAATTCAGAGTCTCGAAGCCATGGAATACTCATCAATCCCCCGAGAGGCAATGCATTGTTCAAAATGAGACTTTTATGTGCGAACTGAAGCACCGAAGAAAAAAAGAAGAATGTGCAATTACCTTAGTGCCATGCTGGGTTCATCTGATGCCACGCTACGATTCAATCACTTCCCCCAACCCCCCGACTAGTTCCATTATTGCTGAGTGCAACACGGATTGGTTTGGGTGATGATGTGACGCCCTGTATTTTTGTCCTCCACCCGCTAACAAAGCTTTTCTGTATTTTTCTAGCCCTGGTTCATTTTTTGTCTGTGTGTCTGAACTGGGCTGTTAGTGATGGCAGCCCGGTTCAGCACTGCCTGTTAGTCGGCAGCACAGGTCAGGAGCTGTGACAAAGAGACAGGCCAGTGACAGGGGCAGATGGCAGCCAGCACACACACACACACACACACACACACACACACACACCGGACCCACACGGACACACTTTCTGTTCCTGGGGCAGTGTTAGATTGGTCACAGTGGTCCTCCTGCAAGAGATGAGATATGGTGTTCGAGACAGGAGGAGCCTAGCTTCAGGGACTTAACACATGGACACACACACACACACACACACACACACACACTGTCATTATTATGCATCAGCACACCCTCTAGTCAATGCAGGTAAACAAACAGGGATTGGTGTTTGTCAAAGGATGTGCTGTAAAGCCAACTTAAGTAGGAGATCATATCTGGTCTTCTTCCTGCTTCTCACTGACCAAATACATTTTCATGCAAATTCAAAACCAGCTCAAAGTTGGCTTTTTGCTGTCTACTCTGGTTTATAAGGAGTAAGCAGCGATACATGGAGAATAACAGTGGGTTTTGGGGATCGCGGGCTGATCTCCGCTTCAGGGTCCCTGCAGCCATACCTATTTAAAATCTGAGCTGCAGCTTTGAGAAACTTTAACAATTTTAACAACAAACTCCGACATTTTCTATAAATTCATCTCTTGTTCTCTCTGCTCCCCGTCCATCGGAAGTAACATGTTGAATTATTCAGCCTGTATCCAATCATCATAGGTTTCACATTTTTCCTAATCACTAGGGGGGAAGTGCGCTGTCACACAGGAAATGATGTGGTCTACACACATCTGCAGCGGGGTGGTAGCCAACAGATAGAAGAAGAACTGCAGAGTTAGTAGTCAGATACAACATTAGGCTCTAGTATCAACTTTTTTTTTTAGCAGAAAGGATAATAAACCGTATGAAACCCTGTTTGAGACACTACCACATTTTCACAGCAATCACCGTTTAGTGTATTTGCATTCTGTGAGTGCTGCTTTATGAAATATTGTAGCAGGTAGTGTACAGTGGGTCAATCTAACTAAAAGCAGCCGCCTGCTGCAAATAGAAAACGATGCTGATGAGAACAGTCACTATTAGCGACACCAGCTGCACATACTAATTCAGCTTCCTGTTATCATATAAACGTGTTTAAGTGCAGCATTAATCATTATGATTGTCTATGAATCGTGGCAGGAAATAAAACAACTTGGAATAACTTGTCCAGAACGGTTTGGGCGTTATTTAAAGTTACTCGGCATAAAGGTTAACTTACATAAATCCTGTCGTCCTAACGATCTCCCCCATTTCTATCACTGAACACATTATGCTAATGGATGGAGTCAAGCCCCGCTCTGTCAAAGAGACACTGCTGCTTTTAGTGGGAGTGTTCAGGTTCATCAAGTTTTAATGAGCTCCCAGTGAAATGAACAGAGACAGTGAACACTTGACTTTATCCCAGCTCACTGCTCCTCCGCACTAAATGCAGAACGCAGGTACGAGAACTGACAGTTGTTTTCAATTTTAGATTAAACACAGCTAATATAGAACATAATGAAAAACGGGATTATCACAGTAATGCTATTTCACACTGATGCTATTTGCCTTATAAAGGGAGATGTGGCTGTGCTGATGAGATGTAAAAGCTCAAAGTGTCTGATTCAATCTTCATAGTGAATCTGTCATTTCCCAGGAGAGTGGGACAATGTAGCGGCATATGAAAGACACAGATATATGTGAATATATATATATATATGTAAATACATGCTAGCAAACGTATTCACACATCCTTGTCAAACACATTATAAATCTCTTCATTTCATCTTCTAAGCCATGGCAAATATACTTTTTGGTTTGAAGTTCTCTGGACAGACGTCTTCACCAAAGCAAAACATCCTCTGCATAATTCAGGCGGAAGGCAGGAAGTGACGTCTTAACTCTGCTGTGTAGATCACGTGACGGTTCTTATCACCACAAACCCTCTTGACATATTTGTCGGTGACGTCTACGTGTGTGACGCTGCTTCTTACCTTCGACTTCTCCTGAATTGCTACAGACATCATACTGGGAGGTCAGGTGGAGGAAGTTCTCCAGTAGCTGCGGAGGAACTGCCGAGTCCTGTGCGTGTGTGAAAGCAGCTTTAGCGACTTGATCGTGAATTATTTATATGCTGACGTTTCATTAGTAGGAACCTCTTTCACTGTACATTTCAAAACGCAAGACTCCAGCATTAATTCTCAGTTATACTGATTGATTAAGTTATGCAGAAATATGTAATTAGGGGGCTCTCTAAGGTGTCCAGAGGTAGCAGATGCACCAGACGTTCTGACACAACCATATGTCATAATGCTTGCAGTGCTGAAAATATTTTTCTCCAGGAAATTTCCCTCTGACAGAAATAGTGCAGTGGCATCTAATTAAGATTAGACTAACACCAGAGGTCATGTCCGTCAGTGCTTGTGTATCTTTGAGCTCTGTAAACGCAGCAGCATCGTGCACCACTGCCATATAGTGAGACTCTATAGCTTTACTCACAGCACAGTGAATGCAAACATATGTAGGCACAGGTGGGAAGTGAAGCCATAACTCAGGTCGTGTCATCTGAGATGTGCCGCACACTTGGAAAGCCTATCTTAAAGAGATATATTACAGTCTTTAAAGTGGTTGCACCGTGAGCACACAGCACACACGCACATGCACGCACACACACACACACACACACACACACACACACACACTAGGCAGTATCAGTGAGCAGAATCAAAAGGGAGTATCTCGATTTCTCTTCCCTTCTGCTTTCAGGATCACCCAAGCACACAAACCGAGGCACGTTCGCCATCTGCATTCACAGCTTTCGCCATGAGCTTGAATTTACAGAGATTCACAAGAAGAATAAAACCACAAAGCTTATTTCACACTGATGTGTAACTTTAGACCTTCGGGGAAAGATAAAGCACTAATTGGAGCTCTCTGCAGTGTAACTACACCATCACCCTCGAAATAAAAAAACATATTCTGGTACAATTGACCCTTTCTGTATTGTCACATTCCGACTTGAATGGGTGGAGACACAACAACACCGTGGACACCATCTAACACATCAACATATTCTTTATAGAACTTCTCAAGCATGATTGGGTCTGTAGCTTCTCTGGTGTTTACCTTTCATATATGAAGACCACAGCAGGAGATTCTCTGCTCAGGCATGTTCACAACGACACTGAAATATCCAGAGCGTTCAGGCGAGGGTCGGCTCACCATACAGGCAGGAAGTAACATATTGATCCCACCGCAGAGATCACATGTTTGTTTCTTTACAGCACATCAACACCAGCGTCAGCTCTTATCAGCGAAAGCATGTGGTCTTTCCAAGTTGTGTTTTTCTACGTGTATGGCACCTCTCTGTCAGCGGCTGGAGGGATAAACTCGGGAAAATATCCAGCCCCTCTGGAAAATTTTAGATAATCCGGAGTTAAGTGCATGTCTGAAAGCAGCTAAGGTGAGGTTGGAGGGTGCAGTGTTGAAATAGCACCTGTAAGAAATGAAAAAAATCTCCTGCTTTAAAGTCAGCGCTTAAGAAAGGGAAGTGGGTGTGCTCGATTATCGTCCCAGGCTTTTCACCATTTCCCTACATCATTTTATTTTGTATTTGGAGGATTGATTGATGTAGTTGCCTCTGTCACCTCCGGTTCAAGCTTTTAATGCACTAACATGTCCTTGAAAAAGGGGCTGTGTACCTGTTCTGCCACAAGTCAAGCTTCTGTCAGGCCTTTAAACCATCAGATTGTCCACTTTGGGGTACGAGCTCAAGGGCAGTGAAGGATTATGTGGGATTGCTTCTGCATTGCACGAGGTAATATAGATCCTTATTTGCTTTGTATGTGTCTGGGAGTTGGTGGGGCCACATGCTCCCGCCTGAGGTCCCAGTGGGGGGCGAGTGCTGAGCAGGAAGCGCTGTGTTATTAGTTTCCCAGGTGCAACATAGTCTTCCTCAGCCCTTCATTTATTATCTCTCTCACCTCCATGGAGTAAAGGCTTAATGTGTGTGTTGGTGTGTGTCGGATATGGATTACAGCTCCAGCCGTCGTGTGTGAAGTTTCCAGTCCACCTTTGACTCTGGATCTGGTGCTTGTGGGGAAACATTGAGAGTGAATAAGGCAATGTTCATCAGACTATTTTTAACCAGAGTGCTGGGAAATATATCAATTATTGAAGTGTGTGTGTGTGTGTGTGTGTGTGTGTGTGTGTGTGTGTGTGTGTGTGTGTGTGTGTGTGTTCGTTGTGCCTTGGTTCAGCCTCGCTGTTCAGTGTAAAAGATGGAAGGGATTGTTGATCCACCTTAACGCCTCACAGAGCCGGATCTATATAAAAATGAAGAGCATGGCAGGAAAGGCACACGCAGATGCTGCCGTGATACATGTCACACCTCTAATTCCATCACACCGTGTTAATAATTGGCTCTGTGTTAAAAAGCAATAGTAGCCTATAGTAGAATGTGTGTGTGGAGAGCGACAGAGAGAGAGAGAGAGAGAGAGAGAGAGAGAGAGATAATCAGTGTATAAATAGAGTCAGAAAACGCAGTCAGTACAGATACATTACAGATGGTGTGCATGTGTGTGTGTGCGTGTGTTTGTGTGTAGGGTTATGATCTGCCTGTTTGTTTTCCTGAGATGATACTTTCCAAGGTCCAATGCTCCATCGTCCATGGCGGACCACTATGCCGACATCTTTCTGCAGCCAAAACTATTTGACCATGACGATGTACATATAGCTAATGAAGCAGATAAGAACGCAGATTCTTGTTTCGACGGCCATATGGTTCTGTGATCTAGTCGACCTTTTCTTATTACACTTGCCTCTTGCCATGGTACATGCCCCCCCAACAGGTGTCAGCCTCTTTGTAGCATTTAGCAAACACATTCGTACTGCATCACCGCCTCCAACCGGAAAGGTGTCGTAAGCAGGACATCAACGTGTGAGGAAACCCAGACCCATGTAGCCCCGTCAAACTGTGGTCAAAATCCAACCAAGTGTATTTGAAGTACACCCGAGCCTCGGCTGTTCCTCAGCACTGACACTCGACTGGCTCGAATATTAGAAAAAAGCCTCTTGAAGATGACAATTTTGAGTGTTTGGATTCAGATCACTGACACTCTACTAAGCCATTATCTCTGTATTTTAAGTTGCAGCGATGAAGTGATTTCATTTGCTTCCGTTCATCCCTCAAATGATGTGATAAAATCCCAGCAACAGTCACTGACAGGGTATTTTGCAGCAAGCTTCCTTTTGAAGTGGCCATTAAACGTCACTGCTGTTTACAGATTCTCTAGACTCAGAGATGTGCGGCCAAAAAAGTTTTGAAATGGTGTAAGTTACAGTCTTTTGTATTAGCTGGTGAGTGAATGCAGAGAGAGGTGAACTAGGCCTCGTTCACACATATGGATTCAAAGTGGACCCTCTCGCTAGTCGGCTGGTGAGAGTGTTTGAGCACATATTTCACGTCCTCCGCTCCGATCGGGCAGTTGTTCTCTCACACTGCAACTATATCCGTTTCCAGTGCTATTTGTCGGAGAGAACTGGTTCACCATTAACCGTGACCATCCCACAGTTTGTTAGAGTGAGAGTACTATAAAACAGCGATGTGCTACTTTTCAGTAGGGAATCAAAACGAGTGCAAATGGTTATCAATCCCTCAAACCTGAGTGTAATTGGATAAAATACAACTTTTCTTAATCTTTAAACATCAGCAATGGCCACTTTTCGCCACCACCAGGTTTTTCAAACAGTCCCAGTGAGTGGAACTGTATCCAGTGTTTAGGACCCAGTATGTATGTAAATTAGGCATTAAGTATATTGCACTGACTCTGTATTTTACTTTATATGTCACAATGCAACAGAGACAGTGATGGGTCCAACTCCCAAAATACGGCCCTATATTTCCAATAATGCAACTTGTTTTGTTTTGTTATTTATCAGGATCACCATTAGCTAATTACTTTAAAAACATAAAACATTAAAAGATAAAAAAATGCATTACATTTGAAACCACACAATAAGATGCACCAAACAAACGATTAAATGCGATAATAATACACCAAAAGTAATGATGCTAAATAACACCAAGGCACTCACTTCTTATTGTGTCCTTTGAAGGAGACTATTCTTGATCATTTGATATTAATTGGTAACAACAAACAAAATGAGAAATGTCTATACAGAGCAGTTTGCTTTATTGCAATAAGGTTGTACTGACCTAGGTAATACATACTCACAAGTACTGAGCTGACAGCACTTGACTTGTGAAAACAGTGGAGTGCCCCTTTAAAGCCACAAATGACTGCTGCACTATGGTGCGCTTCCGCCGTTTGTAGCCATTCATCATGTGTATGAGGCAGCAGTGCTTGTTCTTATTGATTATTTTCTTACTGTTACATTCACTAAAGGGAGTCAGTTAAAATGACATCCAAATCATTATAACCTTCCCCGGTATTATTAAATATTACAATTTTCATTTTTTTAGATGAGCAATTTTTTGATAATAGGCAGAATTGTACCATCGGTGGTGATTACTGAAAGAATAAAATAAATTCTGCTCTTGTCCTGCATTCGGATAGAAGCCCTTGGAGAAACAAAGCGGCTGCTCTCATCGAATCAGTTTTTTTATTTCAAATCCTCGGTGCAATTTCCTGTGTACTTTTGCATGTGGAGACACAGGTCTAATCCCTGCCCCGCTAACTGATTGGTCTCATCTTAGCAGAGGTACGGATGGCTGGAGACGTGCACCTCATCCGCCTGACAGTTATTACTATTCAGTGCATGATGGGTGGATCAAACTGGGAGATGTATCCATCCTTCTGTTCATCTTGTTTGTATGTACTCGCTAACCAGGCCGGATTGAAATGTAATCGACGGGGCAGCTTTCAGAACAACTCTTTTTGTTGAAGCCATCTGTGTTGTAACCGTGGTAATGTTTTTATATGCAAGGCTTCAATTCACACCATCTACACCAATAAGGCGTCTTTATTTGCTCTATGCACACACACGCATGTGCACACACACACACACATACAAAGCTGGGGTCAAAAGTCAGAGTCCCGCCCCCATTGTCATGTCTCATTATTTCCGGCCCAATTTCCAGGATGTAAATGGCCGCATGTGGAGCTGAATACTTATGGGTAAGGTTGAAGCATGAATATGGACGAGTCCCTGCTAACACACACACACACACGCACACACAGACACACACACGCACACACAGACACACATACACACACACACACACACACACACACACACATACGCACACAAACTAGTGTCTGGCCAGTCGCACTCCCCCACCCAAACCAGCTGGAGATCATCTGCAGGGAGGTGATGGACACTGCACAACCTGACCCCACCCACCCTCATGTACTATTCATGACAACCTTTCCACTAGTCCCTTTCTCCATCCTCGGCACACTCACACGAATACGCACACAGACACACACCTCAACCATTATTAGACCGGTCCAACTCGTGGCCTCTGGCTCGCTCAGGCAGGTGCATTTACTGTCTCTGCCGTTAACGTTTTAGTCCAAGCGCCAGTGAGCTTGTGCACACAGCAGCGTGGTCACATAATGAAGCAAAGTAGCTAAGTAGTGAAAACACTGAATCGAGTGAAAGCTTGATGGGAGAAAGGAAAAAGCAACAGAGCAAACGGACGGAGGGATGGTTCGCTGGATTAAATTGGGATGAGCAAATTTGTGGTTGTGTAAGGTACCACACATCAACCATCCTTTCCTTTAGTAACTCATAGTGTGGTGTCCCTGTACACCGCAAGGTACACAGGGGGGAGGTTTGTCTCAGCCACAAGATTACAAGGTTTTGCAGCATTTTAAGATTTGTGGCAAACTAAGATAAAGGGCCACATGCAGACAGTTGCCTTATAGCTTGTGTGCTGTAACAGTTTGCTGTTGGTTTAACAAGCACGATGTGGTTGTGCAAAACAGCAATTGGGAACAAAGCAGATTGAAATATCTTTTGTTTTACTTTTTCTTTTCAGTCAACTTATTCTGGCTCACTGTCTCTTCTGCATTCTCCCTGCTCTCTGTGTTTTTATGCCTTTTTTCATTTGGCTAGAGTTCTGCTCCTAAGTGCTATGATGGCAGGGGAAACCCTGGCCTCCAGATGATGTAAAGAACGTGTGGAAACACACAGGTCTCAATGATTGCCTGGGCTGAAACACAAACTCAATTAATACTACATCAAATTCATAATATGGTTGCAGATCTAGACTTCTAGGTTGTTTTATTTTAACTCTGCAACCTAAATATTTCTGCCCACTTTGCCGGGCACTGCAGGTTGATATTGATCGCAGCAGAGATGACTGTGCTGGGAGATTGATAGCTTCGCCTCCCGACAGCATGAATGAGAATTCCTTGTAGAAAGAGTCATTTAAAATCCTTGGAGTGAATGGGACAACAACAAAGCTTTAATTTATTTGCTCAGTGTAACTCAGTCTAATATGGAAAGGTTACTAGTGCTGCTGGGTAAGTCATTGTTTGGTTTTCCACCATATAACAACAAAACTCTCCCTTTATTCATATAGCACCATTCAATACATAGTTATGAAGTGTTTTAGTGTAAAAATGACAAAAGTACATTGAAAAGCCTCAGAGGTGTAATACCTACCCTACATGTGCGTTTTATATTGGCTATATATATTATATGTTTGTCTTACCACATTCTCATGATGACATGAACATTTATACACAATATAAAAGGTCAGTGGTGATGCTGGTAGTAATACTTTAATGATATTACAGTGGTAACAAAAATAACCTGTTCATTTATTTCCATCATTTGATTGTGTATATGATATAATGTTTTAGTTTGTGTTAAATGTGTAAGTAGGTGGCTACTTGCTAATAAACGAGCTAGCTATAGTTAATGAGTGAACAATTACTTTATGCTAATTAAATAATGAATAGCATCAACAAATTAAGTTACTCTCCATTCAATCAATCTTTCATAAACCATGTAAGGGTTTATACTAATGGCACATACAATGTATTGTAGTGCACTGATGAACTGCATTTTGTTTTCATCACAGACACAATACGCGTATTCTATTTATTTAAGCCCATGAGAATATTTGAGCATTAGAAGCATTAACATGAATCTGTTGTGGGCGCTGGTTATTGGACATGAGTATTTATATGTTGCAGCTTAAGCAGCGTTCTATGTGGAGATTCTTTGTATTAAACGACAAGAATATTATTCCGCTGGAGAGTGTCTGTGAATGTGAGAGAATAAAATCCTGTAATGCACTTAACAAATTCATCATTTGGTGTTAATTGTTCAGTGAAACTAAGCATGTGTTGGAGCGAGCACGGTAATGGACGCTCCAACCAGAGGTGAGACACGCACACTCACACACTCACGTGTTCACACACTCACACACTCACACACTCCAGCTGACTTGTATCTCTTGCTGTCGAGTCTGAAAATGAAATGCCTCAAACATAATGGGCATCAAGACCCTTGGGTCCCTCTCACTCGTTTCTCTCTTATTTCTCCTGACGAAGGCGTTTGTTACTTTTCCTATCTTTACTACGCAGATATCCATAAATGCACACTGTAAAAATGACATACTTAGCATCATTTACCATATGAATAGTCCTGCATTTCATGTAAGTGATTCATGTTAATGCAGTCTGGCACTCCATTAAATGGAAAGAGAATCTGATGCAAGCTACATTTCAACGCTGCTTCGCCTCAAACACTGTGGCTCCCTCTCTGATGACAAACTCTCCACACATGTGCCCAGTTCAGCTGCAGCGGGCCCACATACTGCTGTCACCTTCCTCTGCCTTCAAGTGCTTTAAGGAGAAATCATAATTACGAGCTGAGTGCAAACATGCAAGCCAACAAAATGGCTAGTCTGAGTCATAACGCAGGGAGATTCGTAAACTGCTGAGATGTTTTTTTTATGGTGTTGAGAGGATTTCAAAACAAATACCTGTGATTGTATTCAAGGATGTGAAAGTGGTGGTTTTTAAGTAAAATGTATAACAACTCTGCAAGCTTTATTCACTTCTTTCCATTTTCTTCAGCTGCAGCTTTGTCCTGCGTACTGTCTGAAATAAAACAACAGCCACTGAGTCAAAAAGGCTTTTGTTACAGGGTCCGTTTTACTGTTTTATCCAAAAGAGCCATATTTACAGTTTGTGAACTCCAGCGAAAGAAGCTTATGAGGAATGCTTGAAGACGGGGTGAGACACTAGCAGCAAAATCATTTCAAAATAGTTCCCCATATGAAAAGAAAACAAAAGGCTGGCAATGAACAAACATGCAGCAGTGTTTTCCAAGGCCAAGGACGGCTCTTTTAGGTTTTGGGACAGGATATTGTTCTGTGAGGTTAACCTGCAGCCCTTGCCTTGCTCAGTCAGAGTGCCCTAAACAGGGGTGTATCCAGGGGCGGGACCAGGGGGGCACCGGCCTGAGCTGATTTGCCCCTGAAGTGCTCCTGTCCGATAAACTGCCTAAAAAAAAAACTAGTCACTTCCTAACAATACTAAAAACTAAATATGACGATTTGTTAAGATGCTTCACACAATGCGCTTGAACAAGGACCAATTTTCCAAATGTACAATATAACTGGGACTTTGCTCAAATAGAGCTAAGAGTAAACAAGGAATTACTTAAATGTGCATCTGACTGGATCAGGAATTGTACACGGATGTTTGATATATAATTGGCCCCTTCATGAACCCTGGTTTAGAAAATTCCAACATCTCTCACTGGTCTGTAATCGCTACTCTGCAGCTCGAGCATAAAACAACAAGCACAGAGGAAACCACATTGGTTCCAGGCTTCATTTCAGGGGCGATTGCTCATGAACGCCTCGCATCTGATGTAATCCCACCTGTCTCGCTTCCCTTACTGGTCTGCAGCCCACCTAGCTGGAGCTGAACCAATTCCGCCTGACGTGAGCCCCGTTGATATGTTGTCAGGATGCAGCGTCTTAATCGGCCTCAGACATATGTCGTTCAAGCTAAGGATCATTAGCGTGCCCTCTGGGGGGGAAAAAAAAACATATCGTGCGGTTGAGTCGATGATGATTCACAAAATGAATACCTTCCCCGCGTTGCCTCTTCCCACTCTGTTCCCAAAGGTGGAAAGAAAAGGCGGCCACAGAAGGAGAGCGAGCGCGAGGCTGCGGAGACAAAGAGAAGCATTTATCAGCACTTCCATATGTGTTGAACATTGGGAGATGCTAAATTGCTCCGCCAAAAAGCCTTTTAATAGATGAAACATGCACGCCATATGTTTTAAAAGACGTTTGTGGGCAATGTGTTTTTGTCGCCACACATTAGAAGTATTTTCCATATAAATTGGTTGGTGTACGGTGTAAGAGATAAGCTCCAGAGTGAACGGGGACAGAACGGGGAGGGGGGGAGCCGTTGTCTGTGAATAAACCGTGTTCTGTTGTCAAACTGCTGAATTTATGTTCTCACATTTGCATTTTTATTTTTGACACACTTGTCAACAAAGAGGGAGACGCATCCCACAACAGAGGGAAATTAAAAGCTGTTCATTTTGGGGGATAAATTTGTTATTTTAATAGTTTTTCTCCTTCGGAGCTGATCTCATCTCTGTCGGGGTCAAACAACCACAGCGAAATACAAACATCACCGAACTGCAAAAGAGCAGGTAGCACACAGCTGATAGAGCTCACTTGTTTTTGTCCGCCGACACACAAAAAAACACACACACATACACACAGGCCTTGGACCGAATTGTCTTGTCTCGGTACAGAATGGGATCTCATGCACCCTCACACACAGACCTACATTGACTTAAATAGAAAAACCCAGCACTCGAGGCTCCAATGGACATGGAGGCAAACATCGCCCTCCTGCTTTCCATCTTGTCACAGGGCACATTTTCACTTGGCATTCACAAAGTGTGTGTTGTATGTGTGTGTGTTGAATGAAATGCTCTCAATCCACCACTGGTAAGAAGAAATCTTGTGTTATAAAGCTGTGGTTTGTGAAGCCGGCGTCGCTGATAGCGCTCTTATTTTGAAATTCCAGAGGGAATTGCATATCTGTATGGCATAAATCAACTTGATGCAGGTAATATGATTTCCATCCACTCACAGAAGTAGCCCTAGCTCTTTATACCCTTTATTGCTTGAAACCCATTGGTGGGGCTGTCAGCTAATTTCGGAGGGTAAGTTCACGTGGATGACTTACACCCTTTTCCTCACAAATTGTAATGTGCCAGTTGGAGCAACCTCAATTTACCTGACATCTGAGCTCCAGTGGAAACTCATTCCAGCACTTGTTTAGCCTCCGCTCCCTCTGCTCAGCCGGAATATGGATTCACTCGGCCACTGCTCTGTTCTTTTCCAGCAGTTTGCTGAATTGTCCATTTTGTCGGAGGAACACAGCAGCCATGAAAGTCATCCGCTGTGGCTGACTTCCTTCAGTCAAGCTCTGCTTTTCAGCCCGAGTGAAACTTAACAGCCGCGGTGAGGTTGACTCGTCGAGAGTTTTGGTTTGCTCTGTGAAAGTGTTCCCAGTTTTTTCTGGTGAACTAATGAACAAGTCCCCAGTTACTGAGCCTTCTTCCACAGCAGATGAACGGACAGCTTGTCACTGATGTGAATTGAAGACGCTCTGTTGATCGACTGTTAAGCACAACAGCTGGAGATCCTCATTAACAGTGTGGTGGTCCTGTTTGTTTTGTTTTTTTTGTATTTGTTTATTAGTCGTATTGCACATGTCTTATTTCATTTATTTAAATCATATTGATTTTGAGTCAGTTTACCGTTGTTCAGTAGTTTTATTTTGTCTTTCCTCCAGGTCCCACTTTCAACACTGTGATCATTTACGATCTGACATGGACCTGTGATAGATTATGGCCACTGTATAATGTGGTCACAGTACACAGTCGTTTCACACTGCTGATTATTTCCATAATTAATGAACCTATTGTTTGTTTCTAATTGTAACAATTGACTGTTAAGTCAATAATAGAAAATATAAAAAAAAACTCTATCAATTATTTGATAATAAAAATAAAGTTAGAAAATACAACAAATCTTCTCAATTGAAAAGTTTAAAGGTGTACATTTTCCGCATTTTCACTTAATTAACAACGAATTGATTACTAAAATTGCTGTCGATTCATTTTAGTGTAATTGTTTGGCTGGGTGGTAATTTATTCGGTGACATCAAATTATTTTATTGTGAGAGTCTGGTTATCAACACCTAATTGATTTATGAATGTGTGACTGCATTAATTGAGTGACTATTTTATTCATCTGATTAATCCACTCAAAATATTTGAATATATGTGGCCATGTGAATCAAGACATGTACACTGTGTGTGAGTGGCCATTTGAATTGATTTTACAGTACTTCCCTGCCTTGTTTGTTAGACCCCACGGGCACTGACTGCACATTTAGACCAAACCACCCACAGTCAGGTCACTGGTGGATGTGAACAACACACACATACACACACATACACACACACACACACACACACACACACACACAATGTACTGTACTTGCCCTACGTCTGTGTTAATTGCCAGGATCCACACCATTAACACAGCCGTCTCTCTCTCTCACTCTCTCTCTCTCTCTCTCTCTCGCTCTCTCTCTCTCTCTCTCTCTCCTCCACTGTCTCAGGAAACTGTTGTCTTGGAAAGGGGAACAGTGTGGCAGCCACTAATTATGTTCTTTACAAACTGCCAAGTGAGATTGCGTGTGAACAGGCATGAATTTACCTGACATGAGCTGTTGAAGTGTGTCACGCGCTCTGAGTTGTCCACAGAAACACTCACAACATTTTTGCTGCAAGATTTTCGGCTTTACACACTCACAGACACACACACAGTCACACACACAGACACCAGCTCCTTCACTCCAATACTCAGCCAAAACAAGAGAGGGAGAATGAAGGAAAGCTGGGAGGGAGAAAACAAGACAACAGGCTGTTTACTGAGTGAGATGGTGGTTTGTGTGTTTATGCATATGTACGAGGGCAGATACGATAAGCACATAATTAAACAGAATATGCACAGATGGTTATAAATATATATCTGTTAGTAGTCCCACCCATCTACCCTTTAAACAAGAACCAAAGCCTAATGTAAACACTGGTTGTAGTTCATCTTGTCTCACGGTTGTTGATTTCCTCCAGAACAACAGCACTTACTGCTGTTTGATTGATGCTGAATGATTTGTGAGGCTCCCCTCAGGCCTCGATGCACACATGGTGCCACACAAGAGGGGCCTGGCTTCACAATCATATTTGACTGTTTTATGCAGAAACATTTGTTTTGCAGTAGAAAAGGATATCATCCATTTCATTATTTATTCAGATTTATCAAAACTAAAGTGTAACATTCTCAGAGTTTAAGCACTGATTTGATTTACATTAATGTTAATCAGACAATCAGGAAATGTTTCCAACATAGTTTCTGGAAACACTGAGTGTTTAGCTGCTTAAAATTATATATAATTCTACATATTCTATATCCATCAAATGGCTAATTCATTATTTCAGCACATAGTTGAATAACATTTTCCCACATATTAATGCAAATGCCTTTATCAACTAATCCTAATTATTTTCTTAATTCAATTTGAGAAAAGACGTATCTCCTCATCTTCAAATGTTAGTCCGAAAGCCAAAGATATTCTGCTAACTCTTTGGGTTATAAAATAATTGACATAACAGACAATGTTTGTTGCTTATGCAATTATTTCTCAGTGTTCTAATTTGTTTATTGTTGAGCGATTATTATAAATTCAGGCTGGATCTCTTACATTAATAAAGTTTTCATCCTCTTTAAACATTAATGTCATTTATCATAAATTATACTACATGTTGCAGTGAGGTTAACTATATATCCTTAATAGTTTATGGTCTCAATGTGACCGGTGACACGGGAAGTGCAACAAGCCCAGTTGCAGTGAAGCGTGTGTGCAGTGGTGTGTGACGTACTGGAAATAGATCCCCACCTTCCTTCAGCCAGGTGACACATGTTCACTGAACTCCAGTAATCTCCAAGCACAGAGAGGTTCGCCACAGGGAGCAATACAGCATCACATAGTGATTACATCACTGTGATTCAGAGTTGACCTTGTGGATTTAACGACACGACTCTGCATGTCGGCGCTCAGACCTTTGGAGTCATCTCCACAATTATATTAGATCCACTTATATTGAATTAATGTGTTCGTACAAATACATGAGCCGATGACTTGTGAAGCTCACTGAGGCTTTGTTATATAACCACCAGGAGTCCATAGCTCAGTGAGCCCCCCCCCAGACTGCAGGGCTGCTCACCAGTCGCTCTGCCTGGTCTCTGATGTCCCACAGGAGGGACAGGTTGAAACAAAAGACATGAATCAATAGAAAGCTACACAGACCTCACAGGGAGCTGTTAGACCAGACACCGGATCTTATTGCATTACTGCAGTGAACCAGCTACCACACTCACCACACACACAAACACACACACACCACACACCACACACACACACTGGTACGCACACACACACACACGTCCAGTGTCACTATGGCTTTAATGATATCATTAAGCAGAGCCCCCGCTCTCCAGTGTTACAGCACCTAAGAGATGAGTTTCATTAAAGAGCAGTACACATCCTCTGCTCCCTTTATCTGCCCATACAGTCCATGAATGGATATTTGAATTTAACATAATGGAGCCTTTGGTAATGCATCTGATATTTCTTTTTCTTTTTTTCTTTTTTATGTGTGTAGGTTTCGATCTTTGTAAAGATGCCAGGATTAGACCATGTGGTGTGTGTCTAAATAGATAGACAGGATATTGGTGTCACGGAGGCCATACGCCGCACCACTAAAAATACATTCATCCTCGCTTTCTTCCTCCCGTATCCTGCCTCGTCACTATCCTGCTTTATCACCCCCCCACTTAAATTGTAAAATGCTACCCGCATATCACGGCCGTATAGTGACTGTCACAGATACACAAAACACCCCTCCATCTCCGCAGAAACCAAAACGCCTTCTCGAGTCAGCCTCCCAGTTGTCTGGAGTTAGTGAATGCATATTTAGGCGCAGGTGGAGCAGAATGTTAAAACACATGTCTTATTATGTAGGAAGCATGCAGCCCTTTTACAGAGGAATGTGGCGTAATTTGATAAGCGCGTCCACTGGCATGCCAAGCCACATTCAGAGACAGAGGGGAGTGCGGGGAAGGAGCGATCTGAATGTGCGCTGGGTTAAAGGGCAACAGTTGCCAAGTTGCCCAAGGCAACCAAATTGCATTGCTGTCAAACCTCTTACTTGGCCTTATTGGCATGGGTAACAATCATTTTTTTTTTTTTTGTTAAAAATGTGTGCTTTCGTCCAACCTGGCCTCGGGTGTAGAAGCTCCTGCCTGCGTTAATAAACACCAGAAGGAACCTATACACTCTGAGGGGGGAGGGCAGTTCTGTAGGTCAAGTCAAGGAGAGAGGGAGTCGCACCCAAGGGGCATCGAGCTGTTCAATTATCAGGCTTGTCTCAGTTTGACCATCCCCTGTAACAGTGCAGTCTCTTATTGAGGATTTCTGTCTTCGCTCTGTCTATATATCTAATATCTGTCATATTCTTAGATAAATGTGTATTAAAAATGTCAATATTTGAATAGGTTTGTTCTTACTACTGCAACATTACATCAAAGTTGCAGTTGCGCATTTGATCAGCTGTCTCCATAAATAGCAGAGATCAGGTCTCCAGCTAAATTGTACACCCCTGTCATGGGATTGTGAACATCGAAGAACTCTTTGAAACCTTAAGTCATCTTCAGCATCTCCACATTAAAGGAAAAGCTCTTATCTGAGGCCAGCTACAGATGACAGTGTATCTCTTGTTCCTAAATATACTACCTCTCCAATGTGGAAGTCTTAATATAGTGAGCTACTTTTACTCCATTACATTTTAAAACTGCCATTTATTTTTAGTGAAATGTGTTTTCACGTTAAGCAACACGCAATGCAGACACACACACACACACACACACGCAATATAATGTTTACTATTCTGGATATGACTTTATCATGTCTAAATATGGGGCACAATACCACTGAACAATTATCATTCCATTATAAACAAATAGAATATGCCGACCATTCTGTCAAATTTTGGAACCAAAAGCCTGTCCACCAGCCTGCCAACATTTTTCAAACTCCCTGCCGGGATTGTGTTTGTGTGTGTCTCTTCCCACTTTATTTTTCTGGCATGCATAAACAGGCGTATACTGGTTCACACGGTATGATGATACTGCCTGGCTCTGATTGTGAGTGTAAATGCATATGTGAAAAGCTGCATACTGTATGTGGCTCGCAAGTGTGTGTGCGGGCGGGCACTTGTGTGTTCACGCGCACAGCTGTTGCGTGGCGGAGACACAGCGGTGTGGGTCAGGATGGGCTAAGCGTTCCAAAGAGAGGAAATGAAGACAAATGAACAGAGAGGAGCTAAACACCCTTCCAGTCAGCTCCATATTACTTATTCTCCACCCCCTCCCCCCCTTACCTCCTCCTTTCCCCCTTGCCTCCGTCCCTCCCTTCGCCTGAGAAAATATTACAAAGCCACACAGAAAGACCCTCTGTACGGTAATGAAAAGCACAAAAGCGTGGCACTTTTTGTGCTACTTTCACGTCACTGGCAATTAATTCCACAGCGGCGGCTGACGGGGGCCTGTGGTGCTATGATACTAATGCTAGAGCCAGCAGTGCATGGACGGTGCCTATAAATTTGAATCTACATCAGACTCTCTTTCCCTCTAGATTTCTTCCATTTGCCCATTCACTCCGAGTGTGTGTGTGTGTGTGTGTGTGTGTGTGTGTGTGTGTGTGTGTGTCTACGTGTGAACATTATGTGGCCTCTGAGGTATCTCAGAGAAAAAGTTCAACATGATGAATAGGCAGCCGCCACTGCACTTTGATTTCCTGGAAATAACACAATCATACGCTACATTCACTTCTCAGGGCTATTAACAGAGACATGCTGTGATGAAAGTGTCCAGAAGTGTGTATTTGAGTTGGAGTGTGCATGTAGAACAGCAATTGTCACAGGGTTTAAAGGAGCTGGGCTGGTCTGAATTTCAGATGGTCTTCTAATAGGCTCTATTTGCTTCTTACTCTCTGTTTGGATTGTGCACATGTAACAAGTAATCCAGCAGTGAAGAAGAGGTAACAATCCCTAATCCTGATTTTCTCATTGGCTGTAATGGACACCAGTGAAAGAGGGAGGGAAGGAGGAGAAAAATAAAAAAAAAGTGATTTGTGACTGTATCGATCAACGGGTAAGGGCTATTGACCAGAGAGTGAGTGGGGAGGACTGGAGGATGGTAGGAGGGGATAAGGGAGGGGCAGAGGAAAATGATATAGTGCCTTGTCTGCCCAGGAGAGCAACCAGAAGGGAGGAACCCTACTAACGGCTAGACCCTTAGGGTTCATTATGGATGAGTACAAATCCAGGGCACCCATGGCTCAGCCGGCCAAGGCATCTCCCTTGAGGGGCCGCATTCATCAACCCCTTATGATTGGGCGAAGCTCTTTACGCTCGATATCCCTCCTGGGGCTTTTCAGCCAGGAATATCAATATTAATCTATAAGCTTTAGGGGAAGATAATGTCCTTTACCTCCTGGATCTGAAATTCCCTTCTAAATGTAGACATCAAGAAGAATCCCCCGTCCTATTTTCACTTCTCCCATATGGTGGCACTAATTCCAATTGGCAAAAGGCTAGTTGGCTCCCACTCCTGCTTTAAACACAATTCAACATGCTTTTGCCCACAAAAATGGTAATTTATTTTTAAACTATCCTGAATTCCCTCCAGTGACAATGGCAACGGGTCCATGGGCACCTCGATGTGATTAGGCATAGCGATACGGAGCATATGGAGCAGGCCATCTCCCTTTTATTCAGCGCAGACCAGCTCAGCACTTGAGAGCTGCCGCTTCCTGGCTCGCCTTCCAAGCTCTCCCCAGGTTGTCCCTGAGTTTCATCCTGCTGCCATCTGCCAGCGACTTGGGCTCCCTCCAGAAATCCTGGAAAAAAAGGAGCACCCTCTTCTCTCCATGGTGGGAGCCAGCATGGAGGCTCGGTTTCCTCTCCAGCTCTTTGCTTTAAAGGAAACTGCCGATGGCCTGAGACCCCTGGAGCAACAGCAACCAGAAAAACTGAATTATCGTCGTATGGGAAAATCTGGCGGAGTGGCTTGAAGTGGTCACATGTTCAAACCATCAAAAGCTAAGGCTCTTCACACAGCAAAGAATGTGAACTGATATTTTGCAGCAAAAAGAACATGCCATGCATACTATGAAAAACCTTGTGTATGTGTATTCACTGCATTTTTTGAAGCTGCATCACAAAATAACTCAGGTACTCTGGGCTGGCTCATTTTTACTGATTTAAAATGAAAAACATAATTTTCTACTTATTACAAGTGCAGGTGTTTGGGAAATGCAGGCAAATAAAGCAATCCGGCATTCAGGCAGTATTTGCCATCAGTGAGATGTCACTTTTAGAGTACCATAATTCCTCGAAACGCATAATTAGCTCCTTTGGCCCGCACTCATAGTTTGGAGAACCTGAAGTGGGGTCGCCTGTAGCTTGTTACAGAATCATCTCAAATTACATAACTTTTTAGAATGTATTTCTTACCCTTAAATCCAACAAGTTTGTATGGTATTTGTTCAGCAAGTATTTGGGATGCAGAGAGACCTAGAATCCCCAGAGAATATAACACAGATTATCTTTGCTGCCTCCAGCCTGACAGAGAGATGCATTCTGGGTAAAACAACAAGCCAGAATGGGACTTTTGCTGAAAACACTAAACACTAAAAATGCAAGTTAACCTGATAGCCTATGTAAAAATGTATGACACGACAGCTCCTCAAAAGTTAAGCAAGAGTGTCTCATTCTCCCCCTGGTGGCTGACAGGATAAACTCATTATTCCTGCATTCTCTCCATGATAGCAGATGGGACAAAATAATATCAACATTATTTGCTCAGTTTTGTTTATAGCTGACTACAATGTCAAGAGCTGTTTACACAGTTAGGATGTTTAATGCCCAGATAGAGATGATTTAATGCATGAGATAAAAGTATGGCTAGAAAACAATTAAATCATTTGTCTACGACTCAGTCAGACCTGTTGTGAAGTGTTTGATTGGATGAAGGTCCTACATCAGTTTTATTTTCTACCTCTGGTAGCTCTCAAATCCTCAGTGAAAACTACTTTTAGGCAGTCTGATCCTCCAAATCTTTAGAAACTTGCCAACCCTGGCCTAATTTTGGCGAATGACCTCTGGGGAAAGCCGCCTTCTCTCTCCTAATTGGCTATGGCTGCGCGGTGACGCCGGCGGCTCTGTGCAAAGTGGCCATTGTTGCCTATTTACCCTTTTTAGTTTTTCTCATAGAAACTGGAGAGGTGAGTTGTGTCTGTAGTAACGTGATGTACAAACGTGAGGGGAAATGGAACCATGAAACATTTAATGATGTTGGTGTTAGATGGAGCGAAAAGGAGTGCAGAGAATAGAAGACAGGCGTGAACAACATGAGACAGCATTAGCTGTAGCCACCGTGTTGTGATCCGTGTGTGTGTGTGTCAATGTGCTTCAGCGTGCATCATTACATGCGTCAGCTTGTGCGTGTCTTTGCATCTGTTTCCTGCATGTCTGAAAGTGATTCGTCCCTCACACTCCCACACAATGGCTACTTGCAATTGGCCAGCATAAAGATTCCGCTGTGAGTTTGTGTTTAATAGGAAAACCAGGTCTTTATATAAAGAGCCCATCACAGGTCTCTGGAAGATGACGGTGAGCTCAGACAATGAGCTCGGAGACGTGAACAAAAGAGGGCTCTGCTCCCCGTAATAGTGGCTTAACTGAATAATTGAATTCAGGAGCATACAGGCAGCCATGCTGGTTTTCTTCATGTATATTGCAGAGCAGCTGTAATCTCCGCTGGAGGAGAATCTCTGGCTGCCTGCTGCTGAGTTTCTGGAGAAGATGTGAGGTGACAGAATAGGGCTCTGCCACCAAACCATCTATTATTGATAAGGTTGGGCGGAGGGAAGCTTGGAGACAGCACTAGAAAAACAGGAGCAACCACTCAACTAGTTGAGATATTGGAAGCTCCTGAGGCTTTAGTCTCAGCAGCTCCATAGGTTTGGTTCAGACTGGGATCTTCACTGCACTCTCTACACCGTCACACTTATCTCTCCTATCAATAAAGACCAAACACATCTTAATAATAAGAAACTACCGACGCTGAAATCTATTGACTTGATGTTCACTCATAACTGACCGGGCCAGGCTGAAAACATCTGTTGAAGACACATGACATTCTGCTCATACAATGTATGGGAAATGGATAGCCACTGTAACTATAGCAACCATCCGTCTCCCGTGGAAGATTTAAAGAATTACAGAGTTGGCTAAAATGAATGAATCATGCAGATTCATGATTCAATATCTGAAGACCCAAGATACTTGGTGTACAAGTGTTTTGGATCCTTTTGAATTCAATAGAGTTGACGTAAACAAAAGGCTGTACATGTGCATGAGGAATCCTCCTGTGAGCCATAGACCTGTTAAGTTTATAGCTAGGCCTCAGGTGTAGATGAAACTGCAGGTATTGCTGAACAGAGAGCGGCCTTTGCCAAGTGTGTTGCAATGAACCAGAAGTAAAGAAGACTGGAGTTGCTGTCTGTCAAACATCTGTATCATTACACAAGGAAAGAACCCTGTGTACTCATGTAAATAACAATAGCTTGTTTTTATCTTTCTAAATTATAACGTTATCATTCAGTGAATAGTTTCACATTTAATACTTTGCCATGAATTCAGGTCCGAAAGGGTATTCAGATGCTGTACGTCGTTACCAAGACTGTTAGAACAAATGCTCTGTGTTTCCGATAAGCAAATTCAAGCCGGTTTTCATGCAAAATTCAGGTTCAACCAAATTCCCACTGTGCTGTCTAATAAGCAGAAACACAGCCTGTGAGCTGCACCTCTCCTCCAACCTCAGCAGAAAGCCGTTAGTTCAGGGCAAACGAATGATCAAACAGACAGAGACGCAAAAAAAACTGGACCTGTGCCTAAGGAAATTTGCAAAAAAGCTGCATTTGTGCCTACGTCGTCTTTGTACAACGCAGGAAAATAGAGCCCAAGATGCTGGACTCACATGAGGTTTAACATTAAATATTCATTTGAATTCTCAGAGGAGGAGGCGTAACTAACGTTTGTTTCGCGGCTCTTATGAAAACATATCTACGGCACACGTTTTAATTTTTTTCTACAAGAATAACCTGTGTAATACCGGACGCGTCACTTTTCTTGACGTCAGCCCGTTGTGGTATCTGTGATGTGATGCCAGATGGCACCCAGTCAGTTTGTGAGAGCAAACCACTAACACTGTCATAGGTCGTGTTCATATGACGCTGTTTGACCAAGGATGGTCTCTAAGTCTGTCTGAATGAGGAGGAGTGCAGTGTCCTGTGTTGGTCACGTTCACTCGTTCATAATCACAACATCGTTCTCTTGAGTTTTTTTGTTTAGTTTTTCGCTCTTGTTCCGTCCTGATTGTGAAAGATTTACCAAATGTTTTTCTTCAAATAACCTTCATGTATTATTCTCCCATAACAAGCGTGATTAGGCAGATGTTCTCAGCTGTCAGGAGCTGTCGTATTTCAGGCCTGATTTATGAAGACGCAGCATCTGCTATATTCTGAGACCTCAGACATATGAGTTAAAAAAAAGAAAAGATTGGAAAAGACCAACTTGTTAACATATTTCAATATTCCACATTGTATTAACTCTGGTCTAAGTGGTTAGGTTTGGATTTATTGCACTTCGCAATTTAAAGTCTTCCTGCCATCATTCTGTCTAAATGAACAAGGGTCAATAGATAATCAATAAATCACAGTGGCTACAGCCCGAGATGATTATCCACTTTATGTGGGTTGAATGGCTGGCTGATCATACACCGACCACAAGTAGCTCCGGGGTTGGTTTTGTAATGTACTTTGAGAGCTCTCTCATCAAGGTCTCAGTTTAATTGCTTTGGCAATCATTGTGTTCTCAAAAGCCCAAAACGGTGTGAACGGAAGGAAAAACAACTTCAGGGTTTGAAATTGCTTCTCACACCCAAGTGTGTGAGTGCAACAAAATGTGTTTTTCGCCATGAATAAACTTGCCACTTTGACCCAAGGAAAGCTAACTGAGCTCAAGATATTTCTCATCTTAAGTTAAATACTTATCCTGATACATTAAACTAAAAGTCAATCAGCTTCTGCCATTTCTTTGAAGTCATGCGTCTTTGGCTTGCAATTTAAAAGGGAATCTGCTCTGGTTTAAGTTTGGTCATATTTATGTACAAAATAGGGAAAGACTGTGACTTTGTTTTAAAAGGATTGCGTCATTGAGGCAAGGGAACCTTTGTCGTCATGTTACAATTGTAAACATGTGTTTAGGGTTAAGAAATAATTGTGACTGTGCTATAAACTGGAACGGAGACATAAACAGCTTTCACGCATGTTAGGGTCAGATGTTTTGTTGCCTCATCCATCCACCCTCACATCCTATCTATGCCTAACTTTGTCACTTTCTTTTGGGCTTTGTCACTTGAGCGCTATATGAAGCCTTCACTCATTTGTCTCTTGAACATGCAACTATTGCTGTTGCTACAACAATTTTTAACTGTATTATGACAACTTTGAACTATTTCTGCTCAGTTCTTCTCTGCAGGAGTCAAACTGTTCCACATACGAATCTGCCCAAACTGAAAACAAGAACCTAAAGAATACTTATTTTTGTGTATTCACTGTAGCTTTGGTGTGGGGTGTTTATTTTAGCTTAATGCCAGTGGGACTTCATTAAAGGTAAAAAAAGGTAACCATAGCCAGGGGAGACTGCAAATAGCAATGACAAAACCTCAGAGGAGCAGCTACAGTAGTAACTGAGGTGACTGAACAACAAAGTCAGTAACAAGCGGAGTCCCAATTCATTTAAAATATGACCTGCTGTTTTCCATGCAGAGTTGAACATAAAGCAAATGGACACAACTAACTCTGCTGTTTTGGAGCCAATTGTACGCAGACGTTTGGAACTTTATATTACTCATTTTGTTGGTAAGAAACGATTGCACATTGTTTCTGGATCAATTAAGCCCCAGAGAGTATTTGCAGCTCATGCTTTTTGACCTGCTGGATTGAATGTGTCCATGTGCACAAACTCGGACGTGCTCGAAATGGAGGCACTTTCCCTCTGCCCCTCAAATGTCTCTTTAACCTTCCCTCACTTCTGTTTCTCTCCCGCGTTCTCTCAGGAAAAGCTATTCTTGCCGCCCCTTTCCTCCCTCTCCCTGGCTTGACTCTCTGACTCCGACTTTATCTCTCATTCTCTGGGATCTTGTGTAGTTCGCTGTTTGCACGGCGAGAAGCTGCTGTTTGTAAATGAGTTCATCCAGCGTGTTAGCGAGGTCAGGACCCAGGCGCTCCGCTGTACGCGCCTATGTGTTGCATTCAGCGAGGAGGAGGAGAACGGAATTGATTGCCCCCTTTATGCATGGGAATAGGAAAATACTGTACCAGCCTGCACAACCAGACACACACACAGGCAAAGGCATACTCCCACACTCAAGGACCCTCCATCTTCAAGCGAAGAAGTGCAGCTAAAGGCACAGAGAAGGTAAACGAATAGCTCTCTACAGTTTGTTTTGGGACAATTTGTTCATTCTGCTGTTGCCCTGATAAGAACAGCAAGGTTGAAAAGCAGAACAAGAGAAAAGTTGTTTTCTTCTGGAACCGCTTTGAAAGACTCGATTCTTTCCCTCCTTCACCGCCTTTCTTTTCATTTAACCGCTTTTTTCTCATATTGAGCTGGTAAGGTGGGCTGTCCCTTTTGTGAGCAGCTGTTTTCTTTATTTCACGCTGGGTCTTGTATGATTGCACTGAGGATCAATAATTGACTGCATCGGTCCCCTGACGGCCACACACCAGGGATCAATAGAGGCCCTGCAGGGCTGCTTTCTCCCTTCAGATATTTTACCAGGTGTAACTGTTGACCACCCCGCCGTGTCTTTTTCGTAATTCAATCCCTTGTAAAGACAAAGTACATCACTTTGGAACTCCAGACCCGTTCCTGTAAATGATCGTATCGACCAACGCCTTATTAAATCTAGGGAACATTTGGGGGGGGGGGTGACCAAAATCTCAAAAAACTCATTTATTAACACACGAGATTAATTTATATGTGTTTTTCTATTTAAGATGTTTAATACTGTATTTTAAGTTAAATTTGTGCTTGGTAATATGAACATGTTTATGCGTATTTTATATAACTTTATATAGTTTATATATGACAAAAACACAATTACATAAATATATCAAATTTTTAAAATATACATTAATATAAATATATTTAAATTAGCATATATACATTTGACTTAAGACATCAAACATTAGGAACAACAATGTTCAATAGTTTATAGTATCTTTTTTTTAAACAATGAATAGTTGCTATAGATCTATGAAGACAAGTACAGGAAAAGGTTTAGTAAATTGGTTTTGATTGATCCTGCACTAACCTTCTCTTAGAAAGCAAGTGCGAACCAGCACAAGCACCAGTCAGGAACTGGAACCTGTTTCCGTTCCGGGGAAAAGGAATATTGGGCAAACCACATACAGATCTGCCAGCTACAGGATATGAGCTGCACTGCACCGTAATTCCTTCATCATTCAAAGTTTCAAAGTGACCATTTCGTACAGTGGTTATTTTTTTTCGTAAAAAAGCTGTCATAGCATAACAGTTTTATTATTATTATTAATCGTCCAGTTTAGAATACAATGTATTGGGGAGGGGGAGAATTCAACCATATTTAAACATCCTGGGGCACGTGTCCTATTAACTGTTATCGACACACGAGGAAGGCAACTTCTCTGCAACTGTTAATCAATATCACACCGATGTGTTGCTGTTCTCCACAACTACACAGTACCCCTTTAGTCTCAGTGCTGCACATGGCCATAGTGAGAGAATTAGATTGTCTGAAGCAGTTTCTCCCCCCAGGGCACCACGTGGAGGGAGGGTGTAATGTATACTGAACAATATCGTTCTAACAAGCGCTGTGAGGGGGGGAATATAGGGGCAGTGAACTCACACACAAGCCTCAAATGTGTGAACACCTACTCTATACGAACCACCTGTGTGCATCGTAGGAACTTTACACACGAGCCGGATGAGGCAAGCTGCTCTGCACCGAGTGCGTGACTTGCTGTTGCCATAGCAACCTGTCCCCTCCCCGCAAAGGTCCTCTGGCACAGCTACACCGATGTAGACGCTACAGCCCTCTTAAAGAGAGAAGAGAGAGAGCGAGGGAGAGAGAGACGCCTGTTAAAAGGTGGCCCGCCCGAGGAGCACATCTGTATTACTTAGCCTGAGCTGAGAAGAATGGCACCGTTTATTAGCCGGAGAGTGGAAGATGTCCCTCAGGAGTGCTGGAGCGTAATGAATTTAGACTCATTCAACGCTAAGGCAATGTCGCCCCAATGCCACTGGGCTGCATCTCCCGCCATCAACTTCAGTTTCCCGATTTCCTGACAGTCAATAGGTCATTAATCAGCGCTGAAACCACGGTGTTCCCATTTTAAACTGAGCACCACTGGCTCCGGCGAAAAACCAGTTATTCATTTGCCATTTGTGCATCACTGCCCCGGCTCTCCCGGTAATTCAGCAACTATTCTTGTCACCCATGTAAAGTTCAGGTCTGTTAATTATTCATGCCCACCTTCCCTTTCCCTTCCTTCCCTCCCCTCCTCTGGTCCCACTCCTTGTCCGGCTGAACCAAACAGGAATGCAGTGAAATAATTTAAACCGGACAGGTATCTTGTTCCTGCAGAGAATTGTGTTTCTTTTCTAAAGAAGCCATTTTAAGTTTGTCCGGCAATTCAGTCCAGCCTTATTGGGCCTGAGCACTTCATGCTTTCCACAACATTCCATTTCTGCCCCTTTTTTTCACTTTGTCTGAGCTAAATGTAACAAGGCAGCAAAACAAAGATACATGACTTTAACCACAACTGGCTGTGGGGATAGTTATAGTAGTTATAGGATCTACTGCTTTTGGGGAATATGTATTGAACCTGTGACTGCATGAATCAATGTTGAAAAGCAAGGTAACCAGCACAAAATATTACACACGTACGATATAATTAAGATTATATAAATATATATTCCTCCACTGGACATGGCAGGATTATTTTGTACAATAACATGTGAATCATATCTGACCAACACTCAATCCTGACACATCAGAACTGGCAACAACAACAAAATTGGGGGGGGGGGATATTGCCATAAGAGTCAGTTTCTCTTTCAACTCCCCAAACCGTGACAGTTGCTTCACTGCCCCTCTAATCATGACAGCCCTGTCCCTTCCCTCTCATAACACGCTGGTGCATTGACAGCGTCCTTGGGCCGCGACATCATGTCATATTTAATGGATGAGATGTCTAAACATGGGATGAAGTGTTACCTGGGCAAGACGTTTGCCTTGACAAGCACAAACTGGACACGCCGTCTTTTCTCCCCAATGGGATTTTCTTCCCCTGTCTGAAATAGAAAGAAAAAA
This sequence comes from Platichthys flesus, assembly GCF_949316205.1. Lineage (NCBI taxonomy): Eukaryota > Metazoa > Chordata > Actinopteri > Pleuronectiformes > Pleuronectidae > Platichthys > Platichthys flesus. Next base: position 7,883,342 of record NC_084951.1, on the reverse strand, counting down.
AAACAGCATGGATGTGAAGCTTTAAACGCCACCGGGCTGGAGGGAGATCACCTTACACACCTACATGGACCGACTCACATGCACTCGTTGCACTCTGAAAGACTTTTCCACAATGAAAGAAGGTTTCATTGAAGAAATGTCTTTCTTTTCACCGGGTTTCATTGTGGACATTACATAAACTCTCAGGTGTTTCGGTGCATTCACCCAAACAGAAGCACATACCTTTGAAAGCTTAGTGTTTCTCAATAGCTCTTAAGAGACGTAAATATGTGCTGTATAAGTTTAAATATGGCTGGTTTATAACACTATGTTTCGTCCTACTGTATTTCTACAGTTTAACAGTCAACAGCATCAAGCTGTCAACAGTGTGCACACTGCACAGTGTAAGAACATATAAGTGCAGCCAACCGATCCATCTTTAAAAAGGCTTTTGTTTTTTTATAGTATTCACGTCTTCACCTGAGCTTGGCTGTAGGCAGCTGTCTTGCTTGGACACAACAGCAGACAGGCATTGTTATGTACAAAGAGCTGGGTCTGATTACCTTCAGATGTAGTCAGTTACTGAAGACAAATTACCATTTACTCTAAATAGAAGGCCAACTGTTATCCATTGGATTTGATTTTTTTTTTAAATCTGAACACTCTTTGATTCCCTTCCAAATCAAACGTTAAAAAATAACTCGTTTGAAAGATACACCATAATCTGTAAGCATCCAAGCCGCCCAACACATATTATGCATTGAATATACATCCATGACTCACCTTTACGTCTCAATGGAACAGCATTCAGATTCAGGATAAAGCTTCTGTTTTGACAACTCATGTAGGCTATAGCCATGCTAAAGTGTTGTAAATGTAAATATATACTGTGCTCTTCCGGACACAGAGCTCAGTTGTCGTTCCTGGAATCTTCTGGAGCCACTCTCCCAGGGAAAAGATTTACACTGAGGAAGCTTTACCTTTAATCACTTCTGTTGTTCTTGTAAAGTAATGCCTATGTGTCTCGAGGACATGTCCATAGGATCCTAACTATTATAGTATCTTGGTCAGGTACATCGCAATTGTAATTTACCGTTGACACAAAGCTCCTGCGTGTGGTACTCTTTTGTTTTCAACCTTGGTGGATATCGTTCTTCATATTAACCACACAGGGCTTCTTTCCATTCTAAAGATAAACTTTCCTCAGGTGGAAGGAGGATTTTTTTTCCCAGGAAAGAACTCCCACATAAGTAGTATGCAGTTTGGATGCTAGGTCGAGAGCCTGCACTTGATACCTTCACTTTGACAAAGGCCTCAGCTCTGGTGTCAGTCTTTTGTCAGTCAGCTAAGCTCCAGGCTAGAGTGAGATGTTCTTATAGGAAGACATTGCAGAAGAGATGTGGTTACAAATCACCGCGGGCAATCACGATCTTTGCCTCTGTCAGTTTGTGTGTTCACTGTCAGTGTTTAATGTCAGTTCTTTTTGGTAACTAAATAAAGTTATTTGCTTGATGACTTCACTGGAATATACTCGTGCTGCCTATTATGCTTTTGTTAACTGCAGCCTCAGACTCTTTTGTAGCTTGTATTTTTTTTTCCTGTCTTACTATCACAAACTCTCCTTCCCCGTATCTTGTACACATGTGACACAGTTCGATTGCATTTCACCTCTTGTCACTGCTCCTGTGGCTTCGACTCTGCGCTACACACTGACACTCACATGCACACACACAGAGAAACACACGGCGCGTGGTTTGAAGTGTTGGCTGAGCAGTGGGCCAGTCATGACAAGGCCTTCATGCAAGCACCTGGCTGCGTGTGTGTGTGTGTGTACGTATGTGTGTGTGTGTGTGTCTGTGGGCGTGCACAAGTCTGGGAGTCAGACACCTAATGCCAACACCTCGCAGACACACACACGCTGTCAGGAATACAGATGCATTCATGGATAGCTTCACACATACACACTGGCACTCACTTCTTTCCCCCCCTGGTACAAAAGAGAGTGAGCTCAGGTAGCTGTCAGTTGCTCTCCCACAGGGAACAGTAGGCAAGTCAAAAACCACCTCCTCGCCTGTCACACACACATACACACACACACACACTCACCACACTTTGGTGAGAGGAGACAGACAGAATGAGATGCCTTGGGCAGATGCTGGACCAGTTGTCTGTGCCGCACACAAAGACTTTGTGTACGTGTGTGTGTGTGTGTCTATCACAGTGTCTGCTGGTCTATCCAGTACGGCAAAAAGCCACCTGCCAGTGAGTGGACATGCTGCCTTGCGTTTAGTCCTGGCCTGGGTGCCAGCGATAAGAACTAGTTGTGTGCGAGTTCTTGTTTGTTTGTAAGTGTGTGACATATCCGCAGCAGTGACACTGTTGTTCGCCTTTTTAAACGAGACAACATTTTTAGAGAGGACTTCTATTTTTTTACATTCTTTCATTTGTTGAATTCGACTGGTTGGTACCTTTGAGCGCCCTCCCACCACCTCACCACCCGTGAGGCATTGATGTCACGCCATCTGGCTGCCCACCAGTCCTCAAAGTGGGTGCAGACCCACAACAGCTTTAGCTGCCATGATGCATGTCAGTTACTCCCTAAGTTGAAGTTGTGTATACACAGCACACACTCAATACTCACAACATACTTATCCATTCACCAAGTTCAGAGTTTGCTGTTTCACATCTGATCAAAGCTGTGGAGTCAAGGATCAAAGTCGTTGTTGTTTGCCTCATGAAGCCTTGAAGTGTTTGGCTAACCTTGGTTTGTCTTTGTGCCGTTGGTTCCATCCCTCCATGTTTCAAAGTCTGCTGTCTTTAGGAGCATGAAAAACACTGAGGATTGATTTTAATGTTGTTGCTGACTTTTTAAATTTTTTAACACTGGAGCTTTTCCATATTCTGCGATGGGCTCGGCACACCCAGCAACACACTGTGCTTGCTCTGCATGGGTGGACAGATTCTTCCTGGATGAATTGAGAGCATCTGTGTGCTTTACGCTAGGATCACATTTAATCCCCGGAGCATTTGTGTTGCTGAACTGAGCAGAGCTCTGCACAAAGACCCCGACGGCTGACGCGTATTGAGATTCATTTGTTTGGACGTGCCTGTCTGGTGTTAAAGCAAAAACATAACATAACATAAACTCCTCTAAGAGGTAGAAAAAAACAAATAAACCTAATGATTTCATGCAGGATAAATGCAATTTCTGGAAAACGTTCATTTAGAGAATAGGTGTGTGATCAGACACCTTTGAGCTAACTCGACATGAAATGTATACACACAATATTGAGATATATTGTTGAACATACCAATTTTTAAATTCCCCTCTTTCTCTGTCTTTCTTGCAGGCTGTAGAGGAAAGCTGTGTGGTTTCGGTGCTGTATGTGAGCGGGACCCAACTGACCAGGCCAAGGCTGAGTGCGTCTGCAAGAGGGCGGAGTGTCCATCCTTGGTGGCGCCTGTTTGCGGATCCGACTCGTCCACCTACTCCAACGAGTGCGAGTTGGAGAAGGCCCAGTGCAACACGCAGCGACGCATCAAGGTGCTTCGCAAGGGACCCTGCTGTGAGTACCATCTCCTACCGACCTGAGAAACCCCCCTGTTGGAGACACGGGCAGAACATGTCCATTCAACAGCAAAAGCCATCTAATTCAGTCAGTCGTTGTTTTTTTTAAGATAATTCCATGCACTTTCAATGCACAACACCAGTGAAGTGAACTCATCTTATTTCAAGGTTATTAGAGTGTGACTGTGAGACATAATGACTTTAAAAAACGGAAGGAGAATGAAGTCAGTTTAAATACTCATGCTCATTGTCATAAAGAATAGCAGTTGTGCATTTTTTCCCTTTAAAGACATAAGATATTGGAGAAATTTGAGCATTCTGTAGCTCCTGAAAAACTGACTGAGTGAAGTTTTCTGGCATGATTTTTAATGTCAGCACATGTTTTTTGATGTGTTACCACTAGAATATATGGGGATTAAACTTTTTGAGAGATGAAATTGGTGCTTTTGAGTCATAAAAGATCAACCCCTGAAAAACCACCAAATGTGAAGTATTCCTAAAGGCAATCCGATGGGAGAGTGACACTCTCCATTACCTTATGCGAGAGTTGAATTTAAAGGCTGGGATGTAAAGTAAACACCTGCTTAAAGCATGGTGCACCATCACTTGGGGGTTTTCAACGTTCACAAACAGGACTTGGGATGTTTTGATGTTTTGGACAGAAGATTAGCAGCCCAACACAAAGCTCCTAGCCCCTGAGTGACGCTAAATTGCTTGTTATTGTCAAGTAAATGGATTTCTATTACACCATGTCCTAATAGAACAGGCTTTGCCTCCCTATCTTTATCCGCCAATAATAAAACACATCCCCATTATGTCCAATCTATTGTCTTCCAATATGGCCAGGTTCCCAGTGCTTAAAAGCCACCTGCACTCTCACAAAAAAAAGTGGGCCACTCAGTGCTCCCATTGGAAGCCATTCAGTGTGTGCTTTATCCGTCAGCCTCAGGTGGGTGCCTACACTCCTGCTGTACCTCTCATTGTTTCTCTTCAGTAAAGCCCATCAAGATCCCAGGCTCTGAGAGGAGCAGCAGATTCCTGCCAAAGCTGCAACATTGCAGCAACCTCAATAACAACTAGAGTGAATTGTCAGCATTGTGCCTGCCTGCCAGTCTGGGCCCACTGCTAATTCCAGGGGTCTGATTACAGTGCCAGCTTCAACCCGGCACTAATAATAAGCCTGGTGACTGTTCCCCACTGGCAGGGAGGGAATAAAGAGATAGAAAGGATGGAGAGAGGACAGAGGGACTAATGGACCCAAATTTGTTCTGACTCAAAGAGGTGGTCTCGATCCGGATCGAACTGAACCATTGCTTGGTTTATCTTCAGTGTGAAAACACATTTTTGGATAGTGATGATTTTTGGACCAATTGCAGGAAGGTTAGGACAGCATTAAACAGCTAAAGAAGAAAAACAAGGCGAAGCAGCTCACAAGATTTTTGTTGAAATGACCTTGTTGATGCGGGTATCAATACCATAATGATATTACAGTGATAATCAACTGTCTTATTCAGTTTCTCCATTAAAACAGACTCTAACCTCTGAATTGACAACATGCTGACGTCAGAGGCTCAACGTCCACAAACCAATCGAAATCAAGGCTAGATAAATGCAGCCCACATAGATGATGATGGCGGCACGTTTGTATGTCAAATAAAAAAAGAGTGCTCCTTAAATTTCAGTGTGAAACCATAAGTTGGTTGATCCAATGTGAACAATATAAAACAGACATGAACCTTTGTCCAGACTTTCAAGAGTGAAGACGCACTTCGAAAACACAAATGAGTGAGAAAAAGGGTGCACACAGAGATCCAGAGAAAGAGCAGTGCTAGTGCTGTAATGATGGGTCATCAGTGTCATCACAAGAACCATAATTATCCCTGGAAACAACGGCAAGCTGTCACTATTTAAAAAAGAAAAAACACAATAATAACAAGACTAATGAGAGTATTGCTGATAGAATCGTACATACACGCCACCAGAACAGAGACGTTCTCTCTTGTCAGATCAAATCTACAACAGAAAGTCGAAAGTCTTGTTTCATTCATCCCTTCTCTTCCTCCATCTTTCACGTCACTATCGATTCAGACAACTTTACAGAGAACACAGATCCTGACAGCTCGCAGACAGGTGTGTTCTGGATGTCTTATTATTTGTTCAAATATTCATTGTGTAATAGTTGCATGGCGACCACTGCAGTAGCCTTGTTCACCAACCTACCTCACTTCCTTTCCTTCACCCATGTTTAGGCTTGACAAAGATCATACTAGTTCCTAATGTCACCGCTGCAATCAGTGCAATAAATGTTCCAATGTAAAAACAAAGTTGAGAAATAGATAAGAAAGTAGATGATGATCAGGTCAAAGTAAGATACTTTGCTGTTATATATTATTGTTATTCCCACCTTACAGGTCATAGTGTTAAAACCCCCCACATCATCTGTAGTTCAATGAGAACCATCATGACTCAACAACATTAATACAACTGTCAAGGGTAATGCAGACCATGCTTTATGATGTGATCCACACACATTGTTCAAATGCCTGCTTTTCCATCTTACCTTTGATTAAGATCCCTTTGATCAGCTAACTTTTTCAGTAAAAGCAACAAAAACACATTGCAAATAGCCAAATTATCCATTTATGTGGATTCCTGATTTTATGATTGATTTTTGTTTTTCGGCCAGCGGGATGGTTTACATGCCCGACTTCCAGGGAGACAGAGAGAGAGCGTGTTACGAGGTTAGCCGAGTGACAGGTTCTTATTCTCTTTCAGCCTCCAATAAATTCAGGCCGCACGGAGGGTCAGGGCAGTACACTCCGGCTCAGATTATGAAGTTGTCAGGCCTGATGGAGGAAAAGAGAGGCAAAGAGGGGAAGGACGAAGAGGGGGAGATGGAGAAAGACCAGAGGGAGCTGAGAGAATGAGAGAGCTTTTAACTTAAAGAATAGTGTGGGCGGTTGGATTGCTGCTTTTGTGCAAAGCCTCATTTGACTCATTGGATTTGAATGGCGGGTTTTTATTGGGGTAAGTGAATTGGCTACCGTTCTGAGAAGCCGTCATGTCCAATGCAAATCGACTCTGGAGTCTTATCTGGCACTCAGAGGAGTGCCGCCACAAAAGGAGTTTTCTCCTCACAGATTATCCCCCTTTTAAAGGGACTGGAGTTAAATGGAGCATTTTGTTAGTACTTAGTAAACGTCTGGGCTCTGGGGTAGTTTTTTTTTCCAATGGGAGGGGAACGTCAAACTGCAGATCTGATATCTGGCAAATACTGACACCTCTTAATTTCCCAATGTGAGCATGTTGCTGCTTTCATAAAGAAAGACAGTGGAGCCTTAGAAAGAAGAAACAACACATTCACATCATTCCTCAACAATAAGGTACACCATTGCTCACGTCAAACACTCAGAAAAAGGCAAACAGATTTGACTGTTACAGCTACATGGTCTGATGTTGCAAGGGGCCTTTAGTGACTAAAATCAATATTGCTGGCTAACAACTCACAAATTACAGTTTGATTTGACATTACATTTGACATTATTCTGTAATTTCCACTTGTTGCCATAGAGCACATGAGTCCTTTGGTCATTTAAAAGAGCATGCACAAATGTTTTTGGTAAATTCTGATTTGTACAACCATTGCATTATTTCATAGTTTTGGCCTTTGTTCCTGTTGGTAATTACAACATTATAGTCATGAAGTGAACTGTTGAGATTTGTTGAGAAGAGAACAGTCAGAGTTACAGCTTCTAACCTCCTGGTGTGCACACACTTGTTATATTGTGTGTTCCTGTGGCTTTCACTCCTGAACTTTGTCCGACATTGTTGCAGCAGTGTCACCACATTCCCCCGTTGACCCTCCCTTGTAGATACTTGTCTTTTCCCACTCTTCTGCCTCTACAGTGCAGCTTATCTCAGTTTGGCTCAACAGGAAATAAACCACATTCACCTAGCACTTCACTCCTAACACTGAACTGGTTATTACAACATTTATGTGCAGAGTTGATGGCCCAAGTTTCCGAAGGCTGGACAAAACGACCCACATGCTGCTAAGGCGTGGGCACTTAGTCGCCCCCAGAGCTCCTCTCTAATATTCACACAACCTGCAACCTTAATGGTTTGGACCGGCTCCGGGCCAGTTTCTTCATTATCTCTCTTTTGTTCTAGATGGATGATTTGGGATTGGCGGGGTTAGATTTCCGGCGGTCGTCCGGTCAAGTGGGCAGGCGGCGAGCAGATAATGGCCTCAGATATCATCGAAATTAAAAGGAGAAGCTGCGTTAAAATTAGCCCAGCAGGAGCGGCTGGTAACATTAGACGAGGAGGAAAAGCGTACATTTCAGAAAAGAAGGCAGAGAGAGAGAGTGAGAGAGAAACAGCCAGCAGAAGCACTTTCTGGTTCAGAGAGACAAGAGACATTTGGCCCTGTGTATCTGCGTATTACAGTGTGTGTGTTTGTGTGTGTGTGTATGGGCATGCACAAAGCAGAATTGGCCAGGGAGCATGCACCGTGTTGGCTCGTCTAATATTGAACTTGGACCAGAGTGGTAATTCACTCCCTCTCCCGGAGAGAGAGACAGAAGTGTTGCAAAACTCATCTTGTGTGGCCAGTCTAGTGGAACGTGGAGTTTTCTTTTCTTTCTTTATAAATCTTTCTCCTACTTTTTTATTTTTCATGTTGAGGAAGTGCAACAAGTACTGCACAAAAAGAAAAAAGTGAGTGCGTGGGTGCAGTGACCGGGGGTTCTTGTGAGTGATCAATGGAGTTTGATTTTGTGTGTGTGCGCGGGGAGCTGGCCATGAGCACGGCCCGCTGACTTCCTCTCTGCACTCTCTCACTCTGGGCTTTCGAGAGCGTGTTATCTCTCCAGCACCGACACACTCGTGTGTCCTCACAGTGAAAGCAGAAAGGCATCTGTACTCCACACCTGCTGCTCTATCTGCTCCAACACACTGCAGGCACTCAGACCCAACACTACAGGGACGAACCCCTCCCCATCTTAAACATGGAGGACGTGGTGCAACTTGTGGTATTAAGCTGTAAGATACAGACACTTTCAGAGCTTTTAAGTGATGTTCTTCAGCTGCCATCATTCTGCTGTATATTTTACCGTGAGCGGTTTAAACCTGTCTCATACACAGCTCATTTGCATTTGCCAGTAGGTTTTGTAGCCACTTTAACAACACCCAGATTACAGTTTCTAACAACTTAACTGCTCCCGGTATTTGGATTTGTTTCCCTCCTGGCCCCTAAATCATGATAGAGTTTAAGGGTTATGGTTTTGGAAACTTCAAAACATTTAGTTAGTGTTTTGAAAGAATATGGTCCCGGTTAAATATTCAGAAGCCAGCGCGGCCGTGATGTATTACATGGGGTATGTTTTGGAATATTTTACCAAAAACCCGTAATCTTTGCCTAATGCCAGCTTATGGTAGCAACAACCCTGGTTTCTGGTATGGAAGTAAACATCAAGCCGATTATTTTTCAGAGAGGCACTGCAGTCACCGACTTTAACTCTGATTTTCTCATTTAATGACACTGTTTATCTGTGCATTGTATATTTTATATGTGCAAAGTGCACTGAAGCTGCTCTTATAAACTTAATAACACACTCAGATTTTGTTGCTGTACTCCATCGGAGGAAGGCGTAGAAGAAGGCGGACACGTTTATTTGGAAAACAACTTTGTCACCAGGTCATAAGTTGTACTTCCTCTTAATTGTCTGTTGTGTTTTTGTTGTTTTTTGTTCCGGGAACCTTGGTTGAAAGGTAGTTTTCTCCCAGCGAAGCTCAAGCAGTCTCGGTAGTACACTCTGTCTTTTGTCTGGTGCTGGTCTGGCCGGTTGTTAAGGTTTCTGGGCCGGGCCGAGTAAAGCCCTGATTTATCCTCTCATGGAGCCTAAAGCTGGCTGGGAAGGAGCGTTTCAGGAAATCTCCTGCAAGCAACTGGCTGGTTCTGGAGCCGAGCGGGAGCGAGGGAGGAGATGAAAGCCAACCTGCCCGTACCTCTACCTCCACATTCTCCCTTCCTCTCTCTCCTATGCTACGATATTTGTTTGTGCTTTGATCATAGCCTTTTGTAACCTCGGTGACAAGCCCGGTTGCTCCCGGTGACAGTGGAGCGGTGGTAATAGCTGTAGATGGCGGAGATGACTTTTGGCTTTGCCAGAGTAGATAACAGTGTTCTGCACAGTCTAAGGAGTCATCTCTTCCTCTGCATCTCCCCCTTTTACTCTGTACTTTCCTTCCATTCTTCTCTTTTTATTCCTCCTCTTGCTTTTCCCTTTACATTCCTCTCTCTAATCTTCCCTTTCCTCTTTTCCTGCACTCCCTCCTCTTCTTCTTGTTTCTCCCCTTTCACTTAATCTTTTTTATCCTCCATTTCCTACCTCTCTTTTTCCTGCTGCCTTTTTAAATCCATTATATATCACCTCGTCTTCATTTGCTTGCTTTAGACCAGCCAAGGTTTGCAACTTTCACTCTTTCACTTTCTCGTGCCTTCTCTCATTCCGTGATTCTCGAGGCGCCTCACATCAGTCGCAACATGCTTACACACACACACACACACACACACACACACACACAAACAAACACACACACAGACACACACCAACACAGAGGAATCAAATTTCTCCAGGGTGATTACACATTTAAGTGCATGGGCAACACACACACACGCGCACACACACAAACACGCACACTCACATAGAGGGCGAGAGGTCATTCTCAATAACTTGCTTTTCGTGCTTTCATTTCCCCCGGGTATTGACTCTTGGTAGATATTCATAACCATAACATGCAGAACCTGATGGACTGAATGATAGTATGTGTGTGTCTGTGTGTGTGTGTGTGCGTATGTAATGATACTGTATTTATGCTTCCTCAATGCTACACAGATATACACACAAGTATACTTAGTGAAATATAAACACACTGCAGGCATTTTGTAAACAGATATTTGAAAAACATACATTTTGGTTATCTTCCTTCACATGTACACACACACATACACACAAACACACACACACACACACACACACACAAACACACAGGCGGAGATGATAGTGCTTTGCTGAAATTCTCGATCCATCTTTACTTGCTGTTCCTCTCATCTGCAACCACTAATTCAAATCCTTTCTTCTCCATCGCTTTCTCTCACTAACCTTTTTCTAAAACCTGCAGGCAACACACTCACAATTAGACACACAAAAACACACAACCCCATCCACACGCATACCTGTTTATTACCACGAGAGGTTGTGTTTTGAGACTTTTTTATCTATTTATGCATTTTGTTTCTCTTGAATAAATCATCATTATTTGGCATTTTCCCCTCGTACAGTTTGGGAGAATTGGAAAGAATTGAAAATAATAAAAGCAGAGCAGTGTTGAAAATGCAAAGATAACCAGCTGCATGGCAGACAATAGTGGATATGTTATTTAACTTTAGTGGAATACGAATGGTGACAACTGTCAGGATCCAGATTTCTAAAGAATACTTCTGTTTTTCCATCCATCCATCCATCCACCCACCTGCTGAACTCTGGACAGGTCCCCAGCCAATATACATACACATGCTGTGAGTGCGGAGTTGTTACATTATGCAGACACATTAATTAATTCATCCTTTCCGTGTTACCTACAGAATTAATTCAATTGACGGCGGTAGCGGGGGTGCACTTGCACAAAGGTCAGTCTGAGCTACAGGTGCACAGACTTGAGAGAGAAAGATAAGATCTGCATTGAGTCCACTACTGCTGCTGAAAATATGAGGTCTGACTGCGTGGACAGTAAAAACGTTATGGACCACAGTGTTTACACACAAGGACGAGCATGTTCGTTATGAAACCCCAGTGGAACAAATTAGAATGTGTCTAGATTATTAATGGGAAACACTTCTTTTGGTTTAGAGTAGGTACAACACAACCTGATCAGAAGTATCGACGACAGCATTCAACAGCTCTAAAATATTTAAATATCGAAAAAACATCTGTAATTTGCAACGTGTTTATGTGCACATGCTCCTGCCATGCTGGTCATTTAAGGAATGTACAGTATATCAACTAAATTCACTCCTCAAGATAACTCTGTGTTTGCTTTGTAGCAGAGGGTAAATTACACAGTCTTTACTTTCAGTGGAAGACTGAGTGTAAATTCCTCCACCACTCATTAAAAATGTGCAAACAGATGTTCCCAACTTCTGCCTCTGCAGTGGGGGGGGCAGCACCTTGTGTGGAGACATTCAGCCACATGCATGTAGCAGTGCATGTTTTGTGAATCCACTTGCATTGTGTCGTCTCGAAGCCCAAATGACACAGTGCAGTGGTTATCGATCCAGGTCATCGTGACTCCGAGTCGTGCTGGTGCTCGTGTTAGCAGTCTGTGGAGACACTGTTTACACCTGGGCTGGATTGTGAATGTTAACTGAGTGGGAGGAGAGAAACCCTGCAGCCTTTTGTTCTCAGGAGCCGCACAGACAAACGTCAAAGGAGAGAATATGTAGAGAGGAGGTTTCGCTTGTTGGAAACAGACCGGTGTAAATCACTCTGTTTCCTCTGTAGTGCACAGCCTTTACTCACTGCCGTTTTATGTCAGTATCTCATTTCGGACACAGCTCAAGAGAAAAAAGGTTTAGCCATCACTTCGTTCCTTGACAATTAATCCTTTAACCCCCTTTTAGTGCACGTAGAGTGATTCCTGTGAACGGAAACCTAAATCGAGACCATATAGAAACTGTTGAGCAGCGGCCACAAGCGACAATTACAGAATAATGGCGTGTTAATGTTTTTTTTTACCCTGTGATCGCTTAATCTCACAGCAGGGCACAGTGAAACGACGTGTGGACTCACGAGGTGAAAACAATACCAGGCTGGCTGTCACGGCCGGGAATCAATACCAGCGCCAACTGGTGGCAAATAAATAGCGTTTTCTTGTGGCTGCTTCATAATAAAAGCTTCTCTGTGGTGAGGGAGCTGAACAGTTTGAATAAAAAGCTCCAGGAGCAGGAAATGTTGGGTTTGCATTAGTGGAAACTTAATTGAGTTTTATTATTTCCAACAGCCATCGGTTAACCTTGAGATCTATTTATATTCAATAAAATAGTACATGCAAGTATAAATGGTAAATGATCTGTATTTATGACCACTTAAAGCACTTTACTGTACAATTCACCCCTTCACCCACACATTTACACAGTGCATTACGTGCAGGGGTTTCTCTATCAGCCTCTGGCCCATGGACACCTCTGGCCCATGGACACGGCATGGGACCTTCTGTTTAGTGGACATGCCCCCATGCCGCTTGAGCCGTCCCCCAAGTTACAAATAGCTAATTCAAATCCAGTGTTCTAGGATTATTGATCTTAAACTTTTCACTTCCTCCCGTTGTGCAAAAATGAAGGGAAAATATCCTGGATATATGTGGGTGCCTCAATTTTCATTCGAGCGAGAGTCTACACAGTATTGACTGTATCCCGATGGCTGAAAGTGAGAGTTTTAATAAGAACTTTTCAGGCTGAAAGGCTTTTACACACCAGGAGCTCTTAGTCATCTCTGCAGGTTGTTTGTTTCTGTGTAGCCTGGGCGATTTTGAACACGTCATCTCTACTGCGTGTCATCCACAATCTTCTGTTCATGGTGAAATAAACACAAGGCAAACGCTGTTAAAAAGCAATTTCTCAGCGGACTGAATAGGTCAGTTCCACAGTGTTTATCAGAGTCACTTGACGGGTGATGCTGACCGTGAGCTTTATTTTCTCTGGCACCAGTGTGAGCACTACTTTGTTTCTTGTTTACACTGTAATCACATTAACTTCGTCCTGACTCTGTGAGGTCAGGCCAACGTGCACTCATTCGTCGCCAGTGTGTTTGTTTTCTTATTCCTGGATCTAACAGTATTATTCACAATTAGAATAATAGAAACACATGCACGCTCTCAGTGCATGTGGTAATAATGCTTGCCAGAAAAGGAACAGAATCAATCCAAGTTATTTTCATCCGAATAAATGTCAGTACACTCTGCTCCTGCTGAAGCTTCATGCTGTCCATCAAAATACCTTCAATTAAATGATTGTCATGTTGAGCAGGGTCCTATATTGCAAAGGGTTTGCTTGATTTGAGTGGTTTGTCTGATTGCATGTGTGTATGTGTATATGTGTGTGCAACGTGCTCGTGCGAGCAGGGTAAATTAAAAGCGAGACATAATTAGAAGTTCATAAACAGCATTTTGGCCTTTTTCGCTAGAGTTTTAAACTATAATCCATCGGATCTTTGTTGTTTTGTTTATTGAGTCTCAATCTCTGGTACTAATTATCACCGTGGTATTTTCTCAATCTGCTTACAAGAGATCATTTGTTGTCTTCTCCGTTGATGAGGTTTCTAAAGATGTTGCTTGAGTAAATTACAAAAATAATCACAGGAAATGTAAAAGTCATGAGTTTGTTTGCTTGTTCAGAATTTGGCATCTGACCTTTTACAGTCAAGCCGCAAGCAGTGAGCATTTCAAACAGAGGTGTAATGTCTGCATTTATCAGACAGTAGAGTCCTGGGTTTAGTAAAAATAAGTAAATACTTTATTCAATTCAATCATTTGTGGTCTTATTTTAGTCATAAAATGAGAACAAATATTTTGTGTTGTCTTTTTTGCCAACATCTAAAAGGTTTTTAACATTTACATTAGGACAAAGTCAGGAAGGACTTTATTTCTTTCAGCAGAAATGTCTATCTTCAGTAAAGATTTACCTGAAATGGCAATAGATGTAATTGTTCTTATAACAGAGATCTGTTTAACATGTGTTTATTTACCTTGGACTGTTGAAAAGAGCGATAATGAGTTAGAATTATCAGAATTTGAATTAACAGACATCTTTGATGGGTTTCTCCCTCTTTGACCCTACTTTGTCCTGAGTGATCCTATCAGACGTGGTCAGGGGTCTGAACAGGTCTTTTATATCTTACACATGGACCAACGCCGACTGTGACTGACTTTTCAGCAGAGGAGAATAACATCTCATTCCTAACACCCATCACTTATTAGTCTGTGTCGATGGCAAGGGCTAAGTGTGATTAGCCAACGCTTCGCTGCACATCAAAGCTGATTGTGGCTCCTCACCACCACTGGCTCCCACTAAAACAGCAGCTAATGAAAGGAAACTTGTGGCATATGTGCCACTTAGCCCACTCGAGTCCCTGCACCTCATTCTGGGGCCACGATTGCGCGTCGCTCCCCGATGGAAGTTAATTTATTTAATTAACACGAGTTTCTCAGTTTGCCGTCACGTTGTGTGCATGATTGTGCGTTGTAAATTTGATGTTTTTTAGCTTTTAATTTAAACTAAGAATGCACAGTGAAATCCCTTTAGCACTGAACCAGAGCTGTGGTATAAATGTTTGCAGAAATGCAAAGAATGCTAACGGGGTCTAATGAGTTTCATACCACTTGAATCAGGTGTCCGGCCTGTGCGAAGACAATATAAATGCAATATTGATTATGTGAGATTCTTAAAGAGGTAAACAAACAAGGAGGTAATCACATTTTCTCTGCTGCCTGATTCATTTGGGCACTTAAGCCCTTTTTTGTTGCTTTCAACAAGCTGCAGCCTTAATCCAGGAGAAACCGCTCTCGGTACAAGCACTGACATATTTTCAATAGGTAATACCGACCTTATCCCACAGGCAGCAAACGTGACAGGCAGGCCTTCAGGTTAAACAGTCTGTCCATCAGAGAGTGTTGTCAGTCTTTTCTTCTTATCTTTCATCTCTTTTGGACTCGCTTATAGGGATTACAGCTCTGAAATGAAGTGAGTTGTAACACTTGAGCCGTGCGGATGGCTTGACGCGTTGTGTGTAATCATCACGAGGGTCCTTCAGAACGACTCGGAGGACACACTCGCCTGACCCGAGCACGACAAGTTTGCATCCCCAGCAGGGTGGCCACCGCCACCGCAGCTTCACAGGAACTCTTCCAAACCCTGCACTGATCGTACAGCGAAATAAATCATCCAGTGCAACAGTTTAATGAACACAAAGGACGAGGAGTGCGAGCCATTTCTTAAACTTGAATTTATTCCACAGATAATGAAACAAAACACATGGAGATATATATACGGCCATGACGGTGATCAGCATCAGTATTTCTGTGTCAGATGTGGTGAAATAAAACAAACGTTTGATTCACAGTGCCCCCCCCCCCCCCCCCCCCCACACTCCCACTGCCTGCTGGTTCCCTGTTTATTTGGTTGTGATTGGTATTGCACATGCTGCGTGTCCAAATTGCACCAAACCTGCCACTGGTCCCTCTCTGGCAATTTACAATATAAAAGCAAAGTGCGGAGCCAGTTCGATGCACAGTGTAAGAGATAGGCCACATACATACAGACAGACAGACGTTTGTGGAATTACTAGATAAATATATATATTTACAAAGGATCAAATACTAATTATGGTGGAGATGGGATGCTGATGCAAACCACACAGAGGAGTATCACTTACGCTGCAGGTCCCTCAGCTCCTGGTGATATAGGATCTTTCAGCTGCTGGGTTTTACTGCCTGCAACTTCTCTTTGTTCCCTCTTAGTGTTTTCATCAACTTTAATTCCAATGGCAGAAGCAGCTGCTTTTTATTCTTTATAAACTGACTGTACGCTACCTGCTCAGCACAAGACAAAGTAAGGAAATAGCCGGTGAACATAAGGACATATTTAGAGACTAAAGAGCCATATTTGTCTTCCTTTAGCAGTCGGTTGTTACCCATCAGCTAAAAGGAGAATATTACACTCCTTCTACCCATCTGGTGTCCAAGAACACGACTCCATTGTTTTTCCTTGTTCGCCTGATGTGCAAATAACAAACAGTTTGCTTAAATAACGCAGAGCAAAGACACCGGTGGATTTACCAGACAACCTTTACAAAGGTTGTGTTTAAGTGAAGTGGTTTCTGTTAAATCATACGCTGTCCCTTTGAGGGACCTGTACATCTCTGTCTGTGTTTGTCCTAAATGCCACATCCAGACGATTTAATCTCGTTCTGGCTTTTTTCTGTCACTCAGCAGAATAAATGGCTCCTGTGTAGTCATTTCAGCTCCCCACCTGTGCTTTACTGCGGCTCTCAAGCGTGAGATATGTGCCGCTGGGAAAATGACAGCCGCAAAACAAATTGGACTATTTTGGAATCGTGAGACCTCACAGAATTGTAACATTTTAGTATTTCATCTTGGGTTATTTATATTTTTCTTCAACATTTGTCTATTTTGGGGTTGGACAATGTGCTTTTGTCTGCCAAGATGAAGTGCAGCAGTTTACGTCCTCATCCTTTGTCCTTTAAACCTGTTTTTTTCAGTCATGGTTCTGACCACGGCTTGGACATTTGGATTTAAATCTGTCAAGACACACGCCTGTGTGCTCCCACGGCTTCGCTCTGCTCTGGTCCCACTCCAGGCGACTGAAGTGGGACCAGGGCTTTTGCTTGGTTCATTTTCTATTCTCTAGGGTAAAACAGCAAAGCATGTAAAAGAGAGAAACGGCTGCAGTTCAGTGGAGCTCTTTGAAGAACTACATCAAACACAGGAAATCATCTTCCAGCAATGGGCCTCAAAGTGTGTGTGTGGCTGTGTGTGTGTGTGTGTGTGTGTGTGTGTGTGTGTCTGTGTGTGTGTGTGTGTGTGTGGACAGCATGCTGTGGAGGTGTGCGCAGGACCGTTAATCTTTTGGCCTTCCCTCAGTCCCTGCCTCCTGCCCCTCATCACTTATATCTGGCAGCACATATCCATTCCCCTTTTTAATTCTTAGATCTCTCTTTGTATTGATCTCATCTGTCGACTGTGTTTATTTTCTCGCTGATGCCTTTTCCTTTTTCACCCGTTCTCACCCCTTTCTCTTATCTCCCTTCCACACACTTCTCCATAACACCGCACTCCTTCCCCAGCCTCTAAGTCTTCCCTTGCATGGCCGCCCCTTTTTTCCGTTCAAACCAACCAGCAGGAGTTATATAGCACACAAACCCAATCTGGACACATAAAATAATACATGACAATCCGTTAGGCGACAGAGGAGTCGTCTCTGACAAAGCAACCCATTTTAATACTTCTAAAGATCTAGCTTGATTAGATTAGCTCTGAATTAAGGATATGGAAATGCTAAATGGGTCAAACGTAGGAGTTCCTTTGAAGGGTGAGTTTAAAATAGCTAACTGTTTTATAAATGTCTGAATGTCGTCTCCTTTTTCTGCTCCTTGCTGTGTCCCTCAACAATGTTAAACTGAGTTCCCCCACTTCTCTTTCTCCCCCTCTCTCTGTCACATCCTCTCGCTCTGTCTCCCTCTCTATCTTTCGCTGTCTCTCTTCCCTTTTCTCCTGCTGGTGATGGGGGGGGGGGGGGGGGGGGGGGGGTTGCTTGATTAGAACACACGTCGCCAGGTTCCCCCCACATCGCATCATTGCATTTGATTAGCTCCAATCCCCTGCTCCCTCCCTTATCACTGGCAGCACAACAGGTAGCAACACACACTGACACACACACACACACACACACACAGATACACATGCATGCGCGTCACAATCTCACTTTCAGACTTATCAGAACTCCACGGCTGCCTGTATAAACGTGCACTGGCTTATATTGACACACACACACACACACACACACCCACACACACACGCAAACAGACCCACACCCACCCACACACACTGCTGGTGCTGTGGCAAGGTAAAGCCAGCATGATGCTGACAGCTCCCTGTCCCTAATGAAGCATTAATAAACTGCGTCACAAAACAGTGGATCAGGGAGCAGCAGTGGTCCCCACCTGCCTGGCTGTCTGCACTCTGCCAGAGGGAGAGATCAGAGGGGAGAGGATCACTGTAATCCCCCATCCTCCAAAACCCCTCTGCTCCACTTTTCTGAGAAACCTCACCCCCATCTCCTTGGTGCCGTGCTAATGCTTCTCTACTTTTCAGTTTTTCAAATAGTCGCGAGCAGCAAGTAAATGTAGTTTTATTGAAAGTTTATTGCTGTAAAGATAGTTGAGTGTAAAGGGTCTGTATTTATTTGTATTTGTTTATCTTGTCTATTCTTGGTGACCACTCAAAGCGCTTTACAGCACAGCTTTATTTCCCACCCATTCATAGACATGTTCTTACTGTGTCTCTGTCATACATCCGTCACACAGTCATCAGGGGTTGGGGTTCAGTATTATGCCTCTTGGGATCTAACCACTGGCCTACTGGTTCAATGGACGACCGGCTCTACCTCCATCGAATCACCTCTGGCCTCTTGTCTGGGGCTGTGGACGACATACTGTAAAGGGCCGTCTGATTTAGAGCAAAGTGGATTTCCTGACTTTCGCTGCTGCAGAGTTTCTGACATGTTTTCCAGTGTCACTCTTCACTGTGAGGGTGCTCAGCGCAGATAGTTAGGATGTCTGTATGGAGTGGGCCTGTCCTGTTTTTGTTAGACAGCTCATCTGTCGACAAAATCCCCAACAGCTCGTCTTTTCATCATTTCTCTTTGCGGCACATCTCCTCTCCTTCTGCTGTGCACGTTCAAGAAGAACAAAGTTTTTTGTGCTCGTCTCCACTTTGCATTTGGAACACACTGTCTAGTTCTGCCCTCAATCTGAACACACATTAAAATTTAACTCTTCTAACAAGTTACTTGCTGGAAGCCGTCTTACCTCTGCAGTCACAGCATAGTACATGACAACCAGACTGATTTCTGTCTTAGTTTGTGCCCCTATTTATGCAGCTTGTGTGTTACACCTGATGTGTGAACGTGTGTATTCAGGAATTGCCCGCAGCACATGAATTCCCAATTTGGCAGGCGGGTAGTGCAGGCACAGTACGTTCCTGATGGGCAGACAATGCCTCTTTCACTCCGAACCAAATGAAGGTGCTGAGCAGAGATATTCCAGAAGGTGTGTCCTTTCAAACGCTGCATGACGGTGATTAGAAGAATTAGAGCGATTGTTCAGGAAGAAAAAGCAATTAAATCAGCTGTAATGAAGAGAGAAGAGTTCAAAAGGCTTTCAAGAATAGAAAAGAATAATAGAATTCTTAAAAAAAAGCAATTTCACCTACATCTGTTCGCCGTATGGGGATTTCATATCTCAAGAGACGCTCATCGCATTGGCTGCAGATTTGGCATGTGTATGGTTGATAATGGTTGGAAGTAAAGTGTTGAATTTGGTGTGATTTGGACACAAAGCATATTCAATATCAATAAACAGGCGACCAGCCCCTTGCAGTCAATTGGGGTGGAGTGTAACGGTCATTCTGGGGACTGAGGTGAACATGTCTTCCTCTACATCCTTGGATAAATTACACCAGTGGCCCGCGGGTCAGAACGGACCCGCCAGCAATTATATCTGTCCCACCAGAGCATTTTGATCATGTGATTAATTGTATTTCACCATTTCAAACTGACACAGACATTATTTAGCTTGTTGCTGCAGTGCTTTATATCGAGCCGAATTACAGAGCTTTCACTTTTGAAACGTTGTGAACTTGTGTCAGTTGCCTAACAGAGTTTTGATGTAGCGGAATGTGAACAGTAATAAAGCAGATTCAGTTTCATCTTATAAAAGACTTTAGAATCGATGCCGAAAAAAGTGTCATTGCCAGAGAGAAAGCTTCAACCAGCATCCCCCAACAGACCGAGTAAACAGCCATGTTTGGAACCGAAACTGTGCTCGTCTTTGAAATCATACATGTGAATACATAAGGGAATATTCTTTTAATTGGGTCTCAGACAGCCGGCTGTCCTTTCGGTGTGTCCTCTCCTTCCCTTGTCACAGACTAGAGATGTCATCTCTCTGTCTGTGCCGCTTTGCCTTTGCTTCAGTGTCACTCTGCGTTTCTATCTTTTCGTCTATCTGTATCCTTATCTGTGTTTTTTACTCATTATCTTCCTCCATGGAAACCTCCCCGAGCTTTACTCCGGCGAGGGAGACTGATCTAATTGGTATCGAGGATCATTCTAATTTAATGGAGCCGATGCTGCTGACTTCTCCAGCCTCTCGCTTTCTCTTCTTTCTTTTGCCACCTTTCTCGTAATAATAATGAGAAAATATAACAGAGAACTCCCTGAGGTTTAATGTGGTAAGTGTATTTTTTTTTTCAATGTGCGCTTGTTACACCGATCACACTCGCAAAGGCAATTTTCCTGCTTGTCTGAGTCTGGGAAGAGATTTTGATTTGCACTAACGCCCCTTCGAGGGTACGAGTCGTATCCAAATCGGCCCCTGTTAGCATTCAAATCAAGAGCCCGCACCTCCCCTCCCTGTTCTACCTAGCCCTTGTGCCTGTGGCCCTCTTTGCCTGTCTACAAGCCAGCTTCACTCAGAGGAAAGGAAGACTTGGTAAAGAGAGAGAGAGAAAGAGAAAGAAAGCAGGGATATTATTTAATGAGATCAAGAGGTGTGGGGTGGATGCTGCGTACTGTCACAAAGCAAACAGGAGACCCTGTCTCCCTCCTCTTCCTCCTCTTCCTGAGTAGCTGCGAGGGCCGTCTCCACCATAAAGACCCACCACTCTACAGAAACAGGACATACACCGCCTCCCTCTCCCAACAGCAGGTGCATGTAAACAGTACGGCTTTGAAGGTTATTTTTACGCCATATAACAAGAGCCCAAACTATTTTAGACATGTTGATTGTGTAGTGAGTGTGACTTTGTGCTCGTTGTTGCACTGACCTTATACCTGCTGTGAGAGATAACACAAGGTCTTTAGTGCAGCACTGTTTCCCACAGGCCATCAGTGTCTCATTGTTCATATGATGAGACGCAAATAAGAGGCCAAGTGTCACAGCCGCTTTGTGGTCTGAATTGGCTGCCAGTCAGCCACTGAGTCACAGGCTCACACTTTCCTCCAGTCTCCTTAAGCTCCAGCTGTAATTTGGCACTTTATTTTGAAGTTACTTATGTGGTGTCTCTGCCATAAATTAGGCTCGGAGTCAGTTTCAAAGTTCCCTGCTGCAATACGGCACAAATGTAAAATGGGAAGGAGAGAAAAAAAGCGTTAGTTAACGAGTCAAACGCACCGAACCTCAAAAGGACTTGACAGGAGAGAGTGGAAAAAGAAAGGAGGGGGAAAATGTGTCACGAAGATGAGGAAAGGGAGGTGTGGGGGGGGATATCCTTTGATCAAGAGCACTCCTTGTAGCACTGCTGTCTCCTTACACATCCATAATATATTTCTGCACACACTCCTGTCTCTTATTAACAAGCCGGCGCCATGCCATCCGGAAGGCAGGTGTGGAATGTTCAGGAAATGCATTCACGTGAAAATACTAAAAACAAAAAGCATGGCAAAGAATTTGAAACGTAATATATGCTTATTGATGTTGGTTGCAACAAAAGAGGGTATAATATCAAACATGAGTAAATATCTGTTCTGAAAAAGGCAGGCCTAGGAAATGAGAGGGCTGCCGCTGCTCGGCTCCTCTCTCGCGGGAGACCCTGTTTGTCCATGACAGTCATAAATATGTATCTTGCAGCAAGATGACAGCGATTGTAATCTGGTGGCCGCCTTTTGTCGAGCATATGAAACCCGAGAAAAGCTCCCATCGGTGGCGAACACAGACCAAATTAAAAGTGTCACCCTCTCCCATCATTGGAATGAGTCACTCAGCGACAAGTGGCACGCTGTTTAATTAGGGTGGAAACAAAGACCTCAGGGGGTGGCGGCGGAAGTGGGGTAATGCTCTCTCCCTTCCCCCCCCCCCTCTCTCTCTCTCTCTCTCTCGCTAGCTCGCTCTCATTTGTGGAAAAGTAAATATTCAGAGAGTCGCTTTTCAGCCGTGGCGATTAAAGCATGCCCGAGCATGGCAAAAGAGAGTGTGTTATGAATGCAAAGCTCCTAATTCAATTCACTCCGCGCCGCGAAAGGAAACTCAACTTGGCCGCGGAGACAGCTGTGGCGGTGCCTCCTTAACCAGGGGTGTCAAGTCGTTCCCCAAACCCAGAGTCACTGCGCTGGTCTTCCACCAGTGCCCCTGCAGCGTCTTAAAGTCGGCGGCCTGGATTCACTCCAGTGTACAATGGCAGCGAGTTTCCTGGAGTGCAGCCGGTCGACAGGTCGCACGCTCCAATGTGAGAACCCCTCTGTTTCTGACCCAGTGTTGTTTTGCTGTCTGTCCCTGCAGCTCTGAAAGACCCCTGCGCCGACGTGAAGTGCAGCTACGGCAGCACCTGTGTCCAGTCGACAGACGGCTTGGCGGCTAAATGCATGTGCCCGCTCGGCTGCGAGGGCAAGCCCGAGGAGAAGGTGTGTGGCAGTGATGGGAAGGACTACCGCAACGAGTGTGAGCTCCATCAGCACGCCTGCAAGAGCCAGAAGAACATCCGGGTGCACTTCCAAGGGCCCTGTGGTGAGATATCTCTCTACTCTCCCTCTCTCTCACTCTCATGTCCATACATCTATTAGCTATTTACCACTTACATAGACATTGGGCGAGAGATGGGGTCCACCTTTGACACCATTGCAGGGCCATCATATACCTCTTTTACAACAAAATGAGTGGGTATACATGTCTATTTAAATGTGGTTACACCCACAAAACAAAGGCAAATGGTTATTTTCCTTTGCCAGTGAAGGAGTTTACCTTTCAGTTGTTTCCCCCCCAGTGCGTAATGTTTGAAGTCACAAATCCTTTGGAAGCCTCACTGCCTTGCTAGTGTTTCATCTTGCACGATAAGAAAAAATCACTGACGCACATGGTTCGGTCTGTAGAAAAACAATAAGTACACCATAGTTTGTGGCTTTTACGCACCAACGCCTGGAAGTTCAATCTGTGTGAATGTGTGAAAAACTTCGGTGTTAGCATCCAGAATGCCAAAATAAAGAAGAGGAAGAAGAGGACAGCGCATTCACCCGGGTGTACCACTTCCATTACTTTCAATAATAGCCTGAGCTGCTTAAAGACTGTGTCCCCTGCAGAGTAGGGCTGGGAATCGAAACTCAGGTTCCATATAAGGAACCAAATCCAAAATGCCAAGTACCGGGTACCCATACAAAAAAACACCATTCTTCATTATTAGTCCAGTTTTAGTGAAAAATGCACCTCTTGATTCCCGAAATCACGAGGTTGAAAACCCTTTTTTAATTTGTCTGACAGTTACTCTGCAATGACACAAGGTGAAACCAGAAAACCTCTAATGGATTTTCTTCCTCCTGTTCTCTCTCCCTTCGTCTCTTTGCTTTTCTCCTCTTCACTGTTTACCACCTCTGACTTTTCTTGTTTCTCCCTCACACACTCCACTTACTGACGACACGCCTCTGCTAATTCTCATTTATCATTCAGGCTGCCCTGCTCCATACAGGCGTGAATTGTTGTTTTCTCCAAGTGGGTGTTCAATGCTGGCGTTTTCACTTGGGCCCAGCTTCTTTGCACATCCTTGTTATCATCAGCCGATGGTTGTTTACTCCCAAGGCTCTCAACTTTATAGAGGCTTTTTTTTTTTCTTGTGCTGAGCCAGATGGGGGAGAATAAACGTCTGACACAAACTGTCTCTCAGCAGCGGGAGCCTCTGGCAGACAGAGCGGGTTGGTGGGCGATGAGTGATGGATGTGCAGGTCTGCCGGCGGAATGTTGGTCCTATAAATCCAGACGGAGTCGAGTCAAAGTGACCCAAGTGCCCCCCGTCCTCCCTGGGGAGGGTCGGAGCTCAAGGGACCAGCCGGTCCTGATGGGCCTCTAAATCTTCCTCCAGCCGTTTCATCTCAAGCCTTGGCTATTTGGAGTTGGTCGCTCGAGCCAGACACATGCCGTTGATTTATCCGCGCTGCTAGTTTTTGTAGCAAACAGGCCATTCCTTTTGTAATTACCCTACTTGCTCAGCGAGAGGAAAGCACGGATCCTGTTCTTCTCAGTTAATGGGAGGTAATGGTCTTTCTCACAGATAATGGTCCGGTTGGCGGGAGAAGCACTGCCGCATGCAGACACACTGCATGCATTATGACAAAGCCCCCGCTTGCTTGGTTACTCGCGCGCTTTGTATTGGGCTGATGGACAGTCTGGGCCGGCTCCCCGCCCTCAACAGCCAAGCTCCTCTTTCCCATTTTATGTCCCAGCATAGTTGCTTTTTGTACGTCTTCAAAAGCTCCTTGGAAACCATTTCCCATTACTCTCTATTTCTCTTTCTTTCTTCTCCTTTCATGATGATACCGTCTTTCATCCTCGGTGCGATTTGAACGCCTGGCAGTTTGGCAGTGATTTGATATATTGCGATGCTACATAAATCCTTTGCCTTCCCACGCGCTGAATTCACGGCGAGGAGGATAAAGCCCAGGTCTCTGTTTCACGGAGTAACACCCCTGTCCTGCACATCCACAAACCAATTCCATTATGATCGCGGCCTGATATGACCGAACGTGCCAGACCTATGCTCCCCTGGAAGGAGAGAGGTGCCAGGGAGCAAATCAAACCGGCCGTCTCTTCATCCATTTCCTTGTCTTCCCCTTTCACATCCAAGGTCCCACTCTGAGCTGCTCTCAGCTGCGAGCAGGGCTGATGCTATCTCTGGAGCAGCAGTGATGGAGGGTCATGTTTCGTCTTCTTCACGCTTTTACTCTCATCTCTTTTTGTCTTATCTACTCTCTGAATTTACAAGACTGATGTTGTTATTGCATTCAGTCTACATTCAGTTGATTTGTCCCGAACGTCATTTTGCAGGTATATTGTCGTTTACTACAACCAACGATTTTGATGAGAGCCCCACAGCTCTCTATAACCAGTTTCCATATCCAGATCAAACTTTACTACATATTCTGCAAATGTCTACTGCAGCACATACTGTACTCATGAATGCCTGTGTCTCCCCAGACCCGTGCAAAGACAGCGAGAACAGTCTGAGCACGATGTGCCGAGTGGAGGCTCACACCCGCCAGACCTTGACGTTCGACCTGCCGGAATCGTGCCCTCCGGACAGAGAGCCTCTGTGCGCCAGTGACGGTGCAACCTACCCCAGCGAGTGCGCCATGATATCAAAGGGCATCCAGAAAGGCATCAAGCTCAGGAAGATCCACGCAGGACGCTGCAAGAGGCCCGGTAAGGACAGCTTCTGTGCTTCTTTAAAGGGGGTTAAAAACTCAAGGGAAAATATTAGCTGCAATGAGATCTCATGAAAAAGATTGAGACCTCGGATCAATTGGGAATGTTCCATTCTAAATTAAAACTCAGATCCAAAGAATATGGGCGTCTTCTTCTTATTACCCTGATCAATGACATGAGGAGACAAATTATTACATTGAAATATGGCATCATATCTGTTTGTATAGGACAAGTAGTGAGATGGGTTTTGAAGGATTGAGCAAAACGTTCTGGCCAACAATCAACAAATAGTAATGAAAACACAATCTAGAGGCATCTGCATCACAGTATGATAAATGTAATCTTGTAATTTCACATAATGCACGTGATCTCTGTCCTCGATTTGAGCAGGACCAGGCGAGCTGGAATTAAAATCTGACTGTGGTGCCGTGATAAATGACACTCAGGTCTCGGGATCTGTACTGTATCCATGCCAGCAGTAGGCTCCTTCAGTCTGATAAGAGCCTCCAGGGCTGTTATCTGTGCTATTAGAACACGCGCCTTAAGCCTTAGTCAACAAAGGGCTGTCATCTTTTACTGTATGTCTGATAGCCATCGTAGGAAATCCAATTTTGCCGTTGCGTTGTCGACGGGGCTTCATGCCGCACCATCCGTGCCGGTTAATAGCAGCGATGGGCAGAGACCCCCCCCCGTCCATGTGGTGAGAGCTCTGACAAAGGCAAAGACAAGAATAGATCACTTCTGGACACACTCAGGTTCAGTGGACAGCGAGGGCTGATACACACTCCTTTCACACAGCCCGGGTCTTCTTCCTGCTCTGCTTGACAGACTGATGGAGTGTGTGGGTTTTAAATTGCACAGCCTAAGTAGCGTTGTGAGTTGGTGTTTCCATGTCGGTTTTGTGCGTTGGGACGTGTGTGTTTGTGGGCAAGTGGATTAAGGTCTTTTCCTTTTCTCTTCTCACCACCCTTACTGCTCTGCCTTTTTCAAATCAAAGACGAATTCAATTTGAAACAGAGGTCCATGAAATCGTACCCCTAAGCAAATTACAAATTGCTAACTAATGAAAATGGCCATTTCGACTTGTAACCATGACATTGCACATCCTTGTAGCCCTCTCACTCAGATACAGCAGCGATGTAATTAACTGTGGCATGACGGGTTTTTAAAGAAAAGAAGAAGAAGCAATTGAATTGCTGTACAAATTTGATCCACTGATCAGGAATGAAATACATTCGAAGCCTGGTGAGCGCCTGCCGAACAGAGGCCTGCTTCAAATTGGATTTTCTCACTTCAATGCTAAATTTTCCATTTTCACATGAGCAGTGTTTCTTTCTTTCTTCTTAATTTATACAGAGATTTCTGCTTAGTGAGTCAAAATGTAATGAATCAAGTAGTTAAGACTTTAACTTGACCCTGAAATTAATTTTCTTGCGCTCCCCAAATGAATAAAGTTATGAGGGAACTTTATTATTAAAGTTAGATGGGAGCGTGGAAAACCTGATCTCCAGTAAGTTGTGATAAGTTACATCACCAAAGAGCATGAAATAACTCCATCCACGATGTTAAGTTTCACTTCACAGAGTGCTTAGGGTTTTGCTTATTAAACATTTTTGGGCCATGAATAATATTGTAATAAAACTAATGACAGACCTAGATTCCCACTCCAAAACACACAAATCCGCCTTAAAATCAATCAAGCTTCACCAAATGTCACACTCTAGATATCAGTCCCCTAAATTTGCCAGATTTTTTTTCATCAAGATCTTCAAATTAATCGTGTTGAAAATTCCTGGATCCGCACCAAAGGTGAATGGACTATTTCCTGACCCATAAAGCGTCCTCCCATCCAGTTTCAAGCACAGACAAACAAACCTCTGAACCGTACCCATCTGGTGGAGGTAAAAATAGTATATGTTGTGTCGAGAGAGCAGTTATTTCTGTGTTGACGGCTGCAGAGCTCTGATAAAATTCATCATCGAACAAAGTAAATTTTCCACAAATGAAGAAAACAAATTCCCTGATTTGCTTTTTCGCCTTATGGCCTTTGATCAAAAGGACAGAAAAGCAGAAACCAGTAAACAATCCAGCGCTCCTTTGGCTGACCTTTGGGATATTTAGTCTCTACAGCTGTGAACAGGCCCTTTCATTCTTCTTTGAATGAGAATTAATGGTCGTAAATGTATATTCAGTTTCAGGTATTTCCACAAAAGGCTTAACCTCTGCCACGGGAAAGAAAAGCTTTCACACGCGCTGCTGGTGACATCAGTCCAGCCTAACATGTAATTACTGTTTGGATGAAGACGGATTTATTTCCCCATGCTTGGACCAGCAGTGTCACACGGCACGAACAATCATCTCTCTGTCGCAACCCTGCTAGAATGAAATGTTTTTTTTTTTTTTTTTTTTTACGCTTGCTGAGTTCTTCTGTTGTCCTTTCCTCTGTGTTGGATCCGCCACACTGGCCCAAACTGGCAGATGGACGTGGCTCTAAAAAGCCTTATCAGTGTCTGTACAGACTGGTGACAGAAAACAGGAAGCAACAGAATAACTGAATTGCACAATTATTATAATTGCAGATTCTGCCATATCAGGAATGCGGGGTTACTCGATAGATTTGCACGTCTCGACATAGGGTCGGGTTAAGGGGTTTTAGACGATGTACAGATGCCTGATTCACTTATGTGTTTACCCTTCTACCATTTCAGAGGAGTGCAAGGAGGGGTGTCTCTACAACGCCGTGTGCCTCGTGGAGCAGCTGAACGCCCGGTGCTCCTGCGACCCCATCGAGTGCGACGGCACCTACAAGCCCACGTGCGGCGAGGACGGCCACACCTACAACAACGACTGCATCCGACGCAAGACCGAGTGTCTGAGCAAGACCCTCATCCCCATCAGGCACCCGGGGCCCTGTGGTGAGTGGCGCCGGAGGACGGGAAAGAGGGGTCTTTACCAACACTGCCGTTGTTCTCTCTCGATCCCTCTTTGTCTTTCTCTGCTTATATTTAACGTGTACTCAGTGTGTTTCTCCTTCTGTGTCACCTCAGCTCACTGTGTTCACTGAGAAGTGTCTGAAATGGTTCATAAGTGATCTCTGAAGGGGGGGGGGGGGGTACTCAAACAGACAGGACGGGTGTGCCTTCCTCCACTCGTTCACCCGCCATTCATCTCCTCACCCTGGTCACGCTCCATGCCCACCCATCTCGAAAAACACACCCAAACTGAAACCCCACCGTCATATTTCATCCACCCGCTGTCTGTCTCCTTCTCCTCCTCTCCTCTTCCACTCTGGTGGCTTCTCTCTTCTTTTTCCCCCCCTCCTCTGTCTTTGTCTCTGTGTTATGTGTGTTGCCTTTCTTGTATAAAAAAAGCTATTCTTTCTTGTTTCAGTGCGTCAGTCAGTCTGTCTGTCTATCTATGTCCGTGTGGCCGTCTTCCCGGCTGCGTGGCTGCAGGTGAAAAGTGGGGTCAGCCCGTGGGCGACCTCATCAGGCGGACTCTGAGGGGTGAAGCCCTTCCCCTCTCTCCGTGTGGACCTAACAGGAGGGGTCTTGTACCGCTGCCCTTTTCCCTCTCACTTGTTCAGTGTGTGTCTCTGTGTCATTAATGTCTTTTCCCTCTGTTTACGCTCCTGCAACGATGCAAACTGGAGGTTGGAGAAGTCTTCCTCTGTCCCTGCTCCCTGTGTTTTGTTCCCTGTCTTAACGGAAAAAAAAGGCCTCACCTGTTCCTCAATGCCGAAGCACTCCTCTCTCTCTCTCTCTCTGCATGCAGTCTTGCACGCCATATCCCAACCTCGCTTCCCAAATCGGTCCCTCTCTCCATCCACAGGACTGTCTCATAAAAGCTTGTATCTGCTTGGTGAATGCACGCAGCTCTTTTTTAGTTTTACCATTCGTGACCATGGAAGCTGCACTAGAGTTGAAGTTTAACTGTGCTTTGTTAAATCCTTCTGAATGCCGTACATTCTATCATTCTAGGATTTCTTTGAACACCTGAAAACAACTCAAATACAAGAGTTTGGCCTTAGATGGCTGAGAAGGTAGACTACTTGCTATTAACAGTGTGTACGCAAGGTGGCTGCTTTGAGTACCCTGTGTCCGTCTGGTGCGTAGGTTCTGCATATCTTTAGAATTTAACGTGAAGCGTGCGCAAGATGCAGTACCCTCATAAAGGTCGGGGGCAGTAGTGAGTCCATGACAGGGTCATTGGGCCTGTCAACAAGGACATCAGCAACAGACCAGGTGACCAGGTCCGGAATTACCCACATTTATATGATTGTTACAATTTATATATCATTGCAGAGTGCTACGATTTTATAAGTGAACATAGAAACCTTTAAATGGAAACAAGTCAGAGACTGTTACGTCTACGCTTTCTGGAAAATGGTGGGTGCCGGAAATTAGATATTGTCATATTTACTTTTAAGTATTGTCAGTATACTCAGTAAGTGCGCATTTTAAAAGAACGACTACAGACAGGACAGAGGCACTTCAGGGGCCAATCAGCTTTCAGCTGGGGTCATCACCACCCCCCCCCCCCCCTCCCGGCCTCTGGATCCGCCCCCGCTTATTCACCCATTGGGTCCAGATCAGTCGTATCATGGGCATCAAAGTGTAACTGCAGGATCCTACGCCCCTAAAATTGATGTAAACAAATCAGAAGGATCATTTCATTTAATGGCTTTGTATAAACTCTGTCCAGTGGGGAGCATGTTTACTACATACAGTGGAAAATTGGGCAAGTAGCTCCTGGTGTTTCTGTTTATTATCTCCAGCTGATATCATCTGCAGCCGGCGACGTTTGCCAGTTTAACCAGTAAAATGCGACAGTCAGCACTCTCTTCACCTGAGGAAGCTTGGGGGTGTGCTGCAGAATGTAGTTTACATTCTAAACCATTGTTCAGTGTCTATAAAAGGAGGGAGTCTTTTATGTGACCAGGCAGAAAGGAAGGGGCCCGACTTCAGGGGTTTGTGTCCCTCGGCAGAGCAACAATTAATCTACACTTCTTTTTATCCTTATCTTCAATCGATCCCGTACCTTAATCACTTGTTTCAGTTTTCTAAACTACTTGACACAACCAAAATCGCTCCATACGTTTGACTAGACCATACCCATGCATTGATTTAGAAAAATATAATGAATATACTGTCACTGATCATTATTCACCCCAACGTCAACTATTTGTTTGTGCTAAGAAGCCTGTTGCCCTGATACAAATTTCTTGTTTCCAATAAACGAAGAATGAAGAGGGATATGATTCAGCAGCAAATTATATTAACCCACAACCAAAGCCCGGGCAGCACAGACTTCAATAAATATAAATGTGGAAACAGTCGGCAGATTTTCAAATTATATCACAAAATGTCCATATTGCACTCTGCACTTTTGTTTCCAATTTGTTTCCCAGTGTTAACCGATCGACAGATACACCCAAACAATCAAAGTGTCTCAGTTAAAACTAGTGATGAAGGTTTTTAATATGTAGAGGCACACAAATGAAAATTGATTTTCAAAAGTCAAAAATCTATTTTTATGGTTGTTGTTTCAGTCCATTATAAACGCGGCTTTGACTTATAACAAAAGCCTTTTCCTTTTTTCCAGGTTATTCCTCTCGTCCTCAGGCAAACAGCGTTTTCAGTTCCTAAAACTCAGAGGTTTACAAACACTTAACAAAGTGTTGGTTTTTCTAAACTGCAGTTTCTGGAGTTTGGGAAACAACGACGTCACAGCTAACTTTGCACATGCCAGGGGGCGCCCTTAGCTCAGTTGGTAGGGCGTCCCCCCCCATGGGCCTAGGCCAGCAGCGGACCCGGGTTCGATTCCAGCCCGCGGTCGTTTCTGCATGTCACTCCCCTCTCTGCCCCATTTCAACTCTGTCTCTCTCTGCACTATCAATAAAGCATAAAAATGCCAAAAATAATTCTAAAAAAAAAAAAACTTTGCACATGCCCATCGTCACTCTGTGTAATAGATATGTGCCAGAAACAACAACCATGTTATAAGCCGGTTTTTCTTTAGCACAGCAAAGTGCAAAAGTGTAAAAATACAAACAATATTTACAAACAAATCACATATTAGGTTCTGATTCACCATAGCACCTTAGGCTGTGTGACTGACAGTTCTTGGCTCAATTGATGAAACAGATCAAATGGTAAAAAAACTTGACTAAAGATATGATGAGCTACTCCATGTTAAAGCAATGACAGTCAAAGGAGCAGATGCTCAATGAGCAAGCTCACAATCCTCCTCTCTGGTATTTGACAGATAGTTGATGTAGACTTGATCGCCACCCACTGGCCCGGCATGTTTGTTTGAGCGATTTTTGTTCTGATCGGGGGATATTTTGTAAAACCAGGAAAACATCTGTTTAAAAAAAAAACCTAGTGGTGTAGAAAAGGCCAAATTGTTCTCCCTGTTAGGTCTAGTAGTGAAAATATTTCTTTCTGTTATTTACTATTGATTTTTGGTGGTGTTTTTCTTTTTTAATAGTCTTAAATATATCTCCCTAGGCATTTTGGTTATTTCCAATGAAACCTCTGATAAACCAGCATACATGCTGAAGCCTGAGTCAACTGCTCGTGCTGCTTCATGTCATAGTTCCTCAGTCAGCAAATCCGGACACGCTGCGTAACTTTGGCCAGAGTTTCTGTCCACATTTCTGATCATTGTGGTGACACAGGCGAGAGAGAAATGTCTGCCTGCCGACACGGGGACGGAGCTGAACACGAGTGTGTGTCCAGTTGTCAGTATCAGGAGGCCCAGGCACTCTTTAGCAGTTTTCAGCCGTCAGAGCTGCGCATATTTCTCGTTATGGAAATGACAGTGTGAGCGTTTATGTGTTTTGCTCCGTTTCATTATTTCTGGCAAATAGTGTCTGAATCCTACACCCCCACCCCCGCCCCCACCCCCCTCATCTTCTTCTTCCTCTTCCCCTTCCCCCTCTCTCCTCATCCTTCCTCTCTTCCCTTGCGCATCGCAGCCAGCCGTCAGCGACTGGTAGCATGTTTCTTTAATGTGCGTTTCTTTGTTGACATTTGCATATTTTTCAAAACAGGGAGCCACAAACACCACCATGTTTTAATTAAACATCAAAAGAGGCAGGCATAGGTGCCCACTGAGACTGCTGGTTTAGTCAAACAGATGATGTGCCCTGCAAAGAGACATAAAGAGTGTGTGTGTGTGTGTGTGTGTGTGTGTGTGTGTGTGTGTGCATGAGTATGTGGTTGCGTGCGTGCGTGAGTCTGTGTGTGAACATGTTGGAACTTTCTTTGTCCCTTATGTTCTTTTGCAGTTTCTCTTCACTCCATTGTGTTTGTAGGGCTGAGTTAAATTGAGCTATAGGTGCCTCCCTGTAATAACACTGCAACTTATGAGACTTCAGAGATAACAGACACTCAGGGATGCTTGCAGTGTCTGTGTGTGTTTGTGTGTATGTGTGTGATGAGGAGCACACACATACACATAGTGAGACACACTCCTCCATTGTGCTTGTGGTCTCACATTGACTCGCATTGTCAAACGGCAACAGCCCAAGGAGAACTGTGTCATCATTGTACACACACACACACGCACACGCACAAGAGACAGAAAAAGTTTTATATGTCTAAA
This sequence comes from Platichthys flesus, assembly GCF_949316205.1. Classification (NCBI taxonomy): domain Eukaryota; kingdom Metazoa; phylum Chordata; class Actinopteri; order Pleuronectiformes; family Pleuronectidae; genus Platichthys; species Platichthys flesus. Next base: position 7,850,144 of record NC_084951.1, on the reverse strand, counting down.
AAGTAAAGGTTTGATTTATGAAATTATCATTACTCGATAAATAATGATCTCTATTCTGGTTTCATTGGCTGAGTGGTGCAGGGGCCAGGGTGATCGATCGTCCTGCCAGCTGTCAAACGGATAAAATTCCCGCATTCTGACACTGTCATAAATCTCCTTTCATGTCATTCCCCCGATTCCTCCCCCCCCCCCCCCCCCCCCTCTGTAATCAGCCGCACACACCAAAACGTCGTGCAGAGAACTCACCTCTGTGGTCTTCTGTCTAGTCCCTCTCACAGAAAACAATCAGATTGATATCTAAAGGTCTTTCAACTGATTAAATTGATCAAGGCACCACCAGGCGGAGTCACGGATCTTAAAGATGTCCGAGAACACGCGAGCCAGTGAAGGATTTCCTGGTAGTGAATCAGAGCGGGCTGCCGGGAAGGAAGAGGGTGAATAGGTCGGATCAGTTCGATTATGAGCCTGAATATATGAGTTGTGTTGTCGTCAACACACAAGCAGATGAAATTACACATGTCCTCAACTGTTCAAAATATTAACTTTGTTGTTGTTTTTATTCTTACTCTATAGTTCCATCACGTTTGCCGTCATGGTGATTGATTGTGCCGTAATTTTCATCACCTACTTCACAATGGAGTTGCTGCCATGTTGCGACGCCATGACACACACACACACACACACAAACACACACACACACAAACCAATCTGACTACAGGAATTGATTAAATCATCACTTCAGCCTTACACGTGAACAAATACTGCCCTGGACAAGTGTCGGTCTAAAACGCGAGTGGATACCTGCTGCGGTAAACTTGTAATTGGTTGTAAATGCTTTGCGAGAGGTTTTGATTAAATGTCTCATAGTCGTGGAAGACATGACGATTATTTTAAGGCTGAAGCAGGGACATCTTGTTTTTCCTCTCCCTCCCATGTGCCTGTGACTGTCAGCACAGCAGGTCACCAGCACAAACCGCACAGCGACGCGTGAGCGCACAACAGAGCCATTGTTTTAGAGCCGTGGTACGTGTTCTGTTGCTGTTTATTTAAAAGACTGTGGGATGGCACTGGCATGATAATGATTTCAAAGGCTGTTATTCTTTCTATTGTTTACGACATGCTGTAAACGGATCGTTATTTATGAAAACTAGCACGGAAAACAACTCAGGAACAAATTTAGTACAAAAGGTCACTTTGCTTCAACCCGTGAAAAGTTGGATGATATGTAGGACGACTTAATTTATCTTCATCATATTCAACAGGAAGTATATTTATCAAAAGTATTTTCCTGCTGTTAAAATATGATGAATGTGTCATCCCATATTTGTAACGTGCTCTGCACAGTGTTTTTTTTGGGCTTGGCCCCCGGGATTCTCTGCCAGCAGCTTTATAAATATACTGTATATTTGAAGCTGCTGGTTGAGAATTCATGTGTCGCAAAGTCACTGTTCAGTCACTGTTTAGAGTTGTTCCTAGTGTGTGTGTTTGTGTGTGTGTAATAGACAGAATTGTTCCCAGTGAGCTGAAGCAGCAAAAAGCTCTACAGTGAAGAAAGAGACCAAATGCGCCATGGACTAAAACCCATCTGATGGTAAAAGTTAATACAAAAGATAGAAAACCACATAACAGGGTTCATCTTGTTAAATAAAAAAAAAGTTCTGAGACACTTTCTACTAGGGGCGACTTCAGAATTGTTTAACGATGAGACACTGTTTGCCTGATGAAGCTCTGGTACCGAAACGTGGCAGTATAATAAATCACTGATTGAAAGTTGGACAGTGTGCGGGAGCTCTTATTGTAGTTTTTGATCTGCTAGTTCCTCTCCTGTTTCCCCAAATGGAAGTGCGAAACATTCTTTCGACAATAAAAGTTCTATTCAATTAGATAGATGGACTCTTTGTAAAATGTTTTATATTGATTCAAAAAAAGTATATACAAAAAATCTCTTCTTTATTAAACCTTGGCCCAATTGGTATCACTAACAGGAGTCACACTATTGTGCTGCATAATCTGTTCTACTGAATCAATGGAGGTGACAGTGGGAGTGTGAAGTGGCTCACCAAAAAACACCCCGTCTGCTATTAGAATAAGAAGAAGAGCAGTTTCTCAATCAGTAGTAGCGTGACTTGAGAGCACAGAGGAGGATCATTCTGTAAAATCACTAAAGAAGACACTCTGAGAGAAATGCATTGGCAGACAAACTGGAAGTGAACAAATGGAAAAGCTCATTTTGCAGACACAAATTCTTTATTCACAGCTCTTTTGTCATTCCTGTGTGTACACAACTGAGCGTGTGTGCTTGTGAGAGTGTGTGTGTTAGAGTGCGTGTGCGCTCAGAGAAACCTGTGCAAGTTGTTGCTTGAAATGTGTTGCCTGTCGCCTTCGGAGGTTAACACAGAATCACTCAGCGGTGCGCGCATTGTCATTGACAAAGAGCTCTGCAAAGCAGGAAGGGAAAATCAGTCACCTTAGGTGTCAAGACTCACTGCAGAATATTTGATCATTTGCATGTTTATTTGATGAGTGTCTTCGGCGGCGCGCTGACACACGGCGGCGGTGATTGGACTCACAAACAGTTGTGGGGTCTGAGTATGTTAGTCAAGTCCTGAGATCATCAGTGCTGCTTTTCCTAATCAAGTTAATTAGAGGAATTGCCGTGGGAGCTGGATTGACATTAGCCGGGGACCGCCGGTCCACTTACTGCTGCCCACAGGCTGCCGTCGTGCAGGAGTTGCATGAGAAATGTGGGTCAACAGGGTGTCAGAAGTGACTCAGGGCATTGTGGGTGTTCCGTGCCGTCGGGCTTTGAGCTACCGCGCTGGGTGTTGTTTTTTAGTTTTTTTCAATTTATACATTTTTCATTTCATCTTCTCTTTCCTCTGAGCCCTCCCTCGTGCTGCTGCTCCTGACTAGTGAGATACTGAATAATACACTATCAGCTCGGTGGTTGCATTTTTTACCTGCTTCCTTTTGCGTTTATCGCTCACTCTGGTTCACACAACCTGATGTTAGAAAACACTTGTTTGGATTAGGCAAACAATGTCTCACCTCTGATAGATGCGTGTCACGATCGGCTTTCTTCTCTCCCACACGCTTTGTCTGCGCTTGTCTTCATTGTGAAGAGCGGCACGTTCGTCGGGGTAAACGCACAAAGAGGCTTCGACTTACCTCCAACCTGTGATAAGTATTCAGCAGTAGACAGACAGAGCCCGCGGGTATGCCTCTTGCTGTATGCTAATACACTCTTTTCTCTGCACCTCCTTTTCCCTCTACTAATATGATACATAAATGTTTTTAATGCGGGGGAGGGGGAAGGGAGTCGGATCAAAGCCCTGCAGGTGAAAAAACACAGAGGGCGGAGCTTGCTGCAGATTGGCTGTGCCCCGTTGGAGTCCTTGGTTGTAATGGACTGCTGTCGCAGGTGATCCCTGCTGCCAGTTGGCCGCTGCAAGCATCACCTGGATTACACTGATTCACTGCCCTGCATAAAACAGGCAGCGATTTGGAATTGCACATGGCCCCGGGGGGGGGGGGGGGGGGGGTCCAATTAGCATATGTATGAGCTAAGCGGAGATGGGAGGACGCTCCAGCCGAAATAATCTCCCCGCATTTTTACCAACACGTTACGGAGGGTTAACAGAGTGCGCCTGCTTAGCGAGTCCCCCCCGGAGCTCGCTCTCAGCCGTCACGCCCCCCAAACAGGGGGTTGTTACGCTTTAGAAGTTACACCGTGGCATTGTGGCCACTTTATTCACTTTGTCAGATAACACCACTGAGCAGGGCAGGAGTGATACTTGAGGCAGACAGGACAGCACACATCAGAACATCAGCGGGGGGGGGGGGGGGGGGGGGGGGGGGGTTGGTCCTCTCAGTATTCGACGTGGCCCGGCCCTGGACCTCCACCGGGGCAGAGACGACACAACGCTGCCTCGCCTGAAGTAATCCCCTCTGGGCCCTGCCCTGACAATACCACACCAATTAAAATAGAAAAAGTTGCACAGCGGCCGAGAGTAGACCAACTTGGGTGACACAGAGAATGTAAAGCTCTCTCAGCCGGTGAGTTAGTACGGAATAAACCAGCAGAGCAGAATTATTAAATGGAATTTTTCATTCATATTTTAAGTCTTTATCTCCCGCTGTGTCTTATTACTTTTAGCAGACCACTCACTGCACCTGCACGGCCACCAAACCAATTCCTCGACCTTATGAGACATAACTGATGTTCCCAGTCAACGAGCGAATATTCACGCGTAAACAGCTTTAAACCCCCTGCAGCAACTTTGGTATATTCTGGACCTGCTCGACAGAAACACTGATACATGCAGGAGACAATGGATGTTAGTGCTTTGGAGCAGACCAGGGAGAGAGAGAGAGAGAGAGAGAGAGCTGGAACGGGCCCATGAAAGCCATCCCACAAGCCTTAGTTGTGACAGGCTGCCATTTCAAAGCCTCCGCCAGCATCTAAGAGAAAGTAAAAAGACAGCTTTGGTTTTCAACTGTGTCATAAGATTTTTACACTTAGAGAATTTTGTCTCCTTCTTTTTCGCCAGCACCCCCCTCTCCAGTTAATAAATCGGGCGAAAATGTTGCCCCCCAGAGGAAGGATGATAAAAAAATAAGTTTTGGAGGGGAACTCTTTCATCTTTTTTATGTGTGTGAAACAAAGAGCATGGGAGACAAAGGCGCTATCGGAGACTGCAGCTGTGTTTTTAGGAGCCTGTCCTTGGGAAGTGGGCTGGTGAACTTTTATGGAGGCCAAGGTTGTACAGTTAAGCTCAGATCACAAGCTTACAAGTGTTAGACACGCACACACACACACACACACACACACACAGGCGCACAAACGAGGTGTTGAAAGGAGATCTGGAGGAATCAATTGTTTTGGAAGCCGTACCAAATTAAGCAGCACCGTACAGCTTACGTATTTATGCGGCACCTCCAAGCTCCTCTGAAACGGCAGCTTGGCATCGCAACACAGAAATCAATAGCTGCGTTCCACCTTCTAATCTGAGACATTCCCTTTTCCAAACAGGAGAGTCTGTGTCCTTGCTCGAGATCCGGACAAATTCGTTACGTACATTGCAGCCATAACTAAGTTGGAAACACCAGGACTGTAGTGGAGAGCCTGTACAATCACCTGATTTAAGTATTTCAATATCTACATTGGTCAGTGTTTGTCTGAGCGTGTTCAGGTGACATTGATCCGTACGTTACATCCGCCCTGCATCACTTAAAGGTAAAATATTATGAAAATTCCACTTTTGTAGTGCTTCTACACGTTAATTTGGGTATCGTGGCATGTCTACCGTCCCAAAAACTCCAGAAAAAAAAAACTCCCGCGATCTGTTGTGCTTCCTCTATATCAGAAACGATACGCTAGAGTTCGTCGAATGGGATTACGGCCGAAAAATACGTAATTTGCCAACAATGCCCATGTAGGGAGTCTCCTTACATGGCCTTGGACCACACACCCCCCATCATCTCACCGGCTCTGGGGAACAGCACTCAAAACAGGTCAATCTGAGGAGGGCTGTTTTAGACAGGGTAAAAGGTGCTGTTTTAAATGATCCTTGTGGTATTTTGACCAAAATATGTTACAGACATTTCATTAAGACCCCAAGGAACCATATCAACTGTGGTAAAATGGTGAAAAAATAGTGAAACAAGCTACTCTCCTCCGTCGGTGTTATCAGCAGATAATTAACCCACAGCAACACTGCTTTGTGTTGAGTCACCACCAAACGCTTTTGAGCTAATAAATGAATCATGGGCGCTCCATGCACGGCAACTTGGCCCCCTGCGATGCCATCTAATTCCATAATGGTCACGATAATGACGGAGCCATGGGTGGTGTCGTTACAAGGGCCAGTTTCCATGACAGCACCCACCCCTCAAGAGGTGTAGCGTCGACTCCAGAGGAGGAGGACGTTTGGTTTGAGTTTGGTTGTAAATCGCACCTCTCTCAATTTCCCCCAAGCGCTTCTCAACAGAAAAGAAATATTCGTTGCCTCCGTCGGCTTTTTCCACTAATCTGCAGACACACCGCATTTGGCTGAGTGATCCGTGCCTCATGCACCAAGTCTTCCAAGTGTAAAATCATCACAGAGCCCAGCCGTCGCCTCTCACTCACTCTTGATACCAGAGTGTACGCCATCCTCTCTTAAGGCCTTCCATTTTCTCAATCTCAAGTCGAGTCCTCCAAACTGACAGACTCACAGAAGCACCCTGTCTTCGTCTACACAATGCCACGCAATTTTTTCACAGAGACATAAAGCTTTAACAAATTGATTGTGTCGGGGTGGAAGGGTGCGATCAAAGCTTTGTTCACACATGTGTTTTTTTTTTTTTTTTTTACTGGTTTCCCCTCGCTCCTGATCAAGTCAGGTTATATCAGCCCTGCCGCTGCCGAGGATCATAGGGGCAAAATCAAGTCTTGGTTTTAATGAAGTCATGCTGGCGCCAGTGGTGAGAGGGAGAGACTGAAGCCGACACCTCTCTGTGATGTTCAAATTTCATATCTGCCTCTGCGCAGGAGCTGGCCATTTTGTGAATTATTAAGCAGAGGGCTCTTTCTTCTCCTCGCCTGTTTCTCTTTTTTATTTTTTCTCTGTCTCACACGCTCTCCCCCTCATGCTCTTCCTTCTCTTGCTCCTTCATGTCAGTTCAACCAGCTTTGGCAGAAGCAGTGGTTCTCACTGAGATGCAAATGGAAGCCTTTGAAGGGGCACATTGGGAACGCCAATTAATCCAGCCGTTTACTAGCCTGAAAAAAGAAAGAAAGGCTCTGCGACCATTGTTTGTAGGCTGTTTCATTTATATTATGCCACAGGACCATGTTTTTAACTGCCGTCCTCGTGCCACTGACTCCTCAAAGAGTCAGGATATATCAGGGGAGGAAATTATAGAGGAAGCAGAGGAGTCACAGGAATAGGGCCGTACTGCATATTCCATCATTTCTCCCCTTCCTCCAAAACCCGTTCTAACCCTCAGCTCACCTATACTATTAACTTACCTCCCTGTCCCTTTGCCCTTTCCAGCCCCAGACCTTTCTCCAACCTCTACTTGATATTCCCCCAAGTTCTTAGCTAAACCTCTAACTTGTCTCTCTATCTCTTGGGTGATGGGCCTCCAGATCTCAATAAACCAAGCCCCTGCTTGGATAAGCAGTGCGAACACGGGGCGGTATGCGTGGTGAAGAACGACGAGCCGGTGTGTGAGTGCCCCGAGGCCTGCGCGCAAATTTCCGACCCAGTGTGCGGATCCAACGGCCACAGCTACGGAAGCCCCTGCGAGATGAGAGCAATGGGTTGTGCCCTTCAGAAGATCATCCAGATCCAGCACAAAGGACCCTGCGGTGAGTACCTGCCCTACTAAACACCGTACAGCTACAGAAATATAGTACGATGACCTATTCCTGCAGTCACATACATTACATTACATTACATGTCATTTAGCTGACGCTTTTGTCCAAAGCGACTTACATTTTTAGTACACTCAACATTTATGAGGGGCCATTTAGGGGTTCAGTATCTTGCCGAGGACGCTTCGGCATGCAGATGGGGAAGAGTGGGGATTGAACTGGCAACCTTCATGTTGGAGAACGCCCGCTCTACCCTCTTGGCCACACCGCCCCCACATACAGACATACAGTATCGGGTAAAGATTTTCAGTCGTTCATCTTCAGAAGTTCAGTACAAGAATAAAAAGGTTCTACTGGGCGTGCTAATGCATTACACACAAACACTAGCAAGCCCGCTTGCCCATTTACTCTTGCACAACTTCCGTAGATGGTTTCAAACATGCACCGAACTCTAGATAATCTCCCGACTTACTCCACAGGGGCTGTAGGTCAGAGCCAAAATGTCTGATGGAGCCCAGGTGAGATCACAGTTGGAGATTCACAGTGAGCGAGACTATTAACGTTTCTAACGGGCAATGGATGCAAAGGTCAATAAGAAACCAAAAGAAAACAAACATATCAGGTCATAAGGTGCCTCACACGTAGAAGACACCAACAAAGACTAGAAAGACAACGAGATTGGAGAGCTTTCCCGTGTTGTTGTGAACGTGCCTGAATTCATGTGGGATCGTCCGGACCCATCAGTGGGGAGATTCTGTCTGAAAACAATTTAACAGTGCAGTCACATAATGAATATGAAACGTGAGTCATATCTCGCAGGTAGGAAAAGATCTCAACCTGTGGAATATCATTTCGCTCAATTTAATTAGTAGTGCTACATTACCCATAAGAATTATAATACAGAGATTGGAACATCTAATATATGTGGAGTTCTTCATGTGTGAACCCCTTGGGCTTCCCAGCGAAGTATAAACAATAGATAATACTTCTTCAAGTCTGAATTTACTTATCCCTCGTCCCCCACTCTTCATCTCTCCTCTTCTTCAGCCTTTTACGCCAGGGTTTGCGTGTTTTTACCTTTTAGTAAAGGTGCACTTTTCTACCAGCGATAATGGAGCACAGAGCTTTTTTTGTCTCTAATTGGCTACATGAGTCACTTGGCTTTGTCTCGCAGTGTCGGAGTATCATCTAGTCATTATTACAACAGTGACAGCGGAGGCTCAAGTGGAAAAAATATCCTCAGACCTGCTTTTCGAGCACATAGCCATTCATTTGATTTTTAAATTTCGGTGAACCTGCTCTGAATACTGTGAATGGTTTAATACCATCTTTCAAGGCCAGGTTTCCTGTCAACTATAATTGTTGAGTGAGTATACTTTCCTCGTCTGCAATCAAGCCTTCCGCTGTTCACACCCACTGGGCAGAAGTGCAGGAGTTATCAACAAGACTATGTCAGCTACCGCATTCACTCAGTGTGACAACAGATTTTGATCTGCATATTCAAGCCCACGACAATGAGAATAAACGAGACTTGGCCTCTGAGGTGCTGTATTTGTGGATGAGGTGAGAAGTTAGCGTGTATCAATACAACTGAATTCGTCTGAGTCTGCTGGTATTAAGCCTGCAAACAGTTTGAGGCTCATGTTTATTTTAAATTGTTTCCTAAAATCAAACAGCAAATTGAGTTTCTTTTTGAAAGGAGTAGATGACAAGTGTGGTTGTTGGACAGGTCCTTGATGGACTCTTTTACCTCTCTGCCTTTCAACCTATGACATCCAGCACATGAGAATATATGCCAACAGGAAATGGAGTACGAGCGTGTTTCGAATCAATTTGGTGCGCCGCACTGCAGGTGGATGGCAGGTCTGTCGGCCCGGGGTCCTTCTGAAGTAATGAATAGTCTTTATTTTAAAAAGCGGGAGGCAAAGCGCGCTGGCGGAGTGTGGGGCCCTGTCTATATTCCAGCGCTATGGATGCTTCTTGGCTCCCAGAGGAACAGGCCTGCATCCGTGCAATGGTGCCATAAAAATGCTGAGGCATCGGCTTGCCGGGCTGGAGCCAGCCGAGGAATGATGGCCATGATGATGTGGGTTATTTCTGGGCTGTTTGCACAGCTTCAGTGGACCTTATTCAGCCCCATAACAACTGATTGACTCAACCTATTATCTCACTTAATTATCACAGGCTCTTCCCATCACTAACACACTGTACATGTTTATAGAGCAGTAAGGGAGAGAGAGGAGGATAATATATTCTACTCTCAGATGGCTTTCTAAGCATTGGAACTAAAAGTTGGCAGGAGCAATGGAAGAAAGTGCTGAATAAAGATAGAATTTCCTGTGACACCCAAATACTATACTCAGTATAGTAATACTACTAAATAATAACACTAACTGTTAATTGGCATTAATTCATGTCCAGATTTATTGCTTTAGTTTTCTCTCTGCCACATAAAATCAGTCTTTATATGTTTTCATATCTGTAGTTTTTATAGCCGTAGAAAATTATTAATATTGTTTACTGGGATCTGTTTTGTTATTTCCAACCAAATGCACTATAAAAAATATTTATGGCTCGATGACTCAAAACTATGATCTTAGGAGACGCGGGTGAGGGCAGCAGAAGGTGGGATATAATGTCACGTGTGTTAAGCCGTGTGTGTTTGTGTGTGTTTAGCCACAGTCTCTCATGGGCGCTGCTATGATTTCATTTCCTTCCCTCTGGGCCGGAAAAATAGTGGTTATCTAAATGACTCAGATGCAACCCAGTAGCGATATGAGTGACATTTTTTATTATTCCGAGATTTTTCCTTCATCCGCGCTTGAGTGGCAGATGACCTTGTGAGGTGGGCTGCTAGAGGTGCACTCGGTTAATAGACCCCCCCAGCTGGATATCAGTTGCCTCGGATAAAAGGGCCATTCTTATAGCTTTAGCCAAACAAATGAGAGCAGAGGTGCAGAGAAAAAAAGTAAAGGGAAATAACAAATCCCCCCCCCCCCACACACACGTGACAGATATGATATACACAGTTGACTAGGAAATATAGGTCACACCAGCAGCGTGAGAGTGGTCAGAGACGGCAGTAAAATGAAGGGCAGAGGGAAAAAAGGGTGGGGAAAGCAATAAATGGAGGGAGGAGAGTAGATGGAGGTAAATAGGATGAGCAGGAGCAGAGGGAGTGGGGGCAGAGTTAATGGTTTGTTGGCCAGGCAGCCATCGACAGGGGAGTTGTTATCATCCAGGCATGTTCACAAGCCTTCAAAACACCAACCAGCCTACTTCTTTCTGCTTAATCCTGAGGTAATATTCAGCCCAGACCCCCTCGGCCACAATTCAGAGTTTTCCCACTGAGGATATCAACAAAACGCTCTAGAGCTGGAGGCCCTTTGTTTTTTTTCTTACTCCTCAATGACTCAATCCTTCATACTTTCAAGGCCACTTTTCATAGCACCCTGCCCCTGTTCCTCACGCTCGCTTCCAAAACCATAAACGGTAACATCAAACACAACAACGGGAGCTGTCAGCGGGCATCACAAGTTAGCAGTATTTGTTACTGGGGGACCTTGGCTAAATTCAGCAGGTCCTCAGCTAGAGAAATAATTTTGGTTTGATAGTTAGACACAAGAGGAAAATTGGAAAGATGAGACAGGTTGTGTAAATAACTACCATCTTTGTGTTATACTCTCATACATTACTTAATTTCATGATGCAGTGACCTATTGTGTTATCACTTTTCAGATACAAGTAGTAGTACAATCATTCACTCAGTTGTGGACATTTTTCAAATATTTGTGTTTTACACACGTAAATTAGACCTTAACTCTAAATCTAAACTAATTAACCCAAACTAAGTGTTTGTATTAAAAAATCGTTTCCAAGCTTCATGTAATTCATTTCTTAATTAGCGCCCAACACTTCTATGGATGGAAAAGACAATAACAGATGAACTGAGGCGCTGGGGCACCAACAAATATCCCTTTGCAAATGTTTGCATCTCATGTACGTGATGTGTAGTGGGCCCACCGGCAGGTCCTGAATTTAAGTACAGCTTTAGACCATTAAGAAATGTAGATTCTCCCACTACCAAACTGGTTTCCCACAACAGCAGCTTACATTTAATACGCCACACTGCCAGACTCAAGGCAGGACTGTGATGAACACTTCACAGATATCATCCCATATTCACTCAGCAGTGGTCCTGTGTTGGCTCAAAGCTCGGCTCGGCTGCAGTTGAACAGAGCAAGGTGATGACCTGGGTCAAATCTCTTTTAGTTTACTCTTCCAGCTCAATTTTGGGATAAAGCAGTAGTTTTTATTAGACCTGACATGAGAAGCCTTTTCCTTTAATGTTGTGTAAGACGGCGGAGGCTCTTGCACGGGCGGACGTGTGAGGTATTTGAATGAGATGACAGAAAGTGGACATCTTAATATGAACAGTAATGGCGATAATTCCCCCCTCTTTCCCTGCCTTTGAACTGAAGCTCCCCTCCATTCCTGTCTGTTTGCGATGCATGCTTTCCGGAGGATCAGGCACCGTGGAGAGCCAGGTGCGAGGAGCAAGAGCTGATAAAGAAGCGAGGCTCCTATCAGGACGCAGTGCCTGATAAAGGACAACACTCGCTATCGCCACTTCCTGATTTATAGCTGCCGCAACCACAGAGGACCCCCCCCCCCCCATTTTAAAGACCCTTAAATTTTTATATGTATTTATTCTGTCACAGAAAACCCCTTGTTGACAATGTGTATATGTCTGGCTTCATGCACAGAGGCATTGTCAGGTTAAAAGAAGAAAGGGACTTCAAGAACTGTTGCCACTTATTTGCTGAAATTCAAATTCCCTCCATTGTAACTAATAAATCAAATGACCACAAATAATTGGCTCAAACAAAAAAAACAAGTTGATTTAGAGGAAACATTGATCCTGTACACTCCACTCGACTTGTTCTTCTTTAGGTCTGACGTCATAGGACGGTCTCATTGGGCTTATATACAGTCTACAGCTTGTACATGCAGAGTACAGCTTGTACATGCAGAGTACTATGTTCTAAGTGTCATATACAACCATAACCAGTACACAGTCAAGGCTGTTAATCCAGGAAGGGAGCCGGTGCCAGCACTAGATGGAGAGATGAATGAAATGAGAGAGTCTAAAAGAGTAATAAACAGATTAATAATGTGGAAGGTTCCAGCGGCCAGCCTCGCCTCTCTCAATTAGTGCTCGATCAGCAGCGGTTATTAGCCTGGCCCTAATTGAATGCGATAGTGAGCTGCGCTAATGCAGTCTTCGAGGAGTAATTGGTGTCAGAGGGAGAGGTGTGTCTACTGCAGGCCGGGTCGCTCTTTTTGCGAGGCCTCAGGTCAGCTTTCTCCTTCATCTCCTGCCCTCGTGTGACCTCAGCCTGCACCGTGAACACCGGCTGAGCCCGCTACGCAATTACCTGCAGGCAGTTCCTTAAAACGCTCCAAGTGAATCCCCCAAAAATCTCTTCAAGGGGTTTCGCTATCTCAAGGCAGTGTATTTGGAGAGCAAATGTAGAAATCATCTGCCCGATACACCAGGAGCGCTGTGGTTCGTAGAATAGATATGAAAAACCTTTCAAAGTGGTAAATAACCGGAAAGTGAAACTTTTCTCACTCATGTCTGTCCACTTTCCTGGTACCTGGTGCTCAGAAGCATCCCTGAAAGATAACCCTGGCAGGGTTTCTTCCATACCACCCCAAAGGAACGTCAGAAGCCAGGTGATGAGGAGTACCTGGCAGCACCTGCCTCACTAGATACAGCAATCGGTATTCAGGCCAGAAAGTTCAATGCTTGTCTCATCAGACCAGACAATCTTTTTCCTTTATGCGTTCAGGGTCCTTTAAGTGTCATTTGGCAAACTACAGCCAGCCTGTCGTGTGGCTTTCTCTCAGGAGTAGTTTCAGTTCTGACCACTCTCCCATAAAGTGCTGATTGATGGAGTGCTGCAATGACGCTTGTCCTTCTGGCAGACTCTTCTTTTTTTTTTGCAGAGAACCTCTGAAGCTCTGTATGTTCAGTTATTCAGTTTCAGCTGTCTAAAAAAAGTTAGTTTTGGGTGGTTTCTCCTGTGATGGAGCCCACCCTGCTCCTGGGAACGTCCCCGTGCTTTAGCATTTTTCTTTTTATCCTCTTCCTCAGATCCGTTCCTCTCTAGAACTCTGTCTGTGGGGAATTTATTTTAGAATTTCATGGCTTGGTTTTTAGCTCCCACATGCATGTGAACTGTGGAACACTTTTAACAGACAGGTTTGTGCCTTTCTAAAGGATTTCAAATCAATTGTATCTGCTCTCCAGTGAAGTTTTACACCAATTCTACACTCTGTATGGAAACTTTGCATCCCTACACTTCTTGTGTTTGTGCTGCTGCGGTGCATTAAACCCCATGAGCCAGCTGCCAAGAGCAACAACAAAGAAAACACAACAGCTAAGTGTAACTATTTATATGTTCTATGACCAATAGTCTATATTATGACTACCATGGTGACCATAGTGATGTAGTTTGATGTGAAGATTCACAGAGCAAAGCTGACCAAAGAATGGCCAAAGCTAATTCCTTTGCAACTTAATATCCATTTCAGTTTGAATTTGAAATCCGCTTCAATGCATTTTCAGATTAATGACACAAAATATATTTGATCCAAGTTGCTGTTCTGCCTCAAAAGAAGAAATATAATAAGTGACCTCACATTTTCCAAAATAATGGTATATATATTAAAGCCAACTTGCCACCAGAGTCGTAATAACACCTGGAACACGCTCACATAAAGACACAGCCACTGAGCCTTCTCCTTCTTCCTTTTCACCACCCTAGATGAGTCTTGTGCCAACTGCTCTTTCGGGGCAATCTGTGATGCCCAGAGCGGACAGTGTGTGTGCACGTCGGAGTGTGTGGACTCCCACCAGCCTGTGTGTGGCAGCGACGGCACCACCTACAACAGCGAGTGTGAGCTGAATGTTTTGGCCTGCAAAGAACAGATGGACCTCAGGGTGATCAGCCAAGGAGAGTGCCGTAAGTAATGCACATGGTTATATGGTATGTGTCCCATAGTTAGATGGTATCTTCTTTTTTTAGTATCAACATCAGATAAAAAATACTTGAGTTAATCACGCTGCGCCAAATTGCAGACACAAATTGGAGTCAATGGCCCAAATGTTCCTTTTTATCAAGATAATCTCCTTAGAAGTCAGACAAAATGTCAAAGAACGCTTCTCACATTGTTAAAGAAAGTAAAATGATTGAGCAATATATTATTAGCAAACAAACAAAATCAATCAACAAACAAAAGATCAGGGGTGTAAACATAACCTCCTTAATGGATGTAATAAAGGATTTTAAGCATGAATCCTAAGTTTAGACAAAGATGTACTCCATTCTTTTTATTCAGGCTCTGAATACAATTTTGATATAAAAAAATAAGGTGACTTATAAAGCTGCAGGCTTGCAGGTCATATTATTACCAAAAACTCAAATGGGAAATTACTGAGGAATGTGTGTGTAAGAAAGAAGTGGCCTGATCTCATTTGAATATCTATTCCAGAGATGAATTTTTAGTTCTGGTGAGAATAAAATCCATTAGCTCCATGAATATTTATTTTTCCCTTCCTGCTCTGAACCGTCCCTCTGCTGTGTGTGTGTGTGTGATACAGAAACATGTGGCAGCACAGTTTGTGCCTGGGGTGCCCGGTGTGTCCAGAATAAGTGCAAGTGCCCAGAGTGCTTCGGCGAGGCCTTATCGCCAGTGTGCGGCAGCGACGGCAACACCTACAACAACAAGTGTGAACTGGGAGTTTATACCTGCATGCAGAAGAGGAGGATTGATGTGGCTAAAACCGGCAGCTGCGATGAAGGTAGGAAATGGACTTTGAAATGGAGTAATTATGTTAACCAGTCGGCCATTGCGCTGGCGTAATTATCTTTATCAACTGACCTGTGATACAGTATTCAGTCATCTGTGGATTTTTCATAATGGTTGCATATGCCGCCAGCAGGATGCCAACAGGCTAACACAGCAAAAGATGAGGCGAGAGTCACTGTGTGGCCATAAAAAGAAGAAAAAGCCTGTTACTGGAACAGAAATGACTTCTGGCTGATTAAGTTCAGGTCAACTGTATATTTTAGAGATGATAATCTTCATGCTTTGCCTGTCTTGTTTGTTTGTGTATCAGTGCATCTCATACTCCATTTCCTCAGCTGCCGTAAATAGAGGCAAGAAAGCGGCCAGGTTCTTTATTTACCTCAAGAGCACATAAAGCCAAGCTCATAACAAGCCTCCCTGTTTTCTCTGCTGCTTCCTCTTCTCTCGGGCTGCTGTTTCTTGTTAATGCAATTCAATACTTCCTCCATTTTTATTTGCTTTTTTTTCTCCTTTTCAAATCAAATTTCAAACCCTTCTTGTATGGTTTCATTAAAAGGTTTTAAATGGTCACATTTTTAATGAACTATCGAACGTACAAAGCACAAAGCTCCCCTTTTCGTTGCAGGCTTTTAGTGTGAAATATTACCAACACAGTACTTAGGAAGGTATATTGGAGAGTGAGAATAATATCTTCCTACCATTTCCAAAATATAATAGGTGTATAATTAGTTTTTTTATTACATTTTTTATTTTTATTTCACCAAATCAGACACAGATATTCAATCAATAATTTCAACAATAATCACTCTCTGTTTTGCAGTATGACTTCAAAGTAAGAGCACAATGTTCCTTTTCCAGCTGTAATGCTTATTGTCAAGCTGAACCACAGAGCTTTTATTTAGAAAAGATGGGAACCTCCGAAATAGCCAACATGTAATATTTGCAAAAATAAAGGAAGTTCAGTAAATCATTCAAACATCAATATAAACCACACACTTGAACAGTGATAAAGCAAATTCAGTTTAATTTAATGAAAGACATTGACTATAAAATCTTCATAGCAGATAAACCAGGTAGGATGAACCCAAAGTTTCCTAACTTCACTCTGAACCATCGACTGTTCTGAAAAATGTCTGCACACAACGTCCAGCTCACAAACAGTAACAAGTGACAGCGTATTGAAGAACTGTTTGAGGAGGACTAACCAATCACAAGGAGGACCATTCTCAACAGGCAGGTTTAGAAATAGCTCTATGTTCTGTTAAAACAACAGGGAGTGTGTCCCTGCAGACATTTCTCATGAGTCCTGATAAGCCAAGTCATTTCACTTGGCTTTTATTAGGGGCTGCCACAGCTATTGAATACCAGCTCATGTTTGAGAAATTGACGTTATGTATTTCATCAAGCCCCTCTATCCAATTATGCTTTACGTGTGTGACCGATGGCCCTTAATGTGAGCGTCCCCTGATTTCTACGCCCGTTGCTCCGCCGCTCCCCCACCTACCCCCGCCCCCCCCCCGCAAACTCTGTACATGAGCTCTAATTCGCTGTGCAAATCACATCTCGATCAGCGCTGACAGAGCGAGGCAGCACATCACAGTCCCTCGCCCGGGCCCCGTCTCGGGGACGACTCTGGCGGGAGCGCATCGCGGCCCACCTCTGGTTGTCATGCAGACGGCAGCGGTGCCGTTCCCCCTGTGGCTGCTGGGTCCTCTCCGAGAAACGCAGTCATCCTCTGACAAGGTGTGAAGGGGAGCAGATTATACCTGCCAGCGGGAGGGATGGCTGGAGAGAAGAAAAGGGTGTAGATGGAGAACACGGCAGAAAGAGATGAGAGGAACCAACTTCCTTTTTGATTGCTAGCCGGGGGGGCTTCTTTCTTTTCATTTTTTCTCTCCGCCATTGTCTGTCCTACTGGCCCGGGGCCTGTGAGCCGAATGGTGCCGCCAAAGCTCCTTGTGGTCGATTTAGCACTGTTTCATTGACGGAGACAAGTGACCTTTTTTGTATTTGGAGCATGAGGAAATGTGAAACTGTTCCCCCGCAATGCAGACTCACTGTCACTACACACACAGACACCCACACACTCTGTCCTCATTGTCTTGTGTTGTGTGGTATCAGGCAGAGACACTGTATTCCACCCACCCAGAGGCTTGGCTTTGCTTGGGGTGCCTGATGGCTTAGTTTTTCCTGTTTTCTTCCTCTCTCACATGTCACTGAACGTCCTCCTTTTCTTCCATCACTTTCTCAAACCACCTGGCTTACACAATAGATTATTTGTCTTCTTCTTCTTTTCGCTCCATGCCTCCCTACCCCTTGTGTCTCTCTCCGTTTTGCACTCCTCTCCCTCGAAATTGTGCCTCTCGACAAAAGGGGCACCGATGCTTTCACAGATGGGGGTGGAGATGGAATCTTCTGAAATCGATAAGTTTTCCCCTAGGGGCGTCCGCTAGTCATGTTTCGTTCTTTTTATTTTCTGCCGGCTCTGTCCTCAGTCCTTTTAAATTCTAAAGCACACCCTCCATAGGAAGTCTGGTGTGATTGTTAAACGATCAAAATCAAGTTGCGGTTTTTCCCCTCAAAACGGCTGTGTTTGTATGTGGGATACTCCTCGGCTACATACCATGAAGAGGATTTGTTGTTGTAGTACCAAAGACTGTATTTTCTGGCTCTGTTGTAGACAGCAGCAAAGCTCTACATCAGCCGTGTGAACAACCCGCCCCCCCCCTCACACACACACTCCTCCATACTTCATATCTAAGATAAGCCAGAGGAGGGAGTGAACATGTGATTAATTCTCTTACGTAGAGCCGACTTAAAAACCATCCTCATTAGTCTTGCTGGGGGGGAGGGGGGGGGGGGGGGACACAGAGCATAAATGTGGAAGTTGTTTTCTCCTGCCTTTTATTTAGCAGTAATGAAAAATGACAGTGTGCCCACTGTTGGGCCATACAGGGAAATTTATCACCTGTTTAATTTCACACTCGGGTAGGCCTGGCCTCAGCTCCTTTCCTCGACACTGACAAAGTGGCAACTGAGAGCAGTGTATCACCTACAGGAGGTTTCCAGACCTTTTTTTAATTGAATAGACATTTAATAAACAAGATTATGAGCGCGGGATCACACAGTGATACACGGCCCCCACCCCGCTCCTCAAATCAAACTGATCAGATAAACACAGCCCCCAACCCTAATGGAGTAAAAACAAGAGAAGTAAAGTGTGAGCCCGGGAGGGGCGGGGGGGAGAGCTCCTCGGCGTGAGATCAGCGGATTTTACCTCCGTGCTCCATCCATCACATGCCCTGTAACCTTCTGCTAAGGGAGCAAGCTTCTTTCCCTCCCTGTGCCTCCTTCAAGCAGCCGGCACACGGGTGGTGACGCTCCATCCCTCTCTATCCTATGGGAACTTTTATTTGGATAAACTCCCTGTCACATCCGGGCAGAGTCGCTCGTGTGAGTGACTGATAGACGGAGGGAAAACAGAGGAGGGTGGCGCCACACCGCATCCCCGGGCGAAAGCCGCTGTCATTTTCGATCCTTGGCGTGATTTCAAATGATAAAACCCGAGTTGACATTCACACAGGTCGTGAGAAGAGAGGCTCCATGAGAATACCGGTCACTTCTGGAGTCACTGATGTTGACACAGCTAATCTGGTTCACCTCATGCCATCCCTCCACTATTTACCCTCTCTCTCTCTTCTTGTGTCTCGGACACACACACTGCTGGACAGCTTTGACAAAAGCCCCTTCTCCATCACTTCCTCTATTATTTGCGCCGTCAAATCCTTGTGATGTTTTTTTCTCTCCTCCGTCTTTCACGGACATTATTCTCATGCTATTCATTTCCTTTCTCCCTGCCGCCGCTGAATCCTGTCTTCTTAATGGAGCTCCCTCGGCTAAATAGACTCCTGGCTCCTGACATGATTGAGTAAAAAGGAAAGGATGGGCAGAGCAGAGAGAATAGCTGATACAGCCATCATAGCTGGGGATGTATTAATTGAAAGGTTCCTAGGCAGCACGGGTGGTGGGCACATGAAAGAGCAGCAGCTAATTAGGACCCCTCTTTGCCCTTCGCTTTTATTTATTCTGTTCTAATGTCTTACCTCTTTTATTTATTTATCTTGTCTCTGTAAGGGGGCCTGAGCGGAATATGAATTGGCTGCTCCTGCATTTCCCCTTGTGTTGCTGTCTTGCTGAGCTGGCGTACAGTACACAGGCACAGGCGGCCCACCGAGGGTCTCAGCTCTTATTTCTCTGCTCTGGAGTCAGCGGACGTCTCCCTTTCAAGTCGCAGCGTACGCCAGTCGACCTGCGATACCGTCAGTGGCAGTTGGAAGCCATTAAGCAAGACCCATTAGACCCATCACAAAATGTTATGTTTAATTCGGACTGCGGGCTCGCAATCGATGAGCTGCAGGAGCAAAATACAAGCTCAAGGAAGAGGGTCGGAGGTTCTGCCGCTTCAAAATGAAGAAAGAGCGAATCTTTAACGAGCTCTGATGGTTTCAGGAGATGTGGCCTGACCACAAAGCCCCAGCTTCATTATTGAATAAAACTAATGTTATTATAACTAATGTGATGTAATTCTGTAAAGCAGCACACACAGAGCTCACCAGTCCCGCCCCGCTGTATCGACCCCTCAGAGCTGTCACAGCCCATTCCCGGTGACCCATGTCAAAGACCAGACCAGAGCTTCATGGGCCCCAGCCCCTCCCCCGCACTGTGACCCGCTCCATAATCTGCTTTAGAAGATGGGCTATGCTAAGTGGCACTTCCATCACTGCGACATTGATTTCACCATTAGCAGTGGCGCGTCAATACAGAGTGGAATGAGCCCTAAAAGTAGACAGACAGAGGAAGATACACCTTGATTACCTTTTGAGCCTTTCAGCTGAACCGGGGGCTTTTAGCTGGTCTGCGTTCTTTCCATTTTTGAATAACAAATTTGTTTCAGATTCACTTTTTCTGCCAGCCCCTCAACGTTCCTCTCGCTCTCACTCTCCGTCTGATATGCTCTCCATCTTTCTTGCTGACTGCTTTCGTTCCCTGCCTTCACACACGCTCACCATAATCTCCCCCAGGAGTTTCACTGTAGGTGAAATTTGCAACTTCAAAAGCCGGATCCTCCCCCTTTTCTTTGCCTGCGCTCGGCAACAGCCCCCGATTTGTTTTTCATAAATGAAACATCAAGCAGATCTGCTGGAAAAGTATTTCTTTCTCCCGTCTCGAATCTATTTTCCTTATCTTTTTCTAAAGTTTGAACAGCAGGTCAACAATGACGGCAGTTTTGTGAAGGCACAAATCCTGCATAGTGATTAGTGATTTTTGCTTGCTGCCTCTTTCACCAGGAACACGATGTCGGCTCGAGCAGCGCACAAGAGGAGTTCTCTTTTTAAAAAAAAAAAAGAAAGGCCTTTTAGTGCTGCCCTTAAATATTTGCTGGGCCAACTTTCTTGAAACTTTCAGGAGATAATTAGATTTGACTTTGCAATTAGCTGCAGTCTCATATCAGGGAGCAGGCACCCATAAAGGAGGCCACCAGTTCTCCCTGCACACTTGGAGGCCAGAGTTAATAATCCCCTCCCCTTTTCGGCTGTGATTAAATTGAAATGAAAAGGATGCCTCGCTGGTGGTGCAGAGATGTTCTTAATTTATTTAGTCAGTCTCTTGCCCTCACTACGGTGGGTCATTATCTTGTTTTACCAACAGTGCCTCTGGTTCTCTCTTTGCAACCAGCGTGAGGGAAATGTAAATGATCTTCAGTTTGTGATGTTCCCGGTGTATAAATTAAGCTGTAACATGAAGAGAAAAGCAACGAGCACACTTCATCTGATGTGCTGATAAAAGGGGCATCTCCCCCGTGTGCTTGTGTATGTTTTATTAATGTGATTTTGTGTGTTTATGGTGTCTGAAGCAGACTGCGGCTCGGGAGGGTCAGGCTCAGGAGTGGAGAGCTGCGAGCAGGACCGCTGCCGCATGTTTGGAGGCTCGTGGGATGAGGATGCAGAGGAGGACCGATGCGTGTGTGACTTCACCTGCCAGAGTGTGCCTCACAACCCGGTACGGCTGCCTTCAGCACCACTCCACAAACACTCACATGCTTTAGTCCCTAAACACACTTCAAATGATGCAATTAGAGTCCATATTATGTCTGAGAGTAACAAAGTGCGACACACAAAGATGAGACACATAGTTTTATGACTGCGTCTCCAGAGTTAATTAAGGATAAATTCAATTTAGATTAGTAGTTATTGAAAATAACTTTTACAAGATTTATAAAATTTTATTAAATGTAGCCCTGAAAATGACTCACTGACTCAATTACCACTGAAACCATCTTTGAAGCATGATGGAAACCCTGGAGCCAAAAGATCACCAACATATTCAAGTGACACATAAGGGGAAAAAAACGGTGCTCAAACATTGCGAAAAAATTGACATTCCAGTTAATGGTACTTCTGAACAACTTATCCTGAAACTAGAAGGGCCCTTGGTAGAGTAGATATACCTCCACTGAGGCACAGCAGCCCCCCTAATGCCCCACATTTAAATTCAGTGGATCCTTGTTTCTTTTATTTGGTTTTGCACCAAATTGCACACACTCAGATATCAAATATTACAAATATCTGTTCGGATTGGTTTTCAATTGGAGAAACAAAATCCTGGATCCGCTGATCCTGTTCCACACCACAGTGGTAGTTGTTGTGCATTATCCAACTTTGTTTGTTTTTTTGCAGGTTTGTGGCTCAAATGGCAAAAACTACAGCAACGAGTGCGAGCTGAAGAAGGCCAGATGTGAGAATCAAGAGCACTTGTTGATTCAGAATCAGGGGCCGTGTGCAGGTTGGTGCATCACACCACTCACAGCTAGTGACATGGAAAAGAAGCAAACCTCACCAAGACTCATTGTCATTGACATCACATTTCTCCACTCATTTCATCCACTGATGGGGTAGAAATAGTGTGTAGACGGATTATGATTGTGACAGCACTGCTGTTGTGTGACCACTGTAGCCTGAAGCAAATCAACCAAGAGAAGGTTGTGGTTAAAGAGCCGCTCCTCTGAGGCCGGCCAGTTAAGAATCTCTCTCACTGGCTCGTGTGTACAGATACAAATAATGATGCCTTTTTCCTTGCCAGATATTCTGACAATTCACACCATTCAACTTGTGCTCACAAGCTTGTTTCCTAACCCTCAGGATACCACTTTACCCCACTTACTTAAAAAAAGAGAGAAAAAAGACTGAATGTAAATGAGTGCCATCTATCATGCAGAGTAGTTGTCAGATCTGTGGTTAAGTAGCGAAGGTTCATTCTTCCTCGCGAGCTTTTGCCTCAGATGGTAGCTCAGGTCGAAGAGCAGAGCAAAATGCACTTAAGGGATTTTGTGTGATCATCGCAGCCTGTTTGATTCCCTGTGGCTCTAAAAGAGAGGAGGATGGAGAGAGTTGAAGAGGGAGTGAGAATGAGAGAGCTGCCTGTGTTTTCACACACATCCCTACAGATCCTTCTCCTTCCTAAGCTGGCCTCCTTGGGCACTGACTGTCACGCTTCTCTACCATCCGTGGATAATCAATCCTTCTTTTGGAGAGCCCTCTATGGTTACAAGACCTCTGGGCTCTCCTCTCCTATTGGCTGATGGAAAAGAAAGACTCAGATCTTTGGGAATTTCACTGCCCTCCACATTAACTATGGAGGGAGAAAACTTTGCTTGACCTCAACTCCGATAGCAAAGAATGTAAACACGCTACCTGTCAGTAGCGGAGCACCAAAGAAACCTTTTTATTTAAGAACTATTGCAGGTTCGTCGTCAACAGTGTCATCTGCTGCGCACACATTTGTAAAGTTTGCCTCTTACAGCACTTCAGACCATCCTTTATAAATACCTGCGAACTCAAATCTGGGTCAGGGATTTCTGTGAAATCCAAAGAAATACAGAACTCATTGGTTTAGTAGACAAGCAGACGTGCAGATGCTCCCTCCGAGGAATAAAAAAGTCTGACCACAGGCAGAGAAAGCACAGACCTGGAAAAGGCGAGGGCAATATTGTACATCACAATGAGCTGCATTGTGCCGGACAATGGCTACTGGAGAGGAAAAACCCTTGAGGGGTGGAAGAACATATGAAATTAAAATTTCTCCTTGTTCTAATAGGCTCAGGACAGATAGCTAAATGGAGCGCAGGAAAGTGGCAAGTTTAATGAACTGTATCCAAAGACGGTCTCTGGAGTGGGAAAAGCTCGGGGGAGAAAAAAAAAAGAGTGGGCCGAGTCGTCAGCATTAGGCTGAGGCTCATATCCACACCAGTAACATCCTGATTTATGGCCCTGGTATCTCCAGCCTCCAAACTCCAATGCTCCAAGAGATCGGGAGGGGAATCGAAAGAGACAGAGGGAAAAGAGACAGGGGAAAGATTCCGGCTTTTCGGCTTTGTGTTTCCACCACTTCCCTTCTTTCCCTCCAAAGCCTTGAGAGAACGAGCACAATGATATTGTTTTGCCTCGGCCATTAAACAGACGCCCTTATCCTCCCACTGTATGTTCTGTTATTCTCTTCCAATTTCAGAAGAAGTGGCAGGTTCCGGGAACACATTTGTTTTTATTTTGTTGAATGTAGTTTTGTATCCGGAGCTGTCACACTGGTGTGAAGGCTGGCACATCCTTAGACAAAGAGGCTCTCCACATACTGTGCACAGGCAGAGAAAACTGCTTGGCACAGTCCTTCACATTATGCGACATTTATTTATTTAAAAAATAGAAAATAAAAAAATCTGGAAGGTTGTGGGGCAGCGGCACAATTCCATAATATTAGACAAGAACAAATGAGAAATAGAACATGCCTCCTAGTGGGTGGCGAATGTCCTCTCCGGCACACTCACCAGCGACGCCATTGTTTGTTTTCACTGGAGGAAGTAGAATCATTTCTTCCTGATTTTGAGCCATTGTGGGGGAAAGTAGAAAACAGAATCGTTATCTTGAAGCCGACTGCAAGCTTCTCCACCACCTCTGCCCCCCCCCCCCCCCTCCGAGCCAAACTCATTGTTGGCGAAAAAAGTTACACGTTGTTCTGAGATTGTGTCGTCTAAATCCCACTCAAATGTTGGTGTTCTTCCTCCCGCTCCTTGTGCCACCCCCCCCCCCATCTCTCCTCTACTTTTCCTTTCTCCCTCATCAGTGACTTCAGCCACATCTCTGCCTGTGCTGAAAGCGCCTCAGCACTGCAGTCTGTCTGTGTACGGCTGCTGCTCCGACAACATGACGGCCGCCTCAGGAGTCGGACTGGCTGGATGTCCCAGTAAGTCCTGTTTCCCGTCCCGCTCGTGACCCTCTGATGTGCTCCCGAGTTCTGTTGACGCGTTCGCTCACATTAGGGGGGGAAAAAAAACGTAGATACTATCAGGCTGTTTCAGCACACGGGCCTTATTGTCCTTGGCGTTTTACATTTGCAAAGTTGCAGAGCCGAAAAACGTTTCATCTTAATCCAAGGAATAATTATGATAATCTCACACTGTATCAACATAGAAATCATCTGATGACTGATGATCTTGACGAATGATAAATGAAGGACAAAACGCTGCATTTTGCAGTTAGAGAGGGGGATACAGTGTGGACGGGGGGGGGGATTCACACACATGAAGAAGGATATACAGACATTCATTAAAGAGGAAAGTCACCTAAGCACATTTTATCTGGAAGCTTTTTTTTCTGGAATAATTTTTGGCCAGTATAAATCTTTTATACAGATTATCTATCATAATAAACACTATTCAGCTGTTTCCAGTTACAAAGGAGCTGAGTCAGTCCAGAATCAACCAGTAGAAGCTGAAAGTGACATCTGTTGTTCTCCTCAGGCACCTGTCAGTGTAACCCGTATGGCTCCTACAAGGGCACATGTGACCCAGCCAGCGGACAGTGTTCCTGTAAGCCGGGCGTCGGGGGACAGAAGTGTGACCGATGCGAGCCGGGCTTCTGGAACTTCCGTGGCATCGTGACGGAGAACATGAGCGGCTGCACGCGTAAGCAATCGCCTCTTTGCGTCTGTGCTGACTGAGCATGTGTACATTGTTGTACTGCTACACAACTCCAAGAGTAGGAGCAGTCGGTTGGTATAGGTAGATTCACACCTACGGACAGAGTTGAGTCTTTAGTTAACCTAACTCCAATCTGTATGTCTGAGAAAACCCACAACGACATAGGGAGAACAAATCAAACAGAAAGATGACGCCCGAACTGGGATTTGAACTGGGAAACCGTTGCGCCACTGTGACACAAACAATCAGAACTGAAATATTAAGTAAATAAATGTCACGTTTTCGTAAAGTACAAACATTGTATTTTATACCATGTAGACTGTAAATGTTAACTTCAAGATTAGGATTAATATCTGTGAAGTGTTGGAAAGTAAAAAGAATAGTGGTTTATATGCCCTTCAGTCATGTCACAACTGTACTGAACGCTCTGTATTCATTTGTATTCAAGTGAAGACTGGGGTCATGGACCCTTGTTTGTCTTGCTGTAATGCAATATGGTGACCAGCTCCTGCCACTGAGGTATCATAGGACATTCGCTTCCAAAGCCACAGGGTATTTTCAGTCAGCAGCGGGAAGCCTGCAGTTGCCTCACCCCTGGCCTGACCTTAACAAGGTTTACACACACACAGGCTCACCCAACAACACAGCAGACAGCGCACCAACACCAGGTTGAGCTGGAGAGCAGAAAAAACAACACACATCATTGATTCTGTGATGGGGTGGATGTCCTTCCCTACGGTTGTTTTCTTGAGTTTCTGTTACATATTCCTCCTCCTCTCTCAGTTTCCCCTAAGGCAGGATGAACTGTTCCCAACCCTTGACTCTCCGACAACAATGTAATAGGGTTCAGAGGCTTAGGTCGCCTCGGACGTAATAATTCCTCTTACTGTCACCGTCCCGAATTGCTGCTTTTTCCTCATCCATCCCTCTCCCCCTCTTTTCGTCTTCCTCTCCACGGCAGCATGTAACTGCGACGCCACAGGCTCGGTCCGGGACGACTGTGAGCAGATGTCAGGTCTGTGTTCCTGCAAGACGGGAGTGAAAGGCATGAAGTGCAACGTGTGTCCAGATGGAAGCAAGATGGGCATGAATGGCTGCGACAAAGGTAATAAGAGAGGGTGCCGAGGCAACCAGTGGAGCGTTAATAAACCACACACACACTCATACTCACACCCATAGCCAGACACACACTTCCTAAGTGTTCCTCTACCACTCGCCTGACCGTGGATCAGCCTTGCAACTTCCAGTCTGCTTTTCACATCCATCTGGTCTATTGGCACTGGAAGAACTGGCTCCAGGGAGGTTGATCAATACTGATTAGGAAAATACTTGAGTGTACAGCTGACACAAGTCATATCACCCATGGATATTTTACTTTCTTTACATCATCTTCCATTTTGGACCGTTCACTTGAGCGTGGATGTTTGTACTCCACGCATTAGGACTATTGATTACACTTGGATTAATGATTAAAAGCGCTCCAGCGGTTGCACTAGCGGAAATCGAGTTGAAGCATAGTTGGGCTCATGCTGTGGGAGCCTGTTGCTCCTTGATTAAGATGCACCATCAGATATCGACAGGAAGTCAAAGGCTTAATGAAGCCAGCCGTCCTGGCACAGTGGTGGGGCACTGTGCCACACACCCTGCCAGATGAAAAGGTGGTGGCACATGAAAGCAGGAGCAGAGGGGGGGTACGCTAAGCCTCTTTAATGTTGCAACAATGCAAACACCCCACGCTCACAGTTGGCCGGTCGATGGCAGGTTCCCCAGCTCCGGCTCCTGCTGCGGCAACTTCCAAGGCTCCAAGACATCAAAGGCAGAATATCCTGAGTGCACACCTTACTCATATTTTCTACCCCTGTAAAAATAGTTTAGGGAAAGTGCTGTGGTCTATGAAACCAGGTGTAAGTCACACTGTGGGACATAAAGGTAGATAGACAATTTGATCATTATATTACCACTGCTGTACTGTTATACTGATTTTCAGCCTGTCCCCAACTCGTTGACACAGGTTGACCTCAACCATGATGGAAGTTGTGGTTATCTAAAACCCTAGCTTCTAATACTAGTGCTACCACTCCCCCAAGTCAAGCCAATACATGCTAAATTAGTTGATCAAGAACATGAATTATGTCTTTAATCCAGATTATTCTCTACATGCAATACAACTTCTTTTGTTTTGAACCCAAACCACAGTAACACATGCTAACATCACGCTGACACACTGTCTATATAAAGATTGACAACACGTGTCAACTTCTTACTTTTCATAAATGAATCCAAAACATCCCAGTTATGAAAGCTGATCATTTCGTTTGGAACTACAGGCTGCGCAGTAGTGATAAAACATTTTTTTTTTTTTAAACCAGACTACCTGAAAGAGAACCACTGCTAAAGATGGAAATAATCGTTGATAAAAATGCATTTGAAACTTTGACTTGTCAATTGGGTACTTGTCACATCCACTAACATGGAGGAGGCAGGATTCATGACCTATATTGTATC